>NC_054383.1:13360000-13960000 GCF_017654675.1 Xenopus laevis
GGCTCTGTTTGGTTTGGGCTAGGGCCTCTGGTTCTGCTGAAAGAAATACTTAAATGGGTGGTTCACCTTTACGTTAACTCATTGTAAGCAACTTTTCAATTGGTCTTCATTATTTATTTTTTATAGTTTTTGAATTATTTGCCTTCTCCTTTTTACTTTTTCCAGCTTTCAAATGGGGGTCACTTACCCCATCTAAAATTCAAATGCTCTGTAAGGCTGCAAATATATTGTTATTGCTACTTTTTATTACTCATCTTTCTATTCAGGCCTCTCCTATTCATATTCCAGTCTCATATTTAATTGGTGCATGGTTGCTAGGGTAATTTGGACCGTCTCAATTACAAACTGGAGAGCTGCTGAATAAAAAGCTAAATAACTCAAAGAAAACCACAAATAAGAAAAAATAAAAACCAATTGTAAATTCATCATGCATCATGCTGAAAGTTAACTCAAAGGTAGCCCCTTTAAAGCTATAGAATACAATGATCTAGACAATTTCAATTTAAGGTAGACCGTTTATAATGCAATTCCTTTATTTTTCTTGTAGAATAACATATTCTTACAAAGGAGTCACGTCTGTTCGGTCAGCACGGACAAACAATCAAAATGGTAGCAATGGCCACAAAGCGCAAAAAGCAATT
Source organism: Xenopus laevis (assembly GCF_017654675.1). Taxonomy (NCBI): domain Eukaryota; kingdom Metazoa; phylum Chordata; class Amphibia; order Anura; family Pipidae; genus Xenopus; species Xenopus laevis. The sequence continues at coordinate 13,360,642 of NC_054383.1, forward strand.
CCCAGGAACTTTGACAAGAATGCTTATGTTTGATGGGGAAACACAGTCACGTGAGCTGGGACAGAAACGAATAACCATGAATGGCAAGGAAATCATTTATACCATCATTCTGCTGTTTATATGCAGGGCATCCATTTATTTTTACCTCCCCCGTATGTGTTTTTGTACCCACTATAAATATATTTAAAATTCTGTATAAAATTATCATCCATGGGGAACATTCCCAAGAGACAAGACTTCTGAATTCTGGCCCATATACCCTGTGTTAAGGCAACTTTGATAGATAGTCTTAGAAATGGCCCATCACATGGAGCTGAAATAAAGAAGATGGTAGACTTTATTATGGGACTGTAATATAAAGCTAATTTTCATAAAAAGTACAATCCACCATGTCTGTTTATGTTTTGTTTTACACCAAAGCAAGTAATACCAATCACCAATACATTCTGGGGATATTAGTTATAAATGCTTAGGCAGGTGGGGAGAACCAGGTTAGTGCAAAGTACACCCATTGGTCTCCTAAGAAGCTGATCTTTCACTTTATATCTAACTTACCAAAGCAGTTTATTTCTAATAGATTAGCAACAATAGTGCAACTATAGCACTATATTTTATTCTGCAGAATGCTTTACAATACATGAGTAAACAGCTCTAGAATAGGGATGTCGCGGACTGTTCGCCCGCGAACTAATTCGCGCGAACATCGACTATTCGCGTTCGGCGAATGTTCGCGAACGTCGCGCGACGTTCGCCAATTTGGGTTCGCCTTAGCTGGCGCTTATTTTTGCCCTCTCACCCCAGACCAGCAGATACATGGCAGCCAATCAGGAAGCTCTCCCTCCTGGACCACCCCCACACCCCCTGGATCACTCCCCTTCCATATATAAACTGAAGCCCTGCAGCGTTTTTTCATTCTGCCTGTGTGTGCTTGGAAGAGCTAGTGTAGGGAGAGAGCTGTTAGTGATTTGAGGGACAGTTGATAGTAACTTTGCTGGCTAGTAATCTACTTGATACTGCTCTGTATTGTAGGGACAGAACTCTGCAGGGATTTGAGGGACATTTTAGGTTAGGTAGCTTTGCTGGCTAGTAATCTACCTTCTACTGCAGTGCTCTGTATGTAGCTGCTGTGGGCAGCTGTCCTGCTGCTGATCTCTCATCTGCATCTGTTCTTCAAACAACTGCCACCTAGCTGTGTGATCATTTTCACATTCTGTCTAAATATCAATAATAATACCGTCTCCAGAAACACCACCTGAGTGACGTTTTCCAAGCAGCAATAATATATTCCGTATCCACTGCTGTAGTGTATACGTTGCCCTTGCAGGCATTGTTTGCCCAGTCTTTAACCAAGTGCCACCTAGCTGTGTGAGCTTTTTCACATTCCGTGTCCAGAAACATCACCTGAGTGACGTAGTGTGATTTCTGCCCTTTACAGCACAAAACGCAGCGCTGTGTCAACAATGGATTTTTCAGATACATTTTTGCCCTTGATCCCCCTCTGGCATGCCACTGTCCAGGTCGTTGCACCCTTTAAACAACTTTAAAATCATTTTTCTGGCCAGAAATGTCTTTTCTAGCTTTTAAAATTCGCCTTCCCATTGAAGTCTATGGGGTTCGCGACGTTCGCGAACTATTCGCATGTTTTGTCGCAAGTTCGCGAATATGTCCGCGAACATTTTTTCCGCCGTTCGCTACATCCCTACTCTAGAAGCTCTCTGTTTGTTTAGGATAGAAGCTGCCATATTAGCTTGGTGTGACATCACTTCCTGCCTGAGTCTCTCCCTGCTCACTCAGCTCAGATTACAGCAGGGAGGGGAGGAGGGAGGGGGAAAACGGAGAGGGAAAGAGGAGCAAACTGAGCATGCTCAAGCCCTAGCCCTGGAGGATTAAGCTGAAAACAGGAAGTCTGATACAGAAGCCCATGAGTACACAATAGAAGGAAAGAAATACAGTGTTTCTTTTGACAGAGGATTCAGAGCAGCATTACTTTGAGGGTTTACTGGTGTATTTATATAGACCTTTCTGATAAAGCTTATGTAATTTTAGCCTTTCCCTCTCCTTTAACAGTGGCTCAAAAAATATCGGTAACAATGAAGCATCAAACCTGATGGCAATTAAACTCACTCAAGGTCTCCACTCACTGAATATCTCTCTTGTGCTCTTTATATTATATAAAAAAGGGCTTATTTAGTATAAATAATACATTGTGGAATCATCAGTTCTAATTGGTGCCTTTCCTGATTTTTTTTATTTACATCTGTGTAGAGTCTGTCTTAACAAACAAACAGAAAAATAGAATCATATGCACAGGTTTTAGGAAAACTTTCTGAAGAACCTCAATGATTTGTGACCTGTATGTAAGCACTCAGCCTGGTGACTTTATGTGGTCATGAAATTCCTCAGTGAGTTCTGAAATCCTTATATTTGATAATGGGAGCTACAGTATTCCCTATATGCACTAAGTGACTGAAAGTATCCAGACACCTGCCTGTCCAACATCTCAGAGACAAACCAAGGGGAGGATTAAAATGAAGTTGCTACTCCGTTGCTGTTGTATCAGCTTCTATTCTTATGGGAAGGTTTTCTGTGGTTGCCTTGGGCTGGTACAGAAGCACAAAACATCATGTACAACATTTGTAGCTACTTCTTTAGTTAAAGGAAAACTATAACCACAAAATGAACACTTAAGCAACAGACAGTTTACATCATATTAAATGGCATATTGAAGAATCTCACCAAACTGGAATATATATTTAAGTAAATATTGCCCTTTTACATTTCTTGCCTTGAGCCACCATTTCGTTATGATCTGTGTGCGGCCTCAGAGATCACCTGACCAGAAATACTACAACTCTAAGGGGCACATTTACTAAGGGTCGAATTTCGAAGTGAAAAAAAACATCGAAATTCGACCATCGAATTGCAATAGTTCGATAGACGAAGTCAAAGTTTTTTTTGATCGAATATAGCCATATTCGATTGAAGTTAAATCGTTCAATCTATCGATTAAATCCTTCGATTCAAACGATTCGAAAAATGTAATCGATCGATTGAACGATTTAAAAAAAACGTAGAAATCCATAAACTTAGCCAAATGTTGGCTATAGGTTCTAGGAGGTCCCCTTAGGCTAACATAGCAATTTGGCAGGTTTAAGGTGGCGAAGTGTCGAAGTCGAAGTTTTTTAAAGAGACAGTACTTCGATTTTCAAATGGTCGAATATTCAAACTTTTTCCAATTCGAATCGAAGTCGAATTTGGCCTATTCGATGGTCAAAGTACCCAAAAAATTACTTCGAAATTAGAAGTTTTTGAATTCGAAAATTCAAAAAGTGTTGAAGCAAAAGACACAACTCTGTCTGTTAATTGGCTCATGTGACCTAACATGTATGGTTTGTTTGGTGTGTTTGTGTGCACCGTGAATCGTAGGATCCCAGGGGGCGGCCCTTATTTTTTAAAATGGCAATTTTCTATTTATGATTACCCAATGGCACTTACTACTAGAAAAGTATATTATTATGAAAATGGTTTATTTACATGAAGCAGGGTTTTACATATGAGCTGTTTTATGTAATATCTTTTTATAGAGACCTACATTGTTTGGGGGCAATAGTTTTCCTTTAAGCGTTAGTTCTCCTTTAAATAAATGTGTACATTTATTGTTCAGCCCCTGGCCTGCCCACTCAATCCCCTGATCCACTCAAAAATACCTTTTCCCTTCCCCATTCATACCTGAGCCATCCATGATCTCATTGCCTCTCTCACGTTCATCATCTACTAGTCTAAAAAGATGGCAAGCCTATTGTCAAATAAATGGATCTCTGTTTTATTTGACAAAGGGCACATGTACAGACAGCTCTACACGGGTACATATGACCCACTATGGTCAGCACTGTACTACAGCTAACTGCTGGTTGGTTGCTATGGTTACTGTTCCAATTAAATTGTATTACATTAAAGGGGTTGTTCACCTTTGAGTTAACTTTTAGTATGATGTAGAGATAATTTGCAATTGGTTTTCATTTTTTATTTGTGTTTTTTTTAGTTATTTTGCTTTTTATTCAGCAGCTTTCCAGTTTGCAAATTCAGGTATCTGGTTACTAGGGTCGACATTCCCCTAGCAACCATGCATTGATTTGAATAAGAGACTGGAATATGAATAGGAGAGGCCTGAATAGAAAGGGCAATAATGAAAAGAAGCAATAACAATACATTTGTAGCCTTACAGAGCTTTTGTTTTTTTTTTAGATGGGGTCAGTGAACCCCATTTGAAAGCTGGAAAGAGTCAGAAGAAGAAGGCAAATAATTCAAAACTATAAAAAAAAAACAATGAATACCAATTGAAAAGTTGCTTATAATTAGCCATAACATACTAAGTGGCATGATTCAAAGTTTTTCACCCCAAAAAAATCCACCAATTGACCCCAAATAGGTTCTAGGAGGTCCCTCATAGCCTAAAACAGCAATTTGGTGGGTTTTAGATGACGAATGGTCGATGTCGAATTTTTAAAAAGACAGTACATGATAAATTTCAAAATTCGAATTTCTCATTTTTTTCAAATTCGAAATCTAATTTGGACTATTCCCTAGTCCCTAGGAAAGGCTGGTGTAAGCCTGAAATGTTGCTGAACTGTATTCTTGTCTAAGATGAAGCCCTTCAAATAAAGGCTTTTTAAGAAAAATTACTTTGGATGGTGCTGTCTATATACAAAAGTTGCAAAATTTCGGCTGGAAGTGGCTGCCTGAGACGTGCACCTGATTGACACACTAATTCGTTGGTGGGTGCTGACTTTTTATCTACTGTGTTGGACTATTCCCTAGTCAAATTACACAAAAATTAGCTCGAAATTCGATTATTTTTTATTAAATTCGAATTTTCACTTCGACCTTTGATAAATCTGCCCCTTAAAGTTAACTTAAGGGTGAACCACCCTTTTAAGGTTGCCCCTGTATAACACAGCTTAAGTATCTGGAATTCTGAAGCCAAGTAAAGGAGGAAAGACAATACGGTTGCATGGAAAACAGATTTATTTAACAAAGACAATAGCAGCGCTGCAGAGTTATCTAAAAGGAATGGTTGCAGATGAGCGCACTCGGAGAACAGGGACGATTTGCATCTCCTTTGATTCTGATGTTTTATCTTTATATGCTGTTACTACTGATAAAGACTTTAGCCACTCCATCTATTAAGCAAAACTAACATTTATTATAACATTAAACAGTCTCATACTTCATACGTTACACGCTGGTCACCGCCAGTAACTTGCAGCCCTTGAGATGCTCTGAGCTACAACTCCCAGGATCCTACAAATGGATGGGATGCTGGGAGTTGTGCGCCACAAGGTCTCTAGTGATGTGAGTCTGACAACCTGGTATTACACTGCAACAAAATAAATCAATGTACAGCCCAGCAATTATACAGTACTGGGATTTGCAGAGTCGGCATTTGCTCATTAAAGGAACAGTAACACCAAAACATGAAAGTGCTTTAAAGGAATGACAATATAATGTAGTGTTACTCTGCACTGGTAAAACTGATGTGATCACTTCAGAAAAACTACTATAGTCTATATAAACAAGCTGCTGTGTAGCCATGAGGGCAGCCATTCAAGCACAGGATACACTGTAGATAACAGATCATTTCTGAAGAATCCCATTGTATACTACAGAGCTTATCTGTTTGCTGTGTATTCTGTGCCCTTTCTTCTTTTTCTGCTTTGAATGGCTGCCCCCATGGCTACACAGCAACTTATTTATATAAACTATAGTAGTACTTATCTGTTATCTACTGTGTATCCTGTACTTGAATGGCTGCCCCCAGGGCTACACAGCAGCTTGTTTATATAAACTATACTAGTATTTATCTGTTATCTACTGTGTATCCTGTACTTGAATGGCTGCCCCCATGGCTACACAGCAACTTGTTTATATAAACTATAGTAGTACTTATCTGTTATCTACTGTGCATCCTGTGCTTGAATGGCTGCCCCCATGGCTATACACCAGCTTGTTTATATAAACTATAGTAGTACTTATCTGTTATCTACTGTGTATCCTGTGCTTGAATGGCGGCCCCCATGGCTACACAGTAGTTTGTTTAAACTATAGTTGTGTTTCTGAAGCAAACACAAGTATTTCCAATACAGTACAACAGTACATTATATTTTCAGTACTTTAGGATGCTTTCAGTAGTGTTGTAACTAGATATTACTGGGCACCATAGCAAATAATTTTTTAGGCCCCCAAAATATCTAGACGTTGACCTGTTTTATCAATATTTAATGAAATTCTATACAAATTAGGGCCTCATGGCGCCCATATACCTCCTGAGCCCCCTTACAGCCGCAGGGTCTGCTTCCTCTGTAGTTACGCTCTTTTTTGGAGTTACTGGTCCTTTAAAACAACAGAAATCACCTATCACACTGCACTGACACCCGGTGGACATAAGCAGTATCACACCCAAAATTCTGCATACTGTTCATAGGAACTGATACACAGAAAGGACATTTATCCCCTTTCTTGTTTAATAAAATATTATATCAGAGCATTAAATTCATTCCAGTAATGTGAACTTTCAAAACATATAACAAAACTAAAGGGGAAGTTCAACTTGAAGTTTGCATTTTAGAATGAGTTCTCTTTCTCCTGGCTGAAATTGCAGCTGCTAACTGGTTTCTAAGGTATGTTCTTTTCTTATATATTTTCCAGCCTTTTGCTCAAACCTGTGCCTGGTTTCTGGGATCAGTGACCATAGCAACAGTAGGTCAGTTTAAAGGCTGAATACCACATCTTCCTGGAATTTTACTTGACTTTTTCATTACTGAACTTCCCCTTTACCATGTTAAATCCAGTTGTATTTCCCTAACAAGACAGACCTAGTGCAATATTTATAGAACTAACACACAGTAATTAATTTCAGGACACAAAGCAAGGGCATGCTACAGTACTGTACTATATCTTTATCCTAAGGAGAGAACACATTCCCAATTTTCACCAGTTTCAGGCTTTTATGTTGTATAAAATTGCGTGTGTGCAGTAATATCATTGTTGGTGTTTCAGAATGAATTGCTGGGTTGTGTGTATTGTGTGTCTATAGATACATGTGCGCCTTCTCTTAATTTGATATATCATCTACTGATGGGAAACCCGCAGCCTTTCTGATGTTGATAACTACATTGCTCTGCACTGGCTGATGGGAGTGGTAGTTCAAAAACATCTGATGAACTATAGGTTGGACACCTGTGTATTAGATTGCTGCCAAATGTACTGACCTAGACAGGAGGCTCAGCCGCCCCCCCCCCTATGTAACAACCATGAGGCCATGCACACGCTTTCATGCAGAAATGTCATTGTTTTGGTTCCAAAATATAGTAATTTGGTTTATAATTTAATTTGTGTGCAAAAGGGGGGCATCTAAAAACCTGTGCAAAGTTTGCTCCTAGTCTAGTAACCCATAGCAACCAATCAGATGTTTGGTTGTAACCAGGGATAACAACGGATCCACTATTTTGGATTTGGCTGAACCCCCGAATCCTTCGCTAAAGATTCGGGCGAATACCGAAACAGAATCCGAATTTGCATATTCAATTAGGGGTGGGAAGGGGGAAACATTTTTACTTCCTTGTTTTATGACAAAAAGTCAAGCGGTTTCCATTGCTGCCTATAATTTGCATATGCAAATTCCGATTCGGTTTGGCCGGGCAGAAAGATTTGTCAGAATCCGAATCCTGCTGAAAAAGGCCGAACCGAATCCTGGTTTCGGTGCATCTATAGTTATAACAACAACTGCCTGCTGATTGGTTGCAGTGGGTTAGTGGAGCTGAAGCAAACTTGGCACCTGTTATTACATTGCCCATTTATATGGAATGGAAGATGAAATTAGGATTCAGATCGTCTATTAAACTGATATTATTATGGAGAAGAAATATGTCTGTAGCTGTAGGGATGCTTAATCCATAGCCCTGTCCAATAGCCACAGGTCAGACTACCTAAGCCAAGCCTAAGAATTAAAAGAGGAATACATTTAAAAAGACTGTGAATTGTAATTGTTATTCACCAATCACATCTCTGGCACAGGTCAGGCATTCATTGGCAGCCTAGCAAAAGGCCTTCAGCTCTCTGTATTATATACAAATATATGGACCGTTGCTTTCACCAAATTGCGGAGGGAACCTGGTGAGAAAAGACTTAATTTGGACCAATAGGAAAGGTGGTAGGGTGCGCACTAACGGGAATGTGTTGCACTAATCAACAAGTAATAAAGGAATGACTCCACCCAAGCCTAAAGGTGGTCAGCTCAGCACCGTGGAACCACATAGCCCTATGGGTTTTCATGTTGTGCCAAACCAGAGCATGGTGAATGGAGGCTCAAATCTAAGTATGCTCAAATCAAGGCCACCAGTCATTCAGGCATGTTTGCTGAGGGCATGTCTTCTTATCTTGAGCTATCCATCCGCTGAGGTTGGCAAGTCTATTCCCACCCACTCCCCTTACACCTTCCACAGACATCAAGATCCAGAGCTGGTAGGTTCCATGTGCTGTGCAGTCCTAGAGGTCGGGATTCGGTGAAATGGTTGGTCATGGGAGGTGATGCTGTTGGGTTTGGTGGGTTGTGCCATCACTTTCCATACACGCTCTCATCACTGTAGGCCACATACAGAAAGTAGTCCTCCTCGTGGTTATCCTGCAAGGCAACAAAACACATTGTGAGCCATCTGCCCATTGCAAAATTAGACCAAACTCCAAAATACAGCATGAAATGTCTAACACACTGACTGCCTATGACATGGCCATTTGACATCACATTGGCAATGATATAACATCATATGGGCATTGATATGACATCATATGGGCAATGATATATCATAGGCAATATTAAGACATTGTAAGAGCTGATTTTTGTCTCTTATAATACACAAGAGCCATGAATATCCTTTAAATGATATCCTTAAAAATGGTACTTAGTGATGTCATTGGTTATAATCGGAGCTTAGTGATGTCGTTTCATGACTCACGTGAACTTGTGTATTATAATAAGAAAAAGTACCCACTGTTGCAAAATATGAGGATGTTAAAAGTCTGGTATTAGAAGCCTGTATAAAAACACTAGTCCTTAGGCCTCGTGGTTTTTATATGGTCATGGAACTCCTCGGTAACTTATAATATCCTTATATTTTACAAGAGGGGGTACTTTGATTTACTATATATATATGTGTGGCTATAAAAAGGCATGGAACTGGTAGAAATGTATTATTTTTTTGTTTAGCTAATGGTCCTCACCTCATAGAGCTGCCCCATGGTTGCGCTTGTGGGAGGAATGGTATTGTTGACGAAGAAGAAGAGGGCATCCTCGGGCCGAAGGTGAATCCTCTTCCTGATGAGGAAGTAAAATTGCCCAACTGCAAAGCCAAAAGGTAGAGGAAAAAACAATATAACTGGCAGTTAGGCAGATTAAAAAAAAAGGTATAGGAAGAAAAACAGTACAGGAAAAAACAATATAACTGGCAGTTAGGTAGATTAAAAAAAAAGGTATAGGAAAAAAAACGGTATAGGAAAAAACAATATAACTGGCAGTTAGGCAGATTAAAAAAAAAGGTATAGGAAAAAAACGGTATAGGAAAAAACATTATAACTGGCAGTTAGGTAGATTAAAAAAAAAGGTATAGAAAAAAAACGGTATAGGAAAAAACAATATAACTGGCAGTTAGGCAGATTAAAAAAAAAAAAAAAAAAGGTTGAACTTGATGGACGTGTGTCTTTTTTCAACTTTACTTACTATGTTACTATGTTACATTTAGATTAGAAATGTAGGTTGATTGGAATAGCAAGGGCTTTACCTGTTAGATCTGAGGGTACCAAGTATTTCCTTTTGTCCAGGTCTGGAACTCTGGCCTTAGGGGCCTTTTCTACAATAACCTGAAATGACAGATAATAACAATGGTAAGATTCAAATGTGGGGCCCCCTGGTCAATGCAAGAAGGCTGGGGAGGGGGGCACTGACTGTAAGTGGTTATAACTTACCAGCAGCCTTGGCTAACCTTTGGATCTCCATTCGATCCTGGAAGATGCACTTCAGGAACAGTTGGAGGGAAGTTGTACATCTCTTGTAATACCTCTTGCTAGGTAGCTCCTAGCATTATATATATAGGGATGTAGCGAACGTCGGAAAAAAAGTTCGCGAACATATTCGCGAACTTGCGTCAAAAATGCGAACGGTTCGCGAACGTCGCGAACCCCATAGACTTCAATGGGAAGGCGAATTTTAAAAGCTAGAAAAGACATTTCTGGCCAGAAAAATGATTTTAAAGTTGTTTAAAGGGTGCAACGTGGCATGCCAGAGGGGGATCAAGGGCAAATATGTTTCTAAAAAATCCATTGTTGACATAGCGCTGCGTTTTGTGCTGTAAAGGGCAGAAATCACACTACGTCACTCAGGTGGTGTTTCTGGAGACGGTATTATTATTGATATTTAGACAGAATGTGAACAAGCTCACACAGCTAGATGGCCGTTGTTTGAAAATGAAGAACACACTGGGCAAACAATGCCTACAAGGTCAACGTATACACTACTACAGCAGTGGATACGGAATATATTATTGCTGCTTGAAAAACGTCACTCAGGCGGTGTTCCTGGAGACGGTATTATTATTGATATTTAGACAGAATGTGAAAAAGCTCACACAGCTAGATGGCCGTTGTTTGAAAATGAAGAACACACTGGGCAAACAAATTGAAACAATGCCTGCAAGGTCAACGTATACACTACTACAGCAGTGGATACGGAATATATTATTGCTGCTTGAAAAACGTCACTCAGGTGGTGTTTCTGGAGACGGTATTATTATTGATATTTAGACAGAATGTGAAAAAGCTCACACAGCTAGATGGCCGTTGTTTGAAAATGAAGAACACACTGGGCAAACAATGCCTGCAAGGTCAACGTATACACTACTACAGCAGTGGATACGGAATATATTATTGCTGCTTGAAAAACGTCACTCAGGCGGTGTTTCTGGAGACGGTATTATTATTGATATTTAGACAGAATGTGAACAAGCTCACACAGCTAGATGGCCGTTGTTTGAAGAACACACTGGGCAAATAATGCCTGCAAGTGCACTACTATTGGTGCACTACTATGAAGAACAGCAAACAGCACTGTACACGTTAAAGAACAGTAAGATAAGTAAAATAAAAAAAAAATTATATGTATATTAAAAAAAAAAATTCTCGGGTTGGTGCTGCTGAACTACTAGGAGCAGCACAGTAGCACACCAGTCCCACTCCCCAACACTGCTAGACTAATAGCACTGGGCTCTTATAGTAGCAACTAGCAAAGTAAAAAAACAAAAAAGAAAATAAAAGCAGTCCTTACAAGGACTATTGGGTTATTACAGCAGTCAGCAGATGAGATCAGAAGAGATCAGTGCCCACAGCAGCTACATACAGAGCACTGCAGTAGAAGGTAGATTACTAGTCAGCAAAGCTACCCTAAAATGTCCCTCAAATCCCTGCAGAGTTCTGTCCCTCCAATACAGAGCAGTATCAAGTAGATTACTAGCCAGCAAACTTACTATCAACTGTCCCTCAAATCAGTGAAATCAGTAACAGCTCTCTCCCTACACTAGCTCTTCCAAGCACACACAGGCAGAATGAAAAAACGCTGCAGGGCTTCAGTTTATATATGGAAGGGGAGTGGTCCAGGGGGTGTGGGGGTGGTCCAGGAGGGAGAGCTTCCTGATTGGCTGCCATGTATCTGCTGGTCTGGGGTGAGAGGGCAAAAAAAAGCGCCAGGTAAGGCGAACCCAAAATGGCGAACGTCGCGCGACGTTCGCGAACATTCGGCGAGCGCGAACACCCGATGTTCGCGCGAACAAGTTCGCCGGCGAACAGTCCGCGACATCCCTATATATATATATATATCCTGTAAGTCTAAATGAATGTTTTTCATAAAGGAGAATAAAAAATGTGAAATTACGCCATACATCATATACAGAAGTATACAGTAGCCAGGATGTAGTTATTACAGGAAACACAAGAGACAAACATGTACAATAAGCAGCCAGTGACTTATTATATATATATATATATATATCCTAACAACGGTCCCAGGTGGATCAAAACAAGTCAATGTCCTTGGTAATTTAATACAAAAATAAAATTGCCTTGTGCCTTGCCAATGCTGTGAGTGTTTTTGCAAATAATTGGTTTTATATATATATATATATATATATATATATATATATATATATATATATATATATATATATATATATATATATATATATATATATATATATATATATAGTATTTTATAGTATTTGGATGGGTGGCACACCGCTTCTCAACTTCACCCAGTTGCACGGTTAAGGTATCACATATGCACTCTCAGTCAGCACTATAGAATACAGTTGTAGCTAACTTGGATTTTTCTACATTGATTTTTGTAACTTGTTTTTAATAAGTAACTTATTACACTGCACAAAGTATTCTTATCATGATGAGCATTTTCACTTGATTGGTGTTTTTAGTAATTGTCACTTTTTTGAGACAATGTCACTTTATTTATGTATTTTATATAAAAGTATTGCACATTGTCACTTTTATACCTTGCACCAATCACATTAATGCTTTGAATGCGATGTCATTCTCTAATTGCCTATGGTTCATTGGCTATATATATCACATATGTTTAGGGTATGGTTGCCTTGAGAAACGTTACGTTGGCTGGAACATGCTTCACTAAATACACTTTCTACTTTTGAAAAATATCCCTGTGTTGCTGGTTCATTTGAGAGTGTATATATATATATATATATATATATATATATATATATATATATATATATATATATATATATATATATATATATATATAACAAATTAGAAAGGTCCAAACATCACGATGGCTGTATATGCTCACATAAATGTAATATTTTTGTTTTGCACAACAAATGATAGAAATATATATATATATGTATGGGGGATACTGCCGGACAGTGGCAGTATAAACGGTGTCTGCCATTGGTTGCATAACAAGGCTCTGGACTGCAGGAGGCCAGCACTGAAAGAGTTAAGCTCAGCACAAGCGAAGGCCTCCCATCTCATTGCAGTGCAGGCAGGGGAGGAGGAAAGGCCTCAGCTCTCCAGTAGCACCCATCTACAAATAACACACACACCATCCAACCATCCAGACGGCAATCTCTGTCCATCAGACTGACACTCTGGAATGACTACTGGGCACCTTCAATAGGGTGCTGAAAGCCATACACAAAGGGATGAGACACGAGAGAGTAGGATTCCCAGTGGATTCATGTAAATTACTGTAAAGACATTGCAGTGGCCCTTAAACCCATAACTACTGAATACAGATTACTGATTAACCCAGCAATCTCTTCTATACAGTATAAATATATACATTATAGCTCATATTAGAGCTCCTGGTTGTATACTGAACATTGCACCCCCTGTTGTAAAAGATAAGGATATTATTAAGGTGGCTATACCCAATATAAGATCCGCTTGTTTTGCGAGGTCACCAAACGAGCGGATCTTTCCCCGATATGCCCAGCAACAGCAGGGTGACTTATTTAATTAAGCCTTAGGGCCAAACGATTGGATTATAACGATGGCAATGGGAGCTGATGGGTTGTTGGACCACTACAACTAGCCGATGCAGTCCTTAATAGCAGGAAAATAAATTTAAACCTGCTCAATCAGCCAGATATCGATCGGGGGGATCCATCAGAACACCCCATACATAGGCAGATATGCTACCAAATCAGTCTAAAGGGCCAATATCAGCAGTTTTAATCTACCTGTGTATGGCCACCTTTAAGGTGGCCATTGACGTAGAGATCCGCTCGTTTGGCGACCGCCCGATATGCCCACATTGAGGAGGGCAATATATCGGGCTGAACTGAACGTGGGCCCTAGGGCCTAACGACTGGATCATAATGCATCCGATATGGGCAGGGTCGGATTTACATAAAGGGCACCCCTGTCCCCTCCATTTTATTTGCTCAAATTTTCACGGGACTAAAGCAATGGGGATTGGCGCATGGGAAACTAAAGAAACTATTTTATCTCCTGCGTGCCCCAGTGTTTCTGAATCAATGTGGGTGTGGGCGAGCAGCATGCTGCCTCCTAAAATCCTGCCGCCCTAGGCCCGGGCCTTAGTGGCCTCTCCACAAATCCGGGCCTGGATACGGGCGGTCAGAAAGCGGGACCATATAAATGCACAGATGCGGCCGCCATCCAACGGGATTTTTTAACCTGCCCGATCGAGATCAGCCAGATAGTGATCAGGGAAGCCCGTCGGATGGCCCCACACATGGTCCAATAAGCTGCAGACTCGCCCTTTAGTCACTAGAGTTCCATGAGCATATAAAGGCCGAAGATATCGCTTAGCACCTTTTATAAGGATATATTTTACAGGACATTCATGTCTCTTGTGTATTACAAGGATATTAAAAGTCTCCAATGAGCTCCGTGATCACATAAAGGCACAAGAATGCAGGACGAGCACTTTTATATAGGTCATGGAAGTACCAACTCCTAACCTTTACAACATGGGATACATTATTCACTATATAATGCACAGGTTTCAGGGTGACATGACACATATGACATCACTGAGCACTGATTATAACTGATGATGTCACTGAGCAAAATCTAGAAGAATATATTTTACTGGGTATTTGTGGTTCTTGTGTATAACAACAGGGTTGGACTGGGCCCTGCAGGACACCGGGAAAAAAAACAGATGGACTTCGTTGACCCCTGCATGCTCCCACTGAATGCTGGGAATGCGCCTCCTTCCCATTCAATCACAGTGACAAAGGATGGAGATTATAGGGACACAACACTTGGGGGACACAATAGGGGGCTCTTAAAGGAGAACTAAATCCTAAAAATGAATGTGGCTAAAAATGCCATATTTTATATACTGAACTTATTGCACCAGCCTAAAGTTTGAGCTTGTCAATAGCAGCAATGATCCAGGACTTCAAACTTGTCACAGGGGGTCACCATCTTGGAAAGTGTCTGTGACACTCACATGCTCAGTGGGCTCTGAGCAGCTGTTGAGAAGCTGAGTTTAGGGGTCGTCACTAATTATCCAGCAGAAAATGAGGTTGGTCTGTAATATAAGCTGATGCTACAGGGCTGATTATTAAATTCCGATGCTAATTGCACTGGTTTCTGTGCTGCCATGTAGTAATTATCTGTATTAATTGCTAATCAGCCTTATATTGTGACATTTCTATTCTATGTGTACTGTATATTGTGAGTGGGTCCCTAAGCTCAGTAAGTGACAGCAGCACAGAGCATGTGCAGTGAATCAGCAGAAAAGAAGATGGGGAGCTACTGGGGCATCTTTGGAGACACAAATCTTTACTACTAAAGGGCTGTGGTTGCCTTGGGCTGGTACAGAGGAACAAAACATAATGTACAACATTTATAGCTACTTCTTTAGTTAGGCCTTAGTTCTATTTGGGCCCTGGACAACCTGATGCTGAATAACAACAGATGACCAGGGGATGGGACAGTAAAATAATTGTTCTCTAAAGGTAGGGACAAGTTCTTATATATAAATGCCCTGGGAGGAGAACGTGGGCATTGCAGAAAGGTCTATACCTCCCCACCTTGAGATTAATCCTACTTATATGTGACTGCCTTGCACTTGCACCAGACAGTAGCCAGCTGGGACCGTGCAGCACAAAGCTCTGCAGTCATAATAAATACCAGTTCATGGTTTTGCAGCAGAGACTTGGTGATACAAAGCTCTGCATCAAGAGAAAGTGACATGCAGGGCTCCCACTGCTGCTATAACTAGGGGTATAAAGCAGGCCTGGACTGGCAATCTGTGGGTTCTGGCAAATGCCAGAGGGGCTGCTATAAGGTGCCATAGAAAGTCAGTATTTAGTGGGCTGGTGGGGGCTGTTTGGGCCTCTGTGTGGGCTGATTGGGCCTCTGTGTACCTGAAATGCCAGAGCCTATTTTAATTCTCAGTCCGGACCTGGTATAAAGCTATGGATCTATAGTGGGGGTGGGGACACTGTATGGATGAAAGGAAAGGCATTAAGTGACAGTCAGTGGCTCTGCAGGGGGGGGGGAAGTGACAGTCCATGACAACAGACAGTCCATGTGTCTCAGTGGCAGCAGAAGGTGACAGACCAGGAATCGGAGGAGGGGCAGGTGACAATGAGAGGCTTTCTTGCTTAAAAATATCTCTAACAATGACTGAGGCCCATAGAAACAATAAGGCCTCTAGCATCCGGCCCTCTAGCAAAGAAACAGCAGAACTACAAAGCTCTGCTGCTGTCAGCGACAACACAGGGCCTAGGCATTAAAGGCATAAAAGTAAAGGTGGCCATAGACGCACCGATAATATCGTATGAAAATTCAGTGCTTGTATGGTGGGAGACGAGCCGAGTGATATCGCCAGTAGACTTGGATATCGGTCGGCTCATCAATCGGGCTTTTGAGGGCAACCGAACATCGGCCATTGTTAGTGCTGAATCGTCAGATACAGGTCGAATTCTATTGTTTCTGTCTGTATATCTGATGATTCAGCTCTAAATGTGTGTATTAAAACAAACAGTCTTTCCTGGAAACATCTTTTCCAGGAAACATCGTAATTGTTACGTCTATGGCCACCTTTAACAACTCTCCAAATTACATTTAGTCCACATTTCCAATGGTTTGCTACATGTAACTGTAGTTGAAAGCAGTATTTATTTTCCATTTCTGTTCTCTTTGTTGGAGAGTTAAAACTATGTAGCAGAAGTCCTCTTTTCCCCCTCTGGGGTTGTTGGACAGAGATGCCTTCTGCCACATTATTACATTGTTTCAGGAGGCAAAAAAAAAACAAATAATAATAAACATGCAGCTTTCTGTAGCTATTACATTTACAACTAACTTTAAAAGCATTGGAAAACTGTAATGAATGTATATTGGAAAGTTGTTTGGAATGACTTTGCCTTTTATGATGCAATAATTCCATTTTTGGGTGGAGATCCCCTTTAAGGGAACCCAGTCCTGGGGCAGATGACGATACTCTGGGGTCTCTGTGGATACTATGTGGTTAGTAGGGGTGTTACTATAGAGGAGGCAGACCCTGTAGCTGCAGCGGGCCCCAGGAGGCATAGGGGGCCCCAGGAGGAATAGGGGGCCTCAGGAGGCCCAAATAATGAGCAATTTCAACATATATCCTGGTAAAACAGCACATTTCTCTGGATATGTTGGGAGCCCTAAAATTAATGTGCTGTGGGGTCCAGTAACATTTAGTTACGGCACTGGGTTAGGGCAAGGGATTGAGGGATGGAGAGTGGGATCAACAGGGAGATGAAACAGCTCCGCTGTCCCTACTTACAGGCACCCTATCCGGGTATTTCTTTCTGATCTTCTCGCCCTCCTTCTTCCTGTATTCGAAAGGATGATCCTCCTTATACTGGAATTTCATGGCTGCCCTGGGAGACTGTGCGTGTATATCAGTCAGCTGTTGCCTCTCGGTGTCTACTGATCAGCAGATGCCGTTCCTTTAAACCCCAATAACAAGCTATGTGACAGTGTACTGAGCAAGGGCAATGTGACATCACTAAGCCCTGCCCCTGGGCAGTACCAACAGAGCAAAACAAAGGGGATGCTGAAATTAACCGTATCCCTGCCTGATTGGACAGATGGAAAGCATACAGTCTGAATTTAAAGAACCCTATAGCTCCCAGGCATTGAAATCATAGGCCAGGCTATTGGGGCGTATGGGCAGGGGTGTAGGTGAGGATGGGGTGCAGTGTATTGGCAGCGGCACAAGGTGTAGCAACTTATTCACACGCAAACCTGTTTGTCTGAGTCACCTGTTATTCTCCACGGAGTCACGTGAAACCCAGAGTCACAAGACAAGGTGACACAGCAGCACGGCACTGCAGAACTTAATATTATTAACCTGCGATTGGCCAAAGACCTACGCTAGAGACTGGAAAAAGTCCCTTTAGGGCAGAGACACACACTCAGATTCGTGGGAGATTAGTAGCCCAGCGAAAAATCGACTCTTCTTTAGGGATGGGCGAATTTTTTTCGCCTTGTTTTGCCGCATGAATTGACACCCATAGACTTGTATGGCGGTGTGCATCAGACAAAAAAGACGCGCGTCAAAAAAATTTCGCCGCACGTCAACATATATCTGACGCCCATAGACTTTAATGGGCGTTGGCAACAATTCGCCAGTGGCGAATGTTTGGCGAAACAAAATGGGTCAAATTTGCCCATCCCTACTCTTCTTCGGGGCGACTAATCTCCCCAAACTGCCTTCCCGGGTAGAATGTAAATCGCCGGCAGGATGGCACTCGGAGCTCTTCGTTTTCCGAAGTTGCCTCACGAGGAAACTTTGGCCGACTTCGGAAAATGAATCGATCCGATTGCCATCCTGTCGACGATTTCGATTCTAGGCGGCAGGAGGCAGTTAGGGGAGATTAGTCGCCCCGAAGAAGAGACGATATATCGCCAGGAGACTAAATCTCCCTGAATCTGAGCGTGTGTCTCTGCCCTTATATTCACTAACCTGTAGGAGCATATATTTAAAGGGGTTGTTCACCTTTAAATTAACTGTTAGTATGTTGTAGAGAGTTATATTCTGAGACAATGTGCCTTTGGTTTGCATTTTTTATTATTTGCGGTTTTTGAGTTATTTAGCTTTTTATTCAGCAGTCTGGTTGCTAGCAGGGGTGTAACTACAGAGGAAGCAGACCCAGGGGCACAGGAGATCCTATATATATTGTATGCATATACAATCTCAATAAATATTGATAAAACAAGTCAACCTATAGGCATTTTGGGGCCTGAAAAAGAATTTGCTGTGGGGCCCAATAATATCTAGTTACGCCACTGGTTGCTAGGGTCCACATTACCCTAGTAACCATGCATTAGCCATGAATGAGAGGCTGGAATATGAATATAAAGATGAGTAATAGCAATAACTATACATTTGTAGCCTAACAGAGCATTTATTTTTTAGATGGGGTCAGTAACTCCTCATTCAAAAACTGTAGAGGACAATAGAGAAACTTCCGGTTGTAGAAAGTATTAATGTTCCTACGAAAGATATATATTAATAAGAAATAAACAACGATTAGATGATATCTGTAGTGTATCAGAATAGCACCGTAGATTAGGAGAGGAACTAAGTTTGCATAGAAGTTAGGCAATTCTTACCGTAAAACAATACTAAAAGTTATGCTAAAAGTAATACCTTCCCGCTTTTACTTATGCTCCTGCCCCGACGACCTGACGCGATGGTATCCACCACTTTCACTCAATATCTTTATCTGAAGCTAGTCCTGATGGCGTCTCGAGGAACGTCTTCGGAGATCCCACATCTGTGAGAGAGAGCTGTCAAACCCCAAGTGTAGCTACTCAGTATGGCAGTTCCAGGCAACATGAGATCGGAGCCGTAACCGCACGCTACTAAGAGTAAACGCCGTAAGTATGACTAGGGGAGAGAGAGAGACTTCCTGTGTTCTGACAGCGCGTAGCATGCCTTGAAATTGGTAAGTAATTAGGCTCATGCAAGGTGAAACTGCACGACTGGGCGATCTACGGGAGCGAAGCAAGCCTGAGGAATGTTACTCATCATAGTGTTAACACTAGAGTACTGCATGCGGACATCCACGAGGTGATGTGCCTTACTACAGACATTAGTAATCGCTAGCACTGCGCCTCTCTTTCGACAATTAGGCCATCTGTAATATTGGGGCAGAACCAACCTGTGAGGCGATGAGCCATCTGCAACAAGCTCGGGACCATGCTTCACTATGACCATCAGCTACTAGTAATCTAACGGCGAATCTCAGGCCGGGTTTTAGGAGAGTCGCTGAGATGACCTGGTGAAAGAGCACGTGAGCTGAACAGACGAGCTAAAAGTGCAGAGATTATCAAAAATATTGCTGAGCACAGATTTAAGGACCATTTAGCAAAAGTATACTGTGTAAATCAGCAGTGAGATAATGTACCAACAGGAGACACAGTAAATAATATTCAGCTTACGTCTTAGAAAACCCCTTTAACTTCCTCTCTCTTTAACTTCCTCTAAGGATTGCTATGAATTAAAGTTGGAGTATATATGCACATCCTATGCAACATGCCTTTGCCTCCGTGTGCCAATCTATACCAGTGCCAGTTTTTGAATCATTTTTTTAATTATTTGCCTTCTTCTCTTTCCAGCTTACCAATGAGGATCACTAACCCCATCTAAAACAAAATGCTCTGTATTACTACTTTTTATTGCTCATCTTTCTAATTGATATTCCAGTCCTTATTCATATGAATACATGGTTTTAGGTCGCCATGTTTTGAGTACCACTAGACATACATAGAGATTGCTTAGGCATGAAAAATTAACTGGCGGATTGAAGGAGCTTCGCTCGAAATACAAAAGCAAAATAACTAAAAAAAAACTTTATGTTTTGCATTTCTTTTGTAAATGTCCATGTAGAACCAGTTTCAATGCACAGCATATGACCTACACCAAGGCCAGCAGTGAGTCCGCGTCACGAGGCTGTTTGCTGGAGGACGCGTACTTAACGCTTTAACGCCAAATATATATGTCCGATATCCCATAGCATCCTCTATAAGGGGCTCTACATATACAAGTGAATTCGTTTCATTAGATAACGCTCGGCATGATTCAGTTCGTACGTTTTGAGAGTCATAAGCGAATGTGCTCCAGACCAGTGAGGGTTAAGGTCGTCAATATGCGATGTTCGGTACTGTCCAGAGCAGCAGATCCTTGTCTAGACTCCAGCTAGGTGTCCATGGTCTCCACATTTCCAGAGCATGTTGATTCGACAGAACAAAGACTAGCCTGTATTCTGCTAAAGGACGAGCGATGCGATATTAACTTCATCAATGTATGCTACTATTCATGAAGTAAACTTATGTCTAAACACCGAGTTACCACAGCGTGAGAGGCGGGACATAGCCTCAGACTCCTGGAGGCGCTCCACTCTGCGAGATCTCACTCACAGAGTAGCTTTATTTTGTAATAAATATGTGCGCCATAAAGAGGCACCCTATGTGAGAGTTCCAATGAAATAGATGGAGGGCGTGCATGCAGGATAACTAAATGATCGTCCCGGACACCAGTGTCCGGCGCCATGTCTGTGTTATGAGGTCGTCCTATGTAGGTCGACGTAGTCGAGCTTCATAGATAGCACTGCTGATTGCCGCGCTCTAATATAACTGTTATCACTGTAGCGCTAATAATTTCTGCATCGGACGGAGGGATTTAACAATAAATCCCCTGATTCGGATATGATTTACGCTTGAGTGATATACGACGACTAGAACGCAGGGTGCCACCTGAGCCAACAGTGGACCGAGGCAATGCGCACGGTAAGTTGTAGAAAGCAGCTATGCGAAGTATTCAGCCGGGCTTGCATATACTTATACTGGAACGCTATCCAACGAGTTTATCGGGAGCGTTAGTGGGCAAACGTCCATTAGAATCAGGCCCGATATTCGCCCACCTCAATGGGTGGGCATTTGGGGAGAATGTATGATGCGCGCTCGATGTCTTGATAAGTAGAGATGAAGACGATATCATCTTCATCATATCGTGGCCACCCATTGTAAATGATATACGTGATATAGTACTGTTAGTTAGAACAATGAAGCTGTAATGCATGTGACAAATTCAGAAGTGCACGGCGTAGGAAGGTAAGAAGCGAGAAAGCATGTACAATGGTCACATAGAGATATAAATCTAAGAGATATTCAGGAAGTTATCGCAGTCTTTCGGGCCGAAGAAAAAGTCCAGCGATTTTAGGAATTTGGATTTTAAACTCAAGGATTCAGCCGAATCCAAATCCTGCTGAAAATCGTGTCTGAATACCCAATCCTGGATTCAGTGCATCCCTAATGGTAAGCGGCATGGCAACTCTGGGACCACCAATCATAGACAAGCCCCTCAAATAGACCTCCTTTAGCTTGCTACCAAAAGTCCGAAACTGTTGATGGTGTGGCAAAGCCTTATGGCCTATTCTGCTCGCCGATGTGGATGTAGGTGAACTGAGTTTGTTGGTAGACACAGGGTAAAATAAAGCCTTGGAATGAAATGGTTAACATCAGAACATCAATAAAGCCACTCCCCTCTCATTGCAGTGCAGGCAGGGGCGGAGCAAAGGGCTCACCTTTCTGATTTACTAACAAGGACGCCAGAGATGCAGTTTGGGAATATGAATATACAGAAGAGGGAATAGGAAAGCACAAATATCCCCTTCTGCCAGCACCTTCTGTGCATTTATCAGCAGGGGGTTTCCTCCATGCAAACACAAGCACTCCTGCATTCTACCCCCAGTAATACTCCTAAGGGCTCTTACTGACAAGCGTTTTTACCTGATCTCCCCTGCACTCCGTTTTTTCTGCGTTCAGCCGCAGGGGAGCGCAGGAATAGACGCATTAAATTTTTTCCAATGGGGCTGTACTCACACAGGTGCGTGTAGGCGCCGAACGCAGGTTGAGACGCAACATGCTGCATTTTTCCTACGTTCGGCGCCTACACACGCCGGTGTGAGTACAGCCCCATTGGAAAAAATGCAATGCGTCTATTCCTGCTCTCTCCTGCGGCTGAACGCAGGAAAACGGAGCGCAGGGGAGCGCAGGTAAAAACGCTCGTCAGTAAGAGCCCTAACACTGCTCTCTATTGGATAGTAAATTCACTACCAATTAAAGTGGAGATTTAACCCTTTGCTCAGTTCTGTAACTATAGAGGAAGCAGACACCGCAGTTGCAGGGGGCCCAGGGAAAAGGGGGTTGCAGCGAGGCACGAGCAGGAGCACCTATGGGTGCTGGGCCCTCCTTTTTTTGGCAGGGGGCCTGGTTTGCTCTTGTTAGGCCTTTGGTGTTGGTAATTTCTTGGAATTGTACTCCAACAAAAGCTGAAAGACCACTAATATAACATGTTAATTATACTATCTTACTTGATTCTTTAAATTTTGCCTACTATACTCCTCCGTTACCTGTCCGAAACTGCTTCTCTGTAAGGCTTGGGGTACTTGTCCCTCTTTGCCCCCAAACGCTGAAATATATTCCTTTAAGGGAGGAACTCCACGGGCGATTCTGGAGCGATTCCATTCACTGCGCAAACACGCAGGTGTCAAGTTGGATGCGACGGAAATAAGGTAAGCAACAGGATCGTCGGATGGTGTTGCACCGTCGTCCAACACGACTGTCGAATGCAGACGCTGCGTCTGCATCGGACAGTTGAGTTGCGACGGATGAACGCTGCAACTTCATCCCACATTTGCATCTCTTACCTTATTCCCATTGCATCCGACTTGACACCTGTGTTTTTGCGCAGCATGTTGGATCACGCTGAAATCGCCTGTGGAGTTCCTCCATAAAAATCAAACCCTATTTATGTTGCCCTGCAGTGCAGCAGCTCTGACCACACTACCAATCAATAGAGCATCTGCTGAACCAGTCAATGATCAGCCCTGCAGCATGTGTATTTTATAAAAGCCCAGATGCAAAGGTGTCAGAAGACATTGGGGTTTCCAACTCTTAAAAAACAAATGCTCTGTAAGGCTACACATTTATTGTCATTGCTACATCTTTCTATCTAGGCCTCTCCTATTCGTATTGCAGTCTCTTATTCAAATCAATGCATGGTTGCTTGGGTAATTGGGACCCTAGCAACCAGACTGCTGAAATTGCAAACTGGAGAGCTGCTGAATAAAAAGCTAAATAACTCAAAAAAAAGGAAGACCAATTGCAAATTGTCTCAGAATATCACTCTCTACAGCACAATAAAAGTTAATTTAAAGGCGAAGAACCCCTTTAAATAATTCCCTAGGACTGCCGGCAGTTCTCATAAAGTAATTTCCTACAGGCTGTATGACATTCATCAGTAGCACTAAGCGCACAGCAGCATCTTGCCACAGAATGTTGCCCAAAATATATGTTATTTAATTAGCTGCATTTATGAAGCCCGTAACTCAGAGAATATTACTTAAGGAATATTATTTAATATAATGTTCTGTAACCGGGAACTTGTACAACATCTATTTTGGTTCAGATGCTTGTTGCTAATAGATAAGATGGGTGGCACCAAATCCATAGCCCTTGGGGGTGATTTGTCACACAGTTGTCATCTGGAAACACAGACTGACATGCAGCAATTTCCTTATACAAGCATTTTTCAAGTGATGCCTTAGCAGGTAATGGAGGTCTCATGTGGCATCAAATCATTTAGATTTACTAAAAATTGCTTTTGCCCTGTGTGCCATTGCCCTTAATACTTATACAAAATAAGGAATGGGACTATCTCACTAGAGGTTGGAGGAAACATGAAGTTGTATTGCTAAGTCGATATCCAATAGAAGAGAGAGTGCAAACAGGCAAGTGATAGCAATGCTGTCATATATATAGTGGTAATCTGGAATGTATAAGGTTCTGCAGCCAAGAGAGAAATTATGCTCTATAGCAGCAGATCCAAAACGGCCAGTTCCAGAGCTTTTGAACGGTTTCTGGAGCCTATCCCTTAGATCTCACCAGAACGTATGAGGCCCCATGAGAGGAGAGTAGTATAAAAGGGATCGCACTATTTTTTGATATACTGGCTCAAACTTTGATCTCGGTATCAAGCTTCTGGTATGGCAGAGGAAAACCACTCATTTGCGCTAGGCAGTGACTGGCATGTACAGGCGTAAGAGAAGTCTCGCAGACTCGGTCAGCGCAGTATTAGTAAGAGGAGTGAACTGAGTTAGCCTTACACCGACATTAGATCATCATAGGAGATGTATGTCATATCCTATATAAGTGATGAAGCGCTTGAAGAGTCAAAGGTAACATTTGGATTAACACGCAGACATATGGCGAATAATAGCATAGCTAGTACATTTATCTATATCGGCAGCCAATGGAAGATATATAATATATATATATATTATGGAGTGGAATCGATCCATATAACGTATACTGGGTGATATAGTGATATTGATCTCAGACCATGACTATACTTGTCAGTCTATTGAGGGATTGTGCCACAGGCTATCACGAGATCCAATAATTGCTCGGGAAAGATATCGCGGAGGGAGACGATGAAAAACAAGCGGTAAATAATGCAATTCTCAGGAACGCCCCCTGACCATCCTTCAGCAAGAGGAGCTCAGCGCGTCGTAAGTCCTCGTCATCAATCGGCATTGATTGCAGCATTCACGAGAGATCTCGAGAAAAGTTATGACGGGATATCACATTGAAACATAGTCGACTATAAAGAGCTATTAGAGCGGAGCTCGGGAGGTAGCAACGATAGTTATCTTACATTATTTATACTGAGTCTATCCTTGTTTAACTAGATGACAAAGAATCACCGTCGAATGTCGCCAGCTTACGCACCTTGAGGTGTCACCTGCGTAATTTGGCAGTTGCAAAATAGGTTCAGATTCGGTACGGCCGGGCAGAAGGATTCGGACGAATCCAAATCCTGCTGAAAAAGGCCGAATTCTGAACCGAATCCCGAACTGAATCCTGGATTCTTTATTCATACTTGTGTATCCAATGTTGGACCCTAGTTAGGCCCTAACTAGGACCAAACATTCGCTACACATGTATGAATAAAAATTTCAGGAGCTAAAGGGAACTCAATAAAATTTTCTACTACAATGGTGGGCCTGAACTAAAAGTCTGGTACGTCTACACTACAGTTTTGTAATTGTGGTTTGTACAAAACAGAACTGACAGAGCTGGGAAGAATAAGTGCTAAAGCCTACAGAAAACAAGGTATTTTGGCCAAAAGGACTTGCTAACCCCCAATGGATTTGTAATGGTAGCATGTGATTGTCCTCGCTGGGTCCAGTTGACAGCAGATGTCTCTTTAGATAGAACAGGTGACAGTACATGGCTCTCTATTTGAGTATATGAAAGCAGTGTCTGGGGAAGATGACAGCCCAGGGACTATTGATGGCCCATGTCTATGCAGGAGGATCAGGTGACTACC
Organism: Xenopus laevis; assembly: GCF_017654675.1. Classification (NCBI taxonomy): domain Eukaryota; kingdom Metazoa; phylum Chordata; class Amphibia; order Anura; family Pipidae; genus Xenopus; species Xenopus laevis. Next base: position 13,386,632 of record NC_054383.1, read on the forward strand.
CATATTTGAACAGGGGGCACAAACACAGGGAAGAGTAGGTATTAAGGTGACCATTGGATATCTAGCCATGGCCCACAGGGAGATTAGTCACCTGCAAATATGCGCTCTAAAATGCTTGCCCAATGATGATCATGTAACTCGCCAATGGGAAAACACACAAACCTCTAAGTTGCCCAGAATTTTCTTTCTAGGAAGCTTCAGACAACTTCAGAAAAATGAAGTCATGCACATGATCTACATGATCACCGATGGGGACAGCATTTCAGGGAGTTGCGAGTGACTAATCTCCCCGTGGGCCTTGGCCTTAATACTCTACTCAGCGGTCATCCATTTCTCCTGTTTTCTATTAGTAATTTGGGAGAAAAACAATGTTTTGATTGGTTCTGTAAATGCTCTGTGAAAGATGTGACCAAACTTTTACATAACCAGAGACACGGACATAACCTGCTTACTCTCAGCGCATTGGAAGAGCCTATTACTGTACACTAGGGGTGTTACTGCAGCCTGAATGATGGCCAAACTGGGGCAGAGTTTGGGTAATGGCACACTGGGCATTGTCTGGAAAGATCCTACTATTATTATTATTATTATTATAATATTCGCCACAGACATACAAATATTGTACAAACCTGGGGACATAACAGACATGGCACAATAGAATCTGCCTCAATCATCTCCTCGACTCATACAAACAGATTATTTTACAACACCTTGTGTCTGACAACATTCACTGTCTGTGAATGGCCACCATCAGAGGGGCAAGCAGAACTAGGAGTGGGTGTTCATAATATAAAGGTGACCATACATATTTGGTAAACTTGCCAAATGTGTGGATCTTTCCCCAAGATGGTGGATGATATTGCACTTTAATCCAATCATTGGCTCTGCCCAAACAACATCTAGATGATTTTAGGCCAGATATTGGTCAGGTGCTCCATCAGAGGTCCCAATAAACTGCCAAATTGCTCTAAAGAGCACAGATAGGCGACATTTGCTGATGTTTGTTTTATGGCCTGAGGCAACCCCCAACAATCTTCAGCTGTAGGTGGGATGCTGGGAGTTCCAATAAAACCCCAGTTGCAGAACTATAGATTGCACATTTATTCTGCAGCAAATAATAGTTACATTATAAATATTGCCTCTGAAGGCCCCTATGATGTGCGTGGCCCCTTTCTGTCCTACCATGAAACCATCTCTGCTGGAAGTTGGAGGAATAGGGGAGACTTGTACTAGATACAGTGGCAAAATGAGAGCTTGGCAGGGTTACCAGGTCTAATTTTCAAAACCAGCCCAAAACAAGCCAAGAGGCAGTGCAAAAGTAGCCCAAAAATAGCACAATATGTGAACTGAAAAAATAGTCTAAAAATTAATTGAATATATGTGAACATTTTAACTGTTTCGCAAATTTTTCCATGAAGCAAAATGTGACAGATTTGCCCGTCACCATGGTGTAACTACAGAGGGGGGCCCAGGAGGTATAGGGGCCCCATAAGGCCCTAATTTATATACAATTTCAATGAATATTGGGGGAAACAGGTCAACCTCTAGACATTTAAGTGGCCAGCAGAGTTTTGCCCCAAAATTGTCTAAAATTGAGGAAAGTCACAGGAAAATGCGAGAATGGGACGGGAGACTGGAGCCCAAAATCTGTTAACTTTCGACTTCTACACAAGTCAGTCCCATTGCATGCTGGGTATTGTAGTCTTACATTAAACTTGTCAGTTGGTAAATTGTTAAACAAAAACTACATTACCCAACATGCATTGGGAGACACAAGCTTGGCACATTAGGGCAAGAAAAAACTTTGGCTAGTTTCCAAAGTAGGAACCAGCCAAAGGCCCAAAACGTAGCCCAAATCCGTACCTTGGCTAGTTTATACTTTCAAAACCCGCCTGGCAACTCTGGAGGTTGGTGACAATAAAAGGCAGTTATAAGGAAATAACGAAGGTGGTAGTAACCCAGATTCAAGGGATGAAGGGAATGAAAATGGGATCAATAGGGAGATGACACAGCTCCGCTGTCCCTACTTACAGGCACCCTATCCGGGTATTTCTTTCTGATCTTCTCGCCCTCCTTCTTCCTGTATTCGAAAGGATGATCCTCCTTATACTGGAATTTCATGGTTGCCCCTAGAGACCGTGTAGGTATCAGTCAGCTGTTGCCTCTCAGTGTATAATGAACAGCAGGCGCCGGCCCTTTAAACCCCAATAGCAGCCTTTGTTACAGTGTTTGGAGCAAAAGCTTTGTGATATCTGAGGACACGCCCCCTCGGGAAGTACCATCTTATCCAAGCAAAGGGAATGCTGGCATTAACTCTATCCTAGCTGGGCTGAAATTCAGCTGTAAGCAAACAATCAATTTGGACTGGAGCTTGGAATATGTTGGAGCTATAGAAATAAAGAAAAATAATAATGTCATCTCTGTCTTGCTGAAAAATAAACTTATATGTAATATTCAGTTTTTATTCCTGCAAAATTTTGGGATTAAGAAATTAAAATGAAACATATATTTAAAATGTTCCCCGGTAGTCTCAGAGTCTTCTTCCTCTATAGTTATTATCTATTTCTATTATCTGTTATGTATAATTGCCATTCAGTAGAGCAGCAGCAGCAGGGTCTGAGTTCAGATAAGGTTAAGTAATAGCACTGGTACAATTCATGGGCAGTCGCTCACATAATCCTAAATATATACACCTGATCCTGTGTACTTTCAGAGCCACCTGGCTTTTCATGGAGTCACGAGCAGTGATGGGCGAAACGGCGAAGATTTTGAGAAACGCACTGAAGTCAACGGCCGTCAAAATTATTTTTACACGAGCGACAATTTTTATACGCGTCACTATTTTGTCCAAATGCATTAAAGTCGATGGACGTCCGATTACTTTTGATGCGTGACATTTTTATGCGTGTGTAGTTCCGTGAAAACATTTACGGTCGGGGAGACGCCAAAATTCGCTGGCAAAATAACTTCATCCATCACTAGTCCTGATAAATCTGCCGTCACAATACAGACTGACACATCAGCACTGCAAAATATTATTTATCTCTGCTGGCCCATAGGGTTCCTATGCCATACAGTAAAAGCATCCACCCATTAATAAATGGAAATGTTCCAACTCTTATCTAAACACAGTATCTCCAAAATATTATATTCCTTTCTGTTACAGAGTCACACTAATAAGTCTATGACAGTGATCCCCAACCAGTGGCTCATGAGCAACATGTTGCTCCCCAACTCCTTGGATGTTGCTCCCAGTGGCCTCAAAGCAGGAGCTTATTTTTGAATTCCAGGCTTGGAGGCAAGTTTTGGTTGTATAAAAAACAGATGTACTGCCAAACAGAGCCTCCTATAGGCTACCAGTCCACATAGGGGCTACCAAATAGCCAATCACCGCAGGCAGGGTCAGACTAGGCCGGTGGACCCAGGGCTTTGTGGGCCCAGCTGGCTCAGAACCATTCCCTGCTTCAGACTATTGCTGCTGCCCCTGACCTTACTCCCTGGCCCCGGTCGTGGCCTTAAGAAAGAAAAAGTTATGCGCAGGGAGACGGCGGAGTGGGCTTTGCAGCCTGGGTGGGGATGTGGGGGCCCCAGAAGCAGCAGTCCCAGTTGGCCCCATGGCCCCCAGTCCGACGCTGCACCCCGGAACATTTTTCATGCTTGTGTTGCTCTTCAACTCATTCTTGTATCTCTCTGGGCAGAATTATTGAACCGCAGCATTAGAGTACTAGCCATGCGACACAGTTGTGTGTCTGGCTTGATAGAAATAGTATATTCATGGGGTGCCACTAATTTACATTACCTTCTTTCAAATTAGGGCCCCAGATTTGCTGCAAGTCCTGTAACCTTGATTGCTCTAACTCCAGCCCTGCAGATCAAAGTCAATGAGGCGGGTTTATTATGAGACTCCCACAGGCAGGAAAGGGGTTGAATTTGGGACGTTTTAAACCACGACAGACATTATATGGAAGGAAAGGAGATTTATTTCTCTTTTATGACTCATGAATGGAAAAGGTGGAATGAGTTCAGCCTCCTCCTACAAACTGGAGAATATAGGGAAGGCCTGAGATCAAGCAGTGAGTCAGCAGCAGTAGCAGGAGGGAGGCATCAGATATGGAGCTGTGTCTGTGCCCGGCCTTCCCTGCCAACTCACCCACAACCATTGTCCTGCCTGTAACTGACCCTCAGGATTCCTTTCTCAGCAACAACCATTTTTAGGAGGGATTAGTCTATTCAAACCAGGGTGACAGCAACTATTTATCTACACAAACAAAGGCTGCTGAGCAAAGTTACTGCAGCCTCTCAGCTATAGTTCAGCTACAAATCTCTCACCCTTTCTCTCACCGTCACTGGATTCTGGGAGTTGTAGTTTAGCAAAGCCTGCAAAGTTGTACATTGCCAGCCAATTTAAAGGGGTGGTTCACCTTTAAGGTAACTTTTATTATGTTATAGAGCGGCCAATTCTAAGCAACTTTTCAATTGGTTTTCATGATATATTTTTTTTACAGTTTTATAGTTATTTGCCGTTTTCTTCGGACTCTTTGCAGCTTTCAAATGGGCGTCGCTGACTCTCTTCTAAAAAAACAAATGCTCTGTAAGGCTACAAATGTATTGTTATTGTTACTTTTTATTACTGATCCTTCTATTCAGCCTCTCTCCTTATTATATTCCAGTCTCTTATTCAAATCAATGCATGGTTGCTAGGGTAATTTAGACCCTAGCAACCAGATTGCTTAAGCTACAAATTGAAGAGCTGCTGAATAAAAAGCTAAATAACTCGAAAACCACAAATAATAAAAAATGAAAACTAATTGCAAATTGTCTCAGAATATCACTCTCTACATCATACTAAAAGTTATCTACAAGGTGAATAACCCCTTTAATTTGCCAGATTCAACCTGGCTGTTTTATATATATATATATACATACAGGTATGGGACCTGTTATCCAGAATGCTCGGGACCTGGAGTTTTCCGGATAACACATCTTTACGTAATTTGGATCTTCATACCTTAAGTCTACTAGAAAATCATGTAAATATTAAATAAACCCAATAGGCTGGTTTTGCTTCCAAGGATTAATTATATTTTTGTATAGTTTAATACAGTATAGTACAAGGTACTGTTTTATTAACAGGAAATTGTTTTTAAAAATCTGGATTGTTTGGATAAAATGGAGTCTATGGGAGAGGGCCTTTCTGTAGTTCAGAGCCTTCTGGATAACGAGTTTCCAGATAAGGGAACCTGTGTTTTCTTAATAACTAGAAATCAAAAACAAATATATATTGCAAAAGTTCATTCATTTCTCTTGAGTATTTATATTTATTTTAAGAACCTACCCAGTATATATCAGACAGGCAGGAAATCATTTCTATCTGCAAGGTCATCGGAAAGTGGAAACAGTAAAAGCTAAAAGGCACTTTCTAAAGGCCTTCATGGTGGAGAGAAGTTATTATACAATTTCATACAAAAGTTTCCTATAACCTTATGACATGAATTCCCAGTCTACAAGGGCAACCCTTAGAGTATAGGCATTTGTGTGGGGGAGGGGGCACAAAACTGGTGTTAAATTGGAGTAAATTAATTAAGTAATTTTCCATTCCCTACAGAAAAGAATCAAACGGCAATCTCACAATCAACCGAACGTCACATTGTTTAAAGAGGCTGGTCACCTTTAAATTAACTTTGATGTAGAGAGATATTCTGAGACAATTTGCAATTGGTTTTTTCATTGTTTTGAGTTATTTCGCTTTTTATTCAGCAGCTCTCCAGTTGCAGATTCAACAGTCTGGTTTTAAGGGTCCCCATTACCCTAGCAACCATGAATTGATTTGAATGAAAGAATGACATACGTATAGGAAAGGGCCTGGATAGAAAGATGAGTAATAAAAAGTAGAAATAACAGTACATTTACTAAGGGTCGAATATCGAGGGTTAATAAACCCTCGAATTCGACCATCGAAGTAAAATCCTACGAATTCGATTATCGAATTCTAAGGATTTACCGCAAATCCTACGATCAAACGAAGGAAAAATCTTTCGATCGAACAATGAAATCCTTCGAATCGAACGGTTCGAATGATTTTAATTGATCGATCAAAGGATTTTTCTTCTATCAAAAAAACCTTAGAAAACTAATGGGGAAGGTCCCCATAGTCTAACATTGTACCTCGGTAGGTTTAAACTGCCGAAGTAGGTAGTCAAAGTTTTTTTTAAAGAGACAGTACTTTGACTATCGAATGGTGGAATAGTCGAATGATTTTTAGTTCGAATCGTTTCGAATCGAAGTCGCAGTCGAAGGTCGTTGTAGCCTATTCGATGGTCGAAGTACCCAAAAAAAATACTTTGAAATTCGAATCCTTCACTCGAGCTTAATAAATGTGCCCCTAAATGTGTAGCTTTGCAGATCATGTTTTTTTAGATTTTTTTTAGATACAGAAGAAAAAGGTAAATAAGTCAAAAACTATAAAAAAAAGAAAGAAAAAATGATGGCCAATTGAAAAGTTGCTTAGAATTGACCATTCTATAACATACTAAAAGTCACCCCTTTACTCTTTATTTAATATTTCTCCATCATTTTTTTTCATCAAAAAGTTGAAGTAAAGCAGTTTAGCCGATTTATTTTATGTTTCTGAATTTGAACTCCAAAAATTGACACCAGAAATTGGTGTGAATTGTACTTTGTTTGTATGGCGTTTTGGAATGGCAATTTAATGCCACAGTGTACAAATCCCGGCATATTCATGATACATTCGTTTAACTCCGATATTATTTTCTTACTTCTGTGTCTGTCTGATCCCCACTACAAGTATCAAATCAATCAGAACCCCAGTATTCCTAACTGTCACTTTTATGGGCTTTACCAGCCCCCCAATATTTCAGACTAGCTCTCATGTTAGCCCGGCACCAGCCCTCTCCTTAGACTGAATATTTTCAGATCACGACCTCAAAACTGGGGCAGTGGAACTTACTCCAAATAAAGTAAATTAGAATAAAAGTCTTTATTGGTTCCATTTTAAAAAAAACAGGCAAGAGGAACAAAACCTGATGCGTTTCAGGCTTTTACACCCTTAATCACGCTAGAAACGTGTCAGGTTTTGTTCCTTTTCCTTTTTTTTTTAAATGGAACCAATAAAGACTATTATTCTAATTTACTTTATTTGGAGTAGGTACTGATGTCCCAATTTTGAGGAGTCCTGGGGAACGCGTGAGGACTGTGCAGCCTTTCCGAATGCAGATGGTGAGCTGGGAGCAGATTACTCTTCTCCTGCTTATTTCTCCATTTTTAAATTACTCATGTTAGGAAGATTAGGGAGGGGCTTAGATTTAAAAAGAGAAATATATTGATACATTCTGCCTTTAATTAATGTAATTGTGGGTTAGATATTTTCCATTAAAGAAATGTCATTTAAAAACTACATCTTGCTAATGTTCTAATCACATCAGGAATCCAAAGTGGTATCAGGAACACTGATGAATAGGAAAGGAACCACAGAGACCTGGACTTGTATAATTGGATGTTAACCCTTTCATGTTATGCCATGTGGGATGTGGATTAGATGCCTGTGTTGATCATTGGGGTGTAAGTGGGGTCTTTTCTCATTGGCTGATGGGGTAAGTGCACTTTAGTTCCTGTCTGCCCTTTATTACCTTCTAGTGCACATTAATCGCTCAGGAATGTTCTATTTCCAGTAAGGGATTAATCAGTAACAGGCTTTAGTAGTTGAAGGGTTAGGGTAGGATCTGTTCTCATTTATTACATCATAGTGAGAGTCAAATTCCAGGCTGAATGCTTTATGGCCATGTCACAAGAGTTTGTGTAACCTGACAACAGGACACACTATTGTATCCAGGCATTGTTGTGTAATGTTTTGGTCATGATAAGGAAGTTGTCTCCAAGAGCCGGCCAGCCTCTTAGGCCAGTTAATAGATTAAATGTGCAGGTATCGATTAAAATCCACACAATTGCTGCAATTAGGGGGTGTGGCCACAAAAAATGGGCGTTTATTCCCAAAATGTTGGGAGGTATGTTTCTGGGTTCCTACAGAACACCCGGAGATATTAATTAATTAACACGTGTATTGAGGCAGACGACCTAGGGTCACCTCATTTGCAAATCCAGTGCTGCAAACAATTGTATCCTAATGGGCAGTGTCTAAACTACATTGAGCTGAGCCCCTCCTGCAAAAAAAGGGACCAGCACACTTTAATTCTCAATCTGCCCACATTTCTGTACCACACCACCCACTACTTGCCTCATGCCTGCCCACTCCCTAACCTCTCCCTTGCCCACTCCCTGCCCCCTCCCTGCCTACTTCCCGCCCCCTCCCTGCCCACTCCCCACTCCATCCCTGCCCACTCCCCGCCCCTTCCTGCCCCCTCCCTGCCCACTCCCCACCCTCTCCTTTGCTTACTCCCCACCCCCTCCCTGCCCACTCCCCATCCCTCCCTGCCCTGCATGGGAGCAGCCTGCACTCCCCTTCCTTCCCTGCCCAAAAGTAAGAGATCGGTTGAGGAGGTGGGGTTCCAGGTGGAGTAAACAGACCGCGGGTCCGGGCCCCCCTGTTCCCCGTGGTCTCCTTCCTCTATAGTTATGCCACTGCTTATGAGAACCTGTCGGGAGAGGACTGTATCAATGTGGAGGTCCTCAGTCAACTGGATTTTCAAACCTTCCTGATATCTGGTTGATTTTTGGCTGGATATCTATTGGGGAGCCAGTTGGGGATGGTCCATACATGGGCAAATAAAGAGCTGACTGAAGTGACTGAAACTGCATCTTAAATCTACCCTTGTAAGTATGGCCAGCTTCAGTCTGCTTGGACACGAGCATTATTGTGCATCCATGTAATTACCAAACAAGCTTCAGTTCATCCATTTGTTTCATGTATATTTTAGAGAAGTTGTCTGTGTCAATGGCAGTGTTAATGCCTAAAATACAGCGCAAGTCATTGAACCAGTTCTTATTTCAGACGTGACCCAGACTGAGATCAAGTCACCAATCCCTTGGCACAGTCCAACTCACCAGGGGCCCCTGACACAGTTTGTCTGAGAAGTTTCTGAGAAATTCTGAAATTTGATTGACAGGTTCAACATTTAAAGGAGCTATGAGGGCTCTGGGTTTTTTAAGGCTACTTTGTTTTATCTGTACAGTGCAAATATATATATATACAAATAAGATATTAATTGGCAGAGAGGTTTCCTTAAAAGAAAACGTTGGTCTTGCTGTTGTGTAGAGAGCCATAAATATTACATTGCACTGAAATAAGTATATTAAGGCCTTTCATTTTTAGTATTAACTGTTCTAACGCTTTGTCATTGCACTGACATCTAGTGGTTATGTTGCATATTGCAGGTCTCATTTCCTATTTTGTATTCTAGTGGTTCATGTTTTTATTGAGGCCCTTCTTGATATTTCCTTGCTGCACACTGTGTCCTGATGGGAATGTGATTCTGTAAAGGTCATTAGATTAGAGCAGTGATCCCCAACCAGTGGCTCTCACCAACACCTTGGATGTTGCTCCCAGTGGCCTCAAAGCAGGTGCTTATTTTTTAATTCCAGGCTTGGAGACAAGTTTTGGTTGTATAGAAACAGATGTACTGCCAAAGGTGCTACCAGCCGATCACAGTCCTTATTTGGCACACACTTTTTTCATGCTTGTGTTGCTCTTCAATTCTTTTTACTTTAAATGTGGCTCACGGGTAAAAAAGGTTGGAGACCCCTGGATTAGAGGAACATGCAGGAACTGTTTGATATCAAGATGTCCTTTGTGGTCAATACAACGTACTCAAAGAGCCCCTCTTAGTGCACACTTTACAAACCTTCCAACATTTTGGAAATAGAAAGAGGGACAAAAGAGCACGCCCATTTTTGTGGCCACACCCCCTAATTACCACATTAAGTTTACAAAATATGGCAGGTTATGAAAGTTTGAACACATTTCTGTGGTTTTTATGTGTTATTACAGTTTTGCTAATGAAGAGACCTACTTCTCTTAAATTGTTAAAATTGTTTCTTTGCTTATCTTAAATTGTTACAAAGTATCTAAGTACACCTGCCACTATTCTGGCTCTCTGACAAAAGCCAATTAAGTTTTAGAAGGGTTGTATGATTTTCTGGCTGTTCAGTGCAGGAGATCAAAGAGAAAATCAGGACATTTCAGTAAGAAACCCGGGACTGTGTTTTGAACTGTCAAAATCGGGACAGTACTGGGTTTTCTACTGGTGCACCAGTGCATATGACATAAAAAAAACCTGTATTAGCATGCAATTTACTAAGTGCAAGGCACTTCTAAAAAGAATAGGAAGCCAGTTTGCTTTAGTACTCCCTGTCATTGCTAGTCCCACAGAGAGTTCAAAGGAACTAATAATAAAAGTACCAGTCCACTGAGAAGCCCTTGATAATGAACTGCTCGAGTGCTGCTGCTTAGTTAAAGGAATAGTAACATCAAAATAATTAATGTGTTTTAAAGTAATACAAATATAATGCGGTGTTGTCCTGCACTGGTAAAACTGGTGTATTTGCTTCAGAAACACTACTATAGTTTATATAAATAAGCTGCTGTGTAGCAATGGGGGCAGCCATTCAAAGGAGAAAAGGCTCAGGTTACACAGCAGATAAACTCTGTAGAACATGGGGAGCCCGCTGACATCGCCTTTCCACTGCTGCTCCTGGGATGAGGATGAAGAAGAGCTGGAGAAGGAGATGGGGGCAGAGGACACGCTGTCAGTAGAATAGCCAGGGAGGAGAAATCAAGCGCCGCAGGATGGATTGTCACCCTGTCACCTTTTCTGAAGAGGAGTGGAAGCGGAATTTCTGTAATTTATTTCTTAATAAAGGCTTTGCTATTTTAAAGTTTAATTTTGTTTTTTTTTTTCGTTATGCTAACAAATTTTTTTTATGTAAATGGTCCTTTAACCTGTGCCATATAGCCTTTTTTCAATTTCCACCATTGTTACACAGCAGCTTGTTTATATAAACAATAGTAGTGTTTCTGAAGCAAACAAATCAGTTTTACCAGGGCAGGTCAACACTACATGATATTTTCATTATATTAAAACACTTTAATTTTTTTAGTGTTACTGTTCCTTTGAGGGAGAGGTTTGTTTGTTTGTTTGTTTGTTTGTTTATTTGTTTGGAGAAGTGTGTTCTGTGTTGCAGGAAATGTAATCCTTTAATTCATAAACACACACAAAATTGCATTACACATTAATTAGCTTGTGCTAGTTTGGGGTTTACATTGAATTAAACACTTCATTTTAAGCAATTCATGTATTGTTTGTCAGATAACTTGTCCACTCTACCATAGAGAAATAAATATGTATTTGTCCCTATCCAAAGCTATTAAAATAATGATTTTACCTCAAGGGCGTATAACAGCCGACAACACAGAACTAAATCATAATTTTTAACTGGTAATGTATTGTATTGATCTGAACTAAAATGCACATTTGGGGTTTGAAAGCAATTAACCTTAGAAAGGAGATCATTATGTAGGCAGAGTAAAGAAATTCTCTATAGAGAGGATAGATGGGTGAATAAATTTGCACGAATTTGTGGCGAATTTCCGAGTTTTGCTGCCGGTCAAATAAATTCTCGAATCTCACACGAAAATTTGCCGGTGACAATTTCCGATTTTTTTGTGAAAACGTTCAAATTGCTCTATTTTGTGATGAAAACTTTCGAATTGCTCGATTTTTTAGTGAATAGTTCGAATTGCTCAATTTTTTTGTGAAAACATTCGAATTGCTCGAGGGTGGACAGAGATTTGCTGATTTTACTTCACTGAGGACAGAGTGGAATAAGAATCTGGCTGCAAAGATGTAGGGGCAAGAGCCCTATAGGCTGGGGTGCGGCAGCCCCAAGCCTGGGAGCTAGACCAGGAGGGTCTGAGGCACCTAATTGCCAAAACTGGACTTTGTATGCTCATGCTATCTACAGTACTAGGAGCTATTGTTCAGCTGCGGATCAAGCAAGTGTGTGCTCGGCTAGGAGAGCTTGGAGCCTTTAAGGATGCCATCATGTGGATGCCTGTTTCAGCTCTGTGTGAGCCCCCGGGTGAGTCTGCCTGGGGAGGGTGGAGAAAAGGATCAAGTGTGTCTCCTTTTGTGACACAGGCTTTTTGTGTGTCTGCACAAAGTACCTTGTCCATCTGGAAAGGTATTTGGGCAGTAGCGCTACCTGGGACCAAGTATACTGGTTTGGGAAAAGGGACTGAGACTCTTTGTCTGCAAAGAAGTAGTGCAGGACTTTGCCTGGCAGGAAGGTGCCAGGAATCGAGTGGGTCATGCTATGTAAATGCATTATTGTACTATGCCTATTTATTTACCCTTTAATCTGCACTTTCTTTATTATAAAGGTGATATTGTTACACAGCAAAGTGTGTGTTGAATGTTTTCCTAATGGTGCCACCCGCAGGTGTATTCCCAGATCCCATTAGATTGAGGCACTGCCAGTAGAGGAAATTTCCAGTACCCTTTCACCTTGCAAAGGGGACTCCGGACTGCGTGGCCCGACACTAGGACCTGACTGGGCCCTCCAAAAATCTTTCTGGCAGGGGGGCTGGCACACTCTTATTACACCCCTGAATGTAGATGTGCCGCTATACCCTTTTCTTCCTGTTTCTTATATCCTCTCAGATAACGGATCCCATTTCAAATGGGGTGACATCAGAGGGGTGGGATGATGATGAAAGTGGGCAGAGCTATGCCATCACGATTTCCTCCAGGAGGATTTGGGAAGAAAAAAAGTTAGTGAAAGGGTAGGTTTACAGAAGATTCTGGGCGGGCCAGGGGCTGAATTGAAGTGTATTACAAATTTACCTGAAACTACATTAACAGTAAATTTGTAATTCCGGCCCCAGCCTTGACGGGTGTTTTTTAAACCGGAAATTCGGCTTTACTAATGCGAGAGAGCGCAATTGCGCTCTCTCTCATTAGTGTTCCTGCCTCCCCTCCCGACAGGTAAGTCGGCGAGGGGGGGCGGCATTGCAGGAGCCGCCTCAGGCGGCCCTTAGGCAAGAATCGGCGCTGGGTAGGAACCCTACAACCAAGCCTAGTTCAACAGCATTTTACCATATCTTTATGTAGTGAATACATCCTAGATTATAACACTATTGTGCTTTACTCTGTCCCTAGTCAGTAAAAGAATTGCATGATTAAGTTTTAGACCAAGTTTTTTTTGCCACTCTTTCTCTGCTTGACAAGTTCTTCTGACATGGTGGTTCCATGGACTCCTCTCCTCCTCAAATGTTTTTGTTCCTCAGGGTAATGGAATCTCATTTCTTTCTTCAGGTACAGATGCAAGTTTGGGAGATTTGTGGGTGCTGCGGGCGACAGTGAAACGGCTCATTCTGACAGCTTCCTCATAACACGGTGGGGTTTCAGGTCCAGCAGGAGTAAAAGAAGTAGGTGCTCCATGAGAGTGAGAAACAGCAAAAATCCTGCGTGCCGCCGGGCCAAACACTGACTGTAAAGCTGGGGAAAGAGAATCCAGACAACTGTGTGAGGTCACAGATTATTGTATAGAAAGTGAAGTTAAGGTTAAGTGAAGAAGTCGTAACTTGTATACTGCTTATAACCATTTACACTGAATAAAGACTCGTGTGAATGCATGAAGGCTGATTTATCAAACTTTTTTTAGATCTTAGATTTTTTTTTGCATACGTGAGAAATGTCACAGAACGTTTTTCTTTGTTTTTTTTTGTTGTTGCCTTTTGGGTGTTTATCATTTGTCAAATTGAATTATTTCTTGCGTTGTGTAAGATTCCCATAGCAGTTAATGGTAAAGCAACTCTGGAATATTAAAAATTCTTAAGTGGAGGGGTAGACTTTCATTAAGAAATTCTGATGTGCCAATGTCAGCTTTGAGCACCTACCTTCTTTTTTCATTAAAAAATGGAATAATGGATAAACATCTGAAAATCTTGATTTGCAACTTTTCATTGAGACTCAACTACACTTTTAACATTAAAGGGATCCTGTCATCAGAAAACATGTTTTTTTCAAAACACATCAGTTAATAGTGCTGCTCCAACAGAATTCTGCACTGAAATCCATTTCTCAAAAGAGCAAACAGATTTTTTTATATTCAATTTTGAAATCTGACATGGGGCTAGACATTTTGTCAATTTCCCAGCTGCCCCCAGTCATCTGACTTGTGCCTGCACTTCAGGAGAGAAATGCTTTCTGGCAGGCTGCTGTTTTTCCTTCTCAATGTAACTGAATGTGTCTCAGTGGGACATGGGTTTTTACTATTGAGTGTTGTTCTTAGATCTACCAGGCAGCTGTTATCTTGTGTTAGGGAGCTGTTATCTGGTTACCTTCCCATTGTTCTTTTGTTTGGCTGCTGGGGGAAAAAAGGAGGGGGTGATATCACTCTAGCTTGCAGTACAGCAGTAAAGAGTGATTGAAGTTTATCAGAGCACAAGTCACATGACTTGGGGCAGCTGGGAAATTGACAAAATGTCTAGCCCCATGTCAGATTTCAAAATTGATATAAAAAAATCTGTTTGCTCTTTTGAGAAATGGATTTCAGTGCAGAATTCTGCTGGAGCAGCACTATTAACTGATTCATTTTGAAAAAAAATTTTTTCCCATGACAGTATCCCTTTAACCTTTAATAAACTGGCCTCTAATTGATTTATAAATTCAAGGGGCTGACTTACTAAAACTCAAATATTTTTATGAAAACAAAGTCAACCAAACTCCCTTCCATGAACTGAACTCGTTTATGAATAATTTTTCTTGGAAAAAACCAGAGCGACAAAATTTATCGTCAATTCGTATAATACAATTGATGCTCCAAAAACTCAATTTTATTGTACAGTTTAACCCCCATTTTACATTTTTCAGGGGACCAGTAAAAAAATAGTGTAAAATCCAGGAAAATGTAAAATCAGAGAAATGTATTTTTCATAATATATAGGTGGGACCACAAAACAACAATGTAAAATGAGGGAAAATTTAAAATCAGGGGATGTAAAATTGAGGTTCCACTGTATTTTCACTGCAAAAACTTGACTTTTTTGGATTATAAAATGAAAACCCTGACTTTATCGGATCATCCAGCACAGATCATGATGTCAAGAAACATCTTCAGGGACATCTGCCATTGACTTCTACATGACCTCGACGGGTTTTAGATGACTTATTTTCAGATTTGGATTTTTACCAGAAAAAAATCGAGGTTTAATAAATGGGCCCCTTAGTCTGGGGCCAATCACATGCTTTAATGTCAATCAAGGTTAATGTATGTGCACCAAGTCCCTTTTACATCCTATTCTCACTTCTAATTCTGGAAGGACACTTGAAGAAGAAGAGGGATCACCCAAAGAAAACCTTCAGAGAGATCATTAAAGCTTCACATTATTATGCATTGCTAGTTTTGGAAAGTGCATCCTGGAGACTTTATTGGAGTCAGTTCTTGAACAGTTGAGCCTCCATATTACATTGTACAATTAGAGACTTATGTGGGTCTTGTATATATGTTGACCCCCAGCCCATCAGCTAGATATTTTTACTCGTTGCCAACTAGTTTTAGGAACTTCACTTTGGCGAGAGTTGGAAACCAAACCACAGGTCCATCTAATACAGCAAAAAGACAATAATTGTAGTAGAAAGCATCTTCTTGAAGAATTGGGGGATGTTGATGAAGAAACTAAAAATTGTTAGAAAGGAATCAAGAGTAAAGAATATAAAGACTAGAAAGAATGGAGAAATACGCTCATAGTATAACAATAAATAGAGTTCCTTCTAAAGAAGACTATTGACTTAATGACTTACAAGTAATGGTGCTTTGTATGGTGCTGTCGTGGTCAATGGCTATCACTGTCACCTCACATGGCCGCTCTTCTCCTCCTCCTCCTTCGGGGAATCGTTGTTGTCTCAGGTAGCAGCAGCGCAGACAGACACAGGTTATTCCACATATCAGAAGAAGAACCCCGGCAGTTACAACCAACCTTGGGGCAGGTCAATAGGACAACAATGAAGGGAAGTAAATAAATAACAAAAATAGGTGTATTTTTAAGATTGTAAACTGGAAAAAAAAACCAAATATAAACCAATTAATGAAAGATGAGCCCAACTTGTCCAGCAGCAGACTTGTGTAGACTTGTGGCAGAGATGATCAGGAATGTTTAAAGGGAGGGTTCACCTTTAAGTGTACTTTTTGTATGTGATAGAATGGCTAATTCTAAGCAACTTTTCAATTGGCCTTCAATTTTTCTTTTTTAGAGTTTTTGAATGATTTGTCTTCTTCTTCTTCTGACTCTTTCCAGCTTTCAAATGGGGGGTCACTGGCCCCATCTAAAAACAAATGGCCTGTAAGGCTAAAAATGTAATGAAACTTATTAAAAATATCACATTTTTCAAAGTCGGGTGAATAGGATTGACCCTAAAACTCGAATTGAATTCGATTCGAGTTTTTTCTGTCGAGAAGGCTGCAAACATCTTCAAATTGATCCCGGGACGTCTTCTATAGGCTTAAACAGCAATTTGGCAAGTTTAAGGTGGAGAACAGTCAAATTTGTTTTCTTAAAGGGCCAGTGTATGATAAATCTCGACAATCGAATTCTAATTTTTTAAAAAAACTCTAATTGAATTTTAACAATTCCCTAGTCGAATTTGAAAGTTTTACAAAAACAACTCAAAAATTCGAATTCGAAAATAAATCTGCCCATGAAAGTAAGGGTGAACAACCCCTTTAAATAATTCCCTAGCAACCAGAGTGCTAACATTGCAAACTGGAGAGCTGCTGAATTAAAAGCTAAATAACTCAAAAACCACAAATAAAAAAAAATGAAGACCAATTGCAAATTGTCTCACAATATCTCTCCCTCTCTACATCATACTTAGGGGGTTATTTATCAAAGGTCGAGTTGTGTTTTCCCTAAAATTCAAGTTTATCGAGGGTAGTTTTCAGTAAAAAACTCAAATTTTCTGGTTAAAAAAAACACATTTTTCAGGGTTTTATAAAAAAAAATGAATGAAGTTGGAATTGCCTTCTTTATAAATCTTCCAGTACTTTCCACCAACAACAGAGTTATATCAAATTGCCTACGGCTGTAGAAATGGAGCGTGTGTTGAAGAATTGCCACTGAAATCAAACTCTTATCAAGATCACTTTAACTGCGTATTTGCTCAAAAGAATTTCTTCGTCTTCCCCAAAAATTAGAAAATAGATTCTTGGAGACTTAGGGGCAGATTTATCAAGGGTCGAATTTCGAAGTTGAAAAAACGTCGAAATTTCGACCATGGAATTGAATTACTTCGACTTCGTTTTTTTTTCATCGAATTTGGCCATTTGCCGTCAAAGTAAAATCAATCGAGCGATTAAATCCTTCGAATTGAAGGATTTCAGCGATCGATCGAACAAACGATTTTTCTTCGACTTCGAAAAACTGAGAAAACTGCTCTAGAAGGTCCCCATAGGCTAACATAGCACTTCGGCAGGTTTAATTTGGCGAAGTATTGAAGTCGAAGTTTTTTAAAGAGACAGTACTTCGATTATCGAATGGTCGAATATTCAAACTATTTTACTTCTAATCAAATTCGAAGTCGAAGTGGTAGTATCCTATTCGAAGTATCCAAAAAAATTACTTCGAATTTCGAATTTGTTTACTTCGAACATTCACTTCGACCCTTGATAAATCTGCCCCCTAGAGAAGAACAGAACATTTCCATTAAAGTTGTAGATTTGCAACAGGGAGATTGAGATCATCAATACATTCAAATGTCAAGGCTTCATAATAAAGCCCTTGAAATGCTATTACTCCTGCCTGTGCAATCTCCAACCTCCCCTCTGTGTCCCCTTCCCGACCTCCCACCACCACAGAAGTATGTCCTCCATCCGAATTTGTATGAATAAACTATGGGCTCACCAAATGTACCACTGGTTCACCCACTCGGTCTTGGAGCAGCTGCAAAGTGGGAAGTTTGTGGGTCAAGGATAAAGAAGAAGAAAGAAAGATAAAATGTTTATAACATGAAAAACTGTGAGTCGTTCATAATAGAACAAACTATTATTAACAGCATATTAATGATATCTCTATAATTCCCCTGCTTGAAACCCAGGCCAACACTTGTA
Organism: Xenopus laevis; assembly: GCF_017654675.1. Lineage (NCBI taxonomy): Eukaryota > Metazoa > Chordata > Amphibia > Anura > Pipidae > Xenopus > Xenopus laevis. Next base: position 13,404,710 of record NC_054383.1, read on the forward strand.
CTTGAAAGGGAGTTGGATTATAACTTTGACAGTGACTGGAAGTGATATAATTAATACATATTTCTCAAGTGAATTTACCTGGTAATCAGAGTAAGTCATTGTAACACCTATTTGCTATAGGTCCCTACACTATCTTTCCCCATTATACACTTTTATTTAAAGGAGAACTAAACCCTAAAAAATGAATATGGTTAAAAATGGCAAATTTTATATACTGAACTTATTGCACCAACCTAAAGTTTCAGCTTGTCAATAGCAGCAATGATCCAGGACTTCAAACTTGTCACAGGGGGTCACCATCTTGGAAAGTGTCTGTGACACTCACATGCTCAGTGGGCTCTGATTGGCTGTTGAGAAGCTAAGCTTAGGGCTCGTCACTAATTATCCAGCAGAAAATGAGCTTCCCTGGCTGTAATATAAGCTGATGCTACAGGTTTGCTGATTATTAAATTCTGATGCTAATTGCACTGGTTTCTGTGCTGCCATGTAGTAATTATCTGTATTAATTACTAATCAGCCTTATATTGTGACATTTCTATTCTATGTGTACTGTATATTGTGAGTGGGTCCCTAAGCTCAGTAAGTGACAGCAGCACAGAGCATGTGCAGTGAATCAGCAGAAAAGAAGATGGGGAGCTACTGGGGCATCTTTGGGGACACGGATATTTTAAAGGGCTGTGGTTGCCTTGGGCTGGTACAGAAGCCCAAAATATAATGTACAACATTTCTACATACTCCTTTGGTTAAGCTAGGTCTCTATGTAAAGTTGCTTCTAAGCTCTCAAGAGTTCTCGACTAAGTAGTAATCAAAGTAGTTGGCCATAAGGCATTCAATCTGTTTTGGGCTTTCTGGGATCCAAAACTTCAGGTGTGTTCTTCTTTATTCATTATAGGGCAGAATAAGATTAAAGGGATGCCCACTCTTACAGATATTACACTCGCTGTTCTTTTTCCTTGTATAGGCTACATACACCTGTGTGTACAATACTCTGATATATGTGCAGTTTTGCACTTGGTACCATCATATAAAAGAAAAAGCTATTTTCCTAGAATCTATTTTCTTTTGTTTCATGTTAAGATTTTTTTGAGGTTTTATATTGACCAATTACTCACTGCTCATTGTTATCACAGTCTGAATCACCCCTTGTCTGCAACACCTGTAACACAATAACAATCTTGTAAGAAAAGGTTTGTAACGAAGCACAACTAGTCATTTATCAACACAGGGCAAATTTGTTCCAGAGTCCCGGGCAGTAACCCCTAGCAACTAATTAGTTGCTTAGCCAGCAACAAGTAGAACAATGGATTCAACGATTTGATTGGTTGTCAAGGGTTAATTTGGCCAGTGTTGATAAATGACCAGCGTGAGCCACTCACCTATTACAGGTACAGTATAGGATTCATTATCCCGGAAACCTGTTATCCAGAAAGCTCTGAATTATGGGAAGGCCATCTCCCATAGACTCCATTTTAAATAAATAACTACGTTTTTAAAATTGATTTCCCTAAATTGATTTCCCTTTTCTCTGTAATAATAAAACAGTAGCTGTTACTTGATCCCAACTAAGATATAATTAATCCTTATTGGAGGTAAAAACCAGCCTATTGGGTTTATTCAATGTTTACATGATTTTGTAGTAGACTTAAGGTATGAAGATCCAAATTACGGAAAGATCTGTTATCCGGAAAACACCAGGTCCAGAGCATTCTGGATGATGGGTCCCATACCTGTATAAAAATCACCTGCTTCACCCCTATCGGATAGATGGATAGATGGATAGATGGATAGATAGATAGATTAGATAGATGATAGATAGATAGATAGATAGATAGATAGATGATAGATAGATAGATAGATAGATAGATAGATAGATAGATTATAGACAGATAGAGATAGATGATAGATAGATAGATAGATAATAGATGATGGATACTGTAGATAGATAGATAGATTAGATAGATAGATAGATAGATAGATAGATAGATAGATAGATAGATAGATAGATAGATAGATAGATAGATAGATAGATAGATAGATAGATAGATAGATAGATAGATAGATAGATAGATTGTATCATAATATCTTGTTATACTGTTATAGCTAGAGAGCAAAACTGTTTTTATGTGAATTATTTGGATAAAATGGATTCTATGGGAGACAGCCTTTCTGTAATTCTGAGCTTTCTGGATAATGGGTTTCCAGATAATGGATCCCATACTTGTATACAGTTAATATATATATATATGAGGTCTGTATTAGTATGTGTATATACGTACACTGGAAATCATTTGGAGGGTTTAACCTGAACGTTGCTCTTTTTGCAACCCAACTTAAATATGTAAGTGTGGCTAAATAGCTAAACTGATTTTTATATTGTATATTGTATGAGTGGGCTTTAAACTCAGGGAAGCGACTGCAGCCCCAGAGCATGTGCTGTGAATCAGCAGAAAAAAAGATGAAAATCAGAGATTTTCACTTCTAATGGGCTGTAGTGGCCGTGCGTTTGGTACAGAAGCCCAAAATGTAGTGAGTAGCCTTTGTTGCCTGATCCTTATCATTATAAACTCTAGTGGCTAATGAAAATCTTCTAACTGTACTGTCACCATAATTGATATAAGAGCAGCTGAGCCTTCCATATACAGATATGAGATATTCTGCCTCCAACATTACCAGAAAAATCCCAGTGAATATTGACCAAGTGATCCATTGTTTCATGTCACTGTTCTTCAGAATACCTAACGGGGGGGAAGATCAAAATGTAATTTATAGATTAAACACAAAATCAGTCATAGAGCTGGTAGATCAGGTAGGTGTTAGAGGCCACTAGACACTGGGCATTTTTTCATGCCAAATACATATAAAATATAATAAAAAATATTCAGTGTATTTTAAAAATATTTGTATTTTGTTTAATGTGATTTAGTATACTTAGTAAAAACTGAGAGGCCACAGGTTTAACATTCTTTTCATATTTAACTAAAAAAAAATATATATATATATTAGGGATGCACCGAATCCGAATCCAGGATTCGGTTCGGTATTTGGCCAGGATTTTGAAAATTCTGCTGGAGCAGCACTATTAACTGATGCATTTTGAAAAAAACATGTTTTCCCATGACAGTATCCCTTTAAGAATAGATTTTAATTCACAGAATGGAGATACCTAGGGGTGATGTAACACATCGCAGTTTATATACATTTTAATGGAAGATTTAACACAGCAATGGCTTCTTAACACTGTGTAATGATATGTAAATCAGATTGATTTTGATTGGCTGAGCCTAATTAACACAGTGATGTATTTTTGGCTCTTTTTTAAAGCTTGTTTGCACAATGCACATTATCCTTGATAAAGGTCTCGAAGAGGACTGAAACATTGGAGTGGCTATACCGAAAATCACAGAAATCACCAAGGCAAGTGCTGGTCATGATACAATTGTGCTTGAACGTTTGTGAATGCTTTAAAGTTTTTTAATATGAATGTGACCTTAAACATCATCAACAAGTCCTAAAAGTAGAAAACCTAGTTAAACAAATGAAACAGAAATTATTATATTTGGTCACGTATCTATTGGGAAAAAAAATGATCCAATAACATATCTGCATGTGGCAAAAGTAAGTGAATCCTTAGGGTTATCATATAATTTGATGAGAGCCAATTGTTTTCAGTCAATGGGATGACAATGAGGTGTGAGTGAGACCCTGTTTTATTTAAAGAAAGAGGATCCAGCAAAGCCAGATCACACATACAATACAGTTGTGGACGTGTATCATGGCTCGAACCAAGGAGGTGTCTGAGGACCTCAAGGAAAGCTTACAAGAGCTTGGACTCCACCAATCAACAGTCAGACAGACTGTGCACAAATGAAGGAAATTCAAATTGTTACCCCACCCAGAAGTGGTCGACCATCAAGGATAACTCCATCTGCAAGGGGTCTAATATTCCGAAAGGTTACAAAGGAACCCAGGGCAATACCCTTCTAAACAACTGAAAGCAGGGATCAGTGAATGTTTATGAGTTCCCCATCAGGAGACACTGAACAGTAGTGGTGTGTATAGCAGGGTAGCAAGAAGAAAACCACTGCTCATCCCCAAAAATATTGCTGATCACCTGCAGTTTGCTAAAGATCATGTGGACAAACAAGAAGGATACCGGAAGAATGTTTTGTGGACAGATGAAGCCAAAATAGAACCTTTTGCCTTGAATGAGGAGTGTTACATTTGGAGAAAGAAAAACACTGCATTAAAGCATAAGAACTATATATATATATATATATATATATATATATATATATATATATATATATATATATATATATATATATATATATATTTGCAGGTGATGGCATATAGAACCGAAACGTCGGATAAAATAAACCTGATTTAATCAGCAACATTGCCTTTTTACAATTTTTGTTTTCTCTGGGAGTGCCGTCACCTGCATATATATATATATAGAATTGTTCCTGATATTCTACTGGCACCCAGGCTTCTACATATTTATGGTCGTGTGTTCCATTCACTGTGTCTATATATATATATATATATATATATATATAAATATATATATAAATATATATATATATATATATATATATATATATATACACACTTACTGGAACAAGGACCCAGGTACTATTCAGAAAGAGTTATATATCCATGTAGAAAGCTGAAGCACACTGGGATTTGTCAAGATAAAATTTATTTTATTAGATCAACGTTTCGGTCCTCGCAAGGACCTTTATCAGGTATAAAGGTCCTATAACGGAATGGCCGTCTCCCATAGACTCCATTTTATCCAAATAATCAAAATTTTAAAAATGATTTCCTTTTTCTCTGTAATAACAAATCACTAGCTTGTACTTGATCTAAACTAAGATATAATTAATCCTTATTGGAAGCAGAACCAGCCTATTGGGTTTATTTGATGTTTTCATGATATTCTAGTCGATTTAAGGTATGAAGATCCAAATTACAGAAAGATCCGTTATCCGGAAAGCCCCAGGTCCCGAGCATTCTGGATAATAGGTCCAATACCTGTATATATATTATATAGCAGTGGCAGCTATGATAGTGTATAAGACCAATGGCCATTCTATAAAATACAAAGAGTGAACTTTAAAGTGAAGCACCCCTTTAAAATCTATAAGAAAAAGTGTCAGCTCAGGACCCTCGTATAACTGATTCCTATTGAACACTCTCGTTATATGGTCATTACGAGTCATTGGAATAAATCCTCTTTTAGGAAGATGAAAGAATTGTTATAGTACAATTTCTCACCTCTGTGCTGCTTGGGAGATTTTTCTTTAACTTCTCACTCTGTTGCCGATACACCAACATCCATTGCTCTGGCCCCTTGAGAAGAATCGTTTGTCGTTCTCAGGACCTAAATGGAATTATCCCTCCTCCCCTGAGCTCTGCACATGAGGGTTATGCTCCTACATGCCCCCAGGTCTCCATTAGTTTAAGTGACAAGTGGAAAGGGCTTATAAGGAGGAACCTTAGAAGGAAAGATCAGCAAAGTTAATTGTTTGGCTCTGAGTATACCTTCCCTTTAATGTTTACGAGAAAGGCAAAAGATCAAGTTGAGCCCAGTTCCTATACAACCGTCAGGAATTTTTTCTTTCAAGAAAGTCCTGTATAAAAGGAGAAATGTGTATAACGTGGGGCCGCACTGATTTCCATCTTGCCTCTTAGTGCATTCTCCAATTCTCCCATTAAAGGGGAGATGAAGGCGATAAGATGAACACTAAACATGTGATGCATTCAGTACGTCCTTGTTCTGTGGCAGTCACAGCTGATATTCAGGAAGTCAGGGTTGGAGTTAGGGTGGACGGGGGACCCTAGCAATAGAGCAGGGATCCCCAACCTTTTTTGTACCCATGAGACACTTTCAAATGTAAATAAAATTTGGAGAGCAACATGCGCAAGCAAAAAAATGCGCAAGCAAAAAAATAATGCCAATTATTGGTTGTGATTGACTATTGGTAGACCCTTGAGGACTGGCAGCCTACAGGAGGCTTTGTTTGACAGTACACCTGATTTTTATACAACCAAAACTTGCCTAGAATTCAAAAATAAGCTCCTGCTTTGAGGCCACTGGGATCAATATCCAAGGGGTTGGAGAGTAACATGTTGCTCACGAGCTACTGGTTGGGGATCACTGCAATAGAGAAACACTGGAGCCCACATCAGAGTTGGGGGGGGGATTATAAAAGGTCCAACATGCTGACCCTCTAGAAGGTTTGCTGTTTGGACATCCCTGACTTAAAATACTTAATTGTTATACAATATATTACATACCTTTATCTACTTCCCATGTCCACATCCAGAGCATACCTCCTTGAAAGAAAATGGATTTGTAGACCAAAAAAAGGGTCATGGACCTCTCTACTGTTCTGTAAAACAGTGGTCTGGACCTTCTCAACTGTAATATACACATTATTACTTTATGCAACCACTGAATTTATTCAAAGATGTTCAATCTACAGCCGTCCCCCAGAAAATGTACTACAACTCCCAGCATCCCTCATTTGACCACAAGCTTTTGGCTGGGCATTATAGTAGTGGACTAAGAGCTGGAGAGTTACAGATTGCTGATTTAGATTTCAGAAATGTCCATACTGAGTAGCCATGGATAATTATTTGTTTCCTTTTTGTTTGAGCAATTTAATGTGTGTTCTACCTGTAATGTAATTACCTGCCCTAGGGGGGAGACTAAGGGGCTGCTTAGGCCTTTGCTGCTGTTAATATTAACAAGAGGAACATTAAGTGAAACTATGTGGAACCACTGGAAATGAGAAAAGGAGGAGGTGGTGGTGGCACAAGGCAGAGGAGAGAAATGGGTGCGGGAAGGTCACAGGGTTAACCCCATCACTTCCAGATTATTTCTGCTGCAGAACATCATTGGAAACAGAGCCCAAATGTGATAAGGATTATAATGATTTTGGAGCAAATTCATGATGGAACATTTTTTCTTCTGGGATGATTTCATCTTCTAAGTAGGTTTAATGAAACACTGGCAATCTCCCATTAATTACAGTAGCCAACATAAATAGGAGAGGATCTAAATGTAAAGATAAGTGATAAAAAAATATTAATATAATAACAAAAATCCCTTGCAACCTTAACTAACTTTAAAGGGGTGGTTCACCTTGACGTTAACTTTAAGTATGTTATAGAATGGCCAATTCTAAGCAACTTTTATGTTCGCTATTTATTTTTTATAGTTTTTTAATTATTTCCATTTTCATCTGACTTTACAATGACCCCATTTAAAAACAAATGTTTTATAAGGTTACATATTTTTTTGTTATTTTTATTAGTCATCTTTCTATCCAGACCATTTCCTATTTATATGCCAGTCTCCTATTCAAATCAGTGCATGGTTGCTAGGGTCATTTTGACCCTAGCAGCCAGATGGCTGAAATTGCAAGCTGGAGAGCTGCTAAATAAAAAGATAAATAACTCAAAAACCACAAATAATAGAAAATTTAAACCAATTGCAAATTGCCGCAGAATATCACTCTCTACAATGAATACGTCATACTAAAAGTTAACACAAAGGTGAACAACCCCATTGAATTTCGAGCTGGACAGACAGTTTAAAAGCAACTACAAAAATGGAACCTTTTTGCAAATTATATAAATATTAAACTTAAATTTAATTGTAAGGTGAAAAGCTAGGTTTTTGACCTTAAAATCATTTTTATGTGTTTCTCATTTACATTTTTTTTGCTTTATCCAAAGATATATTATATTTTTGCACCTGGATCTTATATTTGTTTATCTGTTATTACTTGCCCTAAAATGTCATAAAAATGTTCAATGATCTTATTTCAGTAAATTTTTTAGTTTAAAAAAAAATCTGTTCTGTAACTGTTACAGACCAACCTCATTTTCTGCTGGATAATTAGTGACGAGCCCTAAGCTTAGCTTCTCAACAGCCAATCAGAGCCCACTGAGCATGTGAGTGTCACAGACATTTTCCAAGATGGTGACCCCCTGTGACAAGTTTGAAGTCCTGGATCATTGCTGCTATTGACAAGCTGAAACTTTAGGCTGGTGCAATAAGTTCAGTATATAAAATATGGCGTTTTTAGCCATATTAAATTTTAGGGGTTAGTTCTACTTTAATACTTGCTGTCCTTGATTTTGTTCTTGTTGGACATGTTTGGATTTACAGCCAAATTTGAGCAGAGAGAGTGATGATACAGGAAAAGTGTGGTTGCCATTCAGCAAGAGAAAGATGGTTTTTGAGGAGAGAGAGAGAAAGTGGAAAGATGCAAGTTGGAAGAAATGCGAATGCTTCTTTTTCTTATTAAATTTCATTGGATCAGGTGGACAGCTGTGTGTGTGCACAAGTGTGTGGGTTTGTGGTCATAGACTAGAAATCAATTCATGCAAATATGGGGTTTTGCTCTCTTTGAATTTTGCTGGCAAATCTTTGCAAGGATCAGATGTCATGGATGTTCCAAAACCTGCTTTCACTAGGTGCAGCGCGGGCCTTTAGAAAGCAAATTAGCCAATCTACTCTACCTCATTGTATTACTGTAAATATACTGTATAAGCTCAGGCCACTATGGGTATATGGGAAGCTGAGAACTGTACTGGGTACAGGCTACACTGGGGCTGTTTAGTGCTCCTTTGCCATTACTTTGTGTAGCAGCTGGGGCTGGCAGTGATATTGTGTATGTAAGACCAGCTTTTTACTTTCCTTCATCCCTCCGATCACCAGGGTGCCAAAAGACACAGAGCACCCATGTAACATCCAGGTGGTTAATTCAATTGAGACGCAAACACTCAGTTTTTAAAATGCAAATGTATTTCCCCAACATTCCATGAACTGCTGCTGACTCCAGTGGCGGACCAGGGTCCGCACCCCCTCAGGGCCCCCCGGCAGCCCGCTCGCCAGTGAAATCCGTCGTGAACGGAGGGGGGGCGGGGCCCGGCTGCGCGTCACGCACCAGAGCCCGTCCCCCTCTAGTTACGGCACTGGCTGACTCGTAGTGATGTTTTAGCCATGACTTGTAGTGATGTGCAGGCCGGCCCGATACCCCCGGATCGGGCGGGTTCGGGCTGATCTTGCACTCCTCTTCGCCACCTTCAAATGCCGTCTTCCGACATCCAGGTTCTTCTTTTATAGACGCCACACCTTTTCCAGGAAAGATCGTAATAGCAACGCATATGGCCACCTTTAGGGACCCTTTACTCCCACTATTCCGGTAAAGACCTAGCTGAAAGACAGTTAAGTGCTCTACCTGGGAATAAGCTGGAGTTAAAATAACCCCATTTCTATAGTGTCATAATTATAACAGTTCATTGGATACCCATGGAGCAACCAACATTTGTGCATGTTTGTAGTCAGAAACTGGTTAAGATTTCATGCAAAGTCAGTTTTTTGTGTTTGCTGTTCTCTGTGATTAATTTTGCTAACAAATGGGTGTGTGGATCAGATATCAAGGACTTTCTGGTGAATTTACCAGGTGCAGAGGTGGAGCTTAAAGCAAAATAATTACTCAATCTGCTCCACTTGACTGTATGCCTGTAATGATACTGAATCTCTTGTAAGTCCTGGCCTCAAGGAGTTCAAAGTGGTTACATCAATAAATATGTCATGTGTATTTAGTACCTTTTATGTACTATTTGGGTAGCAGGTCTAATAGCCAGGGATAGAACCACAAAAGATACAGAAGACCATCAGAGCTAGGCATTGAGACTGGGCCACTTTGGACACAATGGGCCAGATTCAATTCAGTGAGAAAAAGGTTCATCATGTGATAAGTCATGGACGAGATTCAATTTGACATGCAATTCAATTCAGGGAAACTTATCCCACTGTTTATCACGTGAAAACTCTATTGAAGTTTATGGGGAACAAACTGGAACTGAATTTTGAGAAAAAATGTTTTCTCCTAGAGTTGAATCTTGTCCATGACTTTTTCACATTATAATCCATGAGATAACTGTTTCTCACTGAACTGAATCTGGTCCAAAGGGATTACATGCAGATCCACATTATTGGTGATCACCTGGATACCTAACAGATTAAAGTGCAGCAGCTGCTTCAGCTTCAGCACTGGAGCTTCAGGTCGTCCTCCTGACTGAGCATCTCCACCTATAAAGATATTGATGCTAAATCTAAGCTCTTCCCAGGTCCTTTGCAGTTCCCAGCTGTCCCATAGGCTGATCTACTGCAACCTGGCAATTAGGGACTATCACAGTCGAAAGGAGAGTCTGGGCTGCTGTGCAAGATGGTTGGAGGGCTGCACAGATGTGTCCCCTCTGCCCCCTACAATACTATTACATTTAGGACCAGCCCATTTGCCTTTTGAACCTCAATAAACTTTTAAGTCAGAATAAATATGCACATGTTCATGGATATCCCCTGGTATATTTCCCACCCCCCATGTTATTAGGATATTCCCAAACAATGGGTCAGATTCAGTTCAGTGAGAAAAAAGGATGTGCTCCGGACCTCTATCCAACTTTTTGTATCCCCTTCATTATAATGAATTTAGGGCCAGACGATCTCATTACCACGATATCGAGCAACCAAGGTGGGCCTGTTGGAGAAAAGATTAGCTTGTTTGGCAACCTAGCTAAACTATAGAATCTTACAATGTATGGCTACGTTAAAGGAAAACCAAACCCTTGCTAATAAAAACCTCTACCCTACATAGACCTCCCTACCTTTTTTTAATAATACAGAAGTTGCAGTGAGTCTTGTGACATAAATTACATTCATATGCACTGATTATAACGGATGACATCACTAAGCACCATTTCTTATGATATTTACAGTATAGATTTATCTTGTATTATGATAAAATATCTCCATTATGTTCGCATTTACTGACCATTTTCTAGATACTTGCTTTTAGATAAAAAAAAGTTTTGAAAGAACTTTTTTTTTTCACATAGATTAACGTTTATAAAAATGTCAACTCATTCGTTATTACATAATTGTTCTTGATTTTCATTGTTTAGGATGTTGTTGTTTTTGTAGCTGTTTGTTTAGGTGACCACACATTGGCCCAGGTTTAATTTAGTGAGAAAAAGGATTATCATGTGAAATTCAATTCAATTTGAGATGCGATTCAATTCAGAAAAACTTATCTCATGGTTTATCTCATGTGAAAACTATATTAAAGTCTATGGGGAAAAAACTGGAACTGAATTTGGAGAAAAGTTTTTTTCTCCTCAAATTGAATCTCGTCCGTGACTTTTCACCTGATAAACCAGGAGATAACTTTTTCTCACTGAATTGAATCAGGCCCATTGTTTCAGTAGATATCAAATGTAGATAAATATGAGACAAAATCACATTCATTATATCTCATATATGTATTTATATCTCAGAGGGATAATTACTGAATGTCTACCTGTACTAGATAGACTGCACCTAGAAAGGCCTGTAGCACCCATTCCAATACAGGGGAAAATAGCACCAACACTCTCGTTCTTTCCAGCACCTCCTCACCAATTGCAAAAACTAGTTTATAAACCCAGGGGCAAATTTACTTAAGGTCGAATATCGAGGGTTAATTAGCCCTCTATATTTGACTGTTGAAGTTAAATCCTTCGAATTCGAATATCGAAGTTGAAGCATTTAGCGGTATTCGTTTGATCGAACGATTAAATCCTTCGAATCGTTCGATTCGAAGGATTTTAATCCATCGATCAAACGATTTTTCTTTGAGCAAAAAAAGCTACAAAAGCCTATGGGGACCTTCCCGATAGGCTAACACTGACTTCGGTAGCTTTTAGGTGGCGAACTAGGGGGTCGAAGTTTTTTCTTAAAGAGACAGTACTTCGACTATCGAATGGTCGAATAGTCGAGCGATTTTTAGTTTGAATCGAAGTCGAAGTTGAAGGTCGAAGTAGCCCATTCGATGGTCGAAGTAGCCAAAAAAAAACATTCGAACATTTTCCTCTATTCCTTCACTCGAGCGAAGTAAATGAGCCCCCCAGTGTTCATTGCTATTTGATTTGGTCCATTAACAGCACGTGGCATGACTTTAAGCTAAATAGAGATATTTACATTGACAGACTTTGCTTAGTTTCCATAGGATTAACAAGAGCATGAATATCAGGAATATTGAGGTGTATGCAAAGAGTCAAGGATCTTCCCAGTATATGACTGGCTGTTATTTCATATTTGCATGAGTTGTGATAATGAAAATTACTTTTTTTTCTCCTGCTGGAACAATATTTATGCTAGTCACAAAAGGCAAGAGAGCACAACGGAAACCACAAGCTACTGAAGAAGAAGGCAATAAAGATGTACACTTCAAATTCAATTTTCAACATGGAAGCAGGAGCAGGAAATCTGACCATGGAACCAGTGCATCTAAATCAGTCAAGCCTTTCAAATTTAAATCAAATAGTCTCCTCTTGGATCATAATATTTGAGGTGTTCATTGGGAGTCTGGCTAATGGATTTATGGTTATAGCAAGTCTGATGGACTTTGCTTCTCGCAAGAAGTTTGGCGCTAGTGAATCCATATTAATATGCCTTGGACTTTCACGCTTTGCCTTCCTGTGGACCCTGTTTTTTATGTTCTTGATGTCAACTTTTTTGAACAGCTTGATAGATAAATATTTGGATGTCCTCATGTACGTCTTCCTGTTCCTTAACAATGCCAGCTTGTGGTATGCCACGTGGCTTTGCATGTTCTACTGCGTTCGTATTGTCAACATCAGCAACTGTGTTTTCGTTGTTTTCAAAAAGAATTTCGACCGCTGCCTTCCCGTTTTGCTTCTGGGTAGTTTAGCCCTATCAGTAGGCTTGAGTCTTCTTCTTCTCTGCAATAGTATAACAAATGTGGACTTGACGGCATCTACAGGCTCACGACCATTAGGGATGTCCAGTAAATCCACCTCACGTTTTCTAATTATTTCTTTCATAGGGAGCATTCCACCATTTCTAGTTTTCTGCATAGCAGCTTGGCTGGTGGTGGATTCCCTTAGGAAGCACACGCGGATGATGAAGGAACAAGAACGGACAAGTTTTAAGGAACCATCACTAGAAGCTCACTACGGGGCACTGAAGTCTGTGGGACACTTCTTCTTTTTTTATGTACTTTACATCATCTCATTCAGCCTGTACCAATCAGGGATAGCCAGCCCGAACTCTATCGGTGGATCCATTTGTACAGTGTTGATCGGATCCTATCCATCGGTGCATTCGATATTACTTCTTCTTCAGAACAACAAGCTTCAACAAAGCCTCATGAGTTTTTTCCAAAAAATAAGTTGCCATCAGCATGCCAAAGTGAAAAAAGCAGAGTCGACTTCTACATGTAATACTACATAGTTTATCATGCTCATTCTCTGTAAGCAAAAGTATCTCTATCCAATTATTCTGATTGCTGCTCAGTTTATTTAAAGGCATTAAATAATGTGGGATCTATTCGAAGTTTGTTGACGTGGGCTTATGATACAGGTAAGGGACCTGTTATCCAGAATGCTCAGGGCCTGGAGTTTTCTGGATACTTTAAGTAATTTGGATCTTTATACCTTTAGTCTACTTGAAATAAACATTAAGGGGCAAATTTACTTATGTTTGAATATCGAGGGTTAATTAACCCTCGATATTCGACTGCTGTATTGAAATCCTTTGACGTCGAATATCGAAGTCGAAGGAACGATTGAACGAAAAATTGTTCGATCAACCGATTAAATCCTTCGACTCGTTCGATTCGAAGGATTTTAATTCGAACGATTTTTCTTCAACCAAAAAAAGATAGCAAAGCCTATGGGGACCTTCCCCATAGGCTAACATTGACTTCAGTAGGTTTTAGGTGGCGAACTAGGGGGTTGAAGTTTTTTTTTTTAAAGACAGTACTTTGACTATCAAATGATCGAATAGTCGAACCATTTTAGTTCAAATCGTTTGATTCGAAGTCGATGTTGTAGTCGAAGGTCGAAGTAGCCAAAAAAAACATTCGAAATTCAAAGTTTTTTTTATTCGATTCCTTCACTCGAGCTAAGTAAATGGGCCCCTAAATAAACCCAATAGACTGGTTTTGTTTACAATAAGGATTAATTATATATTAGTTGGGATCAAGTACAAGCTACTGTTTTATTATTACAGAGAAAAAGGAAATCAATTTTAAAAATGTATTATTATTTAGGTAGAATGGAGTCTATGGGAGCATCAACTTCTATGACAGATGAAATTCATTTTCTACTTAATGATTTCTGAGCATGTAGTATCTCAGCAACTGCCTAGAGCACACTGAGCATGTGCAGTGCCACTGACACTCCTAACAAAATCCAAAATGGGGAGTTCGTCTGCACAGCTCTGAAATTCCTGGAGCATTACTGTTAGAGAGATGATGATCACTTAGGGGCAGATTTATCAAGGGTCGAATTTCGAATAAAAAAAACTTCGAAATTCGAATAATTAAAGACCAACCGAAATTTATTAAAAAATCTAAGTTTTTTTTTTGTTGGTGAATATGTCGTTAAAGTTCGAATTCGAATCGTACGAATTGAAGTAACATCATATTCAATCGAATTCGATTCAAAGTTTTTTTAAAAAAAAACTTAGATTTTTCAAAGTCCACCAATTGACTCCAAATAGGATCTAGGAGGTCCCCCATAGGCTAAAACAGCAATTCGGCAGGTTTTAGGTGGCTAATGGTTGAAGTTGAGTTTTTAAAGAGACAGTACATGATACATTTTGATATATGAATGTTCTAATGTTTTTCAAATTCAAATCGATTTTGGACTATTCCCTAGTTAAAGTACACAAAAAAATAGCTCGAAATTCAAATCTTTTTAATTAGAATTTTCACCTCGACCCTTGATAAATCTGCCCCTTAAAGTGGCCATACACACACACACCAATATTTACCGTATGAAAGATCTTTCGTATGACAATCTGTGCATGTGTGGTGGGAGACAAGATGACCAATATCGGGAAAAAAAGCCTTGGATATTGGTCATCTTGACGATTGGGCAGGACTGAAAATTTTTCTTGGGCACCTTTGAAGCATCGCAACACTACTGCTGAACTGTCAGATAGAGCTAAAGAATAATTTTTGTTTTTACCTGCATATCTGACGATTCAGCTCTTAAACGTTAGTAGAGTGGACAAATAGCTTGTATGGCCACCTTTAGGCTGGTGCTGCAAGTTCAGTATAACCAATACAGCATTTCTAGCCATATTTGTTTTTATAATTTAGTTAAGATATTAAGGAATACATTTTAAAAAGACTTTATTCAAGAATATGCTCTTTGATAGACAGCTAAATAACGAAGCCTCCCTCCTACAATAGACAAGTCCTGAATATGATATTCCCAAAGTCCTCAACTACTTCTCCATCGTGTCAGATAACTCAGTTTTATTGAATCCCTACCAGTGGATGTCAGACCTTGTTTTAAGAACCTCACATTGATTTTTTTTTTTTTTATAAGACCCTGCTCATCCTGCTCTGTTACCTGTGGACCCCGTAACTTCTTAAAGATCCTGCCATTTCTCTAATTATAAGGCAATAAAAGTGACCTCTGGTGGGACATGACATTGTGAAAGCCAAGTAATGTTGTCCTCTCAGTGTTCAGCACTCAGGACAGATGTATCTGTTTAGGACTTATTTGCATAATTTCCATAGAACATCACTGGTTGTTACTTCATATTTGCATGGGCTATAATAACACAATGATCTTCAGGTTTAGCTTAGAATCTATAGAATACATTTTGGTCTGGACAGAGAAGGCGGCAGAGCAGGAGAAAAAATTGGTGCCAAAAGAGAATAGAAAGAAAGCAAGAAAAAAGTAATGGATCTGTCTGAAACGAATACAACAATTAACATGACAACATTAAACCAGTCCATCTCTGTAAACTCATATCAGGTGGTCTCCTTGGGCATCGCAATGACACAGACACTCATTGGAAGTCTGGCGAATGGATTCATGTTTTCAATCAATCTGATGGACTTTGCATCTCAGAGAAGTTTGGGATCTGGTGATTCCCTATTACTTTGCCTCGGTCTTTCACGCTTCATTCTCCAGTGGATTTTATTCACAATAAACTTGTTGTCTTTTTGGTTTACTGACCTGGCAGTTTTATACATACCTAAAATCGTATTCTCCTTCCTGTTTTTTAGCAACACCAGCTTGTGGTTTGCCACGTTCCTCTGCAGTTTCTACTGTGTCAGCCTTAGTAAAATTGACAACTATTTTTTTCTATAGATAAAAAGGAATTTGACCGCTGGCTTCCTTTTTTTTCTTCTTGTTAGTTTTGCAATGTCAGTGATCTTCAGCCTTCCTCCCGTCTACGTTACTTTCCACAGGACGGGCAACTGGAGCATTGTGAAGTCTTCTTCACCATTTTTGTTTGTCAGAGCGAATATCCCGTCCTTTCTTACAGTTTCGTTCCTGGGCAGTGTTCTACCGTTCCTTATTTTCTGCAGAGTAGCTATTTTGGTGGTTGTGTTCCTCTGGAAACACGTTCTGAAGATGAAGAGGCAAGAGAGGACAGGCTTTAAGGAACCTTCAATGCAACCTTACTACAGTGCAGTGAAGGCGTTGGGGTATTTTTTCCTCTTTTATTCCTTCTACATTGTGTCCTTTAATTTGTTTATATCAGGAATTGCCACTTTAAACAACTGGATTGGCTGCTTTTGTACAATGTTGATCGGATCCTATTCATCTTGGCATTCAGTTGTCCTTGTTCTTCAGAACACCAAGCTGCAGAAAGCCTTACAGAAGATCCGATACTACTGTTGTCCAGTGAACCAGACAGTTACTGACCCTACCTAAAATACTGTGCTTATTCCTATTTGAATTAATAGTTTTTCTTTTATTGCCTAAAAATTGCTTACCTGTTGCATCTAGTTACCACCATAACAGAATATTCCATGTTGTTTTAATTTCACTATAGAAGTTTAGCTTTCTTGTATTTATTTATTTTTAAACTTTATTGGCTTTTTTGTGCTGTTTTAGGAGGATCTGTTACACTTTTACTTTCAGAGCTAGTCCCATAGGCAAAAAAAAACCCCTCCAGGCAATAGTGTAGCAAGTTTAAATATTAATTGTAATTTATATTTGCTCTTTGTAAAAGGTTTGCTCCAAGAGGATACATGTATAGGAAACCCATTATTTGGGTTCTGTAAACCATTTAAGTCGCAGCAGAATTTTGCATTTCCCTTGCACTCAGTGGCAGTCATTTCTGGACATTTTGGGTCAGGTTCTATTCGAAGAGAGAAACTTTTCTGCAAATTCAATTTCTGATTTCCTCATAGACCTCAATACCTTTTTCATGAGATAAATTCTTCTCAGTTAATCGAATCTTATCCTTTGAGCTCTCTCTATTTAGAGGCAATTCTTGGGGGTCTCCCAAATAGTTTTCTGAGCCATTTCTGGTTTGTACTCCCAGCTGGAACAAAAGAACACACCAGCACACGAGACTTGTATCTGCAGGGCAAGCCCTTGCAAAAGTTTTTACTGCGGGTAGCACCACCGCAGTAAAAACTTTTGCAAGGGCTTGCCCTGCAGATACAAGTCTCGTGTGCTGGTGTGTTCTTTTGTTCCAGTTACTGGGAGGCCACTGTATCCTCCATCCATCGAGCACCGAGCTAATTTACACATCTACATAACGGGTGTGCGAGGGTCTACTCCAATCGTTGAACTCCCAGCTGTACACTTCCAACATTGAATAGAACTGGTCCAGCCATCAGAACACTTTATCTTGCAAGGCCAAACATTCTTCTAAAAGTAGAGTTACACCAGGGACCATACATATCTAGAAAGTGCACATTCTCACGAATCCAAATAGATAAATAAATATTTTAAAATTAGAGGTTTCTATAAATATTTTTGAAAATTCTGAAAAAAACAATTTACAGTATATTGTCTCTCATATATCATTAGGTACCAAGATAAGATGCTGTATATTTGAATTGCAAAAGTTTTATGCCCAATATGCATAGGAGAGCCAAAGTATGTGGCATGAAGTCAATAAAAATAGGCCACATGAATTGTCATGGCCGTCACTGCAGCTGCTGCAAAAAACAGCAGATTTACTGTATTTTACAGTAAAAAAAAACAAACTTCACCCCAAACTTAGAAAGTACATTCTGCTGAATACATAATGGGTTAATGTCTTTCGACTCCAAACTACTAAACCACAAAGCTTTTCTAAATTTGGCTACAGTTGAACTGAATCAAGGAGATAATAAGTAAAACGTATCTGTGTGCAAGCTGCTTAACCTCTGCTTTGCTTACTAAATAAATACTATATTGTTGAATGTGTGTATTTGTCTTTATTGAGTGATTACAGAGGGAAACAAAATACAAAATCTTTTCATGTAAGATTCTTTAAAAGCCCTGCTGCTCTCTTGCCTCTAAAACTGGCCAAACAAGGGCAAGACTGAGAGGTGCAAACTGGAGAGCTGCTGAATAAAAAGCTAAATAAGTCAAAAACCACAAATAATAAAAAATGAAAATCAATAGCAAATTGTCGCAGAATATCACTCTCTACGTCATACTAAACGTTAATTCAAAGGTGAACAAACCCTTTAAAGGCAGCTGTTATAATTGATATAATAGTTGCTAATATTCCTCAATCCCCAACATGGAGCCAGGCCGTTCAGGCGCCCCAGGCAACCTGGTCGGTCGCAGCACCCAATATGCGTCTCATGCTTTTATAATGTCATGGAACTCCTTGGTGACTTCTATATAATACACAAAAAGCCATGAATATCTTGTAAATTATATCCTTATAAACGGTGAGTTCTGATGTCATCAGTTATAAACGGTGAGTTCTGATGTCATTTCTGTCACATGACTTGCTGAAACTTGTGTATTATAATAAATAAAGTACCCCCAGTTGCAAAATATGATGATATTAGAAGTTACCTCGGAGTTCCATGACCTGTATAAACACACTCAGCCTTCGGCCTCGTGTTTTTATATGGTCATGAAACTCCTCGGTAACTTATAATATCCTTATATTTCACAAGAGGGGGTACTTTATTCACTATATATTTAACAACTTTATTCATTATATAATTTGATTTGACAATGCATTATAGTGAGAAAGAGGTGAGTAGTGGGGCAACATTGTTGTACCTGCTACTTAGTGATGTCCCATGTGCACACAACTGAAACTTAAAAACCTGTGCATTGTCAAAATAATGTACCTCTGTGGTGAAAATAAGAGGATATTTTAAGTAACCTTGAAGTAACTGACCTGTATAAAAGCACTCCACCTCTTTATATGGTCATGGAACTCCTTCGTGACTTCTAATATCCATATATTTTACAGTAGTGGTTACCTTTTCCCTATAGAGGTATGGGACCTGTTATCCAGAATGCTTGGGACCTAGGAGTTTCTGGATAATGGATCTTTCTATAATTTGGATCTTCATACCTTAACTGTAATCTCCCCGAATCTGCCTGTGTGCCCTGACCGTAAAGCTGCTGGCATCAGCAAAGGCCCTCAGGTGCCAGTATCATACCTCCCAACTGTCCCGTTTTTAGAGGGACAGTCCCTCTTTTGACAGCTCGACCCGTAGTCCCTCATTTGTACTGGGAAGTCCCGTTTTTCTCTGCACTGAACAGCCAGAAAAAGAAACAAAGTTTCTAACTTAATTGGCTTTTGGCAGAGAGCCCAGAGCAGCCACAGCTGCAGATAAGATACTTTTGTAACAATTTTGAGATAAGTAATTGTAACAAAATAAGATAACAGGTCTCTTGGGAGAAGTTAGACTCACAGCTTAAAGGACAATTCACCTTCATTAGCAAAATTGTAATAACTGAAAAAAAACGCAGAAATATGTTCAAACTTTCATTACCTGCCAGGTGACTCCAGCATCTGCTGAGTGTTGAAAATTGTCAGTTGGATAGTCCCACAGTAAGGACACATTGCCTGTGCAATAAACATCAATGTTATAATATGTTTGATAATAGTAATAATCAAACAATGCTTTAAGATGAGGGGCAGTGGTTAGCCTTAGGCCTAACTTTATGAAGTAGAAGAAACAAGACCAGACTACGTGTGTGGGAAAAGGGATTTGTGTTCTTAGCACAGGCATAATTTATGCCACACATGACACAGGAATTGTGGGGAAAACGCCTGATTGTGATTAAAGGATAAGTTAAACCTTAAAAATAAGTGAATGTAAAATTGATGATGGGGCTATTCTAAGGACATTTGCTATGTACATTCATTATTTATTTATTTTTAATTCCAAGATATTAAAGGATACTCACTGCTGTGAGAATTTTGAAATCTGACATGGAGCTAGACATTTTGTCAATTTCCCAGCTGCCCCTGGTCATGTGACTTGAGCCTGCACTTTAGGAGAGAAATGCTTTCTGGCAGGCTGCTGTTTTTCCTTCTCAATGTAACTGAATGTGTCTCAGTGAGACATGGGTTTTTACTATTGAGTGTTGTTCTTAGATCTACCAGGCAGCTGTTATCTTGTGTTAGGGAGCTGCTATCTGGTTACCTTCCCATTGTTCTTTTGTTTGGCTGCTGAGGGAAAAAGGGAGGGGGTGATATCACTCCAACTTGCAGTACAGCAGTAAAGAGTGGTTGAAGTTTATCAGAGCACAAGTCACATGACTTGGGGCAGCTGGAAAATTGACAATATGTCTAGCCCCATGTCAGATTTCAAAATTTAATATAAAAAAAATCTAGCTGCTCTTTTGAGAAATGGATTTCAGTGCAGAATTCTGCTGGAGCAGCTCTATTAACTGATTCATTTGATCAACCATCATTTTTACCGGCCAGGCCAGTAAAATACCGGCCAGGTGGCAACCCCACTTCCAACCTTATCTGGACTTTAACAATGGTGAAAACAATTAAATTAAGAAAAACTTTTTGGAAGGTGAACTACCCGTTTATTACAATGAACATCAACAGACTGTACCTGAGCAGGTGACTCCAACATCCTCAGAGTGTTTACAATCGTGTTTTTTCAGCCCAGGTTGAGGACAGTCCCACAGGAAGGGCCTTTGCATCCCACATTATCCAGAAGAATCAATCCTCTGCCTTCACCAAACCCAGCGCTGCCATTGAATGAAACAGCAGAGCCGCAGCCCAACTGCCTGTATACAACTTGTGTATCAATTATATCCCATGAGTCGTCACACACTGTTCCCCAGGAGCCTTCATAAAGAATTTCTACTCGACCCTGACATTTACTTCTTCCATTTACCAGCTGCATGGCTGTTGGCTTTGGATCTAAAATGAACAAAAAGATAAATCTCAGTAGTTTTGCCAGAAAGATTTGTGGGCGACAATTCGGAGTCCTGCGTGGAACCAATTTTTGAGACCCGGACCCGACCTGAACACGCAGCCCGCGACCCAAACTGCAACCCACATATTTACCCACTTGAATCCACTACCCGATCCTGGGCCACATACCTGCGACTCGCAGACACTCATCAGGGTACCTGTTTTTTTTTTGCAGGTACCCAACCCTCTGGCTGATTTTATACCACATATACCTGTATTTGAATTACTTTAAAACACTTTTTTTTTGGTGTTACTGTTCCTTTAAGCGCAATACTAAAGGGCAGATTTATATAAAAAGAGTTCACCACATTCATTCTTATGAGATTTTTAGAAGTGTATTTATCAATGGGAATTAAATTAGAGTTCATCATTTGATAAATACAATTTTAAAAAACACAAATAATAAGTTATTGATCAAGGCTACAAACACTACTACCTGTACTTTCCTTACTAATGGAAGACACCCACTACAATTCCAGTGTATCGTTTTCAAGAAATCCCTTCAAAATCTCAAAACACTCAGAAACTACTTACAGTGAAATACATATTTTAAACAACTGCCCCAACAATAAATTCATGAATCATAATTGGAGGTAAAAGCAATGAAGATGTTAAAGCAAGTTCAGCTACTGCCTATAAAGGTATGGGATCTGTTATCCGGAAACCTATTTTACATATATATTGTATATAAATATATATACAAATACTTGATAACGGCACTCACCTTTCCTTAACAGCATTGGCCAGGTGCTCACTAGAAATCATATGTAACATAGAAAAGAAAGCACTCACAGCAAAAGTCGAATAGAAGCAAATATAATACTTTATTGCATCACAACAAATTTGGACATCATCAACAGTCAATGGAAACCAAGACAGCTAAAAAGCATGAAGAAGTGTTATGTTCTGTTATGTTAGACATGCAGTCACTCCAGCCTTTATAACAGAGACGGGCCAGGCTGGCCAGGTGCCCCAGGCAACCTGGCCGGCCGTGGCACCATTTGGGTGCGCACATAGACACTCGCGTGCATAGACGCACACACAGACACAGGCGCCGAGACGTGCATGCACAAATCGCAAGATCGAATCACCGCGGACAGTCTCGAGAGGAAGAGAGAGGTGACCAGACTAGGGGTAGGAGCCAGAGAAAGTACGTGCCTGGCACCCCCCCAGCTGTGCACCCTAGGCACGTGCCTACCCCTAGTTCCGGCCCTGCTTTATAGACTATATATTTGCCTAGGGTTGCCATCTGTGGGGTTTTGACCTGGACAGCCTGGTAATTTGAAGGGCTGTACAGGCCAAAACTGCCTGCCCAGATTAAGAAAACCGCTTCAACCTTGGCACACTGCTCATATAAAAGCTCTCCAAAGACACTCACGTGCACTTGAGCATCACTGGCGCAAATCCCACTTAGAATTGGACTTCTGAAGCTACAAATCTACCCTGCGCTGCTTTAACACCAACCTTTCCCTAGACAAACAAACCTACTTTACTTCACTCATTAACTCCCTTCTAAAAAACCTGCACAACTTTTCTCTACTCTCTTTTCTTCTTTCCCCTTCCCGCTCCCTCCATGAACATCTCTCTTTGCTCAAGATGTTGCTGAGCACTTCAAAAACAAAATTGACTCTATGAGAAGTGACATTACACTACTCAACCGCCCTGAATTCAACTCTGAATGACTATATATCCATTTCACATACTGTAGATCACACATCCAACCTACTGGCTTTGTCAAGGGCAACATCTCAGCCGGATCTTGGAATATAAGTATTCATATTCCATGTCCAACCACATGGCGTCCTTCTCCCTTCTCTATCAACAAGCAGTGATGCCCATGCTACGTAGATCATTCCAGAGCTGCAGCGTGGCCATGAAGCCGCACATCACCCATTGGCATATTTTATGCTTGATGTAGAATTGGGGACACCGCTACTTATTACAGTATAGGGGACTACATTTTCCCAAATAAATAAACAAATGAATACACCTATAAACTTTACATATATTATGTGTGTAAGTGCTTCTGTATTTTTGTCAACACCTATGTAATTGCACAAGTTCCATTATAGATAAATACTTTTTTTACTATATATTTTACAACTACTGTTTTACAGTCCAATACAGGTGTGTAATGACAGACTCTCATTGAGCCCACAAGGGGGCTAAAGTATTTAATTAATATATCCACCAGCATTCTTTTAATAATAATGTATGTCAGGTGAATTTATTTGGCCATCACTAGTGGATATCAATGTTTTCATTAGTGTTACCAATATATCTTAGTCTACAGGAGCATATACATAATTCCTACACTCTTGCAGTTGCTCCAGAGTCTCACATGCTGAGAATTTCATTATAATTACTCCTCTACATGGATATGGAAGAGAAGTATTAGACAAATATGAGGTCAGACTCCCCATATGCAAATACTTTAATCCAGGCTGAATAAAGGCAGAAGTTGGCCTATACAGAGGTACTTGGTTTTTTCTCCCAATGGCTTCTCTTTTTGTTACGATTGGGGCCAGTAGGTCATGCTGCTGTTGCAGGGCCCCCCTCCGCCGCCGGGACCCCCTCCACCCCTCCTCCCATGTGCACACTGTGGTGGGCCGGTCCCTGCAGGGAAAAGAAGCTCAGGGTGCAGATCTGGGCTGGCGAGGATCAGACCCTGAGTAGGTCAGATATGAGATCTATGTGAAAGGGATATATAGTGATATAGTGAGTCTGTCTCTAAGGGCAGATTTATCAAGGGTCAAAGTGAAAATTCAAATTAAAAAAATTCGAATTTTGAGATATTTTTTGTGTACTTCGACTAGAGAATAGTCCAAATTTGATTTGAATTTGAAAAAAATTTGAATATTGAAATTTATCATGTACCATCTCTTTAAAACTTCGACCATTCGCCATCTAAAACCTGCTGAATTGCTGTTTTAGCCTATGGGGGACCTCCTAGAACCTATTTGGAGTCAATTCATGGACTTTGAAATTTTAAAGTTTTTTTTTTACAAAAACTTTGAATCGAATTTGATCGAATACGATGTTACTTTGGTTCGAACGATTAGAATTCGAAATAATATGGCCTATTCACCCGCAGAAAAAAACGTTGAATTTTTAAAAACATTTCAGTTGTTCAAAAAAACCATTGCTTCGAAATTCGACCCTCGATAATTCTACCCCTAAGTGAGAGGAGGGCTGTCTGATGTGGCCTTAACAGTACAAGGACCATAGGACACGTCGGTATCAATGGGTGTAAAGCCTTGACATTACTGTATGTTCTGACATCTCTACAACATATATCATAGATCCAGATACATCAACATTTTAATTGGTTTTAAACTGTTCTGGTACATTTTGCATTATGTGAGTTTTTTTCATGTTGTTAACATCCCATTTGCTTGGACGCAAAGTGATACATACATAGGAAAATACAATAACAATAATAATTCAGAGCAGATATGCTCCTTAGGACTTTCCTGGACTTTGTTTACCTTTACATATTCAAGTCTCTTTTGAATTCTCTCCTGAGTGACCCATCTAGTAATACTTATATTATTAACATCGGTTCTATTAAAAAGAAAGCCATCATTGGCTGGTTCCTCAGTTGTGTAGACAGACATAATAGTTTCGAATTTCTGCATTTTCCTCTCCCCTCGTATAAAGGGTCCCATTCCTTCCAATTTTATTTTTATACTATTAACATATTTAAAAAATATTTTTACTGCTTGCTGCAATACCCTTTTCCATCTCAATTTAAGCTTGTCTTTTTGCATGATTTATTGGCCTCCTTGTACCTGATAAATGTTTCAGTTGTCCCAGCTAACTTGAATGCATTTAAAGCACGTCTTTTATTACCCACCAGATCACTTCAAATCACAAAGGTTTTGCATTGAAACAATGTTCCTTGCTTACAAGGGGAATAAACTGGCCTGTATGTTTATTAATCAACATTACCCAGTTAAAGTCTGGATTATAGAAGTCACCTATAACAACAACTTGGCCTAGTTGTGAAGTTTCCTCCATTTGTAATAGTAGCAGGGCTTCATTCTTGTCACTTATACAAGGGGGTTTTTATCATACACCAATGATAATTTCCTTTGTTACTTTTTGCCCAGCTGAAATCACTACCCAAAGAGGTTTCGCACCCTTCCCTTTGCTGTCCATGGTTATTTGTTTAGAGAAACTTTTTATATCCATGAGCCACATTCAAATGCAAATAAAAGTTGGGGAGCAAAAATAAAAGCATGCAAAAAGTTCCTGGGGATGCCAATTATTGGCTGTGATTGGCTATTGGTAGCCCCTATGTGGACCGGCAGCCTACAGGAGACTCTGTTCGGCAGTACACCTGGTTTTTATACAACCAAAACTTGCATCCAAGCCTGGAATTTAAAAATAAGCACCTGTTGCTCACAAGCCATTGGTTGGGGATCACTGGTGTCAGCATTTAAATTCACAACCCAGTCACATGTTTCATCCCACCTGGTCTCAGTGATACCAATTATATCATAATTCTCAGCACAAATTAACTCCAAGTCTCCCAATTTACCTGACAAGCTCCATGCATTTGCCAGCATACAGCAGAGGTTACTACTTTTCCCTTTGACATTCACATTAAGTAACAGAGAGTTAGCTCTAAGGTTATTGTTAGTCTATTTTCTAAGTGATCTCCTCGCTGTATGCCCCCTCGCTCACCTTCCCCCATGACCCCTTACTTATCCCACTGCCCAGTCTACCATAGATTCCTCGTAATAATAATCGAGCTCACCCCCTGCCACAAGGGGCACAATTGTTTTACCAAGGATATTGGATGGAAGGCAAAACAGCTCAGAAGACAGGCAAGACGGTAAAGCGTGGTCAGGCAGACTGGACCAGCACCATCAGAGTTGAAGAATAGTCAGACAGAAAAGTTCGGTGCAGGCAGAGTTCAAGGAATGATCAGACAGGCAGGCAAGGATCAGATTAGAGAGTTCAGAATAGTCAGCAGGCAGGCAAGTGTCAATATCAGGAAGATCAAGCAGGATTCATGAAGAATAAACACCCAGTAGAACCTAAGAATGGGCAAGTTCCTCAATTCCAAAATCCCTTTAAATACCTTTTAATTTCGCTTCAATAAGCGATGAAGTCATCACGCCAGCGCGTAAAACCCAGAAGTGCGCACCATAGGAGAACCGGCCCAGGAGGAAGAAGGATGCACGTGGCGGACATCCCCTCCGGCCACTAGACCACCATGGTAAGCGGATAGTGATGGGCGAATTTGTCCCGTTTTGCTGATTAATGTGCGAATTTCCAGCGAAATTTGCGAAACAGCGAAAGATTTGCAAAAATGCGCCGGCGTCCAAAAAAACTCGCCGGCGAATTTATTCACCAGCGGCGAATCGCGGGAATCCAAAATTATTTTTTAATTATGTAAATAGTAAAAAAAATGAAGCAGGAAGTGGTGGGACCCTTAAAATCACAGGTGGGTCAGCTGGTTTATGAGAACAAAAGAAAAGCTGAGATTCTAAATTTGTATTTTTCGTCTGTCTACACAAATGAGGAACCAGTTAATTAAGGTTTCCTTCTTAATAGTCCTAATTCTAGTAATAACTAATGATGCGTGGTTCAGACCAGAACATGTTAAGATAAACAAAGGTCCGGGGCCAGATTGTATTCATCCCAGGGTACTTAGAGAGCTTAGCTCTGTGATTGCCAAAGCTCTTTACTTAATTTTTCAGGATTCATTGAGGTCTGGCATAGTCCAGAGAGACTGGCGAATTGCTAATGTGGTGTCACTATTCAAAAAGGGATCCCGTTCTGAGCCTCAAAACTATAGGCCAGTTAGTCTGACATCAACGGTAGGAAAGCTTTTCGAAGGGTTAATAAAGGATAACATTCTGGACTTCATAGCAAATCATAATACTATGAGTTTGTGCCAGCATGGTT
Source organism: Xenopus laevis (assembly GCF_017654675.1). Taxonomy (NCBI): domain Eukaryota; kingdom Metazoa; phylum Chordata; class Amphibia; order Anura; family Pipidae; genus Xenopus; species Xenopus laevis. The sequence continues at coordinate 13,431,882 of NC_054383.1, forward strand.
TTATGCGTAATAGATCTTGCCAGACTAACTTAATTTCTTTTAATGAGAAGGTAAGCAAAACTAAGTAAGTAAGTAAGTACAAAACTATATTGTACTGAGCCCTTGTGAACCCATTTCTTAACTGTATAGCAGTAGAAATATAACCATTGGAGGAAATCATTATAGTTGTTTCCTAAGAATTACAACAAGCAAACAATGGGTTATAGTAATGATGGCAAGAATGAAGACATAAAACGGTGCTGTACGTAACTATTTTATTATTATTTTTATTATTATTATTATTCTCCCATTAATTACAGCTGTATGTAGAATATCCATCAACCTATTATTAGATATCCCTATGCTGTCTGTAGACTAAAAAACAAATGCTGATTAAAAAAATGGAAAATACAAGTAGGCTGAAATGACAGAATGGCTGACTAAGTGTGTTAGTATGGGTAAACTGTAGTGATGGACTAAATCCATCATAGCTTTTAGATATTTAGAGCTTTAAAGACACTTGAATTTTAGGTCTGGATTTAATGTGGCTTAGAACTAAATATTATCCATATCCAAGTTGTGAAGAAAGGATTTGGATATGGCCATATCCCAAACCAAAACCCTTCCCTGATATAAATAAATGAATCAATCTAGTTTGGAAACCTGTAGCCAGACCGCTGATTTCAGTTAAACCAGTTTCAGTGGCCCTGCTACAACATGGAGCTCCTTGTGGGCTGCATTAGCCGCTCTTTTGTTCCTTGTAATGCAGCCCTGAGAGCAGCGGGACGGGTACACATTGGGCGTGCACACAACTAGTTTACATTTCAGGAAGATGGTGGAATATCTGTCGAGAAAGCTGAATGCTTTGAACCCAAAACGGACAATGTTTGTAGAAGGAGAAGGGTACGTTCGGTATCCGCTGACTCTGCTGCACCTGGAATGGTAAAAAAGGCCACTTAGAAATGGGAAGTTAATAATAAGGAAAGAGCAAGTACAGAAAGTATAATGTCATGTGCAGTAGGAATGAAAAGCCTTAAACTAGATGCAATTTACAAGGGACAGGGTTATATGTTGCCATGTGGGACACTACTTTATTATGCATGCGTGCCACCTCGATATTTATTTTCCTGTCCTCCTTCATCCGCACATTAAACCCTTTACTTGTCCTTTATACTGAAAATCTAGATCAAGAAACTGAAAACATAAAATGTACACAACTGGCAGTTGGATACCTAACAACACATTAGAATTTATGATCTATGGCAGGGATCCCCAACCTATTTTACCCAGAACCACATTCAAATCTAAAATGTTGTGGAGCAACGCAAGCATGAAAAAAACTCAAGGGGGTATCAAAGGGTATCAAAAAGGCTGTTGTTGGTTATTTTATAGCCCGTATGTGGACTGGCAGCCTACAGGAGACTCTGTTTGGCAGTACATCTGTTTTTTATGCAACCAAAACTTGCCTCCAAGCCTGAAATTCAAAAATAAGCACCTGCTTTGTGGCCACTGGGAGCAACATCCAAGAGGTTGGTGAGCAACGTTGCTCAAAAGCCACTGGGCTTCTTCCTGTGTCTGGTGCAGCAGGCAAGTCGTGTTTAACAAGGTAGCCCCAAAACCAACCCCAGAGGTGCCTACTTAAGCTTTGATCCCTGTTGTGGCTTCCCCGTTTCATGAGAGCCTTTTTGAATTTAATAGATGCTTTGAGTGAGGTGAGACTTTGAATAATACAGAGTTCAAGGCTAAAATGGAAAGACTGTAAAAGCTGGGAACAGAAAGCAAGTATAGTGTTCCATTTACCCATTGTTTATTATATAATAGACTGTTCCTGTGAAGTCAAATGGGTTTGTAGCAGCCACGCAAGATTCAACGAATATCACAAGGGTCTGGTCTGTGGTCTCCAGCTTGGCTTGAAGGAACAAGTCCTGGTCGAGCTTCACATTATATGGGAAATGGTTCACTGGATCTGTGAAAGTAGGAGACTGATGGAAGACCAGATTGGCATGAAAGAAGCCATACTGAGTTAAAGTATTCCCTATAGTATCATTGGATTGATACACTAGTTTGGCTATGGTGTTTTGGTACATTTGGCATTTCAAAGACAGTTTGAATTTTTTGCTGTGCGTGATCACTGCTCCTTCAGGTGGGTGAGCAACAAGGGTGTTAGTGTAACTGATGGTGTCCCTTTCTACCTGCAAATGAAGCAGAATATATGAGAAATAAGCATTGAATTATAAACTACAATTGTTGGACACTTTTCATGGACTGTATCAGTTCTACATAGTCTAGAACAGCTTTTGAGAATCATCCCTGAGAGTTTGTTCCATACCTGGGACATCCTCACTTAAGAGAGTCAGATATCAGGATATGCATTATATAGTGAATAAAGTACCCCCTCTTGTAAAATATAAGGATATTATAAGTTACTGAGGCCTCGTGTTTTTATACAGGTCATGGAACTCCGAGGTAACTTCTAATATCCTCATATTTTGCAACTGGGGGTACTTTATTTATTATAATACACAAGTTTCAGTGAGTCATGTGAAATGACATTAGAACTCACTGTTTATAACTGATGACATCAGAACTCACCGTTTATAAGGATATAATTTACAAGATATTCATGGCTTTTTGTGTATTAAATAAGGATTTGACTATTCAAAATGGGAGGCTAGTCTGTGTGTACACTGGAACCAAATTCAGAAAGTCAAACAAGTTGTGTTTCATTGGGCTCTGTGGACTCTTTGTCTTAGCATCGGTATTTCTGAGCTTCTGTGATGCACTGTAGACAGTAATATGGATAGTGTGAGACACTTCAGTGTTTTTTGACCACCAGGGGCATTTTTGCGAATTCCTATTTCTATCTTCACCCGCTGCTTTTAAATCTATGGTTTCTGCCAGTCAACCCCTGTTCTATCTGCCTCTGTATTAATCCATGCAGCCTCAATTTAGGGGGTTATTTATTGAGGTTTGAGATGTGTTTTCCACGAAAATTCGAGTTTCGTGTTTTTGGTCAAAATTCACACTTTTGGGTTAAAAAAAACTAGATTTTTTAGAGATTTATTATACCCCAACCCTGGAAATAGCTCAAATCCAAAAATATACCATTTAAAACCTGTCAAAGGAGATAATGGCAGAGGTCCTTTGAATCATTTGAAGATTAATAGCCTTCATGATGTTCATGGTTTTTTTCAGAGGGTTTTGCCTGATAACAAATTAAGAGATTGGAGTTTTTTTCCCACCGAAAACTCGATCTATTCATTGTTAATCCTGAGCTCGTTGATTCGAGTTTTTTCCATCTAGTTTTTTTTTTAAATTAGAAACCATTCGAGTTGTGAGTTCATTCGAGGTACATAAAACTCTAAAATTTGATCTTCAATAAATAACCAACTTACTGTACAACAGAAGTCCTTGAAGGGGACAAGAAAATGAATGCAGTTATACCACACCTAATTGCTAGGCAGTACAGTTCCATCTATTATCTGGGCACTGTACCCCATCCTTTATTAATAGTCTATTTTTGCTTAGAGCAAAAAAAAAATGGTGTATTTGGTTCCATGTCCTGAATGACCCCTATTATCTCTGCTTTATTTCATATTGTCTTGCTTTTCCTTCTATCTTCTCTCCAATGATACCTTTGTTCCTCTCCCATACTCTAACACCCTCCTCATGATCTATCTCTTGTCTAGCTTCCTGTTTCTTTTCCAGTTTATCGCTCTTTATCATATTATCACTGTCCTTCTTTCTTAGATCCTTCTCATCCTCTCCTTACCTCACTTTTTCCTGCCCCCACCAAGAGTTACCTACCTACACACACATGTCAAGTGTCTTTCAGCTTCTAAACTCCCACCCTGCTTGAATTATCGTATATAATAAGGAAATTATCTGCAATATTTTCTTAAAAATGAGAGTTTGTGGAGAACTGCACTTTAATCTTTAGGGATTATACCCCTTTGTTTTATTATAATGATTTAAAGGTGTCTCTCCATCTCCTTTCTTTTATCTGTTGACCTATCTGTCTGTCTTATTTTCCCAAGACTTCCAGGTTCCTACCTGTTGCACTGTCTGACATCCCTTGTAGGGAATGTTAAATTCCAGCCAGTCATCCAAGTTACGAGGGCGGCACATTGGGTCATTGATGAAAACATCATTTTCGGAGTGACCCAGCGTTTGCAGATACGAAAGAGACACTTGAGCTACCATATGATCAGAGGAGCATACAAGAGTCACTAGAAAGAACAGAGGTAAATATGTGTCATTAAGTAGCACTGCAAAACAGACCAAAGGGTTCATTTACCAAGGGTTCATTACATCTAGATTTTTACCCATAATGGAATTTTTTTTACCATAATTTAGGCAAAATTGTGTGTTTAGCTACATGTGATGGGTTTTCCAATGCAGGTGCAGAACTTGCGCCTCTTTAAAATTTAGGTTAAAGGTGCGGTGGTGATGATGAGGGCATAACCGTGCGTGCATTGTCCTACCACAAGGGGTAATATCTGCCAGCATAACATGCCTAAGGATTCCTAATATTTACATTAATCATTTTATGGTAGGGATGCACCAAATCCACTATTTTGGATTCGACTGAACGCCCGAATCATTAGCAAAAGATTCAGTCAAATACCGAACCGAATCCAAATTTGCATATGCAAATTAGGGGTGGGAAAACATTTTTTACTTGCTTGTTTTGTGACAAAAAATTTCCCACCCCGCCCCTAATTTGCATATGCAAATTCTGATTCGGTTCAGCCAAACAGAAGGATTCAGCCGAATCCTGCTGAAAAAGCCCGAATCCTGGCCGAATCACGAACCGAATCCTGGATTCGATGCATCCCTACTTTATGGCCATCCAGATATTGCAAAACATTCCAGGTTAACTTTGGACTTCACCTGACCTAACAGATAGTGGTAGATCTATATATACATATAAAGTACCAAAATGTTATCATTATTCTATTTACAAACATGGAATACATTTCTTTATCAGGCAGGAGCCTCCTTGCTTCAGTGTTGCCAAGCAGGTATCTTTGATCCAGGAGATTTGACTTTTGACTGCTAAAGATGAGTTTGTTTTGGTCATGACCAGCCAGGGAGAGTGATCTGGTCTATAGGAGGCAAATTTTACCTCTATCTTTTACTTATCATACACTGAATAGACAGCATTCTCAGTAGGCTTTACTTACCAAAGTGATCATAAGGTGCAAAAAATGTATAAATATGTACCTTATTAGCATTCAAGTTGGGATTCATGAGAATCTTGAATAACAAGTAATAGTCTAACCCCAAATGGCCTTCACACTGGGCCCCCTGTCAATGCTTTGGGCAACCCTAGGGGGAAACCCCACAGTTTGGGAACTGATGACATAGGGTATATTTTTTATTTATAGGCCGATAAGTGGGTATTAAATGTTTCTGAAGTGTTGTACCATTTTGGTTAGGGTTGTATTGGGTGTTGTAGGAGGCACTAAACGCCACTTCTTTGCCACTTCCAATGCCACCACCAGAATAAACGATGCTCATGGCATTTGAGGAAGACACGAAGTTCCGTCCAGGGGTCTCACAAAGGTTTCCAAGTAACCGAGATCCATGTGGTGTTCCATCATACACAGACACATGGGAAGAGTTGCAGAGTGATGGTTCAGACATCCTAAAAATAGATCACACAAAAATATATGTAAATCATCTTAAAGAAAGACCTGAATTTATGTGGAAATATTACTCCCAACATGGCCCTGACAGGATCTTAGCTATGGAAGTTGTGGTTCAAGAACACATGAATGTCTACTGATTGGCAATCACCTGCCTTTCATCATCAATGCATCATCAACACATCATCAATACAGAGGTCCAGAACTCGCAAGTCCCATAGGTTTCAGGTCAAGTGCCCATTCCTATTGATAACTGTTACTATGGTAACTGTTGCTGTGTCAGTATGTGTATAAAGCCAAGATAAAAGCACAGATCCCATGTCATCCATAGGTTGTTCTGGTTCCTATCTACGTTCAACCAATCATCATCTATCCTCCTTCCTAACAACATGGATGAATATTTCTGATAGATCACTTAGAAGGCCCATCTAGCAGTGCTTATTGTCAAACTGGTGGCCCACTCATACCTGTCGCCTGATATCGCATAAACCAGTTTATTCTTTTTCTCTAAATAAGATTTCCACTTAATGAATCAATGATTTAATTCTCATTTACAATTAACCAAAGAAGCTTTTGATACTCACCTAAATTCTCTAAAAAATAGGTTAATTTTGTGATTGTTGAGGACGCTGATGTACCAGACACAGTAAGTAGATTGATTTGAAGCGCGGTTGAGAGGATAGCCAATGATTCCTGCATTACTGGTCATAATTCCTCCACAATCCACTGCAAAAAGAGTCAGGGCTCATTTTGAATTCTTTGTTTTATTTAAGGGGTAGAAAATCTTATGGGGCATTAGAGTCAAAGGGTCAGGTTCATGCACCTAGTCACATTGTCCTTGTCCCACCATGGTTTTATGTATTACGCTTCATACTGTATTGGACAGGATCACTACTTTTTTTGGTTCACATGTTGGCTCATTGTTAATGATGACATTTAATTGGTTTCTTATAGACAGGCCAATCATGCAGTTATTATAGCAATTCTTCAAATAAGATTGGCATATTCTGATTATGATGCTATTTTTCACCATAATTCATTCACTCTTCTCTCTGACCAATCAGATGTAAGCTTTTCACATGACTAAAAACAACAGAATTTTAACCTGGGGTTTCAAAGGTGTTGACCTCCAGTCATTCCATTGTAATGGAAAACAACTCCACATCACATTTTTTGCAAAGGAGAAACCAAATACTTTGGAGCCTTTAAGGCTGCTGGACTTTGTAATGTTGTATATTTACCTGTAGAGCTGGTTATAGACCAGCTATCTAACTGACCAATGAAATTGCAGTATTCATAAGTATTTGAGAACTTTTCAGTATCTCACTCCTCTTATATTTCAGGCTGCTCTGGGCCCCTGGACTAATGGTTTATGTCCTACTGTACCTGCAATGTTGTTGCTTTTTGGGCTGATTGTATAATGGGCAATGAAGCCACCTTGTTGAGTGTCGTTGCTGCTTCTGAACACAACTCCCATGACATTAGAGGAAGAGTAGAAAACCTGACTTCTGTTCCCTCCGCACATCTTTCCCAGGACCGGGGAGTTCTCAGGAAATCCATCATATACCGTCACTGAGTCAGAGGAACAGTTGCTGGAATATTTCAGGCTGTTATTGAAAGACAAAAAAAAATACAATTCATACATTGGTCAAAATGTCTGTAATAAATAAAAGGAACAGTGTTAATTATATGATGATGTGTGGGATTCCTCTACAGTTTGGACAGAGGCTAAAGACACCCCCCAATCTTTTTCAGATCTCATCAAGCTCCCAATATTCAGTAGGGGCCTATTAGAGTCATAGCAAACACACTGAGTCTACTGAGATATCTCTGGCACAAGGATTGTCTGCTGTTGGTGGATATTCTTGGGCAGACTTGGCATTTGCCTTGGTGGTAGGGTTCTCCCAGAGACCCCAGTTTTAAACGCAAGAATAACTTTGCAACATTGTGTGTGTGTTGCTAGATGTAAGATATGCTAGGACATGTGGGCATGTGTCCTTATGGGAATAGGACATAAAAAGCCAGATAATGATGGGAGTCATGCAGATAGGACAAGGGCTTTCTCTTCCATGCCCTATGAGTGGAAGTGGAAAAACAAACGAGTGCATGCAAGTAAGGGAACCCTGGAGTTTATAACTGAAAAATGGCCGCAAATGAGGTCCCAATGTCTAGGCACATCAGCACATAACATTGTATATGGGAATGGCCGTTGGGAGGACAGACCTACTTTTGAGTGCTGAAAGTCAACATGAGCATGGAATGAGTATATAACAATGTATTATTGTTGATATTTTGCTCTACTGCCAATACATTGTCCTTTTGCTGCTGTCTTGTTCCACTATATCTTTTATCATCTAGTAATTCTATCTATAAGAGCTGCTCAACAATTAACCCTATTGGCTATCACCCTACTGGTAGCACAACTCACACACTAGAATGGAAATAAAGGATCATACCTAATGTGAATTAGAAACTGATATATGTATGGAGGGTACTGAAGGAGCTCCCATAGAGACTGGTGTATTTATATAAATGTGAGTGACCAATTGACTTTGATTATTATGTATGCATTGCATGTTCAGATTTTTTGTCATTCTGGGTCCCTTATTGGCTCCAGTTTTAATTCAAGACGATTGACTGTTCTTTTCAAGTGTTATTGCACCAGGCCATATCTGAAAATGCAATGTTCCTAATTAATAAGGTAATGTACCCAAGTCTATTACACAATTACAAACCACAACCCCATAGATGGGACAGCCTCAACCACAAGAGCTAATTATCAGGATTATTTTTACTGTGACCATGGCCATTTTGTTTACATAAAGGTCAATGTTGGAACTTATGGAACATCCATTCAGAAATGTAAAACAATTTGGAATGTACTTACTTTTGAACAAGGAACTGCAGTTTCACTTGCATATTTGGTGCCGTGATTATTTTCCATGTACAAAATGCATTAGGCACATAATTAGGATAGAAGGGACTTGCTATCATCCCGGCAGGCAGAGTCAATATATCACCACACTGAAAACTGGTTCCTGAAATAAGAAGAAAAAAGAGTTGGTGGGAGCAGTTGTGTTGTTTTCTTAAAGGGGTGGTTAAGTATGATATAAAAAGTAGTGTTCTCATTATAGTATTATTGTTTTCTAATTGTTCCACTTTCGTGCTTTGCAGCTCTCTAATATGATTGCTAGGGCCCCATTTACCATAGCAACTAGGCATGATTTAATGCATGCCAGGTGCCCTTTCACCCTTGCCTTATAGTGATGCAGAATAAAAAGGCAAATAAATGAAAAGGTTGTAAGTTGTCTAAGAATATCAATGTCTACATTATACTCAAAGTTATTCAGAAGACATGAACAGCCCTTATAACCTCCTAAGGTTTGGGATAGACGTACTGTCTGTATGTATATATTTAAGGGGCAATATACAAGATTGTTCCACCTGACCTGAGCCAAATAAAGAGGACTTGCATGAATATTTGTTCTGTCTGTTCTCTAAATTATAACAAATGTTCAATTTGTAAAGATTGTTTATTGGCCAGTTTTAAAGAGTAAACATGTACCCCTATCTTTGATAAATATACCCCTAAAATCCTACACATTTGTACAGACAATATTTCTATGTTGAATGATGATGAACGTTAGCAAATGTTTAGCTTGTAGCTACTGTTCTTGCCAAAGATTTGGTGGAATAACTGCATCTCTTTGATAATGATAAGGGATAATTGGTCCATTGGGAAAATTTCCAGAATATAAGAGGGGAAGAAGAAGGAAAGTAAAATGCCATAAAGGAAATACTTCACACTTACCATTGAATTGTGGGAATAGATGGAATGGGGGTGCTGATCCATTGAATCCTGGGAATCTTGGAAATGGGTGAGCTGATCGATTGAATCCTGGGAAGCTTGGAAATCGGTGAGCTGATCCATTGAATCCTGGGAATCTTGGAAATGGGTGAGCTGATCCATTGAATCCTGGGAATCTTGGAAATGGGTGAGCTGATCCATTGAATCCTGGGAATCTTGGAAATGGGTAAGCTGATCCATTGAATCCTGGGAATGTTGGAAATGAGTGTGCTGATCCATTGAATCCTGGGAATCTTGGAAATGGGTAAGCTGATCCATTGAATCCTGGGAATCTTGGAAATGAGTGTGCTGATCCATTGAATCCTGGGAATCTTGGAAATGGGTAAGCTGATCCATTGAATCCTGGGAATCTTGGAAATGTGTGAGCTGATCCATTGAATCCTGGGAATCTTGGAAATGGGTGTGTTGATCCATTTAATCCTGGGAATCTTGGATATGTGTGAGCTGATTCATTGAATCCTGGGAATCTTGGAAATGGGTGAGCTGATCCATTTAATCCTGGGAATCTTGGATATGTGTGAGCTGATCCATTGAATCCTGGGAATCTTGGAAATGGGTGAGCTGATCCATTGAATCCTGGGAATGTTGGAAATGGGTAAGCTGATCCATTGAATCCTGGGAATCTTGGAAATGAGTGAGCTGAGCCACTGAATCCTGGGAATGTTGGAAATGGGTGAGCTGATCCATTGAATTGTGGGAATCTTGGGAACGTGTGAGCTGAGACCCCTGCTTAGAAATCAAACACATTTTTCAATTAAAATAACACACAGTTCTCCATACTGGTGCCTATTCACTTATCGGCGACATTTCATTAGAGTAAAATTCTACACTGTTGCCTATTTTGGGGATCAATCCATCATCAGAATAGAAAGGGTTCTGTTATAATAAGGGTATTGAAACCCCTACCAATGGTAATGACTAGTTGATGTTCTTCACAATGGACTGGATCACTTTAACAATTCAAATTACATTTAATTGTGAGTATTACAGGAATAGTGATAATTAATCACTATTAGTAGTTAATAGTTATAATTAATATTATATCGCTGCTGTATTGGAGTCAATACGTGATTTATATTTTTCCCATGAGGATTAGCTGGTCTGTTTTTGCCTTGGTTCTTGGAAGGGTTCAAAATGATGGATGCTTTTGATCAACCTCAACTATTTTTGCTGTTTGAGTGATACCTGAACAGACAACTGCAGCATCCTGGGAATGCATACAGCTGTAGGATCTCCATTGAGGGTGAGGGCATTGCCATAGGGAGGGCTCATACTCTCTGCAGTTCACATCACCCAGGATTGGTCCACTCCCTTCACCAAATGAAGCATTTCCAGGAGTGGAAATGGCATTTCCACAGCCCAGTTCCCTACACACCACCTGTGCATCACTCATATCCCTGGAGTTGTCGCACACAGTTGCCCAGGTTCCATTAAACTATATTTCCACGCCCCCTCCAGGCCTGGACCAAGCCAGGCAGGCGCCCAAGGCAACCCGGCCAGCCAATTCGCCTTCTTGCTGGCACGGGCTTGACTGAGCATCTGGAAATGTGCATGGACGCGCGTCCAGAAATGCGCATGCGCAAGCATCCGGAACTGATATTTCAATTCACACTGGAGAGCCAGTGGGAGAAAAAGGGTCCAGACTAGGGTTAAGATGAAAGAAGAGGTACATTCTTGGTGCCCCCACTGTGTTGTGGGTGACCCTGATTGCAGTAGGGATAGTTATTTAGTCCACTTTTTATGTTCTACTTGTGCAGAGCAGGTTTCCCCCTGTACTAAACCCAACTCTTAGATAAAATGAGAGATTAATATTCGCTCAGCTGAAGTTCAAGTTGGAGACAAAAATGAATGCAAAATCTACAACTGAATCCCCAAATTAAGCTGAATGGGATACAGAACGGGAAACAACCCTTCAGAGAGAAATAGTGACCCTAGTGCAATAGAACGATTAGGAAGGTGAAAGCTGATTTACCTGCAGATGTGGTTGGTGGTCGGTAGCCTGTGAATACAAAATATAAATTCATATTAGTGATATTAATGGTTCTTAAAAGAAAATATGTTTCACATTAGTTGTTAATATGAAAGTACCTGAATCCTAACAATGTCCTACTGAGATATAGAACTTACCTGAGCAGATGACTCCAGCATCCTCAGAATGAATACAGTTGTGTGATTTCCATCCAGTGTGAGGGCATTGCCATAGAGAGAACTCATAACCTCTGCAGTTCACATCATCCAGATTTATTGGTCCACTGCCCTGGCCAAAGGAAGCAGTTCCAGGAGCAGAAATGGCAGTGCCACAGCCCAGTTGCCTACACACCACCTGAGCATCAGTCATATCCCAGGAGTCATCACACACTGTTCCCCAGGTTCCATTATTTAAAACTTCCACACGCCCCTCACATATGTTGGTCCCATTAACAAGCCTCAAGGCCATATATCCGGGCACTGATAAAGAACAAGAACAAAAATATCAGAGGCCGACCCAACCACAGCTCCATTACTATTATTAGTTTGAAGTACCTCCTACAGAACATTGTCTCCCCTTCTATAATGTTTTTTGAGTGTAACTTTAAATTATCTCCATTTCTGTGTTGTTACCTACTTGGACTATTGTTGGACTTGTGTTTCTTTTAGAATTAGCTCATTTATAGCCTTGTCACACACACATATCCCCACACATGCCACTCCAAGGTAAAGCTAAGAAATGTGCTGCAACATCATTGGAGGGTGTTCATTTGTTTATTTGCGTCAGTGAATATAATGAGTAACCCGTTCACCTAGAATTGTCTGCCTCTCCTTAATAAAATGAACTGGCCTGTACTAAGATACCTCCGGCACCACCTAGGGCAGGTGCATGAATAGAACAATTTTTTTGGAGATTTCTGTACAGCACATAAGTCCACAACTCAAGACATCCAACTTTTCTTAAGAAACAGATTGTTTTCATTGAATATGACTCCGCATCACCTTCCTTATGTATACTAGGTGTGACTTTGTTTGTCACCTGGTGTTGATATGAGATTGGTCCTGATTATTAGGATCTGTATTAGAAGCTCTTCCACTATCTGTACCACCTACTCTGAAAGAAAGGCTTCCCACAGCTGGTGTCTCAACTATATCCCACTTTGATCTACATATAAATGACCAAACTGCAGTGGTGTAACTATCCCAACTACAGGCAGTTCCATCAGAGTACAGTGCAAGGCTGCAGTTCCAGGACCAAAGATGGCCCTATAAATGTGCCAATGGGGATAATCAACTGGCCCAATTTTTTGTTATGCCTATTTAAAGTAGCATTCATTTTTGTATTTCAATTTTCAAATTCTGTAAGGTAACCCGAGGGAATAATGTTCACTTAATAACAAGTAGATAAAAAATAAGACATGAGAATAAAGAGATATAATAAAATGTGGTGCTAAAAAAGTTAAGAATTCTCTGGCCTAGAAACATGAACCAAGTGTGGACAATCTGCTGGCACAGGAGACAGTGGATGTATGTTTATCCTACCAAATGTAAGTTGAGGAGTCACAGTGGGACTTGGATTTTTACTGCTGAGTGTTATTCTTATATGCACCACTAGGTGGAGGGAGCATTTTTAGCAATGCAAGTGTCAGAGAGCTGTTATCTGGTTACCTACCCATTGTTCTGCTGATGGGCTACTGGGGGAAGCCCATCAGCAGCAACCTCACTCCACCCCTCTTCCCCCTACCAGTGTGTACCTTTTTATCTATTCATCTGGCCATGATTGGGGTGGGTGAAAGCCAAGGAGTGTCATGCAGCCATGGGGAGCGGGTTTGGGCTGGCAGGGCCCATCAACAGGGTCAGGCTGGCACATTGGGGGCCCACCAGGCTGCAAATCAAAGGGCCCTCCTGGCAGTCACCAGGGGCCCTTCCAGACCTCCAAACTCCCGCCCCACCCCATGTGTGATAGATGCGCCCAGTCCAGCCCTGCCCACGCGGGTTTTTCCTGGTGTCCCACTGGCTCAATCTGACCCTGGCCTCACTGACTGGGAATTCCTGACAGTTTTTTAGCAACATGCACTGATAATCATATAGTTATCCCACAATTTACAGAAATCTATTTAACAATATAAATTCATAGACAAGGCAGAATATATGTATGAAGAGCATAAATGGCAGTCGTGGGAGGGAATCAAATGATTTCTGGCCCAAATTGTAAATCTGCAAAAGTGAGTTGCGTATGAAACAGAACAGAAGGGAACAATAACGAGAAAAACAATGAATCTAATACAAAATAAATATTAGCAGAGAAAGGCTAGAATTACCTGACTGTGTGGTTAGCTGGTCATAACCTGTAAATTCCATATAAAAAATACACATTAGCATTGGAAGTTTTGGCATAATTTACCACAGTGTTGCTGCCTGGAAATAGTATCCCCTGTTATGATAAATGTTGTATATATGAACTACAAAGAGGTAAATTAAATCCAATATTATCTATTCCTGATTATTAATCTGCTGAGGGATCAATAACCCAGGATAACATTCTATTGCATGGAGACAGTGGCAGCCAGGGCCTGCACCCCCTCAGGGCCCCCTGGCAGTGCCGCGCACCACTGAAATCCCCCCGGCAGCGTTGTGCGCCACTGAAATTCGGGCTGTACAGAGGGGGCAGGGGCCCAGCTGCGCGTCACGCACCAGGGCCCGCCCCCCTCTAGTTACGGTACTGCATGGAGATCTCACACTTGCAGTACTGGTGATCATTTATCATTACTCTAAGGGTCTGGCCACATGGGCAGATTCAGGGAGATTAGTCGCCAGGCGACAAATCTCTTCTTCTTCTTCGTGGCGACTAACGTCCCCGATCTGCCTTCCCTGCCTTCTGCTGGCTTAAATGAAAATCAAATGGGGGCAGGCACACGGAGCATTTCGTTTTCCGAAGTCTCCCGTAATTGCCTCACGAAGAAACTTCGGGCAACTGTGGCTTTTACCTTGTAAGGGAACCCTAGAATTACTGGAAGGTCCAGTTTATTGAGTGCAATTTTGCCTAATTCATCAGAGCAGGCTGGGTGGGAAATTGGGTGCTCCCTGCAAACTGCAAAGTTTGGGCACAAGCTATTTTTTGAATGGCATCAATGCACCCTAAAGTAACACTGACATGGTGTCTTTAACTGACAAAAAAATCAAGTAAAGTTGTCACATCAATGAGTTATGGTGTAGTAATACCTGAACACACGACACCAGCGTCCTTTCTATAGACACAGTCATGTGAAATCCGGGCACTGCCATAGAGAGGACTCGTATCCTAAGCTCATTGCATCCAGAGTTATGGGCCCACTGCCCTGGCCAAAGAAAGCACCCATGGGGGCAGAAACTACATTGCCACAACGCAGCTCCCTACACCCCTACACAGCACCTTAGCATCACTTATATACCAGAAATTATCACACACGGTTCCCCAGGTGTCATTATAAAAAACTTCCACACGCCCCTCACATCTGTTTCTCCCATTGACAAGTCTCAAGGCCATAAATACGGGTGCTATAATGGCAGAAAACAAAGATGTTATATAACAGGAGTTGGGTCAGAACCAGGATAGGAAAGTGGCCTGTGTCTCATCAGAGGATTAAAATCGGGAAGTCACTGTATTGTTACTTTGACATTTATATTGGGTTTATGGAGTCCTTTAATGCTGGGGGTAACTGTGCCATTAGGAGTCATGGTTTGACTGGATGCTGGGAGTCACTGTGCCATGTATATGTTGAGAATTACTGTGCCATTTAATGTTGTAGGGCATGTACAGATGGTTTGCACTGGTCACAGAAAATCAAGGTACCCCCCATCTCCACCTCAAGAATCTGCAGCCCTAGGCAAGGGCCCTTGGGTGCCTATATGATAACTACAGCCCTGGCTCCAAGCAATGTTTCAGTTTTTTGCACAACATAAATGTTGGACCCAGAGACTGGCTCTATCAAGCACATACCATTTCTGTGCACTGTAGGGAAGGCCGGCGTCTGGACAGTGGAGCCTGTAATGGAAGATACCACATTAATGGTGTTACCAGGGGGCAATTTTTTTTAATAGACATCAAGAAATGCAATGAATCAAAAACATTAGAGAGAAAAATGCTGAGTTTTAATAGGAAATGTTAATACAGGTTTACATCTCTCCTAGGGGCAAATTCACTAAGATTCGTAGTTGCGACAGGCGCAACTTCTCCGCACTTCGCCAGACTTCGCCAGGCGTAGTTTCGCCAGCGCTCCGCAAATTCACTAATATCCGAAGTTGCGCACAGGGGAAGTGTGAGGTTGCAAAGTTGCGCTAGCGTTGGTTAATTTGCATACGGCGCCAAATTCAAATTTCATTGGAGGAATACGTAGAATCACTACAAATGCCTGGGAAACCTTGAAAACATCAAATAAAATTTTTTTTTTGCCCAACGTTTTTTGGGACTTAGAAAAAATTTGACCTTTTTTTGAAGCAATCCCTATCTACTCTATTGCGCTTCGCCTGGTCTGAGGTGGCGAAGGAAGTCTAGCGTAAAAGGTAGCGTTCAGTACACTGCGCGCGTTAGTGAATTTGCGCAGTTACGTCCGTAGCGAAAATTCGCCAGGCGTAAGGGTGCGAAGTAACACTAGCGAATTTATGCCAGCGTTCGTTAATGAATTTGCGAAGTAACAAAAATGCCCAACGCTAGCGAATTGACGCTAGCGTTAGGCTCTTCAGCGCTTAGTGAATTTAGGTCATAGACTCCATTTTATCCAAATAATCCAAATTTAAAAAAGTGATTTTGTTTTTCTCTGTAATAATAAAACAGTCGCTTGTACTTGATCCCAACTAAGATATAATTAATCCTTATTGGAAGCAAAACCAGCCTATTGGGTTTATTTAATGTTTAAAGGGCATGTAAAGGCAAAAAAATAAAATCCCATTTTTACTTTCTTTAATGAAAAAGAAACCTGTCTCCAATATACTTTAATTAAAAAATGTGTACCGTTTTTATAAGAAACCTGACTGTATGCAGTGAAATTCTCCCTTCATTTACTGCTGTGCATAGGAATTGTCAGACGGTCCCTAACTGCTCTGCAGGGAAATAATCATACTTATGAACAGCAGGGGGAGCCCCCGCCTTACTTCCCAGCCATGCAGAACTCAAGCAGCTTTGTTTGTTTCCCTGTAGAGCAGTCTGCGACTGTGTAGAGATTTGTATTGGATTTTATTTTGGCCTTCACATCCATTTACTGTTTCCAACTCCAGCTGCAGGGACAAAGATCATGGAGCCAGATTTAAACAGATAAACTGGGATTCTATTTGGAGGATTATTTTGCTACAGCCACTGGTTCTGCAGAGTTTGTATTAAACAATACAAAAACTATAAAATCCAAATTAGGATTACATGACAACACAGGACCCAGTGCAGTCTGTATATTCTGATTATTAATCTTGCTGTTTGGCTTCTGGCAGATTTTATTTTACTTGTGATGTTTTGATAATTAATGATGATCCCTAAGCAGCCCAGACCACACTGAGCATGTGCACAGTCTTAGTCTTGCAAAGATGTTTAACAAAGTTACAAGATTGTGACCCCCTGTGGCCAACTTTGAAAGCATAAATTATTTGTTTTATTAGACTTGTGGTGCAGTAATTTCATGTTCATGTTTAGTATACAAAATACTGCATTTCTAGCCTTATTCTATTTTAGACTTTACTTTCCCTAGAGGATTTTCTTAAGGTATTAAGATCCAAATTACGGAAATATCCATTATCATGAAGACTCCAGGTCCTGAGCATTCTGGATAACAGGTCCCATACCTGTATAACCTCACGGTGATAGAGAACAGCACAAAAGAATATACAGAATTAAAACACATATTTACCTGTTGCCGTGTATAGCTGGTAATGTGCTGCAAACAGAGAAAGAAACTATGTCATTAAGTAGTGCATGCAAATATCCTTATAAAAGGCTGAAGACATGGACAGAAAAGAGAGGTTTGCAATAAAAGCAAGGTCATGATGGAGAAAGAACTTTCTGTTTTAGATGCACTTTTATGCATGGTGTTAAAGCAGGAGTTCCCATACTACAAGTTCTGCTTTTAGTTACATTGTGCCATTTTGATCTTCATCCATAAAAGCAGTGTTACCATTCTGTTCCATGGAAAATATTACTTGAACATTTATTTATGGGAAAGTGTATATTGTTGAATTTCACAAACAACTATTTCTTATGTAACCCTAACCTGATGTATATCTGAATGAAACAAGCTGTTTGTTGTCTTGAGATTTACTGATCACCAGCTAAAGGTCTACTGGTAGATCCCGAACTACCTTTTGGGCACCCCTGTGTTAAAGGATAAGTAAACTTTTTAAATGAGTGAATGTAAAATTGATGAGGGGGCTATTCTCAGCTCTTTTGTAATTAACATTCATTATTTATTTTGTTTTTATTCCATGAGATTAAGGGATACGTGTACTGTTAATATGAATGAATTGTGTTACAACAGCGCCACCTGCTGGTCATTTTCTGACCAGTCTGACCACCAAGTAGTCAAGGAAGTTGTCAGGAGAAAGAAAGAGGCTGCTCTGATGTTCTTCAATAAAATAAGGAACCTTTCTCAAATCTTTCCTAAGCAGAAGAACATCAGAGCAGCCTCTTTCTTTCTCCTGACAACTTCCTTGACTACTTGGTGGTCAGACTGGTCAGAAACTATTTACATTCACTTATTTAAAGGTTTATTTATCCTTTAATGCAAGCGTCAGCCCAGCCAACTCACCATGTCCAAATAGAAGGTTTAGACATCAAAGCAATAAGGGGCAGCTGGGGGGGCTTACTAGTTATGATTCAACAGGGTGCTACATTTACTCTATTAATTTCAAAAGGAAAAAGGCTGTACCATGTTGCACCTTGCTGAGCCAATCGTGCCATGTGTTCCTTCTAGAACTGGTAGGGAGTTGATAAATGAGCGATCTTTAGGGAATCAATGTGAACTACTCATTTATGAACTAAAACTATATTCTCTTAGGGCCCTATGTACCTGAACAAATGACCGCAACATCTTCACTATGTCCACAGTTGTGACGTTTCAGTCCTTTGTGAGAGCATTGCCATAGAAAAGACTCGTGACCTCTGCACTGCACATCATCCAACATTATGGCTCCACTCCCTTGGCCAAAGGTTGCTCCTACAAGGGCTGAACTGGCATAACCACAGCCCAGTTGCCTACACACCACCTGAGCATCACTCATATCCCACAGGTCATCACACACAGTTCCCCAGGCTCCATTATAGAATATTTCCACACGTCCCTCACATCTGCTCTTTCCATTGACAAGTCTCATAGACATGGGCCCTGTAACAGAGAGAGAGAATAACAACATGAGCTGAGATCTAAGCAGAGATGTCTTCATTCTACATTTTGGGTTCTTCACTCAGAAGTGAGCAATGTTTACTTATTTGGACCAGCATCTTTCTCTTTATATAAAGAAGAATGAATCCGTTTCTATATGGACATAGTGGGTCAGTTTATATTGGCTATTCACATGATAGCACACACTCTGGTCAATAGGATAGCCAAATTAAATGGCACTGGTCAGTTATTATAAGCTTCTTGACCCTAGTGACACTGTAAAGAGAGATATGCTCTTCCACACCAAAGGGGTTATTTGTCAAAATCCGAATTTGTTGGAGATTTTATTTCAAAAAAGTCAGACCAAACTAGAATACACAATTTGACTTTATTTATCATTTTTAAAAAAATGCTTGATTTAATTGGATCGGGAAAAACTGAATAAGATCAAGCAAAAACCTGAATCATACCATTTTTTAGGAGTTTTTTCCCAAATTTTTTTCTGGCTTTTTTCCCGAAAAGTCAGAATTAGCCAGATTATTGGGCTAATTCCAGTGCAGACCACAGAAACTTTTAAATAGGACAGGGACATTTCTCACTTATATACAACCTCGGCAGGTCTGAGATGGTGGATTTTCGGATTCAGACTTTTTGCATCCTCGGAATATAATAAATATCGAAAAATTTGAGTTTTCTATTTCACTAAAAAATCTATTTAATAAATAACCCCCCGAGTGTCCTATTCCCATCCTACTGGCAAGGAACTCCCAACAGGATTTACAATCTATAGCCATACATAAATAATCCTGATAAGATATCCACTTAAACATAAAACTTCATTTATGATCAGTAGGGCACGTTCCAAAGTGCAAAAAATGAGTGCAAAGCAACATGGTTTTGCACTTTGCACTCTGCCCAGAACTTAGCAGCTATTGACAGTCTTAGTGCTCCAGAATTGAGTGCAAAAACCTGTGCTCTTCATGTGTATATCTGTGCTTTCATTCACCAGTAGGGATAAGCGTTTTTTTTATTTGCTTCTTGGCTCATAGAGTTAATTCGATAAAAACAAATTAATAGTCCACCGAGAAACCTCTGTATAAACAAACTCCTCCCCCCAGCTGCAGCCGGTTAAGCAGTGAGATAGGAAGCAGCTCATCATACAGAGGACTTCTCAGAATACTGCTGATTTGCTCAATTCATGGAACTTGTATTGAAAAGGGGTATCCAGTTATTTGGGGGAAAGGATACAGAAAGACTAAAGAATAAAAACATTACCATTAATGGTTTGTGGGTGCACCATAAATTTTATGAGCTAATAACGACTCATTAATTTGGACTTCCTACTGTTACTAAAGGGAAATAGAGTTTTATAAAAATTCATGGAACATACCATTGCTGAATGATGCAGAGGAATCTGGGGTCTGGACAGTGGTGCCTAATAAAGATATAAATGACATAGGTTTAGCTAGAAGAAGAAGACAGAGATAAATAAGAGAATGGACTGTTAACAAACAAAATCCATAACAGTAAAGAACCACAATATATATATATATATATATATATATATATATATATATATATATATATATATATATATATATATATATATATATATATATATATATATATATATATATATATATATATATATATATATATATCAGAAAAAGTAACCACATTTACCTGTTGTGTAAAGCCGGGAATGGTCTGAAAACAAAGTATGAAAGTCATTATTCCATGTGTTAGTGAAGAGTATCACTCAGAGCAGCAGAGAATATAATGTGTGTGTTTTTATAGGTCCATGCTATTTTATAGAATATTTATTGTGCCTGACTGCACCAAGTCTAAAGATTCTGTTCAAGGGGAATGACTGGGAAACATCCTCTCATTACAATATTCTAGTTTAGTGCTGTCCAATTTCTGTTGTACCAAGGGCCAGAATTTTTCTGGCCTACATGGTGGAGGGACCATAATGGAAGTCAGTGTTTACCACTCCCTGTTTGTAAAACCACACCCACTTTAAACCACACCCATGTTAAAACCAGAACTTTTAAGACCATGTCCACATTAATGGTGGTAGCAAACCAAAAACCAAATGCTTGGTGCTCACTGCAGGGATATCACTCATTTATTATGTCATATAAGACATACTATTAAATCCATATGCCTCCTCCTCCCTTGTGGATAACACAATAACCCCCAGCATATGATTAAACACCTTGGGGACCCTAACAAGTATTTCCAAATTCTAAAAAACCCCCGCCAGACTCACATCCCACAGGCAGGGTATGGCAAACACACAGAGCATAGGGCAGACAGAGTATGGCACAAACAGGGAGCATAAGGCAGATAGAGTATGACCCACACAGGGAGCATAGGGCAGGCAGAGTATGGCAGGTCAGGAGTCAGGTCTAACATATCATTGAGGGGAGAGGGCTTCCTTTCCTAGCAAATGTGTAGCAAATAACTACTTCCCACACAAAATCTAACAAAAAAATCTAACAAAAAACCTGAGTTTGGCTCAAATCCTGCATGTAGAGAGGCAGAATTCCTGCTGATTTTGATAGAGTGTGTGCTAATACATCTACACAAAGGGAGCACCCCCAAAAACTGTTTACTAAAACTGGACACTCGATTTCTTCATGAAGAGTGACAGATGCTGAGAGGGGGGAAATGAAGGGAAACGTGAAAGGAAATGGTATCAATTTTTTAATTGATCATTAACGACTTTCAGGCAGATATCAATCAGGGAAGCCCTTGGGAGGGACACAAGCTTGAGCCGATAAGCTGCTGAATCAAGTCTGTCGGCAGCTTTTATCGGCACATGTATGGGCAGCATAACACAAGCAGAATGTTAAAGAACCGTACAAACAAGTTGTGCAATTATATGGTAAATAGATAACTTGTATTGACGTGGGTTGCATGCTATTTGTTTATAGGTAAACAATAGCGATGTAGAACAGTTGGGGTCGTAAAACATCAAAGCACGGAACACCTCTGTTCTTCTCTTGTAAGGACTGGTTCCCATACACTGTAGATAAAAGGATCATCAGTACTGGTCCGCGGGGGACAGTGGGATGGAAGGGACAGCAGTAATTCTAGTTCCCTGTGCCTGTCTTTACCAAATGTAATTGAATTGTAATCTATGCTGTACCTTGTTCATTGAATACAGCAATAAATATTCTATTTTATACAAATACCATGAGCCTGGAGATTGTTCTCATACCCCTGGGCAAACAAGTGAGTTGGCACTTGTATTAGTAATTACATTATAATGCTGAGATTGTAAAGCAATGTATTCCTATTCCGACACCTTGCAGCACAGTGTACCTGTACAGATGACTCCTGCATCTTCACTATGTCCACAGTTGTGCCGTGTCAGTCCTCTGTGAGAGCATTGCCATAGAAAAGACTCGTGGCCTCTGCACTGCACATCATCCAACATTATGGCTCCACTCCCTTGGCCAAAATTTGCATTTAAAAGGGCTGAACTGGCATCGCCACAACCCAGTTGCCTACACACCACCTGAGCATCACTCATGTCCCAGGCGTCGTCACACACAGTTCCCCAGGTTCCATTATAGAATATTTCCACACGTCCCTCACATCTGCTCTTTCCATTGGCAAGTCTCAAAGACATGGGCCCTGTAACAGAGAGAGAATAACAACATGAGCTGAGATCTAAGCAAACATGCCTTCTTTATACATTTTGGGTTCTTCACTCAGACCAAGTGACATGTTTGTTCTTGAGGAGCATTGTTTTCTTATTTGGGCCAACATATTTCTCTTTCTATAGAGAAGAATTTATCATTCTCTATATGCACATATTGGGTCAGTTTATATTATTTATTCATATGAACCATCAGTAGGAGGGCCAAGGAAAGGGCACCAGTAAGTTCTATTATTAACCTACAATCCTAGAGCCATTGTATGTCGAGACCTGCTCTTGTAGGTATTCCATCCCAACTCCCATCCTATTTTCCTTTTCTAGTTCTACTGGTAAGGAACCTCTGCATTATCAGTGACCAGCAGGACTTATAAGCAACCCACTTAAATACAAGACTTTATTTATAATAGACATGGCAATGTGCAAAGTGCCAAAAATGGGAGCAAAACACCATGCTTTTCCTACCCCATGCTGAGTACCCACAGGTCTTTGTATTGATCAAAATAGAAAGAGATTGATGAGACATCAATAGCAGTTTATATATTATAAGGTGTCCTACATATATTTCTTAAAGTTGGTCCATTTGAAGCCACATCAAATGCAACCCACAATCTGGAAGCAAAAAAAAACTTTATTAAAGAGACAATAAACCTTTGCTCATAAAGGTCTTTCTGATGATTCTGATCTCTTTCCTAAGCAGAGCAACATCAGAACAGCTCTCTGTTTTTCTTCTCAATGTATCTCCAGTGATAACCAGCCGGTGGCACAGGTTTTACAAAATTCATTATATTGGCAGTTAATGAAAAATTCAATTGTCGCTGAAATTAAAATAAATTAAATAATGTCAATTGCATAAGTGCTTAGAAAAACACCCTGTGCAATTTTAGATTTATTTAAGGTTTAGAAAGCCTTTAATTATTTCCTGACCATAGACAGTAGTCACAGTGATGTTCTATGCTTCTGTGCGGCTACTAGAGCTCAGACTCCCACCCCCACTGGCCTTTTTGGCTTCTACTTGCTTCATATCTGCCTCACTATCCTCCTTTTATTAGAAAGAAAGTCCAATCACAAATTTTCATATGAACAGCTCATGATTTCAACATTATTTTAACAGCCTGTGTTTTAAATGGTTAGTTTCACATCATGGACAAACAGCATGGTTAATAGTGCTTTAAAGGGGCTTCTGCAGTTACCTGCTGTTTAAAGTGTCATTAATGTCCAAACTGAATATATATTGACTGATCTATTACATATAAATAATTTAATCATATATTATATTGCTCTGCTCAGGAAAGACATGAGAAATATCTTTAAAAGTTCAGTATCTCTTTCCTGAGTATAGCAACTTGAGAATAGTTCTCTGTTTTCCTTCTGAACATATCTTTCTCCTGACCAGCAGGTGGGGCTGTTGTAACAAAAGTCATTGTATTAGAGCTCAATAGTTTTGAAACTGCCACCCCACATATCATAAATGAAGCTTTTTTTTCCCATGATGAACTTATGTTGAAAAGGGATATCTAGGTATTTGGGGGAAAGGATACAGAAAGAATAAAAACATTACCATTTATGGTTTGTGGGTGCACCTTAAATTTTATGAGCTAATAACGACTCAGTAATTCAACAGATTTGGACTTCCTACTGTTACTAAAGGGAAACAAAGATTTAGGAAAATTCATGGAACATACCATTGCTGAATGATGTAGAGAAATGTGGAGTCTGGACAGTGGTGCCTAATATATAAACGACATAGGTTTAGCTAGAAGAAGCAGACTAGATAAATAAGAGAATGGACTGTTAACAAACAAAATCCATAACAGTAGAGAACCACAATATATATATATACAGTATATATATATATATATATATATATATATATATATATATATATATAGAGAGAGAGAGAGAAAAAAAAGTAACCTCATTTACCTGTTGTGTAAAGCCGGGAATGGTCTGAAAATCAAAGTATGAGAGTCATTATTCCATGTGTTAGTGAAGAGTATCACTCAGAGAATATAATGTGTGTGTTTTTATAGGTCCATGCTATTTTATAGAATATTTATTGTGCCTGACTGCACCAAGTCTAAAGATTCTGTTCAAGGGGAATGACTGGGAAACATCCTCTCATTACAATCTTCTAGTTGATGGATCCGGTACACGTGCAAGGGACAAAAGCTTGACTTATAGGGGCAAATTCACTAAGCGCCGAAGAGCCGAACGCTAGCGTCAATTCGCTAGCGTTTGGCATTTTCATTACTGAGCAAATTCACTAACGAACGCTGGCATAGTTTTGCTAGTGTTACTTCGCACCCTTACGCCTGTTGAAGTTTTGCTAGCGACGTAACTACGCAAATTCACTAAGTGTACTGAACGCTATCTTTTACGCTAGACTTCCTTCGCCACCTCAGACCAGGCGAAGCGCAATAGAGTAGATAGGGATTGCTTGAAAAAAAGTCAAAATTTTTTCTAAGTCCCAAAAAACGCTGGCATGTTTTCTACATTATGGGTGATAGGCTGAAAAAGATCGAAAAAATTTTTGGGGCTCCCCTCCTTCCCCCCTACATTTCCTGACTCATGGCAACTTACCTAGATAGTGGGCACATGTGTAGGGCAAAATAAAATTTTTATTTGATGTTTTGAAGCTTTTCTAGCCATTTGTAGAGCTGATACGTATTCCTCCATTGAAATTTGAATTTGGCGCCGTATGCAAATTAGCCTTCGCTAGCGTAACTTCGCTTTACTTAGCGAATCAACGCTAGCGCAACTTCGCAACCTTACGCTACCCCTGAGTGCAACTTCGGATTTTAGTGAATTTGTGAAGCGCTGGCGAAACTACACCTGGCGAAGTGTGGCGAAGTGCAGCGAAGTTACGCCTGGCGCAACTACGAATCTTAGTGAATTTGCCCCATAGAGAGACAATGTATGAGTAAAGGTTCGGGGCGTGTTTGATTGATTCCATTAGGAAAACGAAATGGTCCTCAACCCAAGTTTCCTTTAGAGTTATTTCCATGGCTAATGTTAACACTGTTACCGTGACTTTGAGGGTTGCAGTATAAAACTCTAGGGACGTTAGTGCAGGGTTCAAAGTAAATTGGGATGTAATGATAAGAGAAAAGTTTAAATCCTATAGGGTTTTTTTTTTTTATTAACACCAGTCATCAGTAAAAACCTCATTTCAAAATGGCGAAAGGGGAACTATCGTGAAAATGGAAATGTAATATAAGCTTCATCACAATGATTATAAACAAATAATTACAATTATTAAAAATGATTTTCTCTTTCCTTGTAGTAATGAAATAGAACCTTGCACTTCAGCCCAATTAAGATACAGTATGACTAATACTTATTGGAGGCAAGACAATCCTATTGGGTTTAATTAATGTTTCAATTATTTTTTAGTAGACGTAAGGTATGGAGATCCAAGGTACAGAAAGATCCCTTATCTGGAAAACCCCAGGTCCCTTTTAAGCATCAGTCTCTCTTCATTCTTCATGCAGGAGTCATATCTAATTTATCTTTGAGGGGGCTTTCTTTCCTATCAGATGTGTTAGAGCTCACTCAAATAACTGATTCCCACACAAAATCTAAAAAAAAGTCTAAAAAAAACAAAATAACTGAGTTTGGCACAAATCCGGCACATGGAGAGGCAGAATTTCTGTTGATTTTAAAAGAGTGGGTCATAATACATCTTCTAGACAAAGGGAGCCCCCCCCCAAAAAAAATTGATAATTAAAATCAGACACTTGACTCCTGCATGAAGAGAGACAGATGCTGAGAGGGGGGAAATGAAGGGAAACTTGATTATTTCAGAAACGGTAAAGCTTATTTTAGGTTTTATGATAGTTCCCCTTTCCCATGTGACAAACATGAAATAATCTATAATATCTGTGATCCGGTTACTAGAAGGTTCCTTGCAGCACAGTGTACCTGTACAGATGACTCCTGCATCTTCATGATGTCCACAGTTGTGTTGTGTCAGTCCTCTGTGAGAGCATTGCCATAGAAAAGACTCGTGGCCTCTGCACTGCACATTATCCAACATTATGGCTCCACTCCCTTGGCCAAAATTTGCATTTAAAAGGGCTGAACTGGCATTGCCACAACCCAGTTGCCTACACACCACCTGAGCATCTCTCATGTCCCAGGCGTCGTCACACACAGTTCCCCAGGTTCCATTATAGAATATTTCCACACGTCCCTCACATCTGCTCTTTCCATTGGCAAGTCTCATAGACATGGGCCCTGTAACAGAGAGAGAATAACAACACAAACTAAAGTTTAGGCCTTCATGCTACAGGTTGGGTATTCACTCAGACCTAGTGACATGTTTGTTCTTGAGAAGCATTGTTTTCTAATTTGGGCCAGCATCTTTCTCTTTGTATAGAGAAGAATTTATCATTTTCTATACGCACATATTGGGTCAGTTTCTATTAGTTATTCACATGAACCATCAGTAGGAGAGCCAAGGAAAGGGCACCAGTCAGTTTAATGGTTAACCTCTCAATCCTAAAGCCACTGTAGGGTCGAGACCTGCTCTGAACATTAACACCCAAATTACAATTACAATTCTCATTTTTTCATGAACTTTCTGAGTTCACGATTTTTCGCCGTTTCGCAAATTTTTCGTCAAAGCCAAACGGGGGAGATTCGCCCATCACTAATCATATATTATATTGCTGAGCGTAGCAACTTGAGAATAGTTCTCTGTTTTCCTTCTGAACATATCTTTCTCCTGACCAGCAGGTGGGGCTGTAGTGATAAAAGTCATAATATTAGCAGTTAATGAAAAGCTCAATAGTTTTGACACAGTCACCTGATGATTCTGTTGTTCGCTGGTAGGCACCTGAAAAAAGAACAGATCAGTCAGTTTTATGATTAACCTCTCAATCCTAGAACCTAGACCCCTAGTAGGGTCAAGACCTGCTCTTGTAGGTATCCCACTCCCAACTCCCAACTCCCATTTTCCTTTCCCAGTTCTACTGGTTAGGAACCTCTGTATTATCAGTGACCAGCAGGACTTATAAGCAACCCAATTAAACTCAAGACTTCATTTATGATAGACATGGCAGTGTGCAAAGTGACAAAAATGAGAGCAAAGCATCATGCTTTTTCTACTTTGCTCCCTACCCCATGCTGAGTACCCACGGGTCTTTATATTGAGACAATATCAATTTATATAAGGTGTCCTACATATAATTGTTAAAGTTTGAAGCCGCATCAAATGCAACCAACAATCTCGAAGTAAAAAAAAAAAAACTTTATTAAAGAGACAATAAGCCTCCAATGTCCCTATGCTCAGAAATGTCTTTCTGATACTTCTGATTTTTTTCCTAAGCAGAGCAACATCAGAACAGCTCTCTGTTTTCCTTCTGAATGTATCTCCAGTGATAACCAGCCGGTGGCACAGGTTTTACACAATTCATTATATTGGCAGTTAATAAAAAATGAAATTGCCCTGAAACTAAAATAAATAAATAATGTCAATTGCAAAAGTGCTTAGAAATGCACCCTGAGAAATTTTAGAGTTGTATAAGGTTTAGAAAGCCTTTAATTATTTCCTGACCATAGACAGTAGTCACAGTGATGTTCTATACTGACATTCTGCTGTGGCTACTAGAGCTCAGCCTACCACCCCCACTGGCCTTTTTGGGTTCTACTTGCTTTGTATCTGCCTTGCTATCCTCCTTTTATTATAAAGAAATTCCAATCACATATCTTCATATGAACAGCTCATGATGTCCCCAATATTTCGACAGACAACATTTTAAATGGTTAGTTTCACATCATGGACAAACAGTATGGTTAATAGTGCTTTTAGGGGGCTTCTGCAGTTACCTGCTGGTTAAAGGGATCCTGTCATGGGAAAACATGTTTTTTTCAAAACACATCAGTTAATAGTGCTACTCCAGCAGAATTCTGCACTGAAATCCATTTCTCAAAAGAGCAAACAGATTTTTTTATATTCAATTTTGAAATCTGACATGGGGCTAGACGTTTTGTCAATTTCCCAGCTGCCCCTGGTCATGTGACTTGTGCCTGCACTTTAGGAGAGAAATGCTTTCTGGCAGGCTGCTGTTTTTCCTTCTCAATGTAACTGAATGTGTCTCAGTGGGACATGGGTTTTTACTATTGAGTGTTGTTCTTAGATCTACCAGGCAGCTGTTATCTTGTGTTAGGGAGCTGCTATCTGGTTACCTTCCCATTGTTCTTTTGTTTGGCTGCTGGGGGGAAAAGGGAGGGGGGTGATATCATTCCAACTTGCAGTACAGCAGTAAAGAGTGATTGAAGTTTATCAGAGCACAAGTCACATGACCGGGGGCAGCTGGGAAACTGACAATATGTCTAGCCCCATGTCAGATTTCAAAATTGAATATAAAAAAATCTGTTTGCTCTTTTGAGAAATGGATTTCAGTGCAGAATTCTGCTGGAGCAGCACTATTAACGGATTCATTTTGAAAAAATTTTTTTTTCCCATGACAGTATCCCATTAAAGTGTCATTAATGCCCAAACTGAATATATATTGACTTATCTATTAAATATAAATTATTTAATCATATAGTATATTGCTTTGCTCAGGAAAGACATGAGAAAGGTATTTTAAAGTTTCATATCTCTTTCCTGAGAGTAGCAACTTGAGAATAGTTCTCTGTTTTCTTTCTGAACATATTTTTCTCCTGACCAGCAGGTGGGGCTGTTGTAGCAAAAGTCATACTATTAGCAGTTAATGAAGAGCTCAGTAGTCACCTGATGATACTGTTGATCTCTGGTAAGCATCTGAAGAAAGAACAGATAGATAGTGTTATTATGATAGTATTAGTGAGCATTAGAAGGAAAAGTGAAGCTGCTCTCATACTTTTTAAATGTTGCCCTTTTACGTGAGCATGTGGCAGGGGAGGGGGTTGTATTTGGGACAAGTTGTACGTGCTCTTCTTATGTCTCTGCACATGGGAAATCATGTTTCTTACATTGTCAGGTGAATTTTGGGAAGTAAACCCACCATTACACTTCTTTGATATTCCGATTGGTTAGGTCCAAGTGGATGAGACTTAACACTTTAGTAAATTCTTCAACACTGAGGCTCCCTAATATCTATTAATATCTATGTTGTTGGATAACTTGAAGCGTTAATATTGCATGTATTGGAAGAAACCGTATAAGCCTGGAGTGGTGAAAAGGGGCTTTGTGAGAGCTTTAGTCACTCCTAGAGAGATTATTTTGTACAGGTATGGGACCTGTTATCCAGAATGCTCAGGACCTGGGGTTTTCTGAATAACGGCTCTTTCTGGAATTTGGATCTTCATACCTTAAGTCTACTAGAAAATCATGTTAACATTAAATAAACCCAATAGGCTGGTTTTACTTCTAACTATTTCCAACTACAGATTTTAAGATCACTTAACAAATTTCAATGGTCCCCCAAAATTCTTTCCACGTCATGCTACTGTTAATGGTACCAAGAGATAAATCAAATCCTCTTTTCTATAGGCTTTGCCTTTTTGTTATACAGGTATGAGATCCGTTATCCGGAAACCCGTTATCCAGAAAACTCTGAATTACGGAAAGGCCATCTCCCGTAGACTTCATTTTATCCTTTGTCCTTCCCCCCTCTGTACAGGTGCAACTTATGAAATGAGATAACATGCAAATAACAGAGTAACCAGATCCCTCAATGTACTGTATTAACCTAGTCATTTACCAAGACTCCTTCAGCATAGGGGGGTAATATAACAACATGGAATTTAAATGAACAGCTAGAATGTGCAGCAAATATCTGATGGTTGCTATGAGTTACTAGACCAGGAGGAAACTTTGCATGTGTTATTACATTACTAATCTTTTATTAGTGTTACAGTATAGGTTCCATTATCCAGAAACCCGTCATCCAAAAAGCTCTGAAATATGAAAAGGTCATCTCTCATAGACTCCATTTTATCCAAACAATCTAAATTTTTAAAAAGTAGTTACTTTTTCTCTGTAATAATAAAACAGTAGCTTGTACTTAATCCCAACTAAGATATAATTAATCCTTATTGGAAGCAAAACCAGCCCATTGGGTTTATTTAATGTTTACGGGATTTTCTAGCAAACTGAAGGTATGAAGATCTAAATTAAGGGTTATCTGGAAATCCCCGGGTCCAGGGCATTCTGGATAACAGGTCCCATACCTGTCCTATATTGCTTTGCAGTACCAGCATGGACCCCTAGAGGGAGGTTGGTATTTATCTCATCCATGGGAACTGTCCAGCAACAATCCTTCTGAAAGCTGAGGATTTAATGATATTGTAGAATGAGCCACGTGTACATTAATAAAAGGTCACTGTTTTGGGCTCCGTGAAGCTGTTACATTGTTTTTTCTTTATGAGTTCTAGTGTATTAGTTGCCCTGTTATATACAATCACTCAGTGGAGACAAACTGAATGGCAAGGGCAACAGAAAAAGAAGAGCCATGGAGAGGCGGAAAGAACTAGGATAAAAGGTCTTGAAAATAGGGGCATATTATCTAAAAGCAGAAGTGGAACTTACAGAGAGAAGAGAAAAAAGGAGGAGAGAAGAAGAGGACATGAGGAAGAAGAAAGCTAGCTGAAAAAGCAAGAGGATACAGTAGTTAATGGTAATGGGAGAAAAGGGAAAGTTATATGGGGGAAGCTCAATGGGAGAGGAGCAAGGTTGGGTGGGAGAAAGACGACTGAAGTGAAGAGTAAAAGAGGAGGAAGGGGAAGCTGGGATACGCCTGATTCTTTCATTTTATTTGAATTTTTGCATTCATATTTTTTCATCTGTTACTTCCCCATCTTGTATTGTAGGATTTAGACATTAAAGGGGAGCAGGAAAAAAAACTATATTTATTTAGCAATTATATTTATTTTCCCTTATATAGACAGCAGTGTCCGAGGGTACCACTAATTGTCTGTGCAGAACATTCCTTCTCTGCATTTCTTCATTTATGGTCAACAATGTCATAGCGACAACTATTCATGGCTGTGCTTTCTCCTTGGATGGGGCACACAGTATAGCTGCAGCCACACACTTAAACACATGAAGGCAGAAGACAACGATTACCTAAGGATAAGATACTGTTTGGACCCAATACTCTATACATAAAATTCAATTACATTCTAACTAAAAATAGAGTACTGTATATTAAAACTTATAAAGTGAATTCAAATTGTTAACAGTCGGAGCTGACTCATACGACCTGTCCAGTTTCATAGACGCTTCCAAATTAAATAAAGGCATCAAATTATAATAAATTCATTTAAGCAGATATAAACATAGCTGTTGTCATCACAATATTAATCTTGATGTAATAGAACTCCCTGGAGGACCTTTGTTGGAGAACCTTAAACAGTTCTTATAATGACAAGGGTTCCAGAACGTTTCTGATGTCTAGTCGTTTGGGTTCCACCAACCGCTGCACCAAGTAAATAGGTATATTTTATAATGTTGTGAGTAGTTACATTGCAGTTGAGATGTTCAATCAGTGGACTACTCACCTGTCTCTGAGAGAAGAGGATAAGTAAGTAGCAGAACACAGAGGGTTTGGATCCAGGTTGGCATCATGATGGTTCTTGAATATACTGTAAGTTGGAATTGGATCTCACTCTTTATAAAGGTCTCTCCCCTTGATAACCTTCATGGAATCGGGAAGCTGGCAACTTGCAGCCACTGAGCAATATCCTTTGCATGCAGTTGTTTTATTAAGTGCCATGACAAAGAAAACAAACATACCGGGCACTTAGCTGCTGCCAGATAGATCAGATGTCTATGGGGGCTGACCTTTTCATTATAAATTGCTTGCTGAAGACAAACATTTTAAATGTGGAAACACATTTTTTTGTAATGAACCTTTCAACCCAAATTGGTATTCATTGTTGTATGTTAGTTTTTGGGAATCAGAAACTCATTGGATAGTTAAAGAGAAGACCATTCCAACCAAGGGCCCTTGTTCTGATTTTATGGACCCTTCACTGATTCCCAGGACGTGGGTGTGACACGTTGATAATGTCACCATCCACCTGGTTTATATTGGATCTCATCTCGCTCTAGCAAACTATAGTTTGCTTGGGGCCCTTGCTTATTACTCTAAAGCAGGTGTCCCCAACCTTTTTTACCTGTGAGCCACATTTAAATGTCAAAAAAGTTGGAGAGCAACATAATAATGCAAAGAAGTTCAGACAGGTGCAAAATATGAGATGTGATTGACAATTGGTAGCCCCTATGTGGACTGGCAGCCTACAGGAGGCTCTGTTTGGTAGTACATCTGGTTTTTGTGGAACTAAAACTTGCCTCCAAGTCTGGAAGTCAAAAATAAGCAGCTGCTTTGAGGCCACTGGGAGCAACATCCAAGGGGTCAGAGGGTAGTATGTTACTCACAAGCCACTGGTTAGGGGATCACTGCTCTAAAGTATGGAGGCATTGACAAATGGGACAAAAGGGGATGTGCTGTACTCACATTGTTGGATGGCGTTAGGGTGACATTTCACGTAGGAAATGAGAAACAATAAGATAAACGTATTTATTATGTGAGGGCTTGAGGGGATTGGGCCATGGTGTTACATCATTTTGCCCAATGCCCTGGTGTGTAGAAGCATCTATATAACATTTCTTCCTTGTTGGATCCATAAGTGGACACAAAGCAGAAGCAGATAATGGTCTCCAACTCATTTCCTAACTGTGTATATTTTAGATTTATCTGGAGGTAAAGAGGTGGTATCTTTTCCAAGACGTGGTGTTGAGTTTTGTCAGGGTTCCAAAAAAAAACAAAAAAACTATGGGTTTTTGAGGAGGAAGGAGATCTAAACCAAGACCATCAAAACCATAGGGTCATCATTTATCAGTTTAAGGCACCTAAAGAATAACTGCTAATAAGGCAGGCACTGGCAGTTTCATGAAAACATCTCTAAAACCTTAGTGCCTCTGCTTCTTATTTTTAATAAGCATGGTACTAAAAATGTACCACCTGTGTTTTATTAGCAGTGCCTCGTAGACTTCTTAAGGTCAATATCTGACCAAAAGGATCCAATAGCTGGCCATACACAAGTCTATATTGCCTACTAACTCAACTACTAATTACAGTTTCTACAGGTTATTTGCCAAGACTTCTACCTCCCCACTAATAAATGGTGGGGATCATGCCTATATGTATAGTTTGAAAGTTCTTACGTAAGCACTGTATCATCTGGGGGTCCTAATGGGAATCGGTCAAATCGGACTTACCATCTGGATGGCCTGATAAAATAAAAATCTTCTCATTCTGGCAATGGGGTTCATTTATCAACACTGGGCAAATTTGGCCATGGGCAGTAACCCATGGCAACCAATCAAATTGCTGCATTCATTGTTCTACTTGCTGCTGGCTTTAAAAAGCTGATCACTGATTGGTTGCTATAGGTAACTGCCCATGGGCAAATTTGCCCAGTGTTGATAAATGAGCCCCATTGTGTCCCATTAAGGCTTAATACAATTCTTGTAAACATTCCATGTCCATATGAGTTTCTGGTGTCTATTCCTTCCTATCTTACATCAAACACACCATTATAGGGGTCAAGAGAAGGAACCCCTCTAAAGCAGGCAACAAGTGGTTTTCTGTATTAGAGAAGAACCTCCAGTTCGTAAATGAGCAACAATTATATTTATTAATGTTTCATAGGAAACAATACAGATGAGGATTAGTATGAGCAGATAAAAAAACAGCAAAGCAATTCATGTGCAATGTGGATTAAGTACTTCGAGCAGTGTTTCTCCTGGCAATGGTTTATCAGCTCCTCTATTACACACAATATTATTTCTTGAGAAAATGCTAAGCCTTCTATTATTCATTAAAAGGCAAATATAAGTTGTGATTGTATTCCATTGGCTCCACTATAAGTAGAGAGGTGCCTCCCAATAACATTTTCTGTTGGTGCTCGCCCTAAAGGTTCTAGAGAGGCTCTGCTTTCAAAGGTCAGAGGGAAATATATAAATGTACGGAATTAGTGTTAACAACGATGCAGGGGATGTATCTTGTGCCAGAGACTTCACACAATTATTACTGACCCCCGTGGGTCCAATATGAACCCACATTTTGACAGATTGACTGGTGATTGCATCACAGATTGCTAGTAAAGGTCATATAATAAGGAGTACGAGGCTTCACTGACCACACACCAGGTTATCTGGCCTTCAGGTTGAAAAGCTGGATCTGCCTGTGTGTGGCCTGTTATAAGATACAATCCTATTCCTCAAAAAAAATAAAAATAAAAAAATACAAAGAAAGGTGCAAAGGGAGCCTTGTTGTAACACCCTCCTTGTGCATTCTAAATGATGTACAGGTATGGGACCTGTTATCCAGAATGTCTGGGGTTTTTAACCTATAAGGGTCTTTCTGTAATTTAGATCTCCATACCTTATGTCTACTTAAAAATCTTTAAAAGGAGAACTAAAGCCCAATGGAGGGAAAGGACTGGGGATTTTTGATTAACGGGGGTTTAGTTCTCTTTTAAACATTAATTCAACCCAATAGGCTGGTTTTGCCTCCACTAAGGATTAAGTACAAGGTACTGTTTTATTATTACAGAGATAATTTAAAATATAAAAAAAATTGAATTCTTTCGATAAAAATAGAGGCTATGGGAAAAGGCCTTCCCGTAATTTGGAGCTTTTCTGGATAGTTGCCAGATAACGGATCCTATACCTGTACAACCCAAAGTAATATTCCAAGGGATGCCCACATGCCAAATAACTCTCACCCCCCTCTATACGTACTACTGCCAATGAAGGCCAATCGAAAAATTGCTTAGAATTATCCATTCTATAATTATATTACTTAAAGGAGAAACCGCACCTTTAATCAGTCAATAAGCTTTTGCTCATCTCTGGTGGGCCCATGGCTAAACAGTACCAGCAGCAGACTCAAAGGCATTTGGAAGGCCCAAGAGAGCAGAGATTTAAGTCAAGTCTAAATCGATCATCACTTTTTCATATATTTATGCAAAGTAGATAACATACCCCAGGATTTAGGGAATGCAGAGGTGCAGAAACCTCTAGTTATGACAGTGAGTTCTCCTATAGCAAAAGCTTATTGACTTTTTAAAGGTGTGGTTTCCCCTTTAAGTAATATAATGATAAAGAATGGATAATTCTAAGCAACTTTTCAATTGGCCTTCATTTTTGCAGAACCTCTCCTAATCATATTCCAGTCTCTTATTCAAATCAGTGCATGGTTGCTAGGTTAATTTGGATCCTAGTACCAGACTGCTGAAATTACAAACTGGAGAGCTGCTGAATAAAAAGCTAAATAACTCAAAAACTACAAATAATAAAAAATGAAAACCGGTTGCAAATTGTATCACTCTCTACATCATACTGAGAACTAATTTAAAAGGTGAACCACCCCTTTAATAAATAACTGGCAGATGAATCTTTGATAACAGTAGTCCTATTTGAAGATCTTATCTATGTGGATTCACATGGTGGGAAAACAATCCTTTGTAGGACATTATACTTGAAAGGGTTAGTGCACTTTAATGGCTACATGTTCAACTGGGAAGGAGACTCCCACTAAATACTGTCTCCTTATTCCACAGTAGAACTTATATATAATCAAGTAGATAAAAGTCTTAGTTTCCTGGGCTGCACTATTTAATCCAACTAACAGGAAAGACAACTGATTTTTATTAAAACAATCGCCATAATGTATTTTCATGATAAGCGTTTTGGGTTTTCTATAATGTCTTCCTAATCCCTGAAACTATAGGACAGTGGTTGTTGTGACCACGTTTTTACATGTCTCTCACTATGTTATGACCAAAGAGGAGGTACAAACTCATATTTGACCACAGTGGAGGCCCTGAACCCCTCAAGCCCTCTGTTCTGCCTAAATCTGCCGGAACAGTATGTGCCCTATTCAGTCTCCTGATTTACTTTGGCTTTTAATTCACACATTTTGTAACATCTCATAATGTTTGAATAGGAAGCTTATATTACCACTTGTAATTATAACTGGAATCCGATCTCCTGGTTGAGTAAATGGCATGTGGAATTCAGAAGTGGTTGACAAATAATCTCTCATTATAAACAAGTCTGCAGGTAATGCAAAACAGAAGGGTTTGTGGGTTTCTAAGAAATGTGGGATACAGTTCCACAACCAGGGCCACCATCAGAAATGCACCTAAAGGATCTGAGGTCCCCAGACAAATGTGACCAGGGAATATGGGGCCCAGATATTGCCTTAGCTGCCTGGGAGAGGAAGATCTCTAAAGTTCACCTCCTACAAAAGAAGAAACAGAACATTGCTATTTCCTTACATTGCCTAAAATTCCCTGGGCTCCCATAGCAATCCAAACTACCCACCCTTTGATGGGGGTCCTGCCCACAACCCAAGCAGTGATCTTAAAATGTTGTGGCCAGTAGTCACCCTTGGATTATGTGACCTTAATATCCCACTGAAAATATTAGGGTCTGGTCAAGAACAAGACAAACTGAAGACTGAAGCTCATGGCACTGCACTACACAACTTAAAAACAAACTCATATTCTGGGTGTTGCACTGGATAACCCCAAAACACCCAAGATTCCAGGTACAGCACCAAAAAACCTAAAGATAACTTAATTAAATAGGGTTTCCTGTGCCCCTTTGTTTGTTCAGCAACTTTGTGCAACTATTCTACGACCTCAAACTCACTTGAATTTTTCTTCCCCAAAGTTGGCTTTGATGCTCATCTGTAGATTTCTATGAATGCCTGGAATGGAAAATATTTTGGCATTACAGGAATACTGAAATGCTAAACTGAAACAGCCCCCAAAGACCCAACAGAATGCAATAGTTTATAGCAGCTTACCGCAGCCCCTTGGACCTTTCTGATTGGAAGTCCGGGCCTGTAGCTTGGTGTGCATGCACATATTTATCTTAGACAACCAAATGACAACCTGGAATCTGCCCTGCAAACCTGAAATGATGGGCAGCCATTGCAGAACCCAAAAATACTCACTCACACCTTAAAGATAACCTGAATTCCTAGGCTCTGCATGCCACAACCTGAAGATTATCTAAACATCTAAAGCTCATGGTGCTGCACACCTGAAGGTCTGGGAGTTGGACTACGCAACCTGAGGGTCTTTATAGGAAATCCATCTGATCCTCTTGGTGATGCTCTGCCACAGATAGAGACAACCAGAAGTCAAACTGAACCCAGGGGCTGCTCTGTGTAACCTGAAGATAACTTGAAGCTCTGAGATTTGCTCTGAAAATTCTCAAATGTTGGGCACTTCCCTGCACGACTTGAAGCCAACCTAATACCTGGGGGTTTCAGGTGGGTCCTGATCAGAGGACTGGCCTGTGCTGCTTTATATAGTAACATTATAAAAAGAAGTCAGTTTAACTTGCCATGCCACATTAGTTCCCCTTGAAATCTGCAGGTGAACACTTGAGATGAATTACAATCCACTTATTTGTACCTGGTGCCCCAGCCAAACTAAATAGGTATGTGCATAATGCAATAGCACAAAGCAATCCTTGTCCTGTACACAAAGACTCTAGGGAAACTCCACAGAATTTCTAATGCTGAAAAACTTGGGCAATCAAAGCTTGTGTAAATAATCATTATGTTTATACCAGCTCCCATGGACAATACCACAACCAGCCTATTGTTCTTGAAGCTAAAGGTCTCCATTCTGTCTCTGCTTGTCTATCTGACTTATTCTATCCCCTAAATCCCAAACCCTAACTCCTTTCCTTGAACCCTACATTCCAACACCTGTTCTACTAGGGTTACTGTGAACCTCACATCTAGAAAGAGTATCTTAGACCACTGATCCTCAAAGAATAAGGCCAATCTGTCTCATAGGGCTTACTTGCCAATATGGCCGAGGCTCCAGTTGCCTCCATGTCAGTACCTTCTGCTACCAGGGATGATCTTGCTATGAGGCAAGTTGGGAAGCATGTCTCAGATGTCTGAACCCTGCAGGTTACAGGGGGCACAAAAAAAAACTCTCCTGGATACATTAAAAGACGAAAATATTTTTTTAAAACAGGATGTTGTCTCTTCTAGTGCAGAGAGTGCAACTCTTTACACCTGTGATGCACCCCCCTCAGATAAATTATAAGGAGGTGTTGGCATTGGATAGGCCATCTCAGGGCAGTACTGAGCAAAGAATTGGCCATGAATTGACACTTTTACTTCCCTGCCAGAAATTGATTTACAATTATTCTGGTTAACAGAAACATGGTGATACCTTGCAGTTCTGCTACAATAAATAACATCCTTTCTGTTATCCTGGCAACCCGCCCTGCACTTAATCCAAAAGTATCTATCAAGGGCATGTAAAGGCAAAAAAATAAAATCCCATTTTTACTTTCTTTAATGAAAAAGAAACCTATCTCTAATATCCTTTAATTAAAAAATATGTATAGTTTTTATAAGAAACCTGACTGTATGCAGTGAAATTCTCCCTTCATTTACTGCTGTGGATAGGAATTGTCAGACGGTCCCTAACTGCTCTGCAGGGAAACAATCATACTTATGAACAGCAGGGGGAGCCCCCGCCTTACTTCCCAGCCATCCAGAACTCAAGCAGCTTTGTTTATGACGATCCCTAAGCAGCCCAGACCACACTGAGCATGTGCACAGTCTTAGTCTTGCAAAGATGTTTAACAAAGTTACAAGATGGTGACCCCCTGTGGCCAACTTTGAAAACATAAATAATTTGTTTGATTAGGCTTGTGGTGCAGTAAGTTAATGTTTATATTTAGTATACAAAATATAGCATTTCTAGCCTTATTCTATTTTAGACTTTACACGCCCTTTAATGTCTTTTTCCTATACCTCAGCCTCCTTGAGTTGCTAGATTCCAAGGGTTCGGGTTACTAAACTCAGTAAAGGTTTTTTCCCTTAAAGGTTAAGTAAACCTTAAAGGAGAAGGAAAGTTCCAAGACAGTTTATTGCCAACAGATTAGCCACAAAAGTGTGAGCTAAAACGCTATACTTATTCTGCAGAATGCTTTACCATACCTGAGTAAACAGCTCTAGATGCTGTCTCTGTTTGTTTAGGATAGAAGCTGCCATATAAGCTTGGTGTGACATCACTTCCTGCCTGAGTCTCTCCCTGCTCACTTACAGCTCTGAGCTCAGATTACAGCAGGGATGGGAGGAGGGAGGGGGAGAGGAGCAAACTGAGCATGCTCAAGGCCGTGCCCTGGAGGTTTAAGCTGAAAACAGGAAGTCTGATACAGAAGCCCATGAGTACACAATAGAAGGAAAGAAATGCTTCTTTGGACAGAGGACTCAGAGCAGCATTACTTTGAGGGTTTACTGGTGTATTTATATAGACCTTTCTGATAAAGCTTACTTAATTTTAGCCTTTCCTTCTCCTTTAAAAATAAGTGAAAGTAAAATTGATGAGGGCGCTATTATAAGAACTTTTGCAATGTACATTCATTATTTATTTGTTTTTTAATACCAAGATATTAAGGGATACATGTACTGTTAATATCAATGAATTTTGTTACAACAGCACCACCTGCTGGTCATTTTCTGACCAGTCTGACCACCAAGTTGTCAAGGAAGTTGTCAGGAGAAAGAAAGAGGCTGCGCTGATTTCTAATTTTTTCCTAACCAGAAGAACATCAGAGCAGCCTCTTTCTCCTGGTGATAAAAGCCGTCAAGCTTCTGGAGTCTGCAGTTAATGGACCCTGCATGGTGCCAACAGACGGCCCTATCTAAATGATATATGACCTAATATTGCCAAGATATCAATAAGCCAGGTTAGAATTTCCCTTCAGATCAAAGATAGAATCTGCGCATTGATTTGGTTCTCATCCGCATAGTATGGCCTGCTTGGCTCCAGTTATGGTCACAGAGGAGGAGGGTGGATGTTTATGACCAGTCCCCAGGGAGGAAGAAGAACCTTTGTAAAAAGGAGAATGTATCTATACACCCCTACGCAACATCAAGTAAATGTGGGGGCAGGACAAATAGGTCTTTGGCTTCCAGCCATTAGGGGGTCATATACACAAGTAAGAGGGATAAATAATAATGTGATATGATAATTCGAAATATGCAGTGTAAATACTTCTAGTTGGTTTTAGGCCAACTTGTGACATTCCAACTGCAACTGAAGTGGTTCTATAAAGGCCACTAGACGGCAGTGTTTGACTTTACACTTTGCTGAAGTTCTGAGCGGAAACTCCAATCTTTCTCAGTTATCTAGAGATAAAGTCATAGCACAAGGGAATTAGTACACAGATTTAAACATATACAAGAATGTGCTTTGCTTATTAAAGGCCAGGAATTGTTGGCATTGTTTAAGATCTTGCTAATAAGAGCTTGCAATCTAAGGCGACCAGGGGCGTAACTACCGAGGAAGCAGACCCTGCAGCTGCAGGGGGGCCCAGGAGGTTTAGGGGCTCCATGAGGCCCTATTTAATGAGCATTTTCAATATATATTGGTAAAACAGGACAACCTCTGGATATTTTGGGGGCCCTAAAATAAATTTGCTGTGGGGCCCAGTAACATCTAGTTATGCCACTGAAAGCGACGACAGCATTTGATGCAAACAAAGCAGCATTATAACAATTGGTCTCCCATGAATGGAGACTTCTCATACCCTTAAAGAAGAGAGAAAAGGCAATTTAAAGGAAATGTAAACCCTTCGAAATGAATGAATGTAAAATTGCTCAGAGAGCTCCTTAAATTTTGCAATGGGTGAGTTCTATGATGTTCCTTTACTCAGAAAATAAAAATGAATGAGCAGTTTCAACATAAAAGGACAGACAGACGGACACTGCTTTTTAAAACAATTACATTTACACATGACTTTAAAACTACTATAAATTTGTAATGAATGTATATTGAAAAATTTAACTGTATTTTCTTTCATTATTCAAAATTTGGGTGGAGTTCCCCTGTAGCTCAGAGAAAAAGGAATTGCAGGCATTTGGACATCCAATATCACCGGTGCCAAAGTCTTATCAGGCAAACTCAGCAAGCAAGATAAACAGGGGCCTTGCCAATTTCCCATGAGAAAGTCTGGCTGGGGACTGGGGGGGGGAGGCCCAGCGCTGCATATCTGATATGTGCCAGAAAATGTGTTAATGGCTTTGGAATATTCTGATGTAAATGTATGGACATCTGATTGCACCTATGGGAATGATACATGAAAGATGAAACACGAGTCATAAAAAGTAGAAATAAAATTACAATTGTAGTCTCATAGAGTAATCATTTTTTGGCTGCGGAGGTCAGTGACCCCCATTTTGAAGGGAATAAAAAGGCAAAAAAATAAAATCCCATTTTTACTCTCTTTAATGAAAAAGAAATCTATCTCCAATATACTTTGATTAAAAAATGTGAACCGTTTTATAAGAAACCTGACTGTATGCAGTGAAATTCTCCCTTTGTTTTACTTGCTCTGACAGCTGCCGATAGGAAACTTCAGACGGTCACTAACTGCTCTGCAGGGAAACGATCATACTTTCAAATGGCTCTCCCTCCACCTTATGTCTCAGAACTCAAGCGGCTTTGTTTGTTTCCCTGTAGAGCAGCCGGCGACTGTGTAGAGATTTGTATCTGTAGTGCAGTCTGTATATTCTGATAATTAATCAGTCTTGCTGTATCTGCTTCTATGGCAGATATTACTTGACTTGTGCTGTTTTGATAATTTATGACGATCCCTAAGCTTAACCTCCCAACAGAAGCCCAGACCACACTGAGCATGTGCATGATCTTGGTCTTGCAGAGATGTATAATAAAGTTACAAGATGACAGCCCCCTGCGGCCAGCTTTGAAAACATAAATCATTTGTTTAATTGGGCTTCTGGTACAGTAAGCTCATGTTTATGTTTAGTATACAAAATACAACATTCTAGCATTATTGTATTTCAGACTTTAGTTCCCCTTTAAAGCTGGAAAGCAGCATAAGAGGGAGGCAAATAAACTCTAATAAATGAAAAACGATGACCAACTGAAGAGTTGCTAAGAAAAGGTCATGCTATATTATATTAAAAGTCAACATAAAAGTGAACTACCAAAGACATTTTTGTTTTTTTTGCATCCAACCAGCTCTGGGAAGGAAAAGCCACTAATAATCTTTGCCAAAAAAAAAATTGGCAGGTATCAGGTCAAAATCTTTGTAAAGTTGCCAAAAGGTTTTCGTGCTCCCCTTGTGGGGGACACATTCCCCACCATATCTCCAATAAAGGTGTATATCTCCAACCAAAAAGTTGCAATTTACAAAGGACACATAGGACTTGCTGCCTGCTTTGGGCACAACATCTCCCAGCATTTCTTAGAGAACCCCAAACTGTAAATCCGGCAGTGGGTAGGCAGGGGGCAGCGTTACACCAGCAACACCACTTCTGATGTCAGCACAAGCGCATTGTTATTGGCCATTCAAGCGGTTTATTAGTCGGACAAAGTGGTACCTGAGCCCAGAGGCTGCCGTATGCATGAGCAAGTAGAAGAGCAAGGCTATTGCACTAAAAGTTAGATATAGATTAGCAACTGTTTAATTAGGGTAAAAAGTCCACTCAAACTTCCTCCATGTGGTCCAATGCTCAGTGCATTTATTTGGTTAATACTAAAACAAGAACAAGGAATCAACGGGACTGCACAACAGCATAGGGTAATTTTGTGGCAAAGAGGTAAAACAGTTCAGTAAAAAACGTTTACTCATACTGCTCCAAGCAAACCCAGGTCTGGTT
Organism: Xenopus laevis; assembly: GCF_017654675.1. Classification (NCBI taxonomy): domain Eukaryota; kingdom Metazoa; phylum Chordata; class Amphibia; order Anura; family Pipidae; genus Xenopus; species Xenopus laevis. Next base: position 13,475,030 of record NC_054383.1, read on the forward strand.
CCCTTTACTGCTTTAATTAGATTCGGCCTATACCTATTTGCTCAGAAGCTTTCTATATTCTCTAACCTTTTAATCATGTAAGCTCACCAATCAGAATGCAGCATTGTTTTCCTGTTCTGCCTAGCAACTGCTTTTTTTTATATTACAGTTCATCCAAAGGGAATCCTAAAAACCATTTCTGACAATCTGAAGAGCTGAAGCAAGACATTTAACCACTAGGAAAAAAGCTTGGAATAGCAGCTTGGGGCAGTTGCTTTCTGGCATGATATAACCCTATTAACTGTTTTAGCTGAAGGTATCTCAGTCCAAAGCACCTAAGATTTTACCTTGGGTAAATTTGGAGGCCAAGAAAAAGATGCAAACTGGCACTGAGTTAACTAAAAAAGTTTATGAGGCTGCATCAGCAGGACAATTAGCAATGAGATAGCAAAAGTGAGGCTCCTTCACCCCAGGATTATAAACAGTGTACTCTTATGGGCAATGTCATTGTATGGGTTTTTTTGGGTTTTTTTATTCATAGGAAGAAGCATGAAACCAGCTCATTTCTCCCATTAAAATTCTATTTCCTTGGGTGTCACAGAGATGGGGATGTCCTCGTTGCCACGACGTATCACCATCTGTAGAGTGCCCTCTTTTTTAATGGCTTCACTGACGTCACTGCTGGAGGTCACAGTCTTGCCACTTATACTGATTATTATATCACCTTCCTTCAAGCCAGCTCTGGAACAGAAATATAGGAATTAATAGAATATCAAATGGATGATGATTCTTCCTACCAGTAGATGATGTGTATATGTGCCAAAGACCAAAACTGGTAATAATGCTGTGATCAACTAGAAGGAGCCATTGCCAATAACCAATATGGCTGCTCTCAAGAAGAAAATCTACATGTGCTTGGATATTGGTGGATCAAGAGCACCAACTTACTCTTCAGCTGGGGTGTCTGGGAGAACTTCTACGATATAAGCTCCTGAGGTGTTCTCTGGGAAATCCTTCACTTGCTCCTTGAGCTCCTTCAGTTTTCTGCAATGGAAAGATAGAGATTCATTCTATATGATCTTCTGCCCATGTAGGACCTAAAGAACTATTAGAAGTGAAGGACTTTTCATGGTGGAGCAGCAAGTAACATTCCCAAATCCATGTTGTGTCCTTAAGTTATTTAATGGTAAGTGTTGTCTTTAAAGGGGGGATGTAAAGAGGGAAGGGGTCCTAGGAACTTGCAATTAGAAGTCATATGGAGGCAGAGTGGGGGAATACATATATAGCAAAGCAAGATGGCGACAATACTTCAACAGAAGCTGAAGAGCCATAGGTTGCACCATTCTACATTGTCTGTTTCTGGCCCAAGCCTTGCCCCAACTAATGGCCCTTATCAATGTGACCATACATGGGCCAGTTTTAGTGATATTCTGGCAACAGCCTTATAGGAACTTTGAAAGTTTTAGAACGTCAAAGAGATTAAGGCTCTGAATCAAATGTTTGGGCAGAGGCCACAGAAGATGTTTAAGGGGAGGTACGGTGGCTACTGGTAACCGCTGCAAAATTGGGTCCCACTACTGCCACAGAGTGGTTACTGGATCCTGACGCAACTACAATTGGAATGGCCACAGCCCCCTTGCCTTAACCTGATGCGTATGCATTTGGGCCATGGTCCAAACAGATCCCTATGTGGAAATGTTGGCCCATCTGTTTCCAGGCCATCCAGTAACCACATTCACTTGCACACAGCAATCATAGGCCAACCTATTTTTCCCCAGTTTCACAAACTGAGAAGCACCAGGGTTTGAGCTGCCAGAAGGCTTTTTGGGGTTGGGGATCAACAATCAGAAATCAGTGTTCATACAATGTGCATGAGAATGACTGAATAGATTAAAAAGTTCAGATTTTGGTGGTGTAGTTCTTTGCACGCAAGGTCATTCCCCGTGATTTATCACTTACATATTTTTATTTATGGTCAATGGGCCAAGAGGTCAAGTTCTACCCAAGGGTTCCATTTGCAATAACTGGCGCCTGACTTGACAGTTTGCAGGCGTCACAGTTTTTATGGGTTCACTGTGGTCAATGCAAGCCAAGTAGTGTGTTTACTGAGATTAGTAGGTGAATGGGAGGAATAGATATAAATCATTATGAGCCACTACAATAGTTAGAAGTCTTTGCAGCCAATCGTGGTTGTACATGAACACAGCAATGGAGTAGGCAGCCCTCAGCACTACAGATACATGTATGGGACCTGTTATCCAGAATTTAGATCTTAATACCTTAATTCACCTAAAATATCATATAAGAATTAATTAAACCTTCAATAAGGCTAATGCTTTTGCAGGAACAGAACAGATGGAACAGGAATCAAAGGGTTTTAGAAGAGAATGTGGCAGCAGGAAATGCTCAGGTGTCACTAAATGAAGGACCTCACCCCTGGCTCAGCGATATCATCCGTATCCCCAGGTATTTCTTTTTCTTAGTCCCTTGACCTGGTAAATAAAAGAACAGAAAGCTCAGAACTTCAATAAGAGTCTGTAACCACATCTGCCTGCAGAGGGCGCCATTCTATTCCCAACAGGATCAGCCACGTTCCCAATGTCCAGCTGCCGAATCTTTACCTGTGGACTGTCTGTTGTGTGACTCCGCTAGGAACTTGCGGATTTTATCCGACGGAATAGCGAAGGAGATCCCCGCTGTAACCTTCAGGGTGTTTATACCGATCACCTCACCGTCCTGCAGGTTAAAGCAAAGAATGAGACGCTGGCCTGGAGATAGGGTGTGTGTGTTTCTGTGAGTCTTTGCATGTTTATCTGAGATTTTGCTCTTGTGCGTATTTGTATATGTGTGTCTCTTTGCATGTGTGTATTTACATATGTGTGTCTTTGTGTATTTGCATATGTGTCTCTTTGCATATGTGTATGTGCATATGTGTGTCTTTCTGCATGTGTATAGTTGCATATGTGTATGTGCATATGTGTGCTTTCTGCATGTGTGTATTTGCATGTGTGTGTCTCTTTGCATGTGTGTATTTGCATACGTGTGTCTTTGTGTATTTGCATATGTGCCTTTCTGCATGTGTGTATTTGCATGTGTGTGAGTCTTTGTATGCATGCGTGTATGTGAATGCACCCAGACTTGCAGGGTGACGTTCCCCTGCTTAAAAGGGTTGTTCATCTTTAAATAAACTTTTAGTATTATGTAGAGAATGATATTCAGAGACAATTTGCAATTGGTTTTTATTTTTTATTATTTGTAATTTTTGAGTTTGTTTGATATTTTAATTCAGCAGCTCTCCAGTTTGCAATTTCAGCAATCTGGTTACTAGGGATCAACTTATCCTAGCAACCATGCATTGATTTGAATAAGAGACTGGAATATTAATAGGAGGTGACCTAAATAAAAAGACAAGTAATAAAATAGCAATAACAATACATTTGTAGCCTAACAGAGCATTCGTTTTTTTAGATGGGGTCAGTGACCCCCATTTGAAAGCTGGAAAGAGTCAGAAGAAGGCAAATAATTCAATAACTAAATAAATAAAAAAATAAATAATGAAGGCCAATTGAAAAGTTGCTTAGAATAAGCCATTCTATAACATACTAAGGGGCCGTTTCATCAATAGTCGAATATCGAGGGTTAATTAACCCTCGATATTCGACTGGGAACTAAAATCGTTCGACTTCGAATATCGAAGTCGAACGATTTTGCGCAAATCCTGCGATCGATCGAACGATTAAATCCTTCGAATCGAACGATTCGAAGGATTTGAATCCAACGATCGAAGGAAAATCCTTCGAACAAAAAATCACAGGCAAGCCTATGGGGACCTTCCCCATAGGCTAACATTGACTTCGGTAGGTTTTATCTACCGAAGTAGGTGGTCGAAGTATTTTTTAAAGAGACAGTACTTCGATTATCGAATGGTCGAATGGTCGAACGATTTTTACTTCGAATCGTTCGAATTCGAACGAATTTAACCAATTCGATGGTCGAAGTACCCAAAAAATACTTCGAAATTCAAAGTTTTTTACATTCGAATTCTTCACTCGAATTTTGTAAATCTGCCCCTAAAAGTTAACTTTTAATCAACACATCTAATAACTCGCCCAATGACTTACATTATGAGCTCAAATAAAAAGGAAGGGGGGACGCTTACCAGATTGACAAGGGGGCCCCCAGAGTTTCCATACTGCAAGACAAAATAAACAGCGGTGTTAATCAGGCCACAAGTGCATTGCTAATATCTTGTATTAAGTGCCAGAATAAACAGAGCGGGTTATATAAATGCTTATGAGCCGCACTGAAGCCTATGGGGGATATGATATTGGGCCTGTTTCTCTGTGCTGCTCAATGAGCCCCTTGCTGAATCCTTGTGTTGCTTGGCAGGGACACGGATTTCTCTGTTTCTGGCTCTCTGCTCCGTCTCTGCCCGAACCTTCTCTCTTCGGGTTTGAACTCAGAGTGAGATCAGCTGCAACATTACCGCAGGGCAGGTGCTGTTTGTGAAAGTATAACATGCGTGGGCACATTCTGCTCTATTTCGTTTTTTTTATCAGAATGGCAACAAATGTGTTTTTTATATCAAACATGATTTTTTTTTAGCAGTATTTGTTTGGATTTGGTCATGAAGGGTTGGAGTGGTTCTAACCCGCCTGCGCAATTCATAATCTAATCTCTTCTCCTTGTTATCGTATTTTTCCATGGGGCCGACAATTTAGGGTTTTTTTAGAATAGTTTAATCTCCTAATCCAGGACAGAAATAGTTAAAGGGATATTGACATGTTTTTTTTTTTCCAAAACGCATCAGTTAATAGTGCTGCTCCAGCAGAATTCTGCACTGAAATCCATTTCTCAATAGAGCAAACAGATTGTTTTATATTTAATTTTGAAATCTGACATGGGGCTAGACATATTGTCAGTTTCCCAGCTGCCCCCAGTCATGTGACTTCTGCTCTGATAAACTTCAGTTACTCTTTACTGTAACGGTAACCAGATAGCAGCTCCCTAACACAAGATAACAGCTGCCTGGTAGATCTAAGAAGTAGGAGAAATAACAGCCTGCCAGAAAGTAGTTTCATCCTCAAGTGCAGGCACAAGTCCCATGACTGGGGCAGCTGGGAAACTGACAATATGTCTAGCCTAGGGTTTCCACCCGGCCGGTATTTTACTAGCCTAGCCGGTAAAACACCTGCCAAGGCCGGGGCTAGTATTAAAAATTTGTAATACCCTTCAGAAAAGCCCTTGGCCTTAGGTGGAAACTTACCGTTTCTTCATCCTCTCGGCCCCTTTTGTGGCACGCTCCGCCCCTTTTTGCATCAGGACCCACCCCTGTAGTTCCCACCCACCCACACCACTGGCCGGTAAGTTTTTTTTTTTTAAAAGGTGGCAACCCTAGCCCCATGTCAGACCTGACACCTGGCTGAAAATCAGGCAGATAACTATATACTGATAATGAAGGGGTGACAAAGAGAAATGGGGAGTAGGGAGAAATGTATCCAGTAATGTAGACTTGTAAGTAGTAAGGGACACTTAGGGGCAGATTTATCAAAGGTCGAGGTGAATTTTCGAATGAAAAAAATCTGAATTTCGATCTATTTTTTGAGTACTTCGACTAGGGAATAGTCCGAAATCGATTCGAATTTGAAAAAAATGTAAAAATTCGAATATCAAAATTTATCATGTACTGTCTCTTCAAAAATTCGACCATTCGCCATCTAAAACCTGCCTAATTGCTGTTTTCGCTTATGGGGGACCTCCTAGAACCCATTTAGAGTCGATTGATGAACTTTGAAAAATCAACATTTTGTTTGGTGGAAAAACTTGGAATCGAATTCGATCGATTGCGCTATTTATTAGATTCGAACGATTCGAATTCGGCCGAATACGGACCTATTTGATCCAAAATTGACCTATTTGACTCAAAAACAACTTCAACTTAATTTCGGTTGGCCCTTTTGAATTTCGAAGTTTTTTCAATTCCAAATTTCGACCCTTGATAAATATGGCCCTTATACTTACAGGGGGTCCAGGTGCTCAAGCCCCAGACCTTCAGCTTGGGGAGGTAATATCATACATTTCGATTCAACTTGTAGGCTGGCTCAAAAACTGGACCTCACTTCAAAATATGATGCAAATAAAAAATGTTTTAATACGCAAATCTCAGAGGGGGGAGTAAGTGCCCACAAGGCACAAAACGCATAAGGCCACCCTCTGAGAGATGTTCCTTTTTGCGTATTTAAACATTTTTTATTTGTATCATATTTTGGAGTCTACAAGTTTTTGTGCCAGCCTACAAGTTGAATCGAAATGAACTATATACTGATGCAGTTCTCTTCAGACAGGTCCCTGTAGGCCCCAAACCAACAATCGAATCTGCCCAATTGGGCTGCTCACATGGGTGCTAAAAACGTGACGTTTCGGTCCACACAGGGACCTTCCTGCATGGACCGAAACATCACGTCTGCTATTCATGCACAATTTGAATACATTTTTATTCGGTGCACAAATATCCCGGTGTTGCTGGTCTTTTTTGTAATATATATATATATATATATACACACACATCATCTGTTGCAGCCCTTACACCACTATACAATTATTTGTAATTGGATAACAATGGAGAACATTCATCTTTCTCTCTAAGGTGCAGAACAGGAGGTCACAGCTAGACCTACTCCTGCTTAGCAGTACAGGCATGTGCTGGCATTGCTCCAAACTGTCAAGAGGTGGTGAGAGTTTCAGTTGAACAGCTGGGAAGCTGCATGTTGGACTCGTTAAAACATATTATTCCATAGTTTCAGCCTCTCGCTGTCGCAGCTTTGAGTTGTTTATATTTCCAGTCTCTGGAGTGGGACAGCCTGGAGCGAGGCCAACACATGCCTCTATGGCTAAGCAGGGGCACGTCTAGCCTTGGCCTGTTCTGCTGCTCAGAGACTGATGAATGTTCTCTGCTCTTATCCAATAGCAAACAAATGTTTTATGAAAAGTTTACAAATGTAATTAAACCAAGTCATTGATTAAAGACCCAATCCCTTTCTATTACACCAACCTTAATAAAGCGGATTGGGGTCAAATAAGAAAAAAACAAATGGTTATGTTTTCCTTACTCATAGTCCCTTTAACATAGCTGGGTTTGGACCATCTAAGGGCAGAGATACACGGTTAGATTTGGGGAGATTAGTTGCCCGGCAACAAATCTCCTCTTCTACAGGGCGACTAATCTCCTGGAACTGCCTTCTCCTGCCAGCTAGAATGTAAATCGCCGGCTGAATGGCACCCGGAGTGCTTCTTTTTCTGAAGTTTCCTCATGAGGCAATTTCGGAAAACGAATCGATCTGAGTCCCATCCTGCCGGCGATTTACATTCTTGCCAATGGGAGGCAGTTCGGGGAGATTAGTAACCCAAAAGAAGAGGAGATATGTTGCCGAGCGACTAATATTCCCGAACCTGACCATGTGTCTCTGCCCTTAAAGAAAATACTAAGGTGGGGGATGGTTAAACAATGGCAAAAAGTGGCTTGTATCCCCCCTAGAGCTGTTTGGCTGGAAAGGGAACAGGTCTTTTCAGAGACAGCTACATACGAGGGAACATAGAGCACATAACTATGATGGCTGCATGGCGGATATAATAAACTGTACTAGATGATTCATTTGGCACTTTTCCTTTTGGCTAAGGCCTCGAGCGAAACTCAGGGAATGGAGCCTAGTCTCAGACACTAGGGAGTGGTACTGGCCAAAGAACTTGCAATGAAGCAATTTTAGAAGAACATATGGTTTGATCCAGAGTCAGATGCAGTTGGAGTCCCACCAAACAAACCTATGAAAATTGTCCAGCACCAAACCGAAAGCAAACTTTTGGTGCCATCTCTTGGGTCACAGATTGTGCAATGTTATTACCTAAATTATAGACATATAACTATGCCTCGTGTCCTCTGACAAGCAAACCTCTGATGTTTTTAAGGTTGTCAGTTGCACTTTTGGGCAATCAATTACAGAAAACAGTGTGAAAGGTTAAAATATGCAATTGACCTGCTCTCATTCTGCTCCCTATTCTGTAAGCACAATCTAATACACATGTGGGTTCAAAATGGCAGTAGAACCCTAGACTTCACAGGTGCCTGTCCAACCACATCCTATTGGATAAATACGACCAAACAAGGCACTTCACTATCTTGGGCAACAGCCCAGTTGAAGACCAAGTTCGCTACTGAACAGCCTACCCAATACCTGAAGCAAACTATGGAACTATGGAATTACCTGTTATGAAGTTATAAAGTTAGCTGAGTGAGGGTTTACTCACATTGATAATGGCGTCAGTCTGAATATAATCCATGTCGGAGTTCCTTAGGCCCAACTCTTTGCCCCCACGCTGAGCGGTGCTCACTATCCCAGTCGTGACTGTGTTCTGAAGGGAGAAAGGACTCCCGATTGCCACCACAAACTCTCCTGGGCGAAGGTCTTCTGAGCGACCCAACTGCAAAACCGGTAACTTCCCCTGCGGAGACATGGACAACGTGAATAAATAATACTGATTAGAAGACCAGTGAGCTGGACCAATGATGGCCATGAACACTGTAACAGAAACTTGATACTAAAAGACAATGAGGTATTGATGTTAAAGGATTACGAAAAAAAATATTCACTATCCATATCTTGTACTTGCACGTGTTTTATTTGGAGCAGAGTTCCTGGTGTTGCCTTAGACGGAAAACCGTAATTTCTGCTGTATACATAAACACCCTCATTTCAAATTGTATTGACCTTGCTTCATACTGAAAAATAACACTGGCCCCTATTTGGCAAACACAAAGCTAACAAGTAGGAGGCTGGAGCTTAATGCAGCGGAGGACACCTTGCCAACATTATTGTAGACCCCAAGAAATGTTTTGTCACTGACAAATCCAGACAAAACGGATGAGTGATCATGAAACAAACTAGAAGCTTAACAAGCCCCATTTCCCCAAAACATTGCTGAGGAATTAGTCAGACTGAAGCTCCTGCAGTACAAACATATTGTTTTCATCACTCAGAATGTGCCTTGTCATGCAATCAATCTCCCGTTATTAAATGTATTTCTAGGGCAGAACGAGACACATAGCCATCTAACATTCCGATTCTATTCCCGTAAATACAATTGCTGATCTGCACCTGCCCGTAGGTCCCTCTCCTGCCTCACAGAAGGGTCTCGGGATAATTTACTCCTCCGGTCTCTTGGCACCAGACTGACCAAGACTTAGCAGAGCCATTAATCAATATTTGCACAAGTTACTGTTATTTAGCCTAATGTCTGGCACAAATCTTGGATTATACAAGGCTCTAAATTTGCTCTGGTGCTAGAAATGACCAAATTGCATCTCCTTAAACATAAACCAAGAAGAAACAGCAAAGAGAGCAGACACAGCACCTTCTGCATGGCCCAAAAGTATAAATGTGAATGGACCCTCTTCATGGTTGGGGGGCTTCAAAGGTTTGATGTGGTTTATTGATGACACTATTGATGGAAGTCAAAGCCAATTCTCATAATTACCAATCATACTGCCAGAAAGGGAAGTCACATTGACTTCAGAACGTACTGAGAATGGGCAATGTCCTTACTCTGCTTTATCCCACTGAGAAAAGCAGAAAAACCAGAAAGTAAGAGTTTGGCTGACATACCACCTTTCCAAAATGTTCTACTTCATGAGAGTTCCTTAGGAGGCCATAACCACCGAGACTGGTGGCAACTAACTTGAGTGTGTCCTGATGATGTATTTAGCAGTTTAGAAACTCCTTTGTTGGAACCAAGTATAGAAGAGTCTTCAACCATAGCATCCTGGTAGGATGCAACTGGCAAGACTTGCATGTTTGGACTGGCCTGCCAGAGTACTAGAGGATCCCTTAGAGCAGTGATCCCCAACCAGTGGCTCGTGAGCAACAACCTTTCGGATGTTGATCCCAGTGGCCTCAAAGCAGGTGCTTATTTTTGAATTCCAGGCTTGGAGGCAAGGTGTACTGCCAAACAGAGCCTCCTGTAGGCTGCCAGTCCACATAGGGGCTACCAAATAGCCAATCAAGACCTTATTTGGCATCCCCAGGGACTTTAAACATGCTTGTGTTTCTCCCCAACTCCTTTTAGACTGGAATAGGGCTCATGGGTGAAAAATGTTGGGGACCCCTGCCTCAGGAGAACCAGACACTAGTGGGCCCTACTCATGGACAATTCTAATCAACTATTTCTTATTTACACCATAAGCCTATACAATCATCCTCCATTGCATCTCAGTCTGGCTCAGTCAACAATTTCAAAACTATTTCCCACTCTGTGTATTAAATCTGATCTACCAGTACAGAGAGGGTACAATGCCCCATACACTACTATAGACAGCCCTGGAGTAGAGGCAATCTTATTTAGAGGGACTCAAAGTGTTCTGGCCATAATAAAAAGTAGAATTTATAGTCAAAACCATCAAAACAGAGGGGCAGTGCGTGTGTAAGAGCTTTTTCTATCCATGATAATAAGATTTATCTGCCCCGCGTGAATAAAACACAAGCGCCAGATGCCTGTGAGTCACAACAGTAACACAGCTGGGAAATAAAGTGAGCGATTTACTGAAAGCCCCACTAAATCACTTTGTTAGAACTAATCAGCAGCCGTTTATTGCACGGATATTCTCCGTTCTGCTTAATTGCATGTCCGACGTGAGACTCAATCACTGGGGCAATTTACTGGGGAATTTCTCCTTTCTGCAAGTAAAGTCTGCGAGTAACAAAGTCCCCAGGATTCTTAGCTTAGAGACTCACAGACACATAATCAATGTGCAGGGAAACGTCAAGAGATTCTTCCAACTTCAGTAAACAAAGCTTTTGCCAATCTGCATTTTCCCTTTGACTGCACATTGCGTATATGGGTTATAAACAGTTTAAGGGGCCGCTATACGCAATATGCAGTCAAAGGGAAAATACAGATTGGCAAAAGCTTCGTTTACTGAAGTTGGAAGAATCTCTTGACGCTTCCCTGCTCGGTTCTATTGCTCATTCAGTGAAACATAAAGAAACACTTCCTGCTTAACTAAAATAAAATATTGAATCATTTATTTTGTAAGTCTATCTCTACCGCACTGCCTGCATACAGAATCAGATGCAAAATAGAAATAAGGATCTATGTGCAGCACAGTAAAGTTTCATTTGGCTTCATAAAAAGATGTATTAACACTACATATCCAGTTAATTTTCCCTTTAATAATAACATATCAAGTGGATGTGTTAACTGAGCAAGAAGAGGTTTATTGCAGCCTCCCATTATACAGATACACAGCCCTATTGTATTTCTCCCTCTGCAGCTCTACACAATTGTGCTGTTCCATTCAGTTCCAGAGTTCTGTTCCCTGGAAGGCGTCCAGCCTATGTACTAACGCATGTTGGATGATATTTATCCGTCAGATAACTCTGCGCTGTTACTTGTCACAAGGGCTGAGTCCGTACCATAAAACAAGGAAAGTAGGGCAGGACATGTTTCTAAAGCTACAGTGCCATGTCTCTAAAACATCAATAGGTTTTATATTTGTATCTGCCTCCTACATTCAAGCCACAGATCACTACCGGCCAGCTATTAAATTCTGTCTGACTCCTAAATTTATATAATTTGCTCCATCTGTGAAAATAAATAATTTCATGCAACTCACAATAGGATTACTTGCAAATGGTTTCATTATGCACAAGACACAGCCCAAACGAATACACTGTTATCTGCTAGATGTGAATGGAAACAACATATACTGTGATATACTTGCTGAGTACAGGTGGATTTGCTAAGTGGATTTCAGCATACTTGCCATTTGTTTTATGGTGATCTGGGAAGGGAGTGTGACTGTGGGATAGCAGGTATAGTAGGGAGAGATGGTGCCTATAGTAACAGTGGATAATAGTCTCTGGGAAGGGAGTGTGACTGTGGGATAGCAGGTATAGTAGGGAGAGATGGTGCCTATAGTAACAGTGGGATAATAGTCTCTGGGAAGGGAGTGTGACTGTGGGATAGCAGGTATAGTAGGGAGAGATGGTGCCTATAGTAACAGAGGGATAATAGTCTCTGGGAAGGGAGTGTGACTGTGGGATAGCAGGTATAGTAGGGAGAGATGGTGCCTATAGTAACAGTGGGATAATAGTCTCTGGGAAGGGAGTGTGACTGTGGGATAGCAGGTATAGTAGGGAGAGATGGTGTCTATAGTAACAGTGGATAATAGTCTCTGGGAAGGGAGTGTGACTGTGGGATAGCAGGTATAGTAGGGAGAGATGGTGCCTATAGTAACAGTGGGATAATAGTCTCTGGGAAGGGAGTGTGACTGTGGGATAGCAGGTATAGTAGGGAGAGATGGTGCCTATAGTAACAGAGGGATAATAGTCTCTGGGAAGGGAGTGTGACTGTGGGATAGCAGGTATAGTAGAGAGAGATGGTGCCTATAGTAACAGAGGGATAATAGTCTCTGGGAAGGGAGTGTGACTGTGGGATAGCAGGTATAGTAGGGAGAGATGGTGCCTATAGTAACAGTGGGATAATAGTCTCTGGGAAGGGAATGTGACTGTGGGATAGCAGGTATAGTAGGGAGAGATGGTGCCTATAGTAACAGTGGATAATAGTCTCTGGGAAGGGAGTGTGACTGTGGGATAGCAGGTATAGTAGAGAGAGATGGTGCCTATAGTAACAGAGGGATAATAGTCTCTGGGAAGGGAGTGTGACTGTGGGATAGCAGGTATAGTAGGGAGAGATGGTGCCTATAGTAACAGTGGGATAATAGTCTCTGGGAAGGGAGTGTGACTGTGGGATAGCAGGTATAGTAGGGAGAGATGGTGTCTATAGTAACAGTGGATAATAGTCTCTGGGAAGGGAGTGTGACTGTGGGATAGCAGGTATAGTAGGGAGAGATGGTGTCTATAGTAACAGTGGATAATAGTCTCTGGGAAGGGAGTGTGACTGTGGGATAGCAGGTATAGTAGGGAGAGATGGTGCCTATAGTAACAGTGGGATAATAGTCTCTGGGAAGGGAGTGTGACTGTGGGATAGCAGGTATAGTAGGGAGAGATGGTGCCTATAGTAACAGAGGATAATAGTCTCTGGGAAGGGAGTGTGACTGTGGGATAGCAGGTATAGTAGGGAGAGATGGTGCCTATAGTAACAGTGGGATAATAGTCTCTGGGAAGGGAGTGTGACTGTGGGATAGCAGGTATAGTAGGGAGAGATGGTGTCTATAGTAACAGTGGATAATAGTCTCTGGAAGGGAGTGTGACTGTGGGATAGCAGGTATAGTAGGGAGAGATGGTGTCTATAGTAACAGTGGATAATAGTCTCTGGGAAGGGAGTGTGACTGTGGGATAGCAGGTATAGTAGGGAGAGATGGTGCCTATAGTAACAGTGGGATAATAGTCTCTGGGAAGGGAGTGTGACTGTGGGATAGCAGGTATAGTAGGGAGAGATGGTGCCTATAGTAACAGAGGGATAATAGTCTCTGGGAAGGGAGTGTGACTGTGGGATAGCAGGTATAGTAGGGAGAGATGGTGCCTATAGTAACAGTGGGATAATAGTCTCTGGGAAGGGAGTGTGACTGTGGGATAGCAGGTATAGTAGGGAGAGATGGTGTCTATAGTAACAGTGGATAATAGTCTCTGGGAAGGGAGTGTGACTGTGGGATAGCAGGTATAGTAGGGAGAGATGGTGTCTATAGTAACAGTGGATAATAGTCTCTGAGAAGGGAGTGTGACTGTGGGATAGCAGGTATAGTAGGGAGAGATAGTGCCTATAGTAACAGTGGGATAATAGTCTCTGGGAAGGGAGTGTGACTGTGGGATAGCAGGTATAGTAGGGAGAGATGGTGCCTATAGTAACAGAGGGATAATAGTCTCTGGGAAGGGAGTGTGACTGTGGGATAGCAGGTATAGTAGGGAGAGATGGTGCCTATAGTAACAGTGGGATAATAGTCTCTGGGAAGGGAGTGTGACTGTGGGATAGCAGGTATAGTAGGGAGAGATGGTGTCTATAGTAACAGTGGATAATAGTCTCTGGGAAGGGAGTGTGACTGTGGGATAGCAGGTATAGTAGGGAGAGATGGTGTCTATAGTAACAGTGGGATAATAGTCTCTGGGAAGGGAATGTGACTGTGGGATAGCAGGTATAGTAGGGAGAGATGGTGCCTATAGTAACAGTGGATAATAGTCTCTGGGAAGGGAGTGTGACTGTGGGATAGCAGGTATAGTAGGGAGAGATGGTGCCTATAGTAACAGTGGGATAATAGTCTCTGGGAAGGGAATGTGACTGTGGGATAGCAGGTATAGTAGGGAGAGATGGTGCCTATAGTAACAGTGGATAATAGTCTCTGGGAAGGGAGTGTGACTGTGGGATAGCAGGTATAGTAGGGAGAGATGGTGCCTATAGTAACAGTGGGATAATAGTCTCTGGGAAGGGAGTGTGACTGTGGGATAGCAGGTATAGTAGAGAGAGATGGTGCCTATAGTAACAGAGGGATAATAGTCTCTGGGAAGGTACAAGACTGTGCAAATGCCTCTTCCTAATTTGCAGTGGTATAACAACTGGCTTAGTATAAAAAATACACTGTTCAATAAACTAACCATACCTTTGCTTTGATCTTGATTAGGGCGATATCCGCTTTCTCATCTACGTCAATGATCTGGGCGTCATAGGTGGAGCTGTCGCTGCGCTCAACCTTTAAGCGATGCTTGTTAGTCACGACGTGGGCATTAGTGAGAATGAGCCCATCCTCCGACACAATGAATCCAGAGCCGCTGGCTGCAGGCACCTCTCGCTTGAAGAAAGGGAGTCTGGGGGTGTAGGGAATGGGATAGGGATTAGTATGGAAATGAAAGTTACTATTTATCATACTATGACTATATTGCCTCCCGCAGTAAGTCACAGGTGGGTGTCAGGCTAAATTTACTTTTCCAACTTCCCCACACCGTCCTAACCCAATTCTGATGGGGGAAACTACTATTTAAATATGTGCGCCCTCTCCTTCCTTGAAGGAGAATAAAATTCAGTTGTTTTTCCTCCAAGCGTCTATAAAAATGTTACTGGCTCAGTTTGCAGTTTCAGCATTGCCTAAGCTGCCATAGTCTCAGGATGGCTAGCAACAATGATTCTCACTTCCCATAGGCCTCCCATTGTGTTGTGGTGTAGTAAGAATTCAGAAGGGGCGGGACCTGGCACCCAACCTAGTGTGATGTGATTTTACTGGGGAATATGATCAACCAATCAGAATACTAAATAGAAGTCTGCATAACAGGCATCTCTAGGTTTTCCAATAGCCTGGGCAAGGAGTGGGTGGTATCAGCATAGGGCAATTTTTTTCACCTTTGACTTAACTTTTAGTATGATGTAGACTAGAAAATGATTTGCAATTGGTCTTCATTTTTTATTATTTGTGGTTTTTAAACGTTTTAGTTCTTTATTCAGCAGCTCTCCAGTGTGCAATTTTGGCAATCTGGTTGCTAGGGTCCAAATGACCCTAGCAACCGTGCAATGATTTGCATGAGAGACTGGAATATGAACAGGAGAGGACCTGAGTAAAAAGATGAGTAATCCAAAGTAACAATAACAATAAGTTTGTAGCTTTACAGATTGGGTCACTGAACCCCATTTGAAAACTGGAAAGAGTCAGATGAAACAGGCCAATAATTAAAAATATTATAATAAAAAAAAAAAAAGGAAAAATTAAGACCAATTGAAAAGTTGCTGAGAATTAGACACTATATAACATACTAAAAATTAACTTAAAGGTAAACCACCCCTGTAAGTTACAGTGGCACTGCCAGGGATCCAATGACTGTTGCCCAATAAGAACTAAAGACTATTAAGGAGCCTTTTATGTTACCCCAAAGTCCAGTATTACTTTATATATTGATATATATATATATATATATATATAATTTATATAAAACAAGGATCCACCAAATCCAGGATTCAGTTCGGAATTCGGCCTTTTTCAGCAGGATTCGGATTCGGCCGAATCCTTCTGCCCGGCCGAAACCAAATCCGAATCCTAATTTGCATATGCAAATTAGGGGTGGGAGAGAAATCGTGTGACATTTTGTCACAAAACATGGAAGTAAAAAATGTTTTCCTCTTCCCACCCCTAATTTGCATATGCAAATTCGGGTTCTGTATTCGGCCGAATCTTTCACGAAGGATTCAGGGGATCCAAAATAGTGGGTTTGGTGCATCCCTAATATAAAATGTAGCAGGCAGTGTAATGTGCACTATGAGTCTTGTAATAAGAATAGACGGGGCAGTCCTGTATAAGAGAAAGCACCCAAACTGTCAGCTCGGTGGCTTCTCTGCATGTGCAACACTGAAATTTCCATCTATTCCTGGCACCGTGAATATGTTCCTTTGTGACTATTATGGATTTAGGGAAGAACATGCAGCAGGACCCAGAAGTGGGTAAAGTTCAATTCTATTCATCTCATAAACAGTCGTTCTTTTCACCAGTCGCTTCCTCCTATGCGATGTCTTTTTCCTTTTCATGGAAATGATGACTGGCAGATGGGGAGACCCCTCACCTCGTTTAAAGGGTCACTTAATTCAGAAAAATCCCATGTTTAATAATGGCCGTCAGCCCGAATAACCAGCAGGTGGTTTAATATGCGTTCGATCAGGATTTAAAAACTGCTCATATCTTGAAAACTAGAACTAAGATACAAGGAATGTAAACTGCAAATGTGCCTAGAGCGGTCAGCAGTTTTATATCAATTTGAGGGTTTACATCAGCTTTTAAGGTACAAATAGCCCCTATGTATATTGAATATACTCAAAGTTAAATTGGTTGTTCACCTTTAAAGGAGAACTAAAGCTTAACTAAAGAAGTAGCTAGAAATGTTGTACATTATGTTTTGTGCTTCTGTACCAGCCCAAGGCAACCACAGCCTTTTAGCAGTAAAGATCTGTGTCTCCAAAGATGCCCCAGTAGCTCCCCATCTTCTTTTCTGCTGATTCACTGCACATGCTCTGTGCTGCTGTCACTTACTGAGCTTAGGGACCCACTCACAATATACAGTACACATAGAATAGAAATGTCACAATATAAGGCTGATTAGTAATTAATACAGATAATTACTACATGGCAGCACAGAAACCAGTGCAATTAGCATCAGAATTTAATAATCAGCAAACCTGTAGCATCAGCTTATATTACAGGGCAAGCTCATTTTCTGCTGGATAATTAGTGACGACCCCTAAACTTAGCTTCTCAACAGCCAATCAGAGCCCACTGAGCATGTGAGTGTCACAGACACTTTCCAAGATGGTGACCCCCTGTGACAAGTTTGAAGTCCTGGATCATTGCTGCTATTGAGAAGCTGAAACTTTAGGCTGGTGCAATAAGTTCAGTATATAATATATGGCATTTTTAACCATATTCGTTTTTAGGGTTTAGTTCTCCTTTAAATCAAATTTGAGTATGATGTAGAGAGAGATTATTCTGATATAATTTGCAGTTGGTCTTTATTTTTTGTCATTTGTGGTATTTGAGTTATTTCGCTTTTTATTCAGCAGTAGGGATGGGCGAATTTGACCTGTTTCGTTTCGCCAAAAATTTGCCGTCGTCGAAATGTCGCAGACGCCCATTAAAGTCTATGGGCGTCAAATATAAATTTGTCGTGCGGCAAAATTATTTTGACGCGCGTCTTTTTTTTTTTTGCCCACACCGCCATACAAGTCTATGGGTGTCATTTTTTCGGCGAAACGAGGCAAAAAAATTCGCCCATCCCTATTCAGCAGCTCTCCAGTTTGCAATTTCAGCAGTCTGGTTGCTTGGGTCCAAATTACCCTAGCAACCATGGCATGATTTGAATGAGAGACTGGAATATGAACAGGAGAGGACTGAATAGAAAGATGAGTAAGAAAAAGTAGAAATAACGATAAATGTGACACCTTACAGAGCGTTTGTTTTTGAAAGCTGGTAGTAAAAGGGTCAGAAGAAGAAGACAAAATCATTCAAAAACTCTAAAAAAGAAAAATTGAAGGCCAATTGAAATGTTGCTTAAAAGTAGCCATTCTATAATCTACTAAAAATTAATTTAATGGTAAACCAACCTTTAAAAGAGAATCTTCCCAGCAATGGAGAAAATCTTGGACCCTAATGTAGGGATTTACATAAATGAGGGATGTCCCACCCGCACCCCTCGAGCTCTTGTAGAACTACAACCCAGACCATTACCGGGCAGCCAGCAGCAGGTTGAACAATAATTATTTTTCTGCGCAGTGGAGTTCACTCATCCCACCATCCCTAACTCTGAGGTCTTTATACATAACAAGATATGAGAAATCCGGACAATACTGACCAGTCGTCCTATTAGAGAAACCTTCTCCTAACTCCCACTGATACTACATTCCCTTAATATCTGCCTCCAGCCATTCATGATCAGTGTACCCCCAAGTGACCCCTACTAGTACATTACATGCGGAAGAGTTCAATGTGGACGACAGCTGGGGCGATCTTCTCCACGACATCAGCAATGAAGTTGTACTTGTAGCGAGGGCTGTCTGGGTCCTTCTGTCCTACAAGCAGAGGAAAAGGCTGATACATTACATAGATACATATGATACATAGACATAGAATATGTGCAACGTGTCAGGGGTCATTTACTAACTGGTGCAAAAGTGTGTCCCCTGGTGTTCATTCAATATCTGCTTCTGTCCAAGGTCTGGCAGCACTTCCTAACTATTGATTCTGATTAACAAGTAGGAATTGGAAAGTGAGATCTTTATTGTACCATCTATAGGCACCATCTCTCCCTACTATACCTGCTATCCCACAGTCACACTCCCTTCCCAGAGACTATTATCCACTGTTACTATAGACACCATCTCTCCCTACTATACCTGCTATCCCACAGTCACACTCCCTTCCCAGAGACTATTATCCACTGTTACTATAGACACCATCTCTCCCTACTATACCTGCTATCCCACAGTCACACTCCCTTCCCAGAGACTATTATCCCACTGTTACTATAGGCACCATCTCTCCCTACTATACCTGCTATCCCACAGTCACACTCCCTTCCCAGAGACTATTATCCCACTGTTACTATAGGCACCATCTCTCCCTACTATACCTGCTATCCCACAGTCACAGTCCCTTCCCAGAGACTATTATCCACTGTTACTATAGGCGCCATCTCTCCCTACTATACCTGCTATCCCACAGTCACACTCCCTTGCCAGAGACTATTATCCCACTGTTACTATAGACACCATCTCTCCCTACTATACCTGCTATCCCACAGTCACACTCCCTTCCCAGAGACTATTATCCACTGTTACTATAGGCACCATCTCTCCCTACTATACCTGCTATCCCACAGTCACACTCCCTTGCCAGAGACTATTATCCCACTGTTACTATAAGACAGATCAGACAATACACCCTGTATTATAAGTGTAATAGTAGTACAACTTTCCCATACTTTCTACTTTTTCCAAGGAACAGATTTTGGGCTACTTCTTGGGCCTTTAGCTGGTTTGTCCTAATGTGCCAAGCCTGTCTCCCAATGCATGTTGGGTAATATAGTTTTTATTTAACAATTTGCCAATTGTCAAGTTTAATGTAAGACTACAATACCCAGCATGCAATGGGACTGGGAGTTACCAGATTTTGGGCTCTGTACCCCAGTCTCCCGTAGGGTTGCCACCTTTACTGAAAAAAATTACCGGCCGGTGGGGGGCGGGCACAAAAAGGGGCGGATCATTACTTAAAAGGGGGCGGGGCTACGCAGCATGCCGCAAAAGGGGGCAGAGCAACACCCAATGTCAAGAACACTGCAAAAAAAGTTCTGCGCAAATTGCTTTTTTTAAAGGGTATTACAAATTACCGGCAACTGCATTGCCGGTAAATTTGTAATACCAGCCCGGCCTTGGCAGGTGTTTTACTGGCTAGGCCGGTAAAATACTGGCCCGGTGGCAAACCTAGTCTCCCGTCACTCTTACGCGTTCTCACATTTTCCAGTGACTTTCCTCAATTTCAGACAATTTTGGGGCAAAACTCAGCTGGCCACCAAAATATCTAGAGATTGATCAGTTTTACTAATATTTATTGAAATTGTATATGAATTAGGGCCCCTATACCTCCTGGGCCCCCTCTGTAGTTACACCCCTGGCGACGGGCAAATCTGTCCCATTTTGCTTCATGGAAATATTTGCAAACAGTGAAAATTTTACATATATTCATTTATTTTTTACTTTTTTTCACTGCACTTATTGTGCTATTGTTGGGCTACTGCTGAAGTGCCTCTTGGCTGGACTTGGGCTGGTTTTGAAAATGAGAGCTGGTGACCCTGTGACAGTCAGACAGACAGATAGAAAGTCAGAGAGTCAGACAGACAGACAGACGTCTCACCTTGCTGACAGTCGCCCCTCTGGATGGGAATGATAGCGGCGACCCCTCGCACTTGTAGCGCTTTGCTCTCGGCCTGGAGGCGGCACAGGCTGCTGTAGGTTTTGCCGTCGCTCCCACAGACGGGCTGGTTGGAGGGACACTGGCACCTGGCCACCCCGCCATTCTTCACACAGCGCAGCCCGGAGGCGCATAACGGATCCTCGGGACCTTCCCCGCAGCGCTCCCACTCGGCAGCAGCACACACAGAGCAGCACCCGCAGCGCAGCGCCGTCTCCCCTGACTGACAGTTGGTAGGTGCCGGGGAGCAAGAGGAAGGGTCACAGCGTGCGGGGCAGCCCACTCCGGTTGAGGGGAGAAGAGCAGCAGGGGCTCCGCAGGTCAGTAACACCGCCAGCCACAACATGGTCATTCCAAAGCAGGACAGTAGGGGGCCCAGTTCTGCCAGATACCCCGAGGCGCTCAGTCCTGAGGAGACACAAGACCCCAAATAACTGCCACGGAATAAATATATTCACCCACCTGCCAGGGTTAAAGGACACAGGACTGGATCCAACCCAATTCCATGAATTGTTACCCGATTAGCAAAGCGCAATGCAATAAAGACAAGAGATACCCCAGAGTTACAGACTGGACATAAGTGACAATATACAAACACCCCCAGTGTAGGGACTGGACAGGCAGAATATCATTAGTTACCCCAGGGGGTAAGTTTAGCCTATAAGATATTTAGTAATTACTAAAGCCACTCAATCTGCCCCAGCTGCGCTACTTTAGCACCGGGGAAGGAACAGACAAAGCTTACATGTTGCTGAACTATAACCCGCAGATTAGAGGGGGTGCAGGGAGTGGGAGTTCAGCAACAGTGTAGGCCCACAGTTTGCCCGATGCCCATCGCCTGCCTATAAGCTTTTTACACATTGTCCAGTTATGGAGCTAAACGTGCAGAATCCCCCTATATAGGGCGAGGGTGCCGGGAGTTATAAAGCAGCTGGAGGGCTGCACAGTGAGAGGCAGAGAAGTCATTACAGACCCTGTGGTTTCTCCGCGGGATTCACAGTTTGGGAAGGTCCCAGTAGATCCGCTGTGTCTCGGTGCAACTCCCAGTCTGAGATCTCCCGACTCCCGGCACCTCTGCTCTTTCCTTGTTCCGCCGGTGGGAGCAGCACAGAGACCGGTCTCCTCTGTGTCCTCAGCACCCGCCACTGATTCAGCTCCTTTATCTGGAATCTCCCCAAATGTGAGCGTTACCCCACCCCCTCCTCCTCCTCCTCCGCCTCATCTCGTGCCACAGACCGGGGCAATGAGCCAGCGCTCAACAACAGCAGTCTCAGCGCTCACAGCGGGGAATTTAGCGCCGGGAATGTACTAAGCGTTGCGCTGATTTTAAAGTCTCAGCTCAGCACTGGGCACAAAGAGAGCAGCACTGGGCATAGACAGGGTAATACTGGGCACAAAGAGGGCAGCACTGGGCATAGACAGGGTAGAACTGGGCATAGACAGGGCAGTACTGGGCATAGACAGGGTAATCTGGGCACAAAGAGGGCAGCACTGGGCATAGACAGGGTAATACTGGGCACAAAGAGGGCAGCACTGGGCATAGACAGGGTAATACTGGGCACAAAGAGGGCAGCACTGGGCATAGACAGGGTAGAACTGGGCATAGACAGGGCAGTACTGGGCATAGACAGGGTAGAACTGGGCATAGACAGGGTAGTACTGGGCATAGACAGGGCAGTACAGGACATAGACAGGGTAATACTGGGCACAAAGGGCAGTACTGGGCATAGACAGGGTAATCTGGGCACAAAGAGGGCAGCACTGGGCATAGACAGGGTAATCCTGGGCACAAAGAGGGCAGCACTGGGCATAGACAGGGTAGAAATGGGCATAGACAGGGCAGTACTGGGCATAAACAGGGTAGAACTGGGCATAGACAGGGTAGTACTTGGCATAGACATGGCAGTACTGGACATAGACAAGGTAATACTGGGCACAAAGAGGGCAGCACTGGGCATAGACAGGGTAATACTGGGCACAAAGAGGGCAGCACTGGGCATAGACAGGGTAGAAATGGGCATAGACAGGGCAGTACTGGGCATAAACAGGGTAGAACTGGGCATAGACAGGGTAGTACTTGGCATAGACATGGCAGTACTGGACATAGACAAGGTAATACTGGGCACAAAGAGGGCAGCACTGGGCATAGACAGGGTAGAACTGGGCATAGACAGGGCAGTACTGGGCATAGACAGGGTAATACTGGGCACAAAGAGGGCAGTACTGGGCATAGACAGGGTAGTACTGGGCACAAAGAGGGCAGTACTGGGCATAGACAGGGTAGTACTGGGCACAAAGAGGGCAGTACTGGGCATAGGCAGGGTAGTACTGGGCACAAATAGGGCAGCACTGTGCATGGACAGGGTAAAACTGGGCATAGACAGGGCAGTACTGGACATAGACAGGGTAATACTGGGCACAAAGAGGGCAGTACTGGGCATAGACAGGGTAATACTGGGCACAAAGAGGGCAGCACTGGGCATAGGCAGGGTAATACTGGGCATAGACAGGGCAGTACAGGGAATAGACAGGGTAATACTGGGCACAAAGAGGGCAGTACTGGGCATAGACAGGGTAGAACTGGGCATAGACAGGGCAGTACTGGACATAGACAGGGTAATACTGGGCACAAAGAGGGCAGCACTGGGCATAGACAGGGCAGTACTGGGCATAGACCGGGTAAAACTGGGCATAGACAGGGTAGTATTGGGCATAGACAGGGTAGTACTGGGCATAGACAGGGTAATACTGGGCATAGACGGGGTAGAACTGGGCATAGACAGGGCAGTACTGGGCATAGACAGGGTAACATTGGGCATAGAGAGGACAGAAGTGGGTAGAGGGCACATAATTGGAATATAACATCACACAGAACTGGTTATAGCACTGGGTATAAGAGCACAATATGTATATAGAGCAGTGATTCCCAACCAGTGGCTGGTGAACAACTTTTTAGATTTGAATGAGGCTCATGGGTACAAGAGTGGCTCACTGGTCTAGAGAGTACAGCATGTAGAGCTGCTTATAAGAGAGCACATCACTGTGTGTTAGAACATCACTTGATATAACACAGCACTGAGTACAGGCAGCACAGCAGTGGAAACAGTGGGTATAACAGCAGTTTGCAGTCCAGGCACCTACTACTAACTGTCATGTGTTTCACATGTATGTGGCAGAGAATACAGGGCACTCTCACATGTAATTAGTGTCCCATTGTATCATGATGATTTCTGCAACTGCTGGGGGGCTCCAGTACCATTGCCTTGATTTAAATCAATGAAAATGAATGAATGAAATTTGTAACCAGCCCAGTGGCCAGTGTGTGGCTCAGCTGTATGGGAGTGTATGGGCCACTTGCCTGTTTGCTGTGTAGCATTTATACAGGCAGGGCAGGGGCAGTAAGTAATGGAAAGTTTTGCAGGAGATAATAGCAAATAAATAAATGTGTATTATATTGGGGAGTCTGTAGTGACTCTGTTGGGTCACCTCTGTGCTCCTTCCTAGCCCCCCCCCCTTGTTTCCATTGTGCACTTCACATCACATCTTGTTCTGCAGATCACAGAGCTGCTACTGTCCCCCTGTTGTAAGGCACCCCAGCTCCTGACACTTTATACACTTACCAGCCTGACAGTTGAAATCAGTGCACAGCCCTCAAATAGCCTCCGTTCTACACAAGCAGGAAAACTTCCAAATATTTACAGTGTGACGCAACGCTCTCTCCAATAACAGAATCAGTCGCATGAAAGGAGGATGTCGAAATGTTACATCTTTTTAACACACTCGGTCTCTTCTGTAGAATCAGGAAAGGGTTTTCCTTTCCATTCTGGCAGGCCCCATATACACCAACAGCTGGCAACTCAGTCAGGAGCAGGTAAGTTGGCAGCTAATGTTGGCCTGGGAATGTCCAGCTTTATTTAACTATGAAAGGGGGTGAGATGAGGAAGCTAAGCGCTTTCAGAGCAAGCAAGACTACAGAAGGGTAGTTCACTTTTAGTAAGATCCAGACTATGATATGCTGATACACAAGTAAATTGGTCTCTCCAGTTTGGAATTGCAGCAATTGTGTGGTTGCTAGGGTCCCACTTCACCTTAGCAACCAGACAGTGCTTTACATACCAGTTCATTTTATTTTTTATAACAGTGCAGGGAATGGGGCTGCTGCTTTATAAGAGGGAAAGAGAGAAATAGAGAGAGAGAGAGAGAGAGAGAGAGAGAGAGAGAGAAATAGAGAGACAGAGACAAATAGAAAGTGTTAGAGAGAGAGAAATAGAGAGACAGAGAGAAATAGAAAGTGTTAGAGAGAGAGAAATAGAGAGAGAGACAGAGACAAATGAGAGAGAGAGAAATAGAAAGTGTGTGTAAGAGAGAGAGAGAAATAGACAGAGAAAAATAGAGAGAGAAATAAAGAGAGAGAAAGAGAGTGAGAGAAACAGAGAGAGAGAGAGAGAGAGAGAGAGAGAGAGAAATAAAGAGAGAAATAGAAAGAGAGAGAGATAGAGAGAGAAATGGAGAGAGAGGGCTAGAGAGAGAAATGGAGAGAAATAGAAAGAGAAATAGAGAGAGAGAGAGAAATAGAAAGAGAGAGAGAAATAGAAAGAAAGAGAGAGAGCATTGCATAATGTTACCATGTGTTTTATAACTCTGCTATCCCACAATGCTCTGCTTCCATTGGTTTTTCCATCTCCCCTTGGCACCCTCCATAGAAGTGCCTGGCAGGCTGCACATGAGGGTTCCCATAAATCCCTGCACATGGGCAGATAATCACAAGCAGGACAAGCAAGTAGCTGCCTCTAGGGAAGATGAAGTCAGTAAAGGAGCACTTAAAGGTACAGTGAGTGCAGCGGGGATAGAATAAGGTCTTATAAGAATAAGGTTTTATAAGGTAACCTGATCATTGGAAACTCCGGCACGTCCATGAACTGCATTTAAATGAAAAGGAATCAGCTCAACCTTTCTAGCTGGGTTTCCTTAAGTATCACATGCTCTGGTAATGTAGAATTGATTTTTAAAGGGCAAGTAAAGCTATGAAGATAAGCTTTTTATTAGTATTAAAGTACAGAGCTGCTGTGTTGTTTCCCATAACCAGAATCCTAATTGTTAACCCCTCTCTTCTTCTGTGCCCAGGGAAAGCTCATGCCAAGTTGGCTTTTCAGGAGTTTCTAGGAAAGAAAACAGTCTTTTGCTCCGAATCCAAAACACACACACCCGGCCAGAGAGTTCTCTGAATGTCACACATAATCCAGTGCTCCCTCCACCCTGTTTTGCACACACAGCAGTTATAAAGTGCACAGGAAAGATAAATGGTGCCCACACAGACCATATAAAACTGATGAGTAACTGCTGGTCTGTGCCCACTACTTTGAAGGGGTTAGTGTAAAACCTGAAGTCTGTTACAGTATAAATAGCATTCACACTTCTTAGAACTAGAGCAAAAGTAACCAAATGAGATCAATAGGACGGTGTCAGGAGTTGGCATTTAGAGCATTAAGCTGCCCAAATACAAGCAATGGGCTCAGGATGGCAGGAATCACCAGGATATGTCCTGATATCCCATTCTGACACTGGGTCTACTTCCCCTTTAAACTAGCACAGAATGGGATTTACTTGGAAGCTAATGCATTGGCCCAATTACTGTCAATACTGAGGACAGACTGGCGCTTCTTTCCTACTGGTTATAGAGAAACAATGTCCTCTGTTCTGTCCTCTCTCTCTCTCTTGGTGGGTCGATACATTTATTAAAGTAGAATTTACTGGCTGGGTTATATGATATGGAAATGGGATATTGCAGAGTCAGTCGGGTCCTATCTACCTGGCAGGGAAATGATGGGTCATTTTGTGGGAGGGGAGCGGATCTACTAAATTGTGATGTGCAATGTAGGCATAAGATACAATATGTAAGAAGTATAATACAACTACATTTACATTTCACTTCCTATACACACTCAGATACTAGGAAATGCACAGGATAGATAGACAGCCAGACATATAGATAGTCAGACAGACGATAGATAGATAGAGAGAGGTAGATGATAGATATAGAGAAAGATAATAGATGATAGATAGACAGACAGATGATAGATAGATAGACAGAGGTAGATGATAGATAGATAGATAGATAGATAGATAGATAGATAGATAGATAGATAGATAGATAGATAGATAGATAGATAGATAGATAGATAGATAGAGAGAAAGATAATAGATGATAGATAGACAGACAGATGATAGATAGATAGACAGACAGACACAGAGAGAGAGAGAGAGAGAGAGAGAGAGAGAGAGAGAGAGAGAGAGAGAGAGAGAGAGGTAGATGATAAGAGAGAAAGAGAGAGAGGTAGATGATAGAGAGATGAATGAGAGAGAGAGAGAGAGAGAGAGAGAGAGAGGTAGATGATAGAGAGAAATAGGTAGATGATAGAGAGAGAGAGAGGTAGATGATAGAGAGAGGGGTAGATGAGAGAGAGAGAGGTAGATGATATAGAGAGAGAGAGAGGTAGATGATAGAGAGAGAGAGAGGTAGATGATAGAGAGAGAGGGGGTAGATGAGAGAGAGAGAGAGAGGTAGATCATAGAGAGAGAGTGAGAGATGATAGAGAGAGATAACCTGCACAAAGTTGTCCGTGCCGCCTGTTGGCTATGATAGGAACCAGCTATTACAAAAAAAGCACCTTCATATTTGTCTCTTATTTATGAAGCTTAAACCTCAGAAAAATCCCAAATCAATGAAAAAACTAAAAACAAGTAATACAATATATTTATTATACCAAATAGCACATAAAAGCAGTCCAGTGAGAAGACAAAGCTTACTCTCTATCCTTGCACTGGGAGGGAAACCTGGACTAAATTGACTCTACCTCCAATAGACCCAGGTGCAGTGAATATAATACAATATATACAGTTAAATCAACAGGCGCGGGGGGTTTATCACTATCATGGTGTAGTGCTTACTGGACTGTAGGGGGGTAAGTACTGGAGGTTGCTGTTTGCATACTGAGCACTGAGAGGTAGGTGGCAGTAAGAGATCACAAGTGTCGTTACATCCTGCGATTCCTCACAACACATAAATGATCTGACCCAGGGTGTCATTTAGTTTCTGATTTAGGTGGGCACCCAAGTATCACAGCCTCAGGTCATCCATTGGCCCAGCAGCAGGACAATGATCTCCATCTGACAGACCTACTGCACTAAAAGCAGCCCAGGTTAGTGGCTGATGGGAGTTGTAGTCCTGCAACAGCTGAAGGGCCTGCAGACAGAATTGTCCCTGGATTAAAGGGTTGGCTCACCTTTACGTTCATTTTTAGTTTTTTTTAGAGTGACCAACTCTAAGTAAAGTTTCAATTGGTCTTTATTATTTATTTTTTATAGTTTTTTTTTTAATTATGTGCCTCCTTCTTCTGATTATTTCCAGCTTTCAAATGGGGGTCACTGACCCCCATCTAAAAAATGAATGGAATGTAAAGCTACAAAAAGGATTGTTATTGCTACTTTTTATTCTCATCTTTCTGTTCGGGCCTCTCTTATTCATATTCCAGTCTCTTATTCAGATCACTGCATGGTTTCTAGGGTGACTTGGACCCTAGCAACCAGATGGCTGTAATTTCAAACAGGAGAGCTGCTGATTAAAAAGCTAAATAACTCAAAAACCACAAATGATAAAAAAAAACAAAAGCCAGCTCTGAGTTAACTCTTTAACCCTTTAAGGGCAGCATGGAATACATGGAGGAAGCTGCGTTGGCTGGAACTCACCCCAGGACCCCATGACTCACTGTTCCCTGCCACAGACTAAATGCCGGGTGTTAGTCACAGGAACTGCCCCACTTTCTTAGGTACAGCAGATGGTTTTGATGATACATTGGCAGAAGCTAGACTTCATTAGCGAGGGATGCAGCCTTTCCTCTGGCTTCTAATAAACACCAGGTTATGGCCAATCTTTCCTAAAACCTCCAAATAACCTCCCTGTTCCAGTCACAGGAACTGCCACAAGGGCTATTGCTTAGATGCCATCCTCCATGTTGTTTTCTGTAAACATATGTGTCCTATTACGATTTCTACCTGATTAAATAGATTTATAAAAAAATCCAGTGCTGGAATTGGATGCACAGCGATGCCATCCCTTCACTTCTTTCTATCTGTGAAATAGTATCCCCTCAGTGAGGATGCAAGAGTTTGAAATCCCGGAACTTTCTTTTGCTATTCTACACTTCTGCAAGCAAATAAAATGCAGAGGTAAAATATAATATAGTTAAATATACAGAGGATTAAGGGTAGGACTACATGGACGTTTTCAGGCGCGATCCGACGCGCTGCAACAAAACGCCTGCGACAAAAATAAGTCAAGAGATAGAAACGTCGGATGAAGTCGCAGAGTTGATCCATGTAATCCTACCCTTAAAGGGCATGTAAAGGCAAAAAAATAAAATCCCATTTTTACTTTCTTTAATGAAAAAGAAACCTATCTCCAATATACTTTAATTAAAAATTGTGTACCGTTTTTATAAGAAACCTGACTGTATGCAGAGAAATTCTCCCTTCATTTACTGCTGTGGATAGGAATTGTCAGATGGTCCCTAACTGCTCTGCAGGGAAACAATCATACTTATGAACAGCAGGGGGAGCCCCCGCCTTACTTCCCAGCCATGCAGAACTCAAGCAGCTTTGTTTATGACGATCCCTAAGCAGCCCAGGCCACACTGAGCATGTGCACAGTCTTGGTCTTGCAAAGATGTTTAACAAAGTTACAAGATGGTGACAACTTTGAAAGCATAAATCATTTGTTTGATTAGGCTTGTGGTGCAGTAAATTCGTGTTTATATTTAGTATACAAAATACAGCATTTCTAGCCTTATTCTATTTTAGACTTTACATGCCCTCTAAGCAGAGAAAAGGTTAGAGAGGGTTATAGACAAAAGGAGAGAAGAAGAAAACAGGGGAAACAAAAAGAGAAAACGAAGGTATTAAACAGCAGCAGATTAAAGGACAAGGAAAGGCAAAAAAATAAAATCCCATTTTTACTTTCTTTAATGAAAAAGAAACCTTTCTCCAATATACTTTAATTAAAAAATGTGTACCGTTTTTATAAGAAACCTGGCTATATGCAGTGAAATTCTCTCTTCATTTACTGCTGTGGATAGGAATTGTCAGATGGTCCCTAACTGCTGAGCAAGGAAACAATCATACTTATGAACAGCAGGGGGAGCCCCCGCCTTACTTCCGAGCCATGCAGAACTCAAGCAGCTTTGTTTATGACGATCCCTAAGCAGCCCAGACCACACTGAGCATGTGCAGGGTCTGGGTCAGGCCAAGATATTTAACAAAGTTACAAGATGACAGCCCCCTGTGGCCAACTTTAAAAGCATAAATCATTTGTTTGATTAGGCTTTGTGGTGCAGTAAGTTCATGCTTATGTTTAGTATACACAATACAGCATTTCTAGCCTTATTCTATTTTAGACTTTCCTTGTCCTTTAAGGAATAGTGAGAGAAGATATATATGAAATAATCTTGGGTAATGTAGAATATGATGGGGTTGTTATGACACACAATACAGGAGCTGTGTTTGCAGAAGCTGAATTGTCAGCACTTTCAGATTTATAGCAAACATTCTGTTATTGGCTGGTCATTACAGCTAACTCAGCTTGCCTTGCACTGTTCAGGCACCACCAGGGGTGAGAGAGGAGACTGGTAATGATAAAGGATTCCCTGGGATTATGAGAGCAATATTACTGCATGATATTGATTAGCTACTCAGTGATTCCCCAGGGCTGTTGTGTAATCCTCATGCTCTGCTCTCCATGGGCACAACACTTTGTACACACTTGTACCAAATAACTACCCCTTGGCTCACAATTGTTATATAATACACAAGAGACATGAATATCCTGTAAATGATATCCTTATCAACGGTGCTTAGTGATGTCATCAGTTATAATTGGCGCTTAGTGATGTCATCTGTTAAAATCAGTGCTTAGCGATGTCATCCGTTATAATTGGGGACTTGTGTATTATAATAAATCATGCACCCACCTGTAAAGTATGAGGATATTAGAAGTCACCTCAGAGTTTTTGTAATTCTTTCTGGATATTGGGTTTCCGGATGATGGATCCCATACCATACAAGTGATAAAAGGCTTATTTTTTAAAGATGTGCCAGACACTCTATTGTCCAGAGTTTCTATCCAGCAGGGCCGGAACTAGGGGTAGGCAGAAGAGGCAGCTGCCTAGGGCGCAACAATTGGGGGCGCTGGGCAGCTACTTCTTCTGCCTACCCCTAGACCAGACTAACCTGCCACTCAACTTATGTGTGTTCGCATACGTGTGATGTCACCACGCATTTGTGTACACTTACTCACTCATGATGTCACTGCGCATGCGCAACTTCATCTTGCGCGATGAAGGAAGGAAGGGGGCGAGCTGGCCGGTTGGGTTCCCTAGGGCGCCTGGCTGCCCTGTCCCGCCTCTGCTATCCAGCTTGGGCCAACACTAAAGGTTCTGCCAAATTCCAATCTTGCAAAAAAAAAATGACTGAATTATGTATTTGGGGCAAGGTATTACCGTGACCGGGAAGCACAGGATTAGGGACTATGTATTTTAGACTGTAAGCTCTTTCGTGCGGCTTTTATATTGGTTACTGGTCGCTATGTGTGTAATTCTGTATGTTCTTTGTATAAACCCATTTATTGTACAGCGCTGCTGAATATGTTTGAGCTCTTACATAGTTACATAATTAAATCGGGTTCAAAAAAGACCCCTCCAAATGCAGCATCCATACACACACCCCTCCCTACTCTCACATAAATTCTATATACCCATACCTATACTAACTATAGAGTTTAGTATCACAGTAGCCTTTGATATTATGTCTGTCCAAGAAATCATCCAAGTCCCTCTTATAGTCATTAATTGAATCAGCATCACAACATCACCCGGCAGTGCATTCCACAACCTCACTGTCCTGACTGTGAAGAACCACCTACTCTGCTTCTTAAAATACATGATAATAATAATGTATAAATACTCCCATATATTTTTCTATCATCTTTTCCACCTTTACACAGCATTTCATAAGTAATCAAAGCCAGCATTCCCCAATAGTCAAATAGTGAAAGAAAAGCTGTGGGCTAGAGGTTAGAGATTGCTGATCTAAAACCACGTTGTAGCGGAACACTTCCCCTTTATGCTTTAATAAGCACATTTCTTAAAGTGACAGGCTTCTGATATATTATTACTCTGCATGACATTTCATCTTTATGCACCAGAAGCAGAGGAGAAACAAGGAGCGGTTATCATTAGCTGAATTGAACAAATCAAAATGTTCAACTTCACTCCCCCAGGCAGGTGACTCCACTGCAGACCCTTACTCCCGGACCCTAGACCCAGAACAGTCGTTGTATCATCTGCACCTTCACCTCTTGCAACAAGTAGAAGGCACAAGGGCACCTGTGAGTAGAAGGCACAATGAGATACAACTTCTAATATGAGCGTTCGGCTGTCAGTGGGTGCTGGGAGTTGTAAATCAAGACCAACTGAAGAGCTACAAGTGAGGCAATAGTGATTTAAAGCATTGCTGTTGCATGCAAACTGCTTTTCGTAAAACAGGTAGAGGACCTGTTATCCAGAACGCTTGGGCCCTGGGGCTTTCTGGATAATGGATCTTCCCGTAATTTGGCTCTTTATACATTTGGGGGCAGATATATTAAGGTTCGAATTGTGTTGTCCATAACAAAAAGAGTTGATTTTTCAGTCAAAAATAGATTTTTCGTGTTAACAAAAAAAACTCGATTTTTTTTTGGAGATTTATTATATCTCGACCCTGGAAATAGCTTGAATCTGAAAATACATCATCTGAAACCTGTCGAGGGCATGTAGGAGTCAATGGCAGAGGTCCCTTGAACCATTCGAATATGTTATTAACCTTCATGGTGTTTGCGTTTTATCGGAGGGTTTTGCCTAAAAAAATAAATCAATTTGAGCGGTTTGAGTTTTTTTTTTTTTTTTGCTGAAAAC
Organism: Xenopus laevis; assembly: GCF_017654675.1. Taxonomy (NCBI): domain Eukaryota; kingdom Metazoa; phylum Chordata; class Amphibia; order Anura; family Pipidae; genus Xenopus; species Xenopus laevis. Next base: position 13,507,448 of record NC_054383.1, read on the forward strand.
TCAATAAATTTGAGATTTCAGGTTTTGGGTTTTAATTAGAAACCATTAGAGTTGTGAGTTCATTCAAGGTCTAAAAAACTCTAAAATTCGACCTTTGATAAATAACCCACTAAATCTACTAGAAAATCATGTAAACATGAAATAAACCCAATAGGCTGGTTTTGCCTCCAATAAGGATTAATTATATCTTAGTTGGGATCAAGTACAAGCTACTGTTTTATTATTAGAGAAAAAGGAAATCATTTCTAAAAATTTGGATAAAATAGAGTCAATGGGAGACGGCCATTCCCTAATTCGGAGCCTTCTGGATAACAGATCCCATACCTGTATGCCCAGTCATTTGCCCTTCAATCTTTGTACTCAATTCATCGAATACTCAAATGCTACTACAGGTATGGCATCCGTTATTCGGAAACCCATTATCCAGAAAGCTCCGAATTAGCATAGACTATTTTATCCAAATAATCAAATTTTTTAAAAATGCTTTTCTTTTTCTCTGCAATAATAAAACAGTACCTCGTACTGGATCCAAACTGGAAGCAAAACCAGCCTATTGGGTTTATTTCATGTCTAAAAGATTTTCTAGGTATGACAATCCAAATATCTGTTATCCGGAAAACCTCAGGTCTCGAGCATTCTGCATAGCAGGACCCATATCTGTATAGAGTGCATAGAGATGCACATGGAGCTGTGAAGAGATTGGCTGCTTGCAGCACTACACATATATGGGGTATATTTATCAAAGAGTGAAGTAAGAGATCACCACAGTCCACTGGAGTGAAATTCTGCCACTCATTCATTCATTTCTATGGGATTATTAAGAGTATTTATTAATGGTTGAAAGTGAAAATTCATGCTTTGATAAATACGCCTTTTAAAGTCCCATTGAAATGCATCGAGAGTGGTGGAATTTCACTCTAGTGTAAAGTCCTGTGCGGAACCAATTTCTAAGATCCAGAACCGCCCAAACCCGCAACCTGAACCACGACCCGCATATTTACCAACTTTGGTCCGCTACCTGACCCAGACCCACAACTGCCTTATCTGCAGCCTGACCCGCAACCTACTGACCACAACCTGGAAGTGACATCATCAAAAGTGGCCGATAGGACAGAAGTGCGCCGTGTGATGTAAGAGAGCTGTGCCTGAAGTCACATGGGAGGGGGAGACGAGTGGAGGGAAAGCTGCAGAGAGAGAGAGCTGCAGCAGGAAGAGACCCGCGACCCCGCATCTATACCTGCACCTGAAAAGCCTACTCATTCCGCAGGTTATCTGCTTTCTTTGCGGGTAACCCACGGGTACCCGACCCGCTGCAGAACTCTACTCTAATGCACTGTGGTGATCTCTAAGTTCGCTCTTTGATAAATATGCCCCAATGTATCTGCTGCAGGGAGTAGCAACTCCCAGGTATATGGGGAAACAGAATAATAAGCAGAGCACCTTAACTTCCACTCCATTCATTAATATATCCCACATTATTGCACAAACATTGCCCCATCCCACCCACAAACTTACGTGACCCTATCTCGTCGTGCCGGTCTCTCGTGTTGGTCTATAGGCTTTGATGCTATTTCTCTGCTCCCTGAGGCTTCAGGTAACCCACAAGTGCTCTACTACATCAATAACAGCCAGAACATGATTTCCCAACACTGCTGTCCAGGAACCATCGTCTTGCTCTGGAATTAAGGTGATCCCTATTCAAAACAAGCCAGTTAATCAAAAGCATGTGAGTGGCATCTCATCATTGCGCCCGGACTAAAACAAGACCATCCTTTATGCTTGGCCAGCCCGGTGGGTGGGGGTGCTGTGAAACCCAGCGATGGAGAAGCGTAAGAGAAACTCAGGTCATTTAAGACATGGAAATCTCTATATAAACAAGTGGTTATACTTTACATATACACAGGGGTAGGATTTCAAAAGGCATTGGGGTTTTGCCTTATGGAACACGGCCTTTATATATTTAGGGTAATGAATACAATGGAATTTGCTAGCACTTGCTGTAGAGAGCACGTCTCACCAGCTAGGAACATTCTAAATACGGGATCATTGGACAGACTCCATGAGAAACACAGGAGCAGGTTATATGAAATAGGTGGGTCACCTGAGGCGCCTGGAGTTGAAACATATCCTGAAATTAAAGAGATTAAACCAATTTAGGCTTGTGCATGAGACATTGGTTCTTATTTATCAATACTGGGCAAATCCAGGGTTGGGCTGGGGGGCCTGGGGCCCACTGGGGCTGCTGTCAAGGGCCCCCTCAGGACCCACGGACCCCACTGCTGCAGAGCCCGCCCCCGACGCACGAAGCTCTGATGAGCGTGTGCGTATCTGCACAGGCGTGCACGCGTTTTACGCCGGTCACGGCAAGAAGGTGTTAGCGTGAAAAAGACCCTGCTTCCAGGGCCCCCTGTGTGCATACGAGAACACCGGCACACGGCACAAACTTTTTCTAGGGGGGCCCGGCAGATCAGGGGAGGGGGTCTGGGTCGGTGGAGGCCCACAAGGGCTGGGGCCCACCGGGATTTTTCCCATAGTCCCGCTGGCCCAGTCCTACACTGGGCAAATCTGCCCCATGGCCGGTAAAAGGCCCCGACTGGCAATCTGTGGGTTCTGGCAAATACCAGAGGAGCTGCTATAAGGTCCCATAGAAAGTCAGTATTTAGTGGGCTGGTGGGGCTGTTTGGGCCTCTGTGTGGGCTGATTGGGCCTCTGTGTACCTGAAATGCCAGGGCCTATTTTAATTCTCATTCCGGACCTGGCTGGTAACCCACAGCAACCAATCAGTGTTTTTTTTTTTCAGGCAGCTGCAGGTAGAACAACTAATGCAACAATATGATTGGTTGCCACGGGTTAATGCCCACTGGCAAATTTGCCCAGTGTTGATAAAGCGCCCTCATTGTTACTTATTTGCACAGAGCCATCACCAAGGTCGGGAACAGAGGGTCTACATTTTACATTATGTAAAGGATTTTTGAACACTGATCGAGTCTTATTGACAAACACATTACATTATATTGCATATACATATATATCATAATCCCCAACTGAAAATCTGAGACATTTTGTGCACCAGTACATAGTAGATAACAGATAAGTACTACTATAGTTTAGATAAGTACTACTATAGTTTATATAAACAAGCTGCTGTGTAGCCATGGGGGCAGCCATTCAAGCACAGGATACACAGTAGATAACAGATAAGTACTACTATAGTTTATATAAACAAGCTGCTGTGTAGCCATGTGGGCAGCCATTCAAGCACAGGATACACAGTAGATAACAGATAAGTACTACTATAGTTTATATAAACAAGCTGCTGTGTAGCCATGTGGGCAGCCATTCAAGCACAGGATACACAGTAGATAACAGATAAGTACTACTATAGTTTATATAAACAAGCTGCTGTGTAGCCACGGGGGCAGCCATTCAAGCACAGGATACACAGTAGATAACAGATAAGTACTACTATAGTTTATATAAACAAGCTGCTGTGTAGCCATGGGGGCAGCCAGTCAAAGCTGGAAAAGGAGAAAAGGCACAGGATACTCAGTAGATAACAGATGAGTTCAAGCTCTGCAGTATACAATGGGATTCCTCAGAACTTATCTGTTATCTACTGTGTAACCTGTGCTTGCTAATTACCATGTTCATTTTACAAAATTTGTCAGGTTATGAAAGTTTGAACACATTTCAGTGGTTTAAATGTTATTACAGTCTTGCAAATGAAGGTGAATTAGCAAGTCACAGTTTCCCCAGGAGACCTGCTTATCTTAATTTGTTACAATTGTTTCTTTGTTTATCTTAAATTGTAACAAATGTATCTAAGTGCCCCTGGCAAGTATTCTGAACGCTCTGCCAAAAGCCAATTAAGTTTTAGAAACTTTGTATGTTATTCTGGCTGTTCAGTGCAGGAGATCAAATCGAAAGTCAGGACATTTCAGTAACAATCTAGGACTACGGGTTGAGCTGTCAAAATCGGGACTGTCACACGAAAAACAGATGGGAGGTATGGTTAAACATAGAGAGTAAACATTTAATTTATAATATGGGCAGCCATGCAATAAGAGTCATCAAGGACTGGTGAAAACTCAGTTCTGTGGTTTGAAAGGGTACAGGCTGGGAGTCCAGGTACCTAAAGCAAAACTACATCTTGTTGGCCAGAAAACACTTCTTCTCTGAGCTGGTGCCGATAGTTCTAAACTTCCATCCTCTGTACATCAATCTGCTACAAATCCTCTTACTATATTAATGTTTGTAGGAACAACAAATATTTCAGTATCGTAAAGTGGTGCCACCACAACATGGTCTAAAGCTCTGCATACATGTAAAGACCTCGCCAAACAAGCAGAAATTACCCAAATGCCCCATCTTGAGGTAGGTGATAGGCTGTTCCAAGCCAGGGTCAAACGATTGTACAGGTATAGGACCTGGGGGTTTCCGGATAATGGATCTTTCCATAATTTGGATCTCCATACCTTAAGTCTACTAGAAAATAAAGTAAACATTAAATAAACCCAATAGGCTGGTTTTGCCTCCAATAAGGATTAATTATATCTTAGTTGGGATCAAATGTAAGTTAAATCGTTAAATCAAATGAGGCAGTTCTGGGAGATAAGTCGCTCCCTGAATCTGAGCATGTGGCTCTGCCCTAATGTACAGTTACATTATGTACTGTTATTGCAGTTATGGTTACATTTTATTGCTCATCTTTCTATTCAGTCCCTCTCCTATTCATATTCCAGTCTCTTATTCAAATCAGTGCAGGGTTGCTAGGGGAATTTGGACCCTAGCAACCAGATTGCTGAAATTGCAAACTGGAGAGCTGCTGAATAAAACGCTAAATAACTCAAAAACCACAAAATAAAACCAATTGCAAATTGTCTCACAATATCTCTCTTTACATCATACTTAAAGTTAACTCAAAGGTGAACAAACCCTTTTAAACGTGCCTGATCGACATCTGCTTGATTTGTGGCCAGATGTTGCTCGGGGAAGCCCCATGGAGGGTCCCATACATAGTCCAACCAACTGCACGATTTTCACAATGGAATAAAGGAACAGTTAAGGTGGTATGGTTACCTTAACACAAACAACAGCAGGTAATACAGTATTTAATGAAAAAGACATGTTTATTTCCAGTGATAAAGATATTTTAAACAGGGGTTCTCATCCCCATTATTTAGAAAGAAAACTTTATAAATTAGAAAGCATCCCCAACACCCACAAAAACATATAAAATAAAATCATTAAAAAAAAAAAACAACAGTTTTTGTTTCCAAGAAGGGTTATAAAGGGGGAAGTCCAGGATTACAGTAGATCTGTTAGAATCAGCAGTACACGGGACATAACAGTCTCACAGCACAAGGACTACCAAAGCAGGCACTTGAGACAAAGGGGTATATTTCTCAAAGAGTGAAGTTAGAGGGCGCCACAGTCCGCTAGTACGGAACACATTTTAGGACATCATCAGGAGAAAACACGCTCCTGCATGCGCTCTCGTAAATAAGTATGTAGACTTGTCTCTTATTCTACTCACTTATCCCAAAGAAACTGCAGTCACACCTCTGTGCTACCCACATATGCTGTTGCAATCTCCCCCCTTGTGGCTCAGCCCTCCATCCTCGGTCCTCATCCGTCCCTCCTCGGTCCTCAGCCCTCCCTCCTCGGTCCTCAGCCCTCCCTCCTCGGTCCTCAGCCCTCCCTCCTCGGACCTCAGCCCTCCCTCCTCGGTCCTCAGCCCTCCCTCCTCGGTCCTCAGCCCTCCCTCCTCGGTCCTGAGCAATCCCCTCCTTGGTCCTCATCTGTCCCTCCTCAGTCCTTAGCCCTCATTACAAAAGCCCTCCATCCTCAGCTCTCCCTCCGTGCTCAGACCTCCGCTCGTAAGCCAGGCTGATAGCTGAGGAGGGAGGGCTGAGGACCGAGCCACGAAGGGGGAGATTGCAACAGCAAATGTCGGCAGCTCAGAGGTGTGACTGCAGTTTCTTCAGATAAGTGAGTAGAATAAGAGACGAGTCTACATACTTCTTTTTTTTGAGAGCGCATGCAGGAGTGTGTGTTCTCCTAATGATGTCCTAAAATGCGTTCCATATGCTAGATTCCGCCACTCTCCATTCATTTCAATGGGATTGTGAAAGCGTATTTATCAAAGGATGAACATTCACTTTCACCCGTTGATAAATACTCTTTTAAAAAATCCCATAGAAATAAATGGAGAGAGGCAGAATTTCACTCTAGCGGACTGTGGCGATCTCTAACTTCACTCTTTGATAAATAAACCCCAAAGAAGGTGCGGGAGGCAGGGTGAATTACCTGGGCTCAACTATTAAAATGGCAAACTATAGGTTAGGCACATACAGAGGAGTTCTAATACTCTCAGCAGTACCTCTGACACAAAAAAAAAAAAAAAAGACTGAAAGTCTGACAAGTGCTAACAACATTGTGGCTTTCAGATTTGTGGCACGTGGAAAAGATGTGCAAAACATATGATAAAAGATCTTGGATTGGGGAGACCCCGGAGCTTATCCGCTTTGCTTTGGGGATTCCGGTTATTGCTTTTAGCAGCACCGCGTCACACTGGATATGCAAAATACTGAATAAGCAGAAAAAAAAACATATTAAAAGCATTTAAAATACCAGCAACCTGTGGCTCACTCCCAGATTGGTTTAGCTGCAGTGAGAGTGCCAAGACTAATTCAACCACAGCTTTGTAAATAAACCTCTAAGAGCAACAAGGCACCGTGGACATGATCCCATCTATTGACCTGAGTCGCCGTTCCATACACAGGGGAACCGTCTCAAACTTAATACAAAATAAAATAGTTCTTGGGAATGTTCTCTTCCGAGTTGCACAATGCCACCTATGAACCAGTTAAGAAGCACGTTTCCCTTTCACAGAGGAGCATGGCAGCTCAAGGGGATGGGTGCTGCTCACTGGCTTTAAAGGAAAATTCAAACCTAAAACCCCTATCCCTCTACCCTACATAGACCCCCCTCCCTCCAGACTGTTACCCCGGGCAAATGCCCCTAACGTTTTACTTACCCCTCGGTGCAGATTCAGGCATTGGAGTTCACAGGTGCCATCTTCAGGTGCTTCGGTAATCTTCGGAATGAGGCTGGCACTTCAGCAATTTTTGTGAGTTCCGGCACATGCGTTGTTGTCGCGAAACAGAAAATTACTCCAACTGCGCATGCACCAGAACGCCAGTCTCATTACAAAGATTTCCAAAGAGAACTCTGTGAACTCCGATGGGGGGGGGGGGTGTCTATGTAGGGTAGGGGTTTATTTAACTTTAGGGTTAAATTCCCCTTTAAAGGAGAAGGAAAGCTACCAAAGCAGTTTATTGCCAATATATTAGCCACACTAGTGCAAGCTGTAACACTATATTTATTCTGTAGAATGCTTTACCATACCTGAGTAAACAGCTCTAGAAGCTCTCTCGGTTTGTTTAGGATAGCAGCTGCCATATTAGCTTGTTGTGACATCACTTCCTGCCTGAGTCTCTCCCTGCTCATTGATAGCTCTGGGCTCACATTACACTAGGGAGGGGGGAGAGGAGCAAACTGAGTATGCTGAAGCCCTAGCCCTGGAGGTTTAAGCTGAAAACAGGAAGTCTGATACAGAAGCCCATGAGTACACAATAGAAGGAAAGAAATACAGTGTTTCTTTTGACAGAGGACTCAGAGCAGCATTACTTTGAGGGTTTACTGGTGTATTTAGATAGACCTTTCTGATAAAGCTTACTTAATTTTAACCTTTCCTTCTCCTTTAACTGTAATGAACTAAAGTTGACCCAAAAATGTACCCAAAATATATTGCCCCCCGCACACATAAAAGATGTGGCAGATGATGATCACACATCGGTAACTGGTAGGCTGGCATCATCTAAATCCAAAAGCACAGGTTCACGACGGTTGCTATACATGGTGACAGAGGCAGGTGTCATTTTGCAAAGCTGGTTTCCTGCAGAGAGAGTCTGGACCTTGCTGTATCCTGGCTGGACCTTGTTAATGGAGTTCGATTCTTCCCTCTCGCGGAAAGGCATTCCGGGGTCAGAGAGCTGAGCTCTGGCGGCTGAGTGAGGGAGAGTGAAGGAACGAGAGGGTGTGCCGTGTTCAGAACTTGGGGCCTCCTGCAGAGAACAAAGATATGGTATGTGAGAAAGCCATCTGACGTTGGTAAGTCAGTGCCAGGTCTGATGAGCTGTGACAAAGTCAAGGAAAAGCAAGAAAAAAACGACAGTTGCAAAATCATAAAGCATGATGGGACAGTCATTATCACAAGTCCATGGTTGATTACAACAAGGTAAAGAGAGAGAATCTTCTGAAAACCTCAGCCACTAAAGGGGAAAATCGTTAAAAGGGAATACTCATGTTATCAAACTTTTTTTAGTGGGTTGAATTAGTTTGTAAGATTAAAGTAAACCTGTTTAGAAATGGCAGTATTAAAGGGAAATAGCAGGGACACTGGGGCTCATTAGCACCTGGGCAGTAAACTCGCTTTGTTCAGCCAACCGCAAACCAACATTGATAGCAAACTATTGGCTGCCAGGAGTTACTGCATCTCTTACACTAGGGAGTGCCAAAGGTCATCTATAATATGGAACAAATACATAAATAAGGTTAAAGGAATTGTTCAGTATAAAAATAAAAACTGGGTAAATAGAGAGGCCGTGTAGAATAAAAATTTTTATAATATAGTTAGCCAAAAATGTAATGCATAAAGGCTGGAGTGACTGGATGTGTAACATAATAGCCAGAACACTACTTCCTGCTTTGCAGCTCTCTTGGCTTCCACTGATTGGTTACCAGGCAGTAACCAATCAGTGACCTGAGGAGGGGCCACATAAGTCATATCTGTTGCTTTTAAATTTAAGCTGCATGCTAAGGATCAATTGCAAACTCACTGAACAATTATGGCCTATGTGACCCTCAAGTCACTGATTGGTTACTGCTTGGTAACCAATCAGTGGAAGCCAAGAGAGCTGCAAAGCAGGAAGTAGTGTTCTGGCTATTATGTTACACATCCAGTCACTCCAGCCTTTCTACATTACATTTTTGGCTAACTAACTTTATTAAAAACATTATTTATTTTGCACAGCCCGTCTTTTTACCCAGTTTTTATTTTTATACTGAACTGTTCCTTTAAGATTATTATGACTCAAAGGGGCGGTTCACCTTTAAAGTAACTTTTATTAAGTTATAGAACAACCAATTCCAATCAACTTTTCAATTGGTTTTCATTATTTATGGTTTTATAGTTATTTGTCTTTTTCTTCTGACTCTTTGCAGCTTTGAAATGGGCGTCGCTGTTCCCTTATAAAAAAAATGCTACAAATGTATTGTTATTGCTACTTTGTATTAATGACCTTTCTATTCAGTCCACTCCTATTTATATTCCAGTCTCTTATTCAAATCAATGCATGGTTGCTAAGGTAATTTGGACCCTAGTTACCAGATTAGCTTAAGATGCAAATTGAAGAGCTGCTGAATAAAAAGCTAAATAACGCAAAAACCTTTAATAATAAAAAATGGAAAAAAATTGGAAATTGTCTCAGAATATATATATATATATATATATATATATATATATATATATATATATATATATATATATATATAAATAGAAACAGCGCCACCTTCTGCCTTATAAAGTGCATTTTAAAGTCACACAAAACGAGAGTGACCGCAGTTAATTAAAGGGGACCCGTCACCCAAAAAAATGATTTCAAATCCTATTTTATCACGTTAGTCAAGCAAAATGAACTTTAATTACATTATATAAATTGTTTGAATCTTGTTTTCTTCAGTCTGGGAATTCATAATTATAGCAAACAGGCAGGAGCCATTTTGTGGACACTGTTATTAAGGCAATTCTTGCATCATCTCAAAATCTTGTTTGTGCACCAGAATGGGGAACTTGATGTCCATCCCCATGCCCTGGCTACACAATTAAACAGTTAAGAGAAATGGTGGAATAAGGAGAGAGCAGTGACCTCTGGGAAGTGCTGAATGGAAAGTGAAAATAATTGCCTAAGGCATAAAAGAGGGGCAGGCAATAATTGATTGACAGCTGAGATTTTTAAATGAGTTTACAACAGCTATGAATGCTTTATTAAAAAAAATATTTGGATTTCATGTTTAATTTGAAAATGACTTTTATTATACAGCTTTTTATGTCTGGGTGACAGGTCCCCTTTAAAATGTACCATGTGCTAATATATTACCCCTATGAGTATAAAGAGCCATGAGTGAGCATCTGGCCAATGCTATCTTAATTTTTTGGACTTACTAGCCCATTAAAGGGGATGTTACCTTCAAACTAACTAAGTATGATATCGAGAGTGATATTCAGAGAGAATTTGCAATTGGCTTTCATTTTCTATTATTTGTGGCTTTTGAGTTATTTAGCTTTTTACTCAGCAGCTCTCTAGTTTGCAATTTCAGCAATTTGGATGCCAAGGTCCAAATTACCCAAGCAACCATGCATTGATTTGAATAAGATACCGGAATATGAATAGGAGAGGCCTGAATAGAAAGAGGAGTAATAAAAAGTAGCAATAACAAAATATGTGTAGCCTTACACAGAATTTAATTTTAGATGGGGGTCAGTGACCCCCATTTGAAAGCTGAAACGAGTCAGAAGAAAAAGGCAAATAATTCAAAAACAATAAAAAATATATAAAGAAGACCAACTAAAAAGTTGCTTAGAATTGGCCACTCTATAATATACTAAAAGTTAATTGAAGGTGAATCCCCTATTTAAGCACATATCTTTCACTTTGAGAAGGTGCCATATGTTAACCTATACATATCTATGAAGGACGCTCTATTCCCAACACTGCACATCGTTCTGGAATTGAACATGCTCTATTATTGGCAAGAAACATATCATGCAAACATACACTGTGCTGATGGATGAGGTGGGGTGTGCAAATGAGAGTCTTGGACATAGGGACAGGGTTACATGAGAGGGACGGCAGCAATTGATCAGTAGAGTGGACATGCACTGCTGCCTGTGTACCTTGGAATACAGGGGTTCGAAAGGCGTCTGACCTGTCGTATCTGCAGGGACACAGGGGTGGGTGGAAGTTAGATACTTACTGAAGGATCAAGAAAAGATGGGATAACAGAAAACACCAGGAAAAATGGCAGTAACAACTGTGTGGTTAAATCTAACAAGGACCAATTAGGGGTATGTATATATTATTCTGTTCCATGTAATTTAAAGGGGGAGAAGGGTAAAATCTGTAGGTCTCCAGCTGCTGAGTAACTCTCAGTATCCCCATGGAGTATTAAAAGTGTACGGATATTAAAAGTGACCACAGCTTGGATATTCCTACAATCTGCATCTGTTTTCCTCGATCAGTCTGGCACCCATAACCATAGCCATGTCATTTCTACTTTAGGGTAGGAATTCAGTGAACTAGAATTAAAAGTTAACCACAAGATTAAAAAGAAAAAAACAAATCTCTATTTCTTATTACCGGTCTGAACATGGGAAAACTATACCCCCAAAATGAACACTTAATCAACAGATAGTTTATATCAAATTAAGTGACATATTAAAGAATCTTACCAAACTGAAATATATATATATTTAAGTAAATATTGCCGTTTACATCTCTTGCCTTGAGCCACCATTTCGTGATGGTCTGTGTGCTGCCTCAGAGATCACCTGACCAGAAATACTACAACTCTAACTGTAACAGGAAGAAGTGTTGAAGGAAACGACACAACTCTGTCTGTTAATTGGCTCATGTGACCTAACAAGTAAGGTTTGTTTGGTATGTTTGTGTGCACCATGAATCCTACGATCCCAGGGGTCGCCCTTATTTTTTAAAATGGCAATTTTCTATTTATGATTACCCAATGGCACATACTACTAAAAAAGTGTATTATTATGAAAATGGTTTATTTACATGAAGCAGGATTTTACATAGGAGCTGTTTTATGCAATATCTTTTTAGAGAGACCTACATTGCTCGGGGGGTATAGTTTTCCTTTAAATAAAGGGAATACAAACCATATACAGGTATGGGGTCCGTTATCCGGAAACCCATTATCCAGAAAGCTCCGAATTACTGAAAGGCTATCTCCCATAGACTTAATTTTATCCAAATAATCAGAATTTTTAAATATGATTTCCTTTTTCTTTATACTTTTACAACAGTACCTTGTACTTGATCCAAACTAAGATATAATTAATCCTTATTGGTGGTAAAACCAGCCTATTGGATTTATTTAATGTTTATATCATTTTCTAGTAGACTTAAGGCATGAAAATTCAAATTACAGAAAGATCCATTATCCGGAAAACCCCAGGTCCCGAGCATTCTGAATAACAGGTCCTGTATTTAATTAAACCTTTAATTGCAGTTTTCGTCACCTCTCTGTTTATAACGGTCAGAGTAGGAGCTGCTGTAAGGTTTGATTTGATTCCAATCAATAACGTCTCATCGGTAGATTAAGGAAACTGTTCCCGTTATAGCACTACGGGATTAGGCTTAACATTCCATGCTAAGGAAAGCCTTAGAGAACATGCAATTTTTTGCAAGCCTAAATCTGTCGGGCCAAAAAGCATAGCAGCAGAAGCTAGCAGTAGTATAAAAGTGTACAAAATGTGCAAACTACTTGTGCTGCATTGCCAAAAGGAGGCACACAGTGATCTACGTTTAAACAGAATGTAAAAGGAACCAAACACATACGCAACCCCAAGCATCATGTATGTACTAATAACTCATGTAGCCACTGCATGCTCAAAGGCGTGAGGGACTGTTTGCTTTGCAATTTATGCATTTCAATGTGCATTGGAAGGAACCTACAGAGGCTGCAGATCTAGCAGGCCCACGCTGTGCCACAATAGCACCAGAAATGGCTCGAATCCAGCTGTGCATTTCATCCGGGCTGTCGGTCTGCAAAAAAAAAAAAGCATAAATATAATCACAATCTGCCATTGTATTTGCCAAATTAAATATAACTTGGCCGTGTATGAAGTGCTGACATATATATATTACAATTGAACAGCCATCTGTATGCGATACGCTACATGTACCGTATGTCTTTTATGTAATCAGTTCCTAATTGGCAACAGATTCAGCAAATGCAAAGTGCATCTCATTACAAGATATGGAAATTCTGATACATTGTTTTACCGTTAAAATGATCTTATATATGCGTGGTGTTCATGTTATGATTACAGAGGAAAGAATGAGTAGGCAAAGACAGAGTTTGCCTATGAACACTTCATGTGCCTTTTGCATAAATGGAGATGATCAAGGGAAAATGAGGAGGGGTCTCAGACTATGCTAACTGTGGATGGTAGGCATGTGAGGTGGATGATAATGAATATGAGGTGGGTGAAGAGGAGTTGTTGCCGAAGAGTGACCTAAAAGATGAGAATGGTTGAGTGTAATGAGAGAATTCACAAAAGAAACCAGTAATCATTTATACAGCTGTGAAATGTGAACTTGTTGCCCTTTTAAATCTGTCTTCTTAGTGGAATAAAAGGCAATAACTATCAAAAGTCAGATGCTTACAAAGGGCTGCCAAACACCTGATGTCAGGCACAATGTGATTGGCTGCCTGCAAAATAAGCTGAAAGCAACAAGTCGCTCTTGTCTGTTGTATGTGAGGCCAAAAGCCTGGAAAAGCTGCGGGAAAGTTTTCATTCAGGATCATGGTTTTAAACCAGGCATGCCAAACGTAAATGGCATAACCCCCAAAGAAGCTTTTTGTCCCATTTTAGGAGATGAAATACCAGATACAATATAAATAAACATAATTCAGTTGAAAGAATTTGGGCTGAAACCGTTTAGATGGGTTTGAGATAGTTGATTAGGAATGGGCCTGTGTTAAGCTTAGAGTCCTTCAGGATTCCAATAAGAGAACAGAGGAATGGGTATGTCTGGACCATGGTAATATCTCCCATGCAATGTCTGTGCCTGACACATTTAGATGAAAACAGATGCGCCTGAGGCTATCAGGAGTAGGTAATCTGCCAACCCCAAGCATGGGACAAAAAACACCCATCAGTATTAGTGAGGCCCTATATCTGTTCTGTACTGCTGAGGACAGGGCTGCCATCAGGAGGGCACAGGGGGTACTGCTGTACTGGATCTTGTCCTAAAGGGGGCCCGACTGTGCTGCAATTTTCAAAATAGCCGTGTCCCCTTGACAGCGAAGTTCCGAAGAGCCGAAGTTCGGAACAGTTGAAGTCCCGAAGAGCCGAAGTCCCGAAGTGCCAAAGTCCCGAATAGTGGAATTCCCGAAGTTCGGAAATGCCAAACTCCTAAAGAGCTGAAGTTCCGAACCGTTGAAGTCCCGAAGAGCCGAAGTTTGGAACAGCTGAAGTCCTGAAGAGCTGAAGTTCCGAAGAGCCAAAGTTCTGAAGAGTCGAAATCCCAAAGAGCCGAAGTCCTGAACATTCGAAGTCCTGAAGAGCCGAAGTTCCAAACAGCCGAAGTCCTGAACAGCCGAAGTTTCCGAACAGCCGAAGTTGCGAAAAGACAAAGTCACAAAAGAAGCCAAACTTGACGTCCTGAAGCCACGAAAAGACCCAATGTGTGTGTTTTTTTATTTTATTAAACTCCTGGCCACCAATATCTTATTTTAATACTCTATAGGCCCCTGCCACAAATGTTTTTTTTTAAAAAAAATATTCTCTGGGGCCACAATGTTTCTTTTCTTTTTTTTTTTTTTTAAACTTGTAAACCCTGACCACCAATTTAAAAAAAATAAAAAACTTTTATGGGGGGCCCTGGCACCACAGTTTTTTTTAAATTATAAGGGTGCCCTGATCATCATGGCTGTTTATAACTTGTGTGTGTGTGTGTGTGTGTGTGTGTGGGGGGGGGGGTTACCGTTTTTATCGCTGATATCTGTGGCGTGGGGAGAGTGGGGCACCGATAATTTTGTTGTACGAGGCCCCGTGATGTCTAATGGCCACGGGACATGAAAATAGGGGTTTTTTTTCCACCAGATTGAAACATCAGCTTTGAAATAGACAGGTTTCCAAAGCTTATTCTTGAAGTCTGAGTGGTCCATTTCTTAGCCAATTAACAGTCATCCAATAAGAGAAGAGAGCAGGGGTAAATGAATATATGTGTAATAGGGATGCACCAAATCCAGGATTTGGCCAGGATGTGGCCTTTTTCAGCAGGATTCGGACAAAATCTTCTGCACGGCCGAACCAAATCCGAATTTGCATATGCAAATTAGGGGCGGGAAGGGAAATCACATGACTTTTTGTGCGTATGCAAATTAGGATTCGGTTCAGCCGAATCTTTCACAAAGGATTTGGGGGGTTTGCCCAAATCCAAAATAGTGGATTTGGTGCATCCCTAATGCGTAACAATAAAGCAAATGCATACCTGTACAAAGAACGTTCTGAAAGTGGTGACGATTTCAAACAGGTTGTCCCTCAGCATGTTGTCACTAAGGGAAAGCACATCACTTATTACATCCATCATTTGCAATAAGAAAGCCCATGTAGTGTACGTCAGTAATATTTTTATATACTAGGCAATGCATGCTGTTGCAAAACAGCAAGTGGAGGAGAGATGTATGATAAATATGCTGCAGTCCCATGCTGCATGCGTTCTCACCTCTGTTTGCATTCTTGCACCTTCTGCACTTCTCTGAGCTGTATCACACGAAGAGGATCCCTCTCCTAGAACACAAACAAGCACATATTTTTATTAGGGACACCAAGGGAATGTCATACAGCTCTTCTAGAGGGCAAGAGAAGAACAAGAAGAGAGGGCAGATGTATAGAGCAGCTACAGAAAGAGATCAGCCCACAGGGGATGGTCTAAAAGGAAGGGAGCCGGAAAACATCCTACCATTTCGGATTTAAAATATTCTATTGTGTTCTCGTCAAGAACAAAATATCTTCGTTTCCAGTTCTTCATCTGTAAATAGAAAGCAAGAAGAGTAAGGCAGCTAGGACTTCCACCCTTCCCTTACCGAGTCATAATGTACAGGTTCCCCTATTTCTGTACAAATTACAGTCACAAGCTGTGAGCCGAGTATACCCAGACTGTGTCTCACTGTGACTGTATCTTATGTCCTTACGCATTAACTACATAAACAATAAATATGACCAATTTATAAACCAAATTAAGCTGCCGGATATTCTGATCAAATCGGTTTGCTTGTTCCCGTTGCTTCCATTCATTAACAGTGGGTTTAGGACAGGAGTGCCCATACTTTACAAATGCGAGGTCTACTTTTAACGATGTTGTCTCATTATGATCTACATCCATAATATCATTGTTAGCATTTTGTATTACTTAAATATTACATATTATGTATGGGAAAACTTATATTACTATATTTAAGAATGTAATTATTTATTATGTATTACTATTATATTATAGTTATATTATTGTATAATTATTTTTTATTATTAACTATTTCTTATGTATCAGCAAAAATATCTGGAGGCTGATTTAGATAAGCTGTTTGTTGACAGTGTCTTGAGATCTACTGATCACCAGCTAAAGGTCTACTGGTAGATCCCGATCTACCTTTTGGGCACCCCTGGTTTAGGAAGTTTTTAGGACTAGAACTGACAGTAATTTCACTTTCAGGCTCTTCTGTTTATAGTCAAGGGGAGAGAAGAAAACACCCTTGTGTAATGGCACCTTAACCCCCTTCCTTTTGAAGTAGCCCCAAAAACACAATCATAATGCCAAACAGAGCTTTTATGATCTTCTTAATAATCACGAATAATACATTTTATATCATGAAATAAAGTTTCCATAACTGTTCTCTCAGTACATAAATTTTGACAAAACCTCCGGTAAAGGGGTGGTTCATCTTCACGTTAACTTTTAACATGTTATAGAGTTGCTTATTCTAGGCAACTTTTCAATTGGTCTTCATTATTTATTTTTTTAATTATTTGCCTTCTTCTTCTGACTCTTTCCAGCTTTCAAATGGGGGTCACTGAGCCCATCTAAAAAAACAAATGCTCTGTAAGGCTACACATTTATTGTTATTGCTACTTTTTATTACTCATCTCTCTATTCAGACCTCTTCTATTCATATTCCAGTCTCTTATTCAAGGCAATGCATGGTTGCTAGGGTCATTTGGACCTTAGCAACCAGATTGCTGAAATTGGCAAACTGGAGAGCTGCTGAATAAATAAGTCAAATAATAAAAAATGGAAACCAATTGCAAATTATCTTAGAATATCACTCTCTACATCATACTAACAGTTCATTTAAAGGTTAACAACCCCTTTAAGGTCAAAGCCACACGGAGTGTTGGTTCCACTGCTCTCAGTCTGCATTTTGTAGGCGGAAAGAAGCAGATCTGCTCACTTCTGCAGCTCCATGTAGCTTTGCATTGAGAGGCAGAGCTTTGGCCTGAATACATCTACACAGAGTGGAGATCAGCCCAAAGATGTCTCCTTTCACTTTTTGGCAGATCTTCACTCCGCTCCATCTAGCTGCATTTGGGCCACAGCTCTGCTCGCCAGTGCAGCTACACGGAGCTGCGGAAGTGAGTGGATCTGCTTCTCTCTGCCTGCCAACTAAACGAAGGTGGACAGCAGTTGAGCCAACTATGTGTTTGACTTGGGCCTACCAGATAATAATATAATGACTACATTGCTCTGGAGGCATTGGAGAAGGGCAACAAATACAATTTGGAGAGTTTGTCAAGATCAAATGTGTTGCCATAAAAGAAAACACAGGCCCTTGGTACACTTACCACAGCCCCCTGCTTCACACAGTAGCCAGCTTTTATCACACTGCTCTCCGAGTGGCGGGATGGTGAGCAAGGAAGCTGGCTCTGAGTGCGCTTGAGATTGCCCCGATCCCCTGTGTTGGCACATTCACTGAGTTCTTGCTGCACAAAAGAAACATTAAATTAAATGACATGATCAAGTTTAATATAATCCTGCCCCAAATACATGGTTCATTTTATTGTATCAGCCTGCTACGATTAAAGGTGGAACAATGCTCATCTATACCTAAATAATTTGGTTAACGTGGGGAACGAGTGGGAGCTAGTCACCCACTGTCCACCTATGCCGCTCCCGCCCTACGCGTTTCACTGATCGCTCGGCTTTTTTAGGGGCACTAGCTCCTACTCGTTCCCCACGTAGACAGGCAGGTTTGCTAGGGCATGTTTGGAAGGGAGGGTTCATGGGTATCCGTGATTGGATCTTAATAAGCAAACTGCGCTTTAACTTGGAAAGAGTAAGGAATGCTCACAGCCACCATCGATCCACCTTATGTCACTAGAATTTTAATATCTGTGTATTTTAGGGACACGGTCCCACACTGCTCCCAGAGGAAAGGGGGAGTGTGTCTTGTTTCTGTGGCAGCGTATTTTTTTACGTTTTAATGTTAAATTAATTAATTATATCTTAACCGGTTAACTGGAAGCCCAGAGTCTATACAAGCCTTCCTTTGTATGTGGCTCTGATTGACTTCAGTTGTTTTGTCTTATTTAATGTTTAAATAATTTTCTAGTAGATTTAAGGTATGAATATCTAAATTACGGAAAGATCCGTTATCCAGAAAAACTCAGGTCCTGCGCATTCTGGATAATAGGTCCCACACCTGTACTATAAAGTACTGTTAACTAAATGGATCTGGCACAAGCAAAATACAACCTTATATGTATCTGCACAATAACACAGACATGATAGTTTATGGACAACAACAATACAATTCCTACCTGTGTTGGGGTAATAATTGGCACACCGCCAACAATATCAGTCCGATACGATATCTGCTTTTTCCCCACCCCATCTGTCTGGTTGTTCAGACTGTCAGTGAGGGCTGGTGAATCAGATTTTGGTACCTAAAAGGAAATCAACAGCACAAATTTAATAACTTTATCAAGATCCAGACATTCCAGTGGGAGGTACAGGTCATATAAGTCCTCGATGGAAGAAACGAGGTGGAGGTTTTGGCCTGAGCCAATACAAAAGCCCGAGTATGTGTCAAATAGGAATCAAGTAATAAAATACTTTTCTAAAAATTTCATTATGAATAATTGTGATCAAGTGTAGAAGAAAAAAAAAAAAAGACATTTCTGTCCTGTGCATCTTTTGTCAAGCGCCCAAAGACATTGAAAGGTGGCACATGGGTAACAAGCTGATCGCACTCCTGATAAGTCAGACAGTGAAGTTGAAAGGCCAATATACTGCAGATATATATCTGAAATAATGTCTGATATAATAACCAGCGAAGCTATCCAGTCACAAATGTAACTACAGAAGATAACACATAGGACACACAGTTCAGCTTAGTTCCCCAAACCAAAAATCTGAGCTAGAGTCCTGCAGTGGGTCGTGTGTCCGCGGGTACCCACAAAAAAAGTGGACACCCTGCGGAACGAGGGGAGGATTTTCAGGTGCGGGTATAGATGCGGGTCTGCGGAGTCGCGGGTCTGGTTGCGGGTCTCATCTAAATTTCTTATCTTATGTAATATTGTCTATATTTTACTCCTTTTCAAGTTTTACAAAACTTGTATCTGTCCCTGCCCACTTTTGATGACGTTACTTCCGGTGGTCGGCAGGTTGCGGATAAGGCAGTTGCGGGTCCGGGAAGCAGGTCAAAGTGGGTAAATATGCAGGTTTCGGTTCGGATCGCTGGCGGCGGGTTTGGGTCTTAGAAATTGGTTCTGTGCAGGACTCTAAACTGAGCTAAATTTAAAGGTAACTGACCTAAATTCCCTTGTGTGTGGTTAGTTTTAGTAGCACTGCTCACTGTATGTAAGATAAAGAATCAACTGTGCCAGTGTGTGACTAATAAGTCGGTAACTCTCACAGCTTTTGTGGCATTACACTGGCACCTCTCATCCCTGCAGGTGATATAAAAAAAGCACCAGAAAGTAACGAAGAGGCGTTCACACTGCTTCTATTGTTCCGTTTCACATCCCTCTGTGGGTAGGCTCAGACTTGTCTCCGCAACAGGCCGAGGGCTTCATAAGAAAGTGATTATTTTGCAGCCAATCAGAGCAGTGTGTGTGGGAGTAAAAAACGAGCTTCTGGCAGGAAACCCGGCTTCCCACATTTCTGCACTTATAAAAAGCACCACTGCGTGTTTCTAACTAGGAAGAAGGTACAAAGACTTTTCTTTTATCTACAGGGAAGGGTTGTGCTGACATAGTTACTACACAGGAATTACATTTTACTTTGGTGTAATTAGCCAATCAAAAAGGTTTCCTTAGGTCAGAATGCTTGACTAGATGTATTTAACATCAAACACCCAAGGTTGGGTGTTGCAACATGATGCAGGTATTAAAGGAACAGTAATTTTTAAAAATAAGTGTTTTAAAGGGGACCCGTCACCCAAAAAAAATATTCAAAATCCTATTTTATCACATTAGTCAAGCAAAATGAACTTTATTACACTATATAAATTATTTGAATCTTGTTTCCTTCAGTCTGGGATTTCAAAATTATAGCAAGCAGGCAGCAGCCATTTTGTGCACACTGTTATTAAGACAAGCCTTGTATCATCTCAAAATCTTGTTTGTGCACCAGAATAGGGGACCCGATGTCCATCCCGATGCCCTAGTTATACAATTAAATGGTAAAGAGAACGGGGGAATGTGGGGAGAGCAGTGACATGTAGGAAGTGCTGAATGGGAAGTGAAAGTAATTGTCTGCCCCGCCTCTATGCCACTGGCATAGAGGAGTGGCAGACAATTTTGATTGACAGCTGAGATTTTTAAATGAGCTTACAACAGCTATGAATGCTTTAATAAAAAATAGAAATTGGATTTCATGTTTAGTTTGAAAAGGACTTTTATTATACAGATTTTTGTGTCTGGGTGACAGGTCCACTTTAAAGTAATAAAAATATAATGCAGTGTTGCCCTGCACTAGTAAAACTGCTGTGTTTGCAACAGAAACACTACTATTGTTTGCATAAATAAACTACTGTGTAGAAATGGGGGTGGCCGTTCAAAGGAGAAAAGGTTCAGGTTACACAGCAGATACTTAATATAAGCTCTGTAGAACTTAATGGTGTTATCTGTTGTCCACCTGTTCCATATAACCTTTTTTTAGTTTCTGCCATTGCTACACAGCAACTTATTTATATGAACTATAGTAGTGTTTCCGAAGCAAATCAGGTTTATCAGTGCAGAGTACTTTACGCTTTCATTTTTTGGAGTTACTGTTCCTTTAACATGTCAGGACACAAGGAATTATAAACGTACTGTTATTTTTGTCGCTTTGTTCAGCACATTGATCCATTCTACCAAGTCTTGTTGGTCATTGGCCTGGAGGAAGAATTTTCTCATTCCGGCATTCACCACTAGAAAAGAAAAAGCATTGGAGAATTAGTTGGGAACTTTATTTTACAGGGGTGGTTCAGCTTAAAGTTAACTTTTAGTATGTTATAGAATGGTTAATTCTAAGCAACGTCATTTTTTATTTTTTATCGATTTTTCAATTATTTGCCTTCTTCTTCTGACTCTTCCCAGCTTTCAAATGGGGGTCTACAAACAAATGCTCTGTAAGGCTACAAATGTATTGTTATTGCCACTTGTTATTACTTATCTTTCTATTGAGGCCTCTTCTATTCTTATGCGAATCAATGCATGGTTGCTAGGGAAATTTGGACCCTAGCGACCAGATTGCTAAAATGACAAGCTGGAGAGGTGCAAAATAAAAAGTGAAATCAAGCAAATGATAAAGGATTATTGTATCCGAAATATGTTGTGCACGGAAAAATAAAACAACACTGAATTTTGATGTGGTTCTCCAGAGCCTTGAGCTTATCTGCAAGTGTATGTGGCACTTTCCCAGCCAAATATCACGGTAAAAGTTGGGCTGATATCTTTACCCTGGCAGTATTCCATCAATTCATACTTCGTCATATAACCTGAAAGACGAACACCTGTCTCAATAAGATTCATGGTACTGTTTTGACTGCCTCTGAGATTCTTGGTACCATTCTGAATCATACTTTCACACCACAGTGAGTTATCGGAACACACCAAGCTGAATACGTTCAATGAAACCATAGATATTGGATCCTGGTGACTGAGTTGCCCGTAAGGCTATTGTTCATAGCAGAAGCATTTTCCAGTGGAAAATCCAGATGCAGTTGCAAGGACACAGCAATTACTAAGCTATTCAACAGGAAAGCATTTTTGGGTGTTTAACTAAAGAAGCCAGTCGGATGAGTAGTGAACGTTATCCAGATTACTGAGCAAATCCAGTTGCTTTAGATCTATCACTACTAGATACTGTATGTAAATCATGAACTAAATGATGAAAACCTTCATTGATATTACAAGCTTTACTATGAACAAGCAACTACTTTAAAAATGTTGCTGGGAATTTGTTACTGCAATGATAAAATTATTCATTTAAACAAGCACTGATAGAGTAAAGACTCTTAAGCTCCCCATAGACTCGACGATTCTTCTTGCCGAACGACCGATTTTAGGGAAGTCCGGCCAATCCTTCGAAATTATCGTGCGGTTAGTGGGATTCGAACGATCGTACATCTTATGATTTTTCGGCCGACATCTGTCAGGAAATTGATCGGTCAGGTCAAAAAATCTTTGTTGGTCCCAGTGCAATCTATCTATGTTTGCAGGGCCAAGCAGGCAGCTCCCCTTTGTTTTCCTGGTAAATTGGTCTTTTTAGTTGATGGTACATTCGTACGATTGTTCTGAGAAGATCGTGGTCTCAGGATATGATCTTTTAAAAATCTCAACATCTATGGCCAGCTTTAGGGTCAGGGCACACGCTCAGATTCGGGGAGATTAGTTGCCCGGCGACAAATCTCCTGCTCTTCGGGGCGACTAATCTCCACGAACTGCCTCCCGCGGACAATTTACATTCTAGCCGGCGGTAGGCAGTTCGGGGAGATTAGTCGCCCCTGAAGAAGAGGAGCTTTGTCACCGGGCGACTAATCTCCCTGAATCTTATCGTGTGCCCTTACCCTTAAGTTGGAAACACATATAAAGATGCAATCGTTTGCCAAGATTGCCCAAACAAGCAGGATCTAAAGCTGGCCACAGTTATGCAGATATATCCTTTTGTCTGACGAATGATCATTCGTTACAATCTCCTGACCTATCACTAACCATTCAGATAAAATAAAGTAGTAAAAAGAACAAATCAGATTTAAAAAAAAATCAGACTATGTTCTGGGAAGTCAAAGACGGCAATCGTACAGAAGTTGTGTCCGACAGATAATAGTGACAGTCACCCATTGATGTCGTCAGATAGGCAATACATGCAGACAGAAATCTGCTAAACTGTCCGATCAACTAAACGACCGATGCCATGGCACGGAAAATGTTGGGAAATCAAACGAAACAAAGATTCGTACGACTTTATATTTGCGTCTGTTGCCAGCTTAACCATATCGATTGTACTACTGGTCACTTAAACTGGTTTTATTCAGTATCTTTCAGCTACAAGCTCTCTATTCCTGCTTTAATAATTAAGTAATAGAATTTTTTTTTCAGATGTCGTCTCACGAGGAAACTTCTGACGATATGCCACCCTGCTGGTGATTCTGGTGATTTGCATTCTTGCCAGCAGGAAGGCATTTGGGGGGGATTAGTCGACTTCGGGCAACATCGGAAAAAGAAGCACTCAGAGTGCCATCCCGCTGGCGATTTCAATTCTAGCTGGCGGCAAGGCTTTTCGGGGAGAGTAGTCGCCTGGGCGACAATCTCCCCGAATCTTATCGTGTGCCCTTACCCTTAAGTTGGAAACACATATAAAGATACAATCGTTTGCCAAGATGGCCGAAAACAAGCAGGATCTAAAGCTGGCCACAGTCGTGCAGATATATCCTTTTGTCCGACGAACGATCATTCGTTACAATCTCCTGACCTATCACTAACCATTCAGATAAAATAAAGTAGTAAAAAGAACAAATCAGACAATGTTCTGGCCATTAAGTCAAATACGGCAATTGTACGGAAGTTGTGTCTGACAGATAGTAGTGACAGCCAGCCATTGATATCGTCAGATATATATGCAGAGATATTATCGTTAGAATAACCTGTCCGATCGACTAAATGACTGATGCCACGGCACGGAAAATGTTGGGAAATCAAACCAAACCAAGATTCGTATGACTTTATCTTTGCATCTGTTGTCGGCTTGACCGCATCGATTGTACTACTGATCAATTAAACTGGTTTCATTCAGTATCTTTCAGCTACAAGATCCCTATTCCTGTTTTAATGAATAAGTAATAGAATTTTTTTTCGGAATTCCGAAGAGATACATGTGCCATCCCGCTGGTGATTTGCATTCTTGCCAGCAGGAAGGCTTTTGGAGAGATTAGTCGCCCGAAGTAGAGATATGTGGCTGGGCGACTAATTTCCCCATCTGCCACCATCCTAAATCTGCTCCTGTATGGCTTTACCCACAAACAAACCCAAATCAAGTAGGAGCTAGTGAATCAAACAATAGACGAGACGAAGAACATTCAGCACAGATGAGATTACAAGTACTGTAATAGGCAATGTGCTTCCTACTATAAATACCAGTTAACCCCCCCCCCCCAGATAAAGACTTATTAAACCTCAGCCCACATTTTCCTTATTGAGCATGTCCAAAAAAGGATATACAAAAGCTTGCCAGCAAAGAAAAGGAGCTAGATAAGGAGGAAGCCGGTCAGGAAAGAAGGAAAGAAGCGCATCTATTCAGGAAACAGACCTAAAATAGCACATCTCAAGAGAACACAGAGAAAAGCAGAGCATCACTGTCTGCATGTACATCTGTAGGCAGCATGTGTAAATAGGAAGGACTATAGACCTCTCCCCAGAGTTTTTATTGCAGTTATAGATGCCAGGCTATTCTGCAAAGAGATAGGCTGTGCAAAATAAAGAATATTTCTAATATAGTTATTTAGCCAAAAATGTAATGTATAAAGGCTGGAGTGACTGGGTGTCTAACATAACAGAACACTACTTCCTGCTGTTCAACTCTCTTGGTTTAAACTGACACATGGGTCATAACTGTTGCTTTTGAATCTGAGCTGAATGCTGAGGATCAATTGCAAACTCACTGAACAGTTATGTCCCATGTGGCCCCCCTTATAGTCACTGACTAACTCAGAGTTAGAGAGCTGAAAAGCAGGATGTAGTGTTCTGGCTATTATGTTACACATCCAGTCACTCTAGCCTTTATACATTACATTTTTGGCTAACTAACTATTTTATTATTTTGCACAGGCTATCTATTTACCCAGTTTTTATTTTCACGCTAAACTGTTCCTTTAAGGCTAAATTGGTATGGGCCCACATGTTGCCAACTTGTTTTTAAAAAGCTGTGTGTTTGCAGGTTACATAACAAATAACACTATTGTATTGGACAAGGCTTATCTGCTATGTAACCTGTACCTTTTATCCTTTTTTAGTTTTGAATGGCTGCCCTTGGTGGGCTCCTTTTGCCTAGAAGAAGTATTAGAGCTCAGTCTATTAAAATCACCAGACATCATGTCTCTCTACATGCAGAATTTGTGCAAAAAGGCAGTAATTTTGTTGGATTTTGTTTGTACTGGAATCGCTTATTTTGAATGAGCTACAATACATCTGCTAGGTAAGGAAGCCCCCCTATAAGATATATTGGATCAATTTGACACCCAACTCTTGCATGAAGACAGAATGAAGAGAAACAGATGCTGAGAGAGGGATAGTGAATATAAACTTGATTATTTAACGATGCAGAATATTTAATTGATTGTATTTACAAAGGTTCTTATTGCATTACGAAGAAGCTGATATTACATTTTCATTTTCGAGATAGTTCTCCTTTAATATGTGTAGCAACATGCCTCATCTACCTAGAGAGACAGGACCGACTGATCATTTCAGGTTCTGGTTTGCACGGTCTGCCTAAACCCCACAGCCGAGCCACAGGCCTGAATACCACATTACTTTCATGTAGACCCAGCTTCCTGATCCAACCTACAGTCCAATTCAACTGGCCACCAAAAATGTGTAAATTAATTTTTTTTTTTTTCCCCCATGCAATATGTTTCCTGTAGCTTCCCAAATTACAAAAATAATATACAGAGTGGTGTCGGCAACTAATGTGAAGCAAATCAGCATCCAAAAACAGTAACAACTACATCTTGCTTACCAAAGCAGAATTCGGCTTTCGGACGGAGTTTGGTTGCATCACTGACCTATAAGGTGATAGTAAGAGATTGAAGAAAACAGAGATTTACAACACAAGCGTCGGTATTGGTTATCAGTGATCAGTAATGAGCTGGGGAACACTTACCTTTGATATGTACGTCAGCTTCAGACAGCCAACACAAGGGGAACCTGCTGGTAGGTTCTAAAGGGAAAAAGAAAAAAAAATAGCCCAAGGTGACATAAGGGGAAAAAAAGTCATCATTCTTAAAGGGATACTGTCATGGGAAAAAATGTTAATAGTGCTGCTCCAGCAGAATTCTGCACTGAAATACGTTTCTCAAAAAAGCAAACAGAATTTTTTATATTTAATTTTGAAATCTGACATGGGGCTAGACATATTGTCAGTTTCCCAGCTGCCCCCAGTCATGTGCTCTGATAAACTTCAGTCACTCTTTACTGCAAGTTGGTGTGATATCACCCCCCCCCCCAGCAGCCTAACAACAGAACAACGGGAAGGTAACCAGATAACAGCTCCCTAACACAAGATAACAGCTGCCTGGTAGATATAAGAACAACACTCAATAGTAAAATCCAGGTACCACTGAGACACATTCAGTTACATTGAGTAGGAGAAACAACAGCCTGTCAGAAAGCAGTTCCATCCTAAAGTGCTGGCTCTTTCTGAAAGCACATGACCAGGCAAAATTAACTGAGATGCACCTACACACCAATATGCCAAATAAAATAAATACACTTGCTGGTTCAAGAATGACATTTTTATATGGTAGAGTGAATTATTTGCAGTGTAATTTATAAATAAAAACTAGAGATGCACCGAATCCACTATTTTGGATTTGGCCGAACCCCCGAATCCTTTGCGAAGGATTTGGCTGAATACCGAACCTTATTTGCATATGTAAATTAGGGTTGGGAAAGGGAAAACTATTTTTACTTCCTTATTTTGTGACAATAAGTCACGCAATTTCCCTCCCCGTCCCTAATTTGCATACACAAATTAGGATTCGGATTCAGTTCCACCGGGCAGAAGGATCGGCCGAATCAGAATCCTGCTGAAAAAGGCAGAATCCTGGACCGAATCCTGGATTCGATGCATCCCTAATAAAAAACGACATAAAAATCATGACAGAATCCCTTTAAATTTCGGGCTATAATAACAGGAAACAGGAAAAGGGAAAGACTTATAAATCCACCGCCAGCAAACAGCATGTAAATATTTTGATGATTTTTAAAAATGACTAAGCTGTATTTCTTGGCAACACTGTTCAACCTGATCCATGCTTTATCCACCAAAACAGGAGGCTGACAAATATCTGTACACGGTCGAGACAGTAGCACAGAGAATATTTTGGCAAGAAGAATAACAGACACATGCAAAGGTGGATTAACGGATATTAATATCAATAAAGCCTGACACTGATATGAAAGTGATCACCTGGGGATTGTCCATGTACCAGAGGAGGTTGTCCTGACTAGTGTCGAGGATGAAATACCGGCGGAGAAATTTCCCACTGTTCTCATGCTCCTCGATGTCCAGGAAGCCACAATTGCGATTCTGACGATCCACGTAAGGCATGTCTGGGCTGAAACATTACCCTGTGGGAGACAATAGACCAGTCACTTCTCCAGTCTCCCCTCTAATGTGTGAATGTTAAAAACAAAAAAAAACCACTTTATTCTATTGGAAATAAACTGCTTTGCTAGGTTTCCTTCTCCTTTAAGCGAGGTATGAAGCATTCCTTACATTATGCATTTAGAATATGCTATGGTTCATTACTCGCAGCCCAGAGAAGAGGCAAGCCTGGGACAGACATCAAGCAGCAAAACACACCCTAGTGTGGAGAATATTGCAAGCGGTTATCTGTGGAATCAGGGATATTTAATCCCTTTTCAAAGCATAATGCTCAGTAAGGATGCACCAAATCCACTATTCTGGATTCGGCCGAACCCCCGAATCCTTCGCTAAAGATTTATCCGAATACCGAACCCTAAATTGCATATGCAAATTAGGGCTGGGAAGGGGAAAACATTTTTATGTCCTTGTTTTGTAACAAAAAGTCACGGGATTTCCCTGCCCACCCCTAATTTGCATATGCAAATTAGGAGTTGGTTTAGCCGGGCAGAAGGATTCGACCGGATCTGAATCCTGCTGAAAAAGGCTGAATCCTGAACGAATCCTGGATTTGATGCATCCCTAATGCTCAGTGTAAACTTTATGGGGCATTTTCCGGTTGTAAATTCGCCCACCACCAGTTCAGAAATCAGTGTTCACTTTCCCAATAATGTGGCGGTATTTTAATGTAGCCTATAGCGAATACTTCCCTTATCTCAGCTAAGCAGGCAGTATGGGATTTCCCATTTAATAATAGTTTGGAGATAAATAATGTTCTATGTAGAAAATGAACCATGACTCTGTTTTCTAAAAAAGTAAAAAGAAATTAAGGAAGTTATTTATGAAGGATTGAGTTTTCAAATTCATTTTTTGGTCAAGAATCACATTTTCGTGTTAAAAAAAAACAAAACTAATTTTATTACAGCCGATCCTGGAAATAGCTCGTATCCGAAAATACACCATCTAAAACCTGTCAAGATCATGTAGTGTCAGAGGTCCCTTTAACCTTTTGAAGATGTTAACAGCCTTCACGAGTTTTTCACTGAGGGTTTTACCCAAAAAATAGATCAATTAGAGCTTTCGGGTTGTTAACCCCGAACAAAGTGATTTGAATTTTCTCCCCATCCAAGTTTTTTCTTTAATTAGAGACGAAAAGAATTAAAGAAACAATGCGGTTTACAAACGGTGTACTCTTGGTACCTCCAAACTTTTAATTGTGCGGAATTAAGCTTTATTCCGCACAATTAAAAGTTTGGAGGTACCAAGGGTACACCGTTTGTAAACAGCATCGCTTCTTCAATTCTTTTTGTCGCTATTGGTATATCACGCCGGGTCACGTGATCGGAAGTAAGCAGGGCTGCGAGCTGATTGAGATTTGTTACGTGTCCTGAGTGTATTTGAATTCTATTGATATTTTCTTAAAATTAAAAACCATTTGAGTTGTGAGTTCATTCGAGGTAAAAAAAAAAATCATCGACCTTTGATAAATAACCCCCTAAGTGACAGCAAACTCTAATTAAAAATAGACTATAGCCCACCTTGTCTTCCAATTATTCCCTAGGCAAACAGATTGATCCATATTATTTTTTCCAAAAATCGTACCACTCCCTACTGATTATCCCCGGGGCTCAAATGACCAGCAATTGCCTATGCTCCCTGGCAAAATATCCGCATCTAAAACCACCTCAAAGACCCACAGTGACCAGATGAAGTGAATAAGGCTCAAATAATTCCCTATTGCACATTCTACCGGCTCAATTTCATGATCTCTTTGCTTATAGCTTCATACACTCCCTGTGTTATCCATCAACATTCTAAGCAATGTATTCGATAGACTCCCAGATTCCTATCCTTATAGCTCAACTCCCTGTTTACTTATGCGCTGCAACTCCCACGACTGCCTTATTCCTTGTGCAAATACTTCAAGTAACTCCCTGTGTTCCTTTTCATATAGATGAACTCTATGCCTAGCACTCCAGCCACTCCTTACTTGCAAAACTGAGCCTTATACCCAAAGGGCACCAATAAAAATACTTCCTAGAGATACACATCAAACCACTTTCTGTCTCTGTGCATTAGGCCTATGCACAAGCAGATCCCCAGCTCCTGACACAGGCAGTCTGCTCATTAATCCTCATAGTTAAACTTTATATTAACTTTAGGGTAAGGGCACATACGGAGATCCGGGGAGATTTAGTCGCCAGGCGACTAATCGCCTCTTCTTCTGGGCAACAATCTCCCTGATCTGCATTCGCGGCTTTCTATCATGAGAAATCGTCAGTGGGATGGCACTCGCGGCGCTTCATTTTCCGAAGCCGCCCGAAGTTGCCTCACGAGGAAACTTCAGGCGACTTCGAAACACGAAGTGCCGCGAGTGCCATCCTGCCGGCGATTTCTCCTTATAACCGACGGGAAGGTAGGGGAAGGCAGATCGGGGAGTTTGTCACCCAGAAGAAGAGGCGATTAGTCGCCAGGCGACTAAATCTCCCCGAATCTCCCCGTGTGCCCTTACCCTTAGAGACCAGGCCCACAGGCAGATTCGGGGAGATTAGTTGCCGGCGACTTCGGGGCGACTAATCTCCCTTAACTGCCTCCCATGCCTTCCCGCCAGGTAAAATGTAAATCAAACCGGCGGGATGGCACGGAGCGATTCGTTTTCTGAAGTTGCCCAGAGTTTCCTCGTCAGGCACCTTCGGGCGACCTAGGAAAACTAATAGCTCCGAGTGCCATACCGCCTGCGATTTACATTTTAGCCAGCAGGGGAGATTATTCGCCCCGAAGAAGAGCAGATTTGTCGCTGGCGACTAATCTCCCTGAATCTGCCTGTGTGCCCTAACCCTTAGTATGATGTATATAAAGTGTGATTCTGAGATAATTTATAATTATTTTTTTTTGTTTTGTGTTTTCTTAATTATTTAGATTTTTGTTCTGAAGCTTTGCAGTTTGTGATTTCAGCAACTATCTGGTTGCTAGTGTCTAATTTGTCCTTTCACCCATGCAGAGGTGTAAATAGATGTTGCTGGGTCCCACAGCAAATTATTTTTCAGGCCCCCAAAAAGTCTACAGATGAACCTGTTTTTTAATGGAATTGTATACGAATTAGGGCCTCGTGGGGCTTCTATATCTCCTGGGTCCTGCAGCAGCCGCAGGGTCTGCTTCCTCTGTAGTTACGCACCTGCACCCATGCAGAGGTTGCAATGAGAGACTGGAAGATGGATAGGAAATGGCCTAAACAAAGGGGTTGTTCACCTTCCAAAAACTTTTTTCAGTTCAGTTGTTTTCGGATTGTTCCCCAGAAATAAAGACTTTTCCCATTACTTTCCATTATTTATTTTTTACTGTTTTTCCAAAATCTAAGTTTAAAGTTGAATGTTCGTGTCTCTGGTGTTTGAGTCTGGCAGCTCAGTAATTCAGGTGCAGATTCTGAACTGTTACAATTTTGCAACATTGAGTTTATACATTTCACAGCAGCATCTCTGGAGTATTAGTAACTATTGTATCAATTCTAACAGCTGCCCAGTGTCGGACTGGCCCAGCGGGACACCGGAAAAAACCCGGTAGGCCCGACCCTCGTGTGCCCCCGCCTGGCCAGACCCCATCTCCCAATATAAAAATTTTGAAGAAAAAAAAAAAAAAAAGTTTTCGGTGATGTGCATCGCCGCTCGCGCATGCACACCCAGCAACGCTGCTCGCGCATGGCGGCGTTCTTGCTTGCACACAGAGCGGCGTATTCGCAGTCTCGCCGAGCTCGGCGCATTGCAGTAGGGGGGGGGGCGAAAGGGGCCCTGGACCAGCAGTCCCGGTGGGCCCCGGGCCCTCCAGTTCGACCCTGCAGCTGCCTGTAATGAAACCCAGGGATTCTGCTCAGCAGGGACAAAGATAAGGAATGTATCAATTAAAGGTATCAATTTAGAACAGTTTACAGGGTCGGCGACCCCCTCCCTTTCAAGAGCTGCTTTAGAAGGTGAAAAATTACACTTCAATATTACAAAAACTGTGACACAGAAAATTGCAAATAATTGGAAAAAGCCGTTATTTCTGGTGATCTGAAAACAACTCGTTGTTTGAAGGTGAACAACCCCTTTAAAGGTGGCCATACACGGGATGTGTGAGTCGAGAAAACCACGACCTGCGCCAGACCCAGACAAGTGTCTAAGAATATCACTCTCTACATCATACTAAAAGTTAACTGAAAGGTGAACAACCCAGTTTAAGAAATTAGCAAATAAAGCATATTTGCTTTTGTTTCAACATATTTCTGGCTTTCATATCCCTCTTGATGATCATGCAACCAGAGGCCTCTTGGGCAAAGACAGTGGCAACTGCAAACTGCCAGTGATATAATGGTACAGAGCATTAAAGGACCAGTAACATAAAAAATTTTTATGAAAAAATTCATTAGTGTAGAATGAAAAAAAAAAACACAAAGACATTAAACTTTTAAATTGCTAAATCTTTATTAAGAAATAACTTAACAAAACTCTGCTTGCGCTCCTCTTCAGAAAAGGCAATCCATCATACGGCGCTCGATTTCTCCTCCTAGCCAGGGAGGAGAAATCAAGCGCCGCATGATGGATTGTCGCCTTTTCTGAAGAGGAGCGCAAGCAGAGTTTTGGTAAGTTACTTCTTAATAAAGATTTAGCAATTTAAAAGTTTAATGTCTTTGTGTTTTTTTTTTTCGTTCTACACCAACAAATTTTTTTTTTTTAAAAAAAAAACAAAAAACTGATGTTACCGGTCCTTTAACTGTATCTAACAATTATAAGGCCTAAATTTGTCTACGTGTTACGGAACACTGAATTTCCACTCTAGAAAGAAAGGAAGTGCAATTTTCCCTTTACCCCTTACTTTCCTGTATTAGACTTTACCGGTGACTGTTAATTATTGCATGAAGAAAAAGGACTAATTGTACAATATAAGATCCACGTTTATGCAGAGACTTGAGCTAAATTCTAGACCTGGTTAACAGTTGCTGCTGTCCTATGGGATGTATACAGGCACAAATATAAATAGCGCTCACATTGTTTCCCATGTAATAAAGGGAAAGCAGCTCACAGTACACTTCTCTGTTCTCTCTCAGCGATTGCCAATATGGTTATCGTGTTACTGACCTGTAACTGTTTAACCGGGGCTGCCGTTTGTTACATGTCATGGATTAGATCCCAGAAGCCCCAGCCTGTGCAGTAACACTGCGTTTGTTACTGGATGGAAATGAATGCGGACTATAATCCTATGTCCATTGTGTATATACTGTAAAGCATTTGCCGTGGCTCCTGATTTATCCAATGGCAAGCTACTGTGGCCCCGGGACGCATGAAAAGCAGTTAAGGGCCAAAAAAAGTTATGCAGTTTTAGCTACGGTTCCAAATAAATAGAGTATTTGCTTAAAGGGCTTGTTGACCTTCCAAACGCTTTTAGTTCAGTGGTTTCCGGAAGTAAAGACTTTTTCCAATTACTTTTTTATCTTCTAGTTGTGACTGTTTAAAGTTGTAATTTTAAGTTTAAAGTTAAATTTTTCACCATCTTATGTTTTTATAAAGCAAACACGGGGGTGGGGGGGTCACCGGCTGTGTAAACTGCTCTAAATTGATACATTAGTTGATACATTCCTGTTGAACAGAATCCACAAGTTTCATCAAAGGGGTGGTTCCCCTTTAAGTTAACTTTTAGCACGTTATAGAATGATGACTTCTTAGCAACTTTTCAACAGGTCTTTTTTATAGTTTTTGAAGTATTTGCTTTCTTCTTCTGACTCTTTCCATATCAGGCAGCTGTTAGAATTGAAACAATAATTGCTAATATTGCACCAATCCTGCTGAGAAATGTAACAAAAACTAATGTAGCAAATTGTAACAGTTCAGAATCTGAGCCTGTCAGCCTGAAAATACCAGACAGGACCATTAAAGGGGTTGTTGACCTTTAAATTAACATTAGTATGGTGTAGAGAGTGATATTCTGATACAATTTGTGGTTTTTGAGTTATTCAGCTTTTTATTTAGTACCTCTCCGGCTTGTCATTTTAGCAATCTGGTTGCTATGGTACGAATTACCCTAGAAACCATACATTGATATGAATAAATTGCAGGAATATGAATGGGAGAGGCCTGAATAGAAAGATGAGTAATAAAAAGTAGCAATAACAATACATTTGTAGCCTTACAGGGCATTTGTTTGTAGATGGGGTCTGTGATCCCCATTTGAAAGCTGGAAAGAGTCAGAAAAGAAACAAATTGATAAACAAAAAATAAATAAGACCAATTGAAAAGTTGCTTAGAATTAGCCATCTATGCTATCAAACTTTTTTTTGATAAAGGCCAAGAGTGCTAGCCGAAACGTTAGCTACAAAGTTTTTTGTATTGTACTGTATTTTCTGGATATTGTACCCAAGTAAAGGTGGCCATACATGGAGAGATACGCTCGTTTGGCGATATGCACACCTTGAGGTGGGCAATATTGGGCTGATCCGATCGTGGGCCCTAGCGATCCTAACGATGCCTAACGGGCGGTCGAATCGCGGGACCACATCAACAAATAGATGCGGCCGCTTTCCGACGGGATTTTTTGTCCCATCCGATCGAGATCTGGCCGACTTTCGCCAGATCTCGATCGGTGAAGCCCGTTGGGGGGCCCCATACACGGGCCAATAAGCTGCCGACACGGTCTGTCAGCAGCTTTTATCGGCCCGTGTATGGCCACCTTAAGTTGCAGGTAAAACTTAGTCCCTGTGTAAAATGTATAGAATTCTTAATGAATCAGATGAAAATTGAGAGTAGGACTGGCCAGATATGGGATGACTTTAACGTAGCTTAAATATATTGCAATATTGTTTAAAGGGTAAGGCATTTTTTAGTAGCTGTCTCAATGTCTTAAATATATTGATAATGGGTTGAGTGCAGAGGACTCTTGTATTTGTCTATATGTACATACATATACATACCATCCTATAAATTCTTGCACTGGCACCACCTCATGTAAATGACATTAGGCCCTGCTCAAACTATGCAGTGGGAGTCAAGAATTTGGTCACGGACAAGTTCCAACACATTCTGACAAAGAGACAGTTGAGGAGACACAGTATATACAATGCAGGCAAGTTTACTCTGCCACGGAACATGAAGGGGCTCATAAATACATGGGGTGACATTATGATATGCACAGACATGCAGCAGCTGCAGAAATGTGCTTCAGCCTTGCACTCACGTCATGTAAAGAGCTGGCTTGTGCTCCTAATGTTATGTAGTTTAAATGGCGGCTTTCGGGCCACAACCATGCACTGATTTAAATAAGAGACTCCAATTAGTGATGTGCGGCAGTTCCTTTCTCTTTGACCTGACACTTCCGACTTCCTGCTCCGCCATTATGAGTGTCTGCCCTGCCCCTTTTGTGACATCACTGTGGGGGCGGATATTTAAATGGAGGAGCCAAGCTGGGTCGAGCCAGGTGCAGGTTGGGGGAGGGCGGGTTAGGGTCCAGAAAATCTGGAGCCACACATCACTAACTGGAATATGAATAGGAGAGGACCTGAAAAGAAAGATGAGCAATAACTGTATAGTTTGGTTTTATCGGTTATAAGTGACCCCCTGACTAAAGGTAGCCATACACAATAAGATCCGCTCGTTTGGCAAGATCGTCAAACGAGCAGATCTTAACTCAATATGCCCACCAAAGGCAGGGCAATATCGGGTTAATCTGATCGTTCGGCCCTAGGGCCAAACAATCAGATTACATCGACGGAGATGGGTTCCGACGGGACGAGGACTGTATCAAATAGCCAATGCGGTCAACAAACGCCAAGGAAAATCAAACCTGCCCGATCGATTTCTAGACGATTTTTGGCCTGATATCATGATCACCTTAAAGGGTTTGTATACCTTTAAATTAACTTTTAGTAGGATGCAGAGTGATATTCTGAGACAATTCTTAATTGCTTTAAATTTTTTATTATTTGTGGTTTTTGAGTTATTTAGCTTTTTTTATTCAGCAGCAATTTCATCAATCTTGTTGCTAGGGTGCAGATTACCCCTAGCAACCATGCATCGTTTTGAATAAGAGACTGGAATATGAATAGGAGAGGCCTGAATAGAAAGATATGTAATAAAAAGTAGCAACAACAATACATTTGTAGCTTTACAGAACATTTGTTTTTTTGATGGGGTCAGTGACCCCCATTTGAAAGCTGGAAAGAGTCAGAACAAGAAGGCAAATAATTAAAAAACTATAAAAAATAAAAATAATGAAGACCATTGAAAAATTGCTTAAAATTAGCCATTCTATAGCATGCGAAAAGTTAATTTAAAGGTGAACCACCCCTTTAGGTTTGAAGCAGTTCACCTTTAAGGTAACTTTTATTATGTTATAGAACGGCCAATTCTAAGCAACTTTCAATTGGTTTTCATTATCTATTTTTTATAGTTTAATAGTTATGTCTTTTTCTTCTGACTCTTTGCAGCTTTCAAATGGGCGTCGTTGTCCACTTCTAAAAAAACAAATGCTCTGTAACGTTTCAAATGCATTGTTATTGCTACTTTTTATTACTCCTCCTATTCAGGCCTCTCCTATTCATATTCCAGTCTCTTATTCAAATCAATGCATGGTTACTAGGGTAATTTGGACCCTAGTTACCAGATTGCTTAAGATGCTGCTGAATAAAAAGCTAAATAACTCAAAATCCTTCAATAATAAGAAATGAAAACCAATTGCAACTCGTCTCAGAATATCCTTGTCTACATCATACTAAGGGGCCCATTCACAAGTTCGAGTGAAGGAATAGAGGAAAAATAGTTCATTTTCGAATGTATTTTTTTGGCTACTTCGACCATCGAATTGGCTACGTCGACCTTCAACTACGACCTTCGACTTCGAATTAAACGATTCAAACTAAAAATCGTTCGACGATTCGATAGTCGAAGTACTGTCTCTTTAAGAAAAAACTTCGACCCCCTAGTTCGCCACCTAAAAGCTACCGAAGTCAATGTTAGCCTATGGGGACGTCCCCATAGGCTTTCCAAGTTTTTTCTGATCAAAAGATAATCCTTCGATCGATGGATTAAAATCCTTCGAATCTTTCGTTAGAGAATTGCGCAAAATCCTTCGACGTTCGAAGTCGAAGGATTTTAATTCGCCAGTCGAATATCGAGGGTTAATTAACCCTCGATATTCGACCCTTAATACATCTGCCCCTGAAAGTTATCTCAAAAGTGAACAACCCATTTAAAGATTAACAAAAGCAATCTCAGCAACTAAACTGGATTCTAGTTCAAGAACCGCTGATTTAGCAAATCTAAAAAACTATTACTAGAACTCCGGTTGACCTAATAGAGAGGAGATGTGAGGAATTTAGATCAAGAAGAGGGGACATACTGTAGCCTACCACCTTTGAGGGTTAAATAGGACCCCTAGATATCATGAATTATTCATGAGAATGGTAACAAGCAGCAGTCTATC
Organism: Xenopus laevis; assembly: GCF_017654675.1. Lineage (NCBI taxonomy): Eukaryota > Metazoa > Chordata > Amphibia > Anura > Pipidae > Xenopus > Xenopus laevis. The sequence goes on from NC_054383.1 coordinate 13,544,614, forward strand.
TCCTCTAATGACGTCCAGGCATTTATAATACACATGCTAATTATTTACAAAGAAAACCTTCTTAGGCTTTGTCCGGAGAAGTGATCTGTAAACAAAGTCCCATTGAGGGAGCAGCTCTTCATTTCAGTTGCACGTGGTCCCATAACACAGGGCCACACTTGGGCAGCAGGACAAAGAGCTTTCATCAATGAACCGTTCTGTGCGGCAAACATTGGCTTATTGTTCTGTGTCAAAGAAACAATTGCAGGACACACAAGCTCTCCCTCCTCCATCCTGGGGCTTTCCTTTCCAGAGCTTTCTTCATAATTACCCCTTGGAGACGAGAGCTGGAAAAGCGACAGCACATGAACTGTGGGAGCAGATAGGAATAGGGGGGTATGGAAATCTGGCAAACAGTCACTTCCCTTCATTCTACAAGAGGTCTACTTCGGTGAAGACTTTTTTCTTTAATATAAACGGTATTTTGAAGTCAGTATGAATATTCATAACGTCATATTGCAGTGGAGGTCGGAACCAGATGAACTCTTCTCATTAGGAGGACGGCAATTGCATTATTTACTTTAGCCCGCAAGAGGCAACTGGAAAAATCAATTGCCAAAGGCAGGGAACAGTGTTGATCTTCCTTAGGTCAGAGCAGGCCTCAAGATTATAATATGTCTATTCAGTTTAAACAGTTAAAGGAGAAGGAAAGGTTAAAACTAAGTAAGCCTTATCAGAAAGGTCTATATAAATACACGAGTAAACCCTCAAAGTAATGCTGCTCTGAGTCCTCTGTCAAAAGAAACACCACATTTCTTTCCTTCTATTGTGTACTCATGGGCTTCTGTATCAGACTTCCTGTTTTCAGCTTAAACCTCCAGGGCTAGGGCTTGAGCATGCTCAGTTTGCTCCTCTACCCCCCTGCTGTAATCTGCGACTTAAGCAGGAAGTGATGTCACACCAAGTTAATATGGCAGCTGCAATCCTAAACAAACATAGAGCTTCTAGAGCTTATTACTCAGGTATGGTAAAACATTCTACAGAATAAATATAGCGTTCTAGCTTGCAATATTGCAGCTAATCTATTGGCAATAAAATGCCTCCGTAACTTTCCTTCTCCATTAATCTGGCATTAAAGGGGTTGTTCACCTTTAAATTTACTTTTAGTATGATGTAGAGAGTGATATTCTAAGACAATTTGCAATTTTTTTGCACCGTGGTAATGAAGCCCATAGACTTTTGTCAAAAAACAAAATGACGCGAGTTAAAATAAATTTCGCCCATGCCTATTCAGCAGCTCTCCCGCTTCCAATTTCCGCAATCTGGTTGCTAGTGTCCAAATTAGCCTAGCAACGATGCATTGATTTGAATTAGAGACTGGAATATGAATAGGAGAGGCCTGAACAGAAAGATGAGCAATAAAAAGTAGAAATAACAATAAACGTGTGGCCTTACAGAGCATTTGTTTTTTAGATGGGGTCAGTGACCCCCATTTGAAAGATGGAAAGAGTCAGAAGAAGAAGGCAAATAATTAAAAAACTATAAAAAAAATAAATAATTACAACCAATTGAAAAGTTTCTTAGAATTTGCTATTCTGTAACATACTAAAAGTTAACTTAAATAACTTTTACATGACTTTGATGGGTTTGAGATGGAATATTTTCAGTACAGTTATGGGACCTGTTATCCAGAATGCTCGGGACCTGGAGTTTTCCAGATAATGGATCTTTCCGTAATTTGGGTCTTCGTGCCTTAAGTCTACTAGAAAATCATGTAAACATTAAATAAACCCAATAGGCTGGTTTTGCTTCCAATAAGGATTAATTATATTTTAGTTGGGATCAAGTACAAGCTACTGTTTTATCATTACAGAAAAAAAGGAAATCATTTTTCAAAATTTGGATTATTTGGATAAAATGGAGTCTATGGGAGACAGCCATTCTGTAATTCGGAGCTTTCTGGATATCGGGTTTCCGGATAGGGGATCCTATACCTGTATATTGAGATGGAGTATTTCTACACTGAACTGTTCCTTTAACAAGTCTGCATACGTGCCTATTATGATCTGGGTGTTTAAATTGGGCAAAGATTAGCTTATTTGCCAGTGTCCACTAATTAGTGGATATTTTCAAGTTTCCTTATTATCATCCCTATGCCTACAGAATATGTACAGGTAGGGGACCTATTATCTAGAATGCTTGGGACTTGGGGTTATCCGGATAATTGGTCTTTCTGTAATTTGGATCTTCATACTTTAATGGGGGTATTCGCCTTTGAGTTAACTTTTAGTATGATGTAGAGAGAGATATTCTGAGACAATTTGCAACTGGTTTTCATTTTTTATTATTTGTGGTTTTTGAGTTATTTAGCTTTTTATTCAGCGGCTCTCTAGTTTGCTATATCAGCCATCTGGTTGCTAGGGTCCAAATTACCTTAGATGAGGACAGTGACCCCTATTTGAAAGCTGGAAAGAATCAGAAGAAAAAGGCAAATCATTTAAAAACTATAAAAAATAAATAATGAAAACTAATTGAAAAGTTGCTTAGAATTGGCCATTCTATAACATACCAAAATTAACCGAAGGGTGAACCACCCCCTTTAAGTGTACATGGTATATTCTTCAGCTTGCCTTTTACAATTACTGGAGAATATTTGACGTCAGTTTTGTTTTTCTCCTGTGACTGACTCCGTTTAACTAGTACAAACTGGGTAATGGCCAAGGCCAAGATAAACCTGCAAACGTCGAGCCCAGCATGTTACAACTGCCTCCTGCCTGTGAGATCCACGCAAACATACACGAGCAATGGAAAAACATTCAGCTGTAAATAAGACTTGTATGACCCCGAAGTAGATCTGTCGCCAACAAAAATGACGGCATTGTTGGGAAAAGAAACGAGCGGTAAAAACGAGCCGGGCCGTTAATCTTACAGTTTAAAAGGAGACTCTACAGGTTTGGGCAGAATCTGTCCGAAGATAAATGAATGAGGGCAATGTCATGCTTCAGCACTAACTATAGTCCACTGCAAGCAAAACAATTAGTTATATTGCCACATGCTTCTCCCACAACTGCCCTCCCAAAAATAACACAGATGTTTGCAGGCACAGAAGGGATATGAAGCTAAATTTGATCCACATTTTTTTCTGACAGAGGGTAGTGAAAGTCTTGCTACGTTCTAAAGGGGTAAAAATGATGCATGAAACGCATCAGGCTACAGAATCGTAATTCTCAGGGCAAGGCCAGACGTGCAGTTTTTGCGGCGTTTTTACGTTGCGTTTTTAAAAAAAGAACAGCCAGGCGTAAATACGCATAAACTGCACCACCACTGAAACTAATGGAAAACACACAATGGCAATTCACACAGGGCGATTGCAAGCTGAAATCCACCACAGGACGCCAGTATTGGCGTTTTTTAGCAGAAACGCCAATACGTCAAGAAACTACCAAATCAATAGACTCTATGGGATCTGCACGTTTGAAACCACACTTTACGTAAATACGCAGCGTATTTTAAATATGGCGTCCAAATTCAATGAGAACAACGAGAAGTGCATGTTGGGAAAATAATCGTACGTGCTGACAAACGCATGTTGACGGTCGCGTGTGGTTTCAGTAGCGTATTTACGCCTGGCTGTTCTTTTTTAAAAACGCAACGTAAAAACGCCACGTTTGACCTTACCCTAAGACTAATTCATAACTGCTTACATGCAGAATTTTTTTTTGTATACTTCACGAAGAATCCGCACTGCGCAGTGAAGTATGACGTAAATATTGATGTTTCTGCACCCAGGCATACAAATTGATTTTGTAGAGAGTGCTGGTAGTCCTTTGGATTGTATAATAAATAAAATATATATATATATATATATATATATATATATATATATATATATATATATATATTTATATATATATATATATATATATGTAATGATACAGAATGTACCCGCACTCCGTCACCGGATTTCACTTTACGGGTGCTTGGTCAATTTAATATGTAAAATTCGAAGAGGACCAGCACTCCGTTTTTCAAAAGTCACAAATGTATTTATGGCTTGGGGTCTTCCAGATAATCGATATTTCCATAGTTTGGATCTTCATACCTTAATTCTACTAGAAAGGATTCATTTTTTTTCGGTTTTATTATTAAAGCGAAAAAGGAAATAATTTTTTAGGGAGACAGCCCTTCTGTAATTCTGAGCATTCTGGATAGCGGGTTTCCGGATAACGGATCCTATACATAGATACAAACATTTATTATACTGCCCAGTAAATGCTTTAATCCAAGACCTTAAAGGGAAAATATTGTATGTAATTTTTTTTGCAAAACAACAAATTATAACAAATTGTTTGGCACAGGGACCAATTTCACATCAGCACAACATTTGGAGTTCAAATACAAATACGGTACCATACTATTTTGGTCTTTATGTATTTAAGCACAATCCACTACCATCTACCACTTTTCAATGAAAAGTAATTCTATACAGAAAGGCCTATTATCTGTATAAATAAACCTCTCTCTAGCACATACTGACTGTAGGTTATAGTTTCAGTTTTCTCTCAAATTAAAGAATATTTATTTTTTCTTTAAATATTTTTATTTCTATAAATTTTATAGATATATACTAATTTATGTCTGTTATTTGTATGTTGAGTCTAATTACATGTGAAAATCCATTAAAGAAGAATATTTTAATGGCTTTTCACATGTAATAGTGTATTTCCTTGTTCATGGGGATCAATAGTTGACAATTAGGCACAAATAAAAGACAAAAATTAGTCCCTACAAAACACTAGTTAAAAGAGCATCAAAAGGGAAGCTCACAATCCACATTAACTATTACTATGATCTTACTTATTTCTAATTCCATTTTAAAACAGAGAGAAATGTGTCCAAAACATAGCAAAATATTAACTTGCCCTTTTCTACCCTTTTAGTATTTCAGCATCTGAGCACCTGCCAAAAATCTATGGATGTTGCTTTCCTACGAGAAACAAAAGCCCCAAGGAAACTCCCAATTTTACTGCAGAAATAAAAACATACCTAATGCCTGGCTACTTACTTCAGAGAGAGATAGAAGGTTACAAACATTACCTTGGCAGGCACACCCTGAACTTGTACAGCCTGAGAAATTTAATTTTTACACAGTTAACCAGCAGCAACCACCCCTCGCCACCATAAAAAGGACGGAAAAAACAGCACTGAATTTGTCCCAGGGTTTCTTAAAGGAGAACTAAACCTTAAAAATTAATATGGTTAAAAATGCCATATTTTATATACTGAATTTACTGCTCCAGCCTAAAGTCTCAGCTTGTCAATAGCAGCAATGATGATATTTTTTTTAAAATTTGCATTAATTTAGATAAAATGGATATGAGATATAAATATGAGAAACCGCCTTTACATAATCCAGAGCTTTCTGGATAATGGGTTTCCAGATAACGGATGACATACCTGTACCGAAATTACTCACTATCCCTTTAATACAACTAGGGGCACATTTACTAAGGGTCGAATATCGAGGGTTAATTAACTCTCGATATTCGACCATCGAAGTAAAATCTACGAATAATGAAGGATTAACCGTATTTACTTTGATCGAACGATCGCAGGAAAAAATTAAATCCATCGATCGAACGATTTTCCTTTGATCAGAAATTGCTTAGAAAGCTTATGGGGAAGATCCCCATAGGCTAACATTGGTGCTCGGTAGGTTTAAAGTTGCGAAGTAGGTAGTCAAAGTTTTTTTTAAAGAGACAGTACTTCGACTATCGAATGGTCGAATAGTCAAACAATTTTTAGTTCGAATAGTTCAATTCAAAGTCGTAGTCAAAGGTCGAAGTAGCCAATTCGATGGTCAAAGTAGCCAAAAAAAAAACCTTCGAAATTCAACGTTTTTTTCATTCTAATCCTTCACTCGAGCTTAGTAAATGTGCCCCCTAATGTTTTCTGAAAAAGAAGCTTTTACATTTTTCCTTTGTTGAAATGGAACTGACAATGCAGACTGGTATGTTTCAAAACATAGGATTGTTTTAGAACAGCATTTTTTTTAATTCATTTTTTTTTTTAAATATCTGTATAAAGGAAATGCATTTTTCAAATGTCAGTTCACCTGACTAGCTGAAAAAATGGGGGAAAACCTATGTGTCTGGAAAATACAGTGAATATACATAAAGTAAAAACCACAGCTAGAAAGTTTATGAAGCTCATAGAGCTGGTGGGCTTCCCGGCTCTACTCTCACACCAGAGGGATTATTGATTTGTATGTTGTCTCGTTATTAGTGATGGGCGAATAAATTCGCCTGGCACGAATTCGGCGTCAACTTCTGATTTTTTTTTTCACGAAAACGTTCGAATTGCGCAATTGTTTCGTGAAAACTTTCGAATTGCTCAATTTTTTTTAGTGAAAGTGTTCGAATTGCTAGATTTTTTTCCTGAAAACGTTCGAATTGCAAAAAATTTTCTAATTTCACGATTTTTTGAGAATTTTTCATCGTTTCCCGCGAAGCGAAACGGGAGAAATAAGCCCATCTCTACTTGTTATTTCTCATGTTATATATACGAGACACTGAACAAAACAAACACAGGAATTCTTTCTAGATCCCATTGTAGGAAGCCTCTCAAGTCTGTAGGTTTTGCTCCTTGCTCTTCCCAGTTATCTTTTAGTATGTTATAGAATGGCTAATTCTAAGCAACTTTTAATTCTTCTATATATTTTTTTATAGCTTTTGAATTATTTGCCTTCTTCTCCTGCTTTCAAATGTGGGTCGCTGACCCCATTTAAAAAACAAATGCTCTCTAAAACTTAACATTCCTAGTTATTGCTACTTTTTTTATTTTATTGCTCATCTTTCTATTCAGGCCCTCTCCTATTCATATTCCAGTATCTTATTCAAATCAATGAATTGAATTGAATTGGTTGCTGGGGTAATTTTCGTAAATTGCAAACTGGAGACATGCTGAATAAAAAGCTAAATAACTCACACTGAGCTACACAGAGTCATTGTGGCCTACTGTTAAAACCCGTCAGCAGTAAAACGAGGTGGACCCTTTTTCAGCTAAGATGGCACATTTTCAACAAGTTTCCTCTCTCGCTGCTGCTGCTTTTACTGACACTGAGTGCAGCCACACATGCGACACTTGCTAATGAGCCAAATACGAGAGACAAGAGGAAGCAAAACTATAGCAGGTAAAGTCAAAATCTCATGGTATGCACTCAAAAATATCACAGCAACAGAACACGCCCTTATTAAAATCTGTCTTTGTTTCAAAAACAGCAATTACAGGTATGGGATCCATTATCCAGAAACCCGTTAGCCAGAAAGCTCCAAATTACGGACAGGCCATCTCCCATAGACTCAATTATAACCAAATAATCCAATTTTTTTTTTAAATTATTTCCTTTTTCTCTGTAATAATAAAACAGTAGCTTGTACTTGATCCCAAGATACAGTGGTGTGAAAAACTATTTGCCCCCTTCCTGATTTCTTATTCTTTTGCATGTTTGTCACACAAAATGTTTCTGATCATCAAACACATTTAACTATTAGTCAAAGATAACACAAGCAAACACAAAATGCAGTTTTTAAATGAGGGTTTTTATTATTTAGGGAGAAAAGAAATCCAAACCTGTGTGAAAAAGTAATTGCCCCCTGAACCTAATAACTGGTTGGGCCACCCTTAGCAGCAATAACTGCAATCAAGCGTTTGCGATAACTTGCAACGAGTCTTTTACAGCGCTCTGGAGGAATTTTGGCCCACTCATCTTTGCAGAATTGTTGTAATTCAGCTTTATTTGAGGGTTTTCTAGCATGAACCGCCTTTTTAAGGTCATGCCACAACATCTCAATAGGATTCAGGTCAGGACTTTGACTAGGCCACTCCAAAGTCTTCATTTTGTTTTTCTTCAGCCATTCAGAGGTGGATTTGCTGGTGTGTTTTGGGTCATTGTCCTGCTGCAGCACCCAAGATCGCTTCAGCTTGAGTTGACGAACAGATGGCCGGACATTCTCCTTCAGGATTTTTGGTAGACAGTAGAATTCATGGTTCCATCTATCACAGCAAGTCTTCCAGGTCCTGAAGCAGCAAAACAACCCCAGACCATCACACTACCACCACCATATTTTACTGTTGGTATGATGTTCTTTTTCTGAAATGCTGTGTTACTTTTACGCCAGATGTAACGGGACGCGCACCTTCCAAAAAGTTCAACTTTTGTCTCGTCGGTCCACAAGGTATTTTCCCAAAAGTCTTGGCAATCATTGAGATGTTTTTTAGCAAAATTGAGACGAGCCTTAATGTTCTTTTTGCTTAAAAGTGGTTTGCGCCTTGGAAATCTGCCATGCAGGCCGTTTTTGACCAGTCTCTTTCTTATGGTGGAGTCGTGAACACTGACCTTAATTGAGGCAAGTGAGGCCTGCAGTTCTTTAGATGTTGTCCTGGGGTCTTTTGTGGCCTCTCGGATGAGTTGTCTCTGCGCTCTTGGGGTAATTTTGGTCGGCCGGCCACTCCTGGGAAGGTTCACCACTGTTCCATGTTTTTGCCATTTGTGGATAATGGCTCTCACTGTGGTTCGCTGGAGTCCCAAAGCTTTAGAAATGGCTTTATAACCTTTGAAATTGAACTCAGTTAAGTTATTTTTTAACAAGGGGGGCAATCACTTTTTCACACAGGCCCATGTAGATTTGGAGTTTTTTTTCTCCCTTAATAACGTAAACCTTCATTTAAAAACTGCATTTTGTGTTCAATTATGTTATCTTTGACTAATAGTTAACGGTTTTTGATGAGCAGAAACATTTAAGTGTGACAAACATGCAAAAGAATAAGAAATCAGGAAGGGGGCAAATAGTTTTTCACACCACTGTATAATTAATCCTTATTGGAAGCAAAACCAGCCTATTGTGTTTATTTAATGTTTACATGATTTTCTAGTAGACTTAGGAATGACGATCCAAATTATGGAAAGATCCGTTAGCAGGAAAACCCCAGGTCCCGAGTATTCTGGATAACAGGTCTCATACCTGTACTAGTAATCAGGGGATGCAGTCTTCATTCTATACTTATCTCCCCTTTAGCCTCCCCAAAAATATATCATCTGCTATATATGTACAGTTATAAGTTCTTCCCATGGAAACACAATGCCTGGTAGTTTTAAAGTTTTAGTACAGGTATGGGGCCTGTTATCCTAGGGTCTTCCGGATAACGGATCTTTTCGTAATTTAGATATTCATACCTTACGTCTCCTAGCAAATCATGTAAACATTAAATAAACCCAATAGGCTGTTTTTGCTTCCAATAAGGATCAATTATATCTTAATTTGGATCAAGGACAAGCTACTGTTTTATTGTTACGGAGTAAAAAAAATAATTTTTGAAAATTTGGATTATATGGATAAAATAGAGTCTATGGGAGATGGCCTTTCCGTAATTTAGAGCTTTCTGGATAACGGGTTTCTGGATTACGGATCTCATACCTGTATAGGGCTGCCAGCTTTATCGCTTGGGGTAACATAGTAAGTAAGGTTGAAAAAAAGACACATGTCCATCAAGTTCAACCTTTTAACTTTTTTTAACCTGCCAGTTGCTTGGTGGCAGTGCCGTATAGTGAGTTGTGAGAATCAATGGAAAAATGGAGAATAAAAAAAGAAAAAAAGCACACAACTGCTGAAGGAAAACCTGTTCCAGACTGGCAGAATCCTGACACTAAGGAGAAGATTCCACTTTCAGCAGGATCATGATCCCAAAGCACAAAGAAGAAGTAACAATGGCATGGCTCAGCAATAAGTTAATGCTCTGTGGTGACCCAGCCCAAGCCCAGACTTGATTCCAATGGAAAGTATGTGGTCAGACTTGAAGGCTGCAGTAAACAGACAATTCCCACCAATATGAGAGGCACTCGGGCAACTCTGCCAAGAAGAATGGGCAAAAACAGCAACATTTCACTGTCCAGCACTGGCAGGAATTCATTAGCTGATCATGGCTGCTAAAGATGCCTGTGCTCACAGTTATCATGGTGTGAAAGGTGTATATATAGTGAATAAAGTTTATATACATAAATTATATCCTTATAAACGGTGAGTACTGAGGTCATCAGTTATAAACTGAATCTGGTGTATATAATAAATAAAGTACGCCTGTTGCAAAATATGAGGATATTAAGCCTTCGGCTTGTGTTTTTATATGGTCCTGAAACTCTCCGGTAACTTACAATATCCTTATAATTTACAAGAGGGGGTACTTTATTCAATATATATATCTATATACAAAAGTTTTGAAAGTCCCCCGAAGTACCTCTTCCTCCCACGATCCATAATGGGTGCTCTGTCAAATATAATGTATACCCTTCAAGATGGACCAGCACCAGCAATAATTTTATTCAAACATCACTCGTGTGTCCACAGTTATCTTTGAAACTTTTTCTGAAGTGCTGGCGCATTTTACATTTTTTATTTGTGGTCCCACCAATTTATAATGCATTTCAATGGGCGCATTTCCCTGATTTTAAGTAACGGTTTCCCAGATTTTACATCAAAATTTGGTCCTGATGTTCCCAAAAACTGCTTTTTTTTTATGAATGTTATTATTTGTGAAATAAAGAGGTATAAAATACTAACCAGATTTATATTCTGCCTTGGTTCTGCCTGTAAATGGTCAATTCCAAAGAGTCTGCCCCTTATACACAAATTACTTATTGCTTTAGGTTGTGTATGTGACTGACAGAGTCTTGCACATGCCCCCATAGTGTAACATTAACGCTGCAATGTTTAACCCTTGTTATCAACACGTAAATATTGTATCACAAAGTAAAACGGACTCCTTTGCTTATATCCTTGAAGAAAAAGTTACTTTAACACATTTCCCTGATTTTACATTTTCACTGGTCCCCTGAAAAAACATAAAATGGGTGTGTGTGTGTGTGTGTGTGTGTGTGTGTGTGTATATATATATGTGTATGTATATATATATATATATATATATATATATATATATATATATATATATATATATATATATATATATATATATATATATTATATATATATATATATATATATATATATATATATATATATATATATATATCGTGCCTGGGTGCAATAGCCAGAAAATACGGTACAATGTAAACAGAGGAAAAAGCTTTTTGCTCCAATGTCCTGTGAGTGTGATCCTCTGTCTACATTGTATAATATATATATATATCCCGAATTTTTGCTATCGTTACTTAGGCAATGAAAGGGAAGATGCGCTAGCGTTGCCTAATTTGCATCCGGCGGGAAGTTACATGGACGTATATGTTGCAGCAAATACATTGCATTACACATGTCCAGGAAACCTTAATAAAGACAATAGAGTTGTTATAATGCCCTACACATGAGCCCACTGTATAGTTTATGTGCCATATGTTCGAAAATGGAGGGGGGAACCCGGTTACCCTAAAAAAAATTTACGGACCTTTGCAGGCTATTGCTCTGAAAAAAGGAAGACGCCAGCGTTTTTTGGGACTTGGAAAACCCTATACACTCCATTGTACTTCGCCTGGTCTAAGCTGGTGAAGGCAAGTCTGGCGAAAGAGGTAATGCTCAGTAAAATCCGCATCTTAGTGAATTTGCGGAGTTACATCCATTCGGCAGAGCGAAAATTGGCCTAGCGTTAGAGTGCGAATCAACGCTAGCGTCTATTTCTTTCGCTAGCGAAGTGACGCCTGCGCCCATGAGGGAATCAGCAACGTTCCAAAATGACTTCACGCTGGCGAATTTTCGCTAGCGTTAGTCACTTCGCCCCTTTAGGGAATCTGCCCCAAAGCATTTATGCCATTTCCATGTAATCCCATAGATAAGAATCAGGATGCAATTGTCGCTACTATCGATCAGCAATTGCCGCAGAACCTTTGGAGACTCTCAGACAGGTCACATTGTGTGAAGGTATTGAAGCAACAGGCAAAAATGTGGCTAGTAAAACACACATCAAAGTAAAATACATATGTGCATAATCTCTAATGGTAACTTTCAACCACACTTATTGGAATGTTATTGACTAGTGCATGTAAAGGTGGCCATACACTGAGAGATCCGCTCGTTTGGCGATGTCGCCAAACGAGCGGATCTCTCCCCGATATGCCCCGATATCTCTCCCCCGATATGCCCACCTTGCTAACGAATAGCAATGGGCGGTCGGATCGTGGGGCCGCATCAACGAATAGATGCGGCTGCGATCCGACGGGATTTTTCGTCCAATCCGATCGAGATCTGGCCGAATTTCGGACAGATCTCGATCGGTGAAGCCCGTCGGGGGGGCCCCATACACGGGCAATAAGCTGCCGACACGGTCTGTCAGCAGCTTTTATCGGCCCGTGTATGGCCACCTTAAGGCAGGTATGAACTTCCAGGACTCACTGGCTATACTGGAATGCTGGGAGGTATAGTTCAGTAATAACTAGAGAATTAACATTTTGTCCTACACCCCAAATCTAATATACTGTTGTGCTGGCTGATACATTAGATAGCTTTAAGAACGGGTTGGATGGTGTTAGGCAGGTTATATACAGACTTACGGTTGAACGTGATGGACTTGTGTCTTTTTTCAACCTAACTCACTATGTTACTGTACCCCATGTCTCCTTAATCATCCCAAAACAGACATTTTTGTTTATATACGGTTACAGTAGAATCTGTCACCCTTTGGCTATTGCAGAGAGTTTGGACACTCTAACACCCGAAACATTGCTTCAGAAATAAATAATATATCATGCGCTGAGAACCAGCAGAAAAGAATATGGGGAGCTGCCAGGAGACATCTTGGGGGGCATGTCTTCACTGCTAAAAAGCTATGGCCACCCTGCACTAGAAAAGACATCCAGAACATAACATGCAGCCTTTCTCACCTACTACTTTTTTCATCTTCAGTTCTTACAGAAATAGCAAAACCGATGATTATAAAACAGTGTTAGCAGGTCCCAGGGCAGAAATCTTTATGCTGTGTAAAGATGTTCACAAGGGAACAAGACATTTGCTTGAGCCGCTTCCTGATTTTCATACATTGCTTTGCATATCATGTGTAATATTACTGCCAAATGCTCTGAACAACATCAAATCCAGAATAGAATCAAACATAAAAAGCAACAGTATCCATGCTGAATACACAACACTTATGGCCAACATCAGCTGATGAACTGAAAAATTGAGATTAAAGGAGCGGTTCGCCTTCAAGTTAAACATGTTGTTCACCTTTGAGATAACTTTTAATATGATGTAGAAGGTGATATTCTGAGACAATTTGCTATTGGTTTTCATTTTTTATTATTGAAGGTTTTTGAGTTATTTAGCTTTTTATTCAGCAGCTCTTCAATTTGCATCAAGCAATCTGGTAACTAGGGCCCAAATTACCCTAGCAACCATGCAGTGATTTGAATAAGGCACTGGAACGTGAATAGGAGAGGCCTGAATAGAAGGATCAGTAATAAAAAGTAACAATAACAATACATTTGTAGCTTTACAGATCATTTGTTTTTTAGAAGGGAGTCAGTGACATTTTAAAGCTGCAAAGAGTAAGAAGAAAAAGGCAAATAACTATAAAACTATATATAAAAAAAAAATTATGAAAACCAATTGAAAAGTTGCTTAGAATTGGTCATTCTATAACATAATAAGTTACCTTAAAGGTGAACCACCCCTTTAACTTTTAGTATGTTATAGAAGTCCCATCTTCAATTGTTCAATTGGTCTTCATTATTTATAGTTTTTGAATTATTTGCCTTCTTCTTCTGTCTCTTTCCAGCTTTCAATGGGTCACTGACCCCATCTAAAAAAAATGCTCTGTAAGGCTACAAATGTATTGTTATAGTTATTTTTTATTACTCATTGTTCTATTCATGCCCTCTCCTATTTATATTCATGTATCTTATGCAGATCAATGCATGGTTGCTAAGGCCACTTGGACCCTAGTAACCAGACTGCTGAAACTGCAAACTGAAGAGTTATTTCATTATTTATAGTTCTTTTAATTATCTGTCTTCTTCTTCTGTCTCTTTCCAGCTTTTAAATGTGGGTCACTGACCCCATCTAAAAAAACAAATGCTCTGTAAGGCTACAAATGTATTGTTATTGCTACTTTTTATTACTCCTCTTTCTATTCAGGCCTCTCCTATTCCAGCCTCTTATTGAAATCAATGCATGGTTGCTAAGGTCACTTGGATCCTAGTAACCAGACTGCTGAAACTTCAAACTGGAGAGCTGCTGAATAAAAAGCTGAATTATTCAAAAACTACAAATAAAAAATGAAAGCCAATTGCAAATTGTTCCAGAATATCACTCTCTACATTCTACCTGGTTTGGGAAACCCTATCACAGAAATGTGAATTATAGATACAGTGGAATACAATGGTATAAGGCCCCTGGTGAAGCTGACCCTACTTTGTTTAAAGTATGTGTGAATAAGGCCTCAAAGAGGAGGGACTGATATGAATGATGCAGAATATCTGGCACTACATAATACCAGGATAATAACCATAATAATAAACCTCTTTTAAGTTTGTTCAGTATGCCCCAAAGACGTAATCAAACAAGGTAGTAAACAATGGATACACCCTGCTCCTGTAACTATTAAAACAGGCGAAAGATTAAACTGATGACAGTTAAATTATTCTCTCTCACCCTGCTGCAATGTCAGCCCAAACGATAATAGAAAAAGTTCTCTTTCTATGCAAATATTTTAAAAGCTTATTTACTAATGGAATGATCGCGGGTGGTGGTACACAGGGAGATTTAGTCGCCTGCGATAAATCTTCGCTACTGCGGAAGACTAATCTCCCCGAAAATGTGAATCGCCGTCGGGATGGCATAAGCGTTGCTTTGGCGACTTCAGAAAACCGAACCAATGCTTATACCATCCTGCCAGTGGGAAGTCATTTCGGGGAGATTCGACGCCCGCACTATAGAAGATTTATCGCAGGGGACTAAACCTCCAAGTGCCACCACCCTAAGGGTCAGGGCACACAGACAGATTCGGGGAGATTAGTCGCCCAATCAACAAATCTCCTCTTCTTCATTGGACTCCCCTGCCTTCCCGCCGTCTAAAATGTAATTCGCCGGCGGGATGGCACTCGGTGCCATTCGCTTTCCTAAGTCGCCCGAAGTTTCCTTTTCAGGAAACGAATTGCTCCGAGTGCCATCCCGCCAGCGATTTACATTTTAGACGGCGGGAAGGCAGGGGAGGCAGTTCGGGGAGATTAGTCGCCCTCGAAGAAGAGGAGATTTGTTGCTGGGCGACTAATCTCCCCGAATCTTGTCTGTGTGCCCTGACCCTTAGATACGTAAAACCCAAACTAAATCTTCATTCAATAAAGTAAATGCCAGTAATAAGCTACTGACTTGCAAGCCCATCGATGCAACCAAAGGACAATGGCGTACAGAGCAATGCTGGGCATTTTTGCTCCACTTTGTAGTAAATTGCAATCACCTGCCAAGCGAGTGTATGTTTCATTCCTCATGCACAGAGCAAGACATTTTAAAGGAGACATATAGGATAAATAAAAAAAACTAATTTTGTAGGCAATTAATAAGTAATATATGGTGTTGCTTTTACATGGTGCTAAAAATTAATATTATCTTTAAAAATAGCCCCTTTATTAGAGCTCCCTATAGATGTTCTCTGGTCCCTGTCTGTGTTTCAAATGAGGGGAGGAAGTCCCTGCCAGAAGCACAGTAGGAGGGGGACAGCCAATCACAGCCCTGCAGTCACACAAGCAAAGACAGGTTTCCGTTCCCTATCAGGTCCTGCTAGCTGTTGATTGGTTCCTGTCCTACAGTGCAGTGAACCGAGAGACACCAGCTCCCCTGCACAGCCTGGGAACTGAGGAAACAGAAAGTGGAAGAGAAGGGAGGGATTATTAGGGTTTTTGCAGAAATATTCAATAAATCAGCCTGAAACACTACTTTTTTAGGCACAATTCTTCTATATCTAAATTAGTATAATGCACTGGTACAGGTATGGGACCTGTTATCCAGAGTCCTCAGGATCTGGGATTTTCCGGATAAGGGATCTTTCTGTAATTTGGATCTTCATACCTTAAGTCTACCAGAAAATCATGTGAACATTAAATAAACCCAATAGGCTGGTTCTGCTTCAAATAAGGATTAATTATATCTTAGTTGGGATCAAGGACAAGGTACTGTTTTATTATTACAGAGAAAAATGAAATAATTTTGAAAAATCTGGATTATTTGATTATAATGGAGTCTATGGGAGACAGCCTTTCCGTAATTCGGAGCTTTCTGGATAACGGGTTTCCGGATAACGGATACAATACCAATACATTCTTATTTTTTTTTACACAATGTGTACTTTAAAGGAGAAGGAAAGCTGATATAGAAGTGCATGTATACACAATAGAAGGAAAGAAGTGCTGTGTTTCTTTTGACAGAGGACTCAGAGCAGCATTACTTTGAGGGTTTACTGGTGTATTTATATAGACCTTTCTGATAAGTCTTACTTCATTTTAGGGCAGAGAGACACGGACAGATTTGGGGAGATTAGTCGCCTGGCAACAAATCTCCTCTTCTTCAGGGCGACTAATCTCCCTGAACTGCCTTTCCTGCTGGCTAGAATGAAAATCGCCGGCGGGATGGCACTTCGTTTTCCGAAGTCAAGGCAACTTCGGAAAACGAAGAGCTCCGAGTGTAATCCCGCCGGCGATTTTCATTCTAGCTGGCGGAAGGCAGTTTGGGAAGATTTATGGCTGGGCAACTAATCTCCCTGAATCTGCCCGTGTGTCTCTGCCCTTAAGCAACAACAAAAAACTCAGAATCCCCCATTGTTCCACTGCCCTTATAGCTTCACATAAGATGCGGGTACTTTATCTACCATGTCTTTAGTCCATGTAGTTCTCATGCAACAGGCAGGTTTACAGTAGTCCAACATTTGCCACCCCAATTGTAAATGAATCCCAAAATATTATATTTCTGCATGGGGTATATCCCTCCTTATTTGCCCACATTTATATAGAAAACAAACATACCTCCAGATAGTAGAATCATGTCAGACCACAGCATTATATTTTATAAGTACAGCTGTCCTCAACCCGGAGGGAGGTAACGGTGTGGAAGGATGAAGCATACCTCCCAACATTTTGGAAGTAAAAAGAGGGACAAAAAAATTTTTTCCGCACGTAGCGCAACAATTTTTTGACCACACCTCTTTCTGTGGCCACACCCCCTAATTACCATGTTTGTTTTACAAAATTTGGCAGGTTATGAAAGTTTGAAAATATTTCTCCTTATCTAAACTGTGTTTTTGTGTCTCAAAATTGTTACAAAGTATCTTATTTGCACCTGTTAGCTGTTCTGGGCTCTCTGCTAAAAGCCAATTAAGTGAGAAACTTTGTTTCTTTTTCTGGCTGTTCAGTGCAGAGAAAAGAGGGACTTTCCAGTACAAATGAGGGACTGTGGGTTGAGCAGTCAAAAGAGGACTGTCCCTCGGAAAAAGGGACAGTTGGGAGGTATGGATGAAGTGTAAAAAAGTAAATGGGCAGTTTGGTGGTACAGAATGAAGGCTCAACATGGCAGGTGGTATGCGGAGATCTGGCCTCACCCAGGCAGCCAATCAGTCTAGTAGAATCAGGCTGAGATCCAGGAGACTGCAGTCAGAATGGATCAAGTTGAACCCAGGTAAGCAGTCACTCTAGCAGGTGATCTCTACCAGTCAATAGTCCCATATTAGGGTGTTTAAAAGACAACCAACACAAGGCAACAAGCTCTAACACAAACAGGATCTGCCCTCACCACAATAGGAAAGCGCACATCTTAGATCTACAGTGTGTATACCTCAGTATTCTGAAAGTTATAACATCGATTATGTTGGCGCTCTAAAAATACATGTTCATAAAAACTACATCAAACATTATGGTTTTCACAGTAAAAGATCACGAAGAATTAAAAAAAGAAAAAACAGGAGGAAGTCAAAACTGGCTTTTGGCTGGTTTGTGCTGATTTCCTTTGTGCGTACAAGTCACTTGATTACAGTTTACAGAGCAAACCATTGTAATTTGTTATAGAACAGGAAAACAAATGCCTGTGAACTCTTCTATAATAAATTGCAATACTGTGTGCCTCAAATACCTGGCAAATTTGTGCCTGAATAGGCCAAATCAGCATCTTAAAGGATCAGTAACATCAAATTTTTTTTATTAAAAAATTCGTTAGTGTAGAAGGAAAAAAACCCACAAAGACATATTAAACTTTTAAATCTTTATTAAGAAATAACTTACCGAAACTCCGCTTGCACTCCTCTTCAGAAAAAGCGACGATCCATCATGCAGCGCTCGATTTCTCCTCCCTGGCTATCTCCTATAGGGAAAGCAGGGTGGAGAAATCGAGCACCTGCACGATGGATCGCCTTTTCTGAAGAAGAGTGCAAGTGGAGTTTCGGTAAGTTAATTTTTAATAAAGACTTAGCGATTTAAAAGTTTAATATGTCTTTGTGTCTTTTTTTTCGGTCTACACTGGCCCTTTAAATCTACCCTTTTATTTTCAGTCTCTGGAATTCTGCTTCCAGAGGATACTGCACTTTAATACCCCCGAAAGAGGACTTTCGCAATATTAGTTCTAATTTTGTGAGAAACTGTGGGTTCTCTCATTCTTTTACCCAGTCTATTATTGGTTGCCTCTTTCATACTCTTGGTCTCTTTAGTTTCATGAAGCTTCTCTCTACAGCCTGGGTGTTTGTCTACACAATTTAAGGTCTCCCATATACAGGTATGGGATCCGTTATCTGAAAACCAGTTATCCAGAATGCTCTGAATTACGGAAAGGCTGCCTCCCATAGACTCCATTTTATCCAAGTAATCCAAATTTTTGAAAATGATTTCCTTTTTCTCTGTAATAATAAAACAGTAGCTTGTACTTGATCCCAACTAAGATATAATTATCCTTATTGTAAGCAAAACCAGACTTTTGGGTTTATTTAATGTTTACATGATTTTCTAGTAGACTTAAGAAGATCCAAATTACAGAAATATCCTTTATCCATAAAACCCTAGGTCCCGAGCATTCCCATACCTGTACTACTGTACAAGACTGTCTTCTTCCTTCTTTACAGGATGGTTCCTCGCTTTCATACTGTCAGTCTATGACAACATAAGCTCATTTTTGACTTGTGTATCCCTTATCGCATAACAAGTTATAGATACTGGAACATAAAGTCATTTTAATCACCAGCTCTCAAAGATTAGCCAAGGAGGAGGAGTATTGGCATCCGAGGCAAGGATGACAACCCCCCAGGTATACAGGTGAATCCATAAAGGGCATGTGGAACTTAGTCAAAAAAAAACCTTTATAGCCTTTATAACAGTTCCTGGATCCTTCCCTTTCTAACAATAGCTGCACCCTTGGCAGGTTCCTGTGCTGCACCTACTTCTAGTTCTGGCTCTGTCAACTACAGAAACATCACAAACATCAATGGCCTCATGTCATTTTTTGAACCTAACGACAATTAGAATTCAGACTTGGCTTCCGAACACATTAAACCAAAGTTTCATTCTAACTGGTTTTCAGGTTGGGATCCCCCAGGTTTCTGTTCAAGAGATTCAAAACAGGCCCTGGCATTGCAGGTACACAGAAACCAAAACAACCCTCTTCACAAGCAACAGATCAGTGACTACAGATGGTATTTCACGCAGCCCTTCTGGTAGATGGTAGAATCTACAGACCAACAGTCTAGGCCTGTGCCCAACCATTGCTTTTAACCCTGCTATCCCCACAGTATGGCCCACAAGAAAGGGATCATATTTCTTTATCTACTGAGGTGCAGTGGGTATTCTCTCCAAAAGTATGTCCTGCTTAAAGGAACAGAAACATAAAAAAATACGTGTTTTAAAGTAATGCAAATATAATGTAGTGTTGCCCTGCACTGGTAAAACTGCTGTGTTTGCTTCAGAAACACTACTATTGTTTATATAACTAAGCTGCTGTGTAGCAATGAGGGCAGCCATTCAAAGGAGAAAAGGCTTAGGTTACACAGCAGATAAGCTCTGTAGAACATAATGGTGTTATCTGTTATCCACTATTTAACCTGTGCCATATAGACTTTTTTCAATTTCCACCATTGCTACAAAGCAGCTTGTTTATATAAACTATAGTAGTGTTTCTGAAGCAAACACATCGGTTTTACCAGTGCAGGGCAATAGTAGATGATATTTACATTACTTTAAAACACTTTACTGTTCCTTTAATGGGGTGCTATAACTCTATCACTATCAGTCTCTATAGGATGAGATGCCAATGGAGTTCCCTTTCCCTGAACTCAATCGTTTATGCTAATATTCATAGACTCCTGTTACCCTATGGGGTCAGGCAGGGCTGTATTTAGGTCCGATGCCGTCCTATAGTGATGTGCAGGTCGAGAATTTCTCGACCCGCACCCGGCCCCACTGCTGCCCTCTATTATAGACGTCACAAAAGGGTCAGGGCAGGGGCGGGCAGAAGTCTATAAATTCCGGCGCCAGAAGATGGAACTGCTAAGTTGCGGGCGGGAAGAGCAGGAGAAGAGCTCGATCCGGACTTGCCCGCGACCCGAAGATTTTATGCAGGAGTCAGCCCAAACCCGTGGTTCCCGTGGATTTTGGGCCAGCCCGCACATCACTACCGTCCTAGGCATCGGACCTAAACATGCCCATACGTTGTGCTCACTGTCATACGCCAGCGAGCTGACGTCAAGTGTGTTGACGTCTCAAGTTGTGTGTGTTGATGTCATGCGACGTATTCAGCGGAAGTGACATCAGCGCCCGTGTGCATGACGTCACTTCCGCATTCTTCCTTGGCCCCCTACCCCTCAGCTCCGTCACCAGATTTCCTATGTAAATCCATGGCGAGAGTTTTAAAAAGCAAAAAATATGCACAATGCCCCCAAAAACTGTGCCGCCCTAAGCACAGGTCCTCGGGGGCCTATATATAAATACGGCCCTGGGGTGAGGTTTAACTCCCACCCTTTGTTGCTTGTTCTGTCTCAGTCTCTCCTCCATTACAATTGCTTTTCTTGGACTAAATTATAACAGCAATCATGTATAAAGCCCCACCATGTCCTGTAGTGCTGCACATATAAACTGACATACAGACCAACCAATAAAATAGTGGTCATGAGGGCACTGCCCACAAGAGCTTACAATCTAAAGGTGGGTTCCAGACTGAATAACATCAGAATAGGTCAATGTGGGGGCCCTCCTGTCACCAAGCACTTGGAATGGGTGGGGAAAGGTCCTTGAATGTAGCTGTCAATCAACCCTGCCTAATAAAAAGCCACCCCTGCTGTCAGTCTGTCCCTTGTCCTTGTGGAATGGCTGGATTCTGCGGTGAGTCTATAAATCTGGGATTATATCCAAGGCTGGGCTCAGGAATATAAATGTACAGCTGCCAGTCATGATGCTGGGAGTGGCAGAGAGATACCCAGTAGTTTAAGAGACTTTTTGTAAAGATGAACTGCAGCTTCAACTCCCTCACAAGAAGCAAAGGCTTCCAAAGTGCGGCCCTCCAACATCTCCACACACACTTACCTGCACAGAGCTGTCTCATAGCTGCGCGTATGCCGTCTCTCCCTCCGGTGCCTTTACCTCTGCTTTCCCTTTGTCACTTTACACAGTTCTTTACACACACATCACACACCCCACACGTTACGTCTACAGACCCTGCCGCTCCCTCGCTCAGCTGCGCCTTCCAAGCCTCGGCCTGACACACTAAAACATGGCTGCCACTCTCACTCTACCAACCAATCACCCTGCAGAATCAAAGAGACGTCAGAGAAGCCCCGCCCAATATGGGAGAGCCCGCCCCTATACTTGGGGGCGCGGGAATGCTATCACTGGAAAATGATAGGTTAGAGTAGCCAATAGTAGGCGGAGGAGTTCAGCCGCTCACCTTTTCTTTAGAATCCTGTAGAATTAGTGTTGTCAAATTGGCGGGTTTGATGTTTGCGTCACCGTGCATGTCGGGGCGCGTTTATTCATACTGGGTAAATTTGCTGCTGGCAATTCCATGTCAACCAATCACATATTTGCTTTCGTTGTTGCACCTGAAACTGACTAAAAAAAAGCTAAACGCCGATTGGTTGCTATGGGTTACTGCCCAGTGTGTGAAAGGGAAAAGGACCCTGAGGTCCTGAGGGAGAATTACAGTAACATTTCAAAATGGTTGTCAGGTCCTGAGAGCAGAAATATTAGGGAAATAGGGTAGATAAGCGACGGTTCTTATGATTAAATGTGTATATAAAGATTCTTTGGTGGGACTGACCCAATCCATTGAGAATCTGCTGGGAATTGAGCACATTTTGAATAAAACGAACTACTGGGAGGTGCAGATGAAGCAAATACGGCCCTGTCCTTTATCTGTCCGTGGTTTTTGTCTGTGCAAATCTGTGCCTTTTATTTCATTAGGGCAGTGGCACACGGGGAGATTAGTCGCCTGTGATTTTTAAAAGAGAGATTTGGCGACTAATCGTTCGTTTTTGTCTTCCAAATGAGAATAATGTAAATTGCCAGCTAGGGTTGCCACCCGGCTGGTATTTTACCGGCCTAGCCAGTAAAACACCTGCCAGGGCCAGGGCCAGTATTACAAATTTAGGCAATGTAGCTGCCAGTATATTGTAACAAAACCTCTGCCCTCTGGTGGAAACGTACCTTTTCATCCTGATCTTGCCCTCACGCGATGTAGCCCACCCCTTTTTTTCTGCGGCTCTGCCCCTTTTGCGTCACAACCCGCCTCTTTTTGCATCACGACCCGCCCCTTTAGTTCCCGCTCCCCGCTGGCCGGTAAATTTTTTTTACAAATGTGGCAACCCTATTGCCAGCGTCAAAACATACAAGGCTACTTTTACTCTCGTGTCATTCCTAAACGCACAGAGACCCTTTTCTGAGCGACTTCACTGAAATAGCAATTCCATTACCAAGTATTGAAATCTACCAAAATAAGGGCAGAGACACACGCTCAGATTCGGGGGATTAGTCGCCCAGCGACAAATCTCCTCTTCTTCGGGGCAACTAATCTCCCTGAACTGCCTCCCGCCAGCTAAAATGTAAATCGCCGGTGGGATGGTAATCGGTGCCTCACAAGGAAACTTCAGGCGACTTCGGAAAATGAAGTGCTCTGAGTGCCATCCCAATGGAGATTTCGATTCTAGCCGGCGGGAGGCAGTTCAGGGAGATTAGTCGCCCGAAGAAGAGGCGATTTATCACCTGGCGACTAAATCTCCCCGAATCTGAGCTTGTGTCTCTGCCCTTAAACATACTCGGAGAGTAGTAACCACGATTGTATGTAAATTTCACGCATTGACGCTATACGTCATTTTCTGGGCGGCGGTTTTGAATTGTTCTGTCCCAGTGTCTTTGCGTCCATTCGCCATTCATAATAAAGACACGCAGAGGAAACCACAAGTATGAAAACACGCCAAGGAAATCACGCCAGAGAAAATTTCTATTAAAATGCCAATTCTGAAGTATTGTTTCGATACTGATCGACTTATTGATCTTGTGGGAGGAGAAAAATAGTGTGTGGCATCATGGGTTATAAATCGCTTGGGAGCTGAAATCTCAAATATCTTTGCTTCGATATAGACGCACAACTTGTTTTCGAAACGCAAAGAAAAAAAAATCGCGGGCGACTAATCTCCCCGTGTGCCACTGCCCTTAGCTGTTCCTCTGCATCCACTCTGGTCTAGGGTTATCACCTTTTCAAGAAAAAATACCTGCCTACCTATATTTTCATGATGCACTGAATCCAGGATTCGTTTTTCGGTATTCGGCCAGGATTAGGCCTTTTTTTTTTAGCAGGATTCAGATTTGGCCGAATGGACTTTTCGTCACATAGACAACTGGAAGTAAAACATTTTTTAACCACATGCTGCACGTTCTCTTTGGTTCTCTGGTTCCCTTTTCCCCTTCCTAGCCCTAATTTGAATAAGTAAATTAGGCTTCTGATTGAGTTCCTTATGTAGCCAAATCTTGTGGATTTCATGAAGTATTTGAGATTTGGCTGAATCACAAAATAGTGGATTTGAGGCTTTCCTAGTTAATTTCCTATTAACATGAAGCTTCATATTTACCAGCCAGGTAGCAGCCCTACTCAGGTGTGTCATTCAGAGGCATTGGCTACTGTTATTAACACACAACAAGGCAATATTACTCTGCCCCGTGCCCTGCCTGAACATCCCCACACGCTTGGGCACCATACAGGGCCACTCCTGCCATGAGGCAATGTGAAATCCTTGTCTCAAGCATAGGGTTGCCACCTTGGCGGTATTTTACCGGCCTGGCCGATAAAAATTATTGTTGATCCCAATGTTATTAATAAGGAAAATTTATAAATATATAGGAAGGCCGGTATTTTTTTCTGAAAAAGGTGGCAACCCTACTCAAGTATCATAGAGCAGCCAATTACCGGGGCAGCATAAAGCTGTCTCTGGTAACTTTAAAAGGCATATTTCAGTTTTTTAACACGGAAATTCGGCTCTGCTAGTGCAGTGAGCGTAATAGCGCTCACTACACAAGCGATGTGGCACCCTGTGGATCCGCCCCAACACTAAAATCTGAAAGCACGGAACGGGAGGGGGCGGCAGGAGCCCCTGAAACGTCACTGGAACCATCCCAGTTGAATGGCCCATATCACTACTCACAGCTAATCTCTGAAGCACATGCCTTTTCTGCCAAACCCTAGTTATAGGCCTGCAGCCATTTTACTGTGTACAGTACAGGATTTGTAAAGGATTAATTTCATGCTTTTAATCTCATATCTCAATAAACGAATTAACAGTGCCTAGAGCAAATTATCTATCCTGACTACTATCCCTTTACAATTTCCTGCAGAATTTTACTCTGTACAACAAACATTGAAACATTTCTAAATGTGGCATAATCATACCCACATACACTACAAATCCATTGAACCCCACCCTAACCCTTTTGGAGCTGCTCCATTGGCCTGTGTATGGGCCAAAACTACCTTCCTGACCAATAACTGGTGAAGACAACATTAGACTGCTGATGTGGTCCGCTCAAGATGGGGCTATATAGGCCTTTTAATGATCTAATTGTTGGCCTAGGGGCCAAAAGATCACCACTGTGTGTTGTCCAAAATAGGCAATGATCTTCTTCTTTCATGACCTCACCAAACAAGTCTTTGTGAAATTCATGTCTTGTAGAGGCCATTCAATTTGGACTATAAGCTTTTGTGAGCTGGACCCACTATCCTTCTGTATCAACGCTTGTATACTTATGTTACTTCATCTTCATTTGTCTGATCCCATAACCCTTACAATATGCTGGAGCTTTATAAATAAATTCAAATAATATTATTGAACAACCTGTTGCATATAGTGGATCCCTGCATGAAACTTCTCCATAACCGAGGATAGTGGCCAAGTGGCCTAATTCTTCTCGATCCTTAGGCCTCCGCATGTTGGTGATGAACTACAACTTCCAGTATTTTTTAACCATTGATTATACAAGCCAGACTGGAAGAAACTGCCTAGGACAAAAGCTTTACAGATATAGAAGAAAGCACAGGAACTAAATTAAGATAGGATTAAAGGGACATAGAACTGAATTCATATTTTCCTGTACATGGCTATCCTGTCTGTAAATAGATGGCATTTTGAAGGGTTTTTTTTCAGAACAACAGAAAAATTATGATCAAATGCTGTACCGGTATGGGATCTCTTACCTGGAAGCCTGATCTCCAGAAAGCTTCAAATTACAAGAGGGCAATCTCCCATTAAGTCCATTCAAATCATTCTTTTTTTTTATTTTTAATCTGTTATAATAAAGCAGTACTTTATACATGATGGCAACTAAGCTGCATGAATCCATATAGGGGGCAAAACAATCCTACTGGGTTTATCTAATGTTTAGATGTTTCTTAACAGACTGATGATCCAGAGTACAGTAAAACCCATATCTGGAAACCCCAGGCCCTTATCATAGAGGATAATAGATTTTATATCCGTATTCCATTTTAAAACATAATCTTGTGATAACTGGCGACCCCTTGTCTGCTTCAAGGATTGCTTTACTCTTGCAATTCAACTCAGTTTGCTTAACTTTAAAGTTTTTCTGGCCTCCACATACCAACTTTGCTCTGAAATGTGTAATCCAGGTTTAATTTGGATGACGTTTGCATTTGTTTGTAGGTTGGGTTCCCAGAAAAAAAAATGTCAATATGTAGTCTGGGATCAATGGCTCCTTTAATTAGTATATTACAGTACAAGTTATAAATAAAGCACTCTGTTCTTTTGAAAAAATCCTTTGCTTCTGTTTGGGCAGACCACAGTTTCATCAGTCTCTTCCCAGTCTCTGGGGTAGGGCCTTTTCAGGATAAGGGGAGGTTATCATGTGTTTATAAGAGGGGGAAAGGTGTTACTGAATCTCAATTGTGCATCAAGGGCTTTAATTGAAATCTTATGGTCCTTATGCAGCAAACAGGGGCTTCATATGCAATGCAGAACTTTTCTGATGTAGGTAAACCCATATCCTTTGATTTGTTCATGTTCATGAAGCTTTTTATAGTGCCTGTGCATTTATGCATTACTAGGAGACTGTTCATCATTTGCCTTAGAGAATTTTCCCAGTGGAGCTTACAATTCAAGGTTATTATTGCATTTATATAACAAACTAGAGTTCATTTCTTTAAGAGAAAATGAACCCACCTGTATTATACATTTGTCATATCAGTGCCTGCCCTAGTGGATCTTACAGTCTAAAGTCCCTATCACACACATTATGCTCAAAATAATAAGGCGCTAATTAACCTATTGGTATGCTTTTGGAGTGTGGGAGGAAATGGAAGAGCACAGAGAAAACCCATACAGACATAAAGATAACATACGACATATACAGTATATTCTTGCTACAAGGTAGAAATGCTATAGGTACTCTGGTTCCTTCAACAAAACACAGACAAGTTAAATGGCTTGTGATGAAACCTAGTCTAGTGAGCAGGCACCTGAGTGCACCCTCCAAGAATTTGGGTGCCTATATAGAGAAATTCTTAAAGGTAGTTGTTTTTCCTTGACCTATGGAAATTCTAGCCTTCTATTCACACAGAGTCATTCTTCAATCACAATCCTGTCTTCTTAAGAGGTTAAATACATAATTAATGGTGCATATCTCTATAGAAAAGGCTTGTTGTGCAAAATGAACAATACAAGCTTGCATTAATGTCACAATAGCATTAGCAATTCAGCTATAAATCATTGTTAACAGTCAACACAAGAATAACCAGAGCAGACAAGGGAAAGTTGTGCTCACCGCAAAAGTTTAAACCATTAGACTGGGGTGCAACAAAGCTGTGACCGCAAAATCCATACAGAAAAAGGCAAGAGGTCCTCTGCATACTCCCATAATCAATATGCAAAGAACACAAAGACATTTTGTGCATTAAACTACAAAAATTCCCTCCCCAAATAGGGAGTTTTTGTCCATATATTGCAATATATTCAAATTCATCCCTGGTCTAGCCAGTCCTACCCTTACTTTCATCTGATTCATTAAGACTTCTATTAGTACATTATACATTTTACATAGGGACTAAGTTTTACCTACAACTTACTTTTCAGCATTTAAACTCCCCAAATGGTCACCCTTTTTATTGGCAACCAGTGGGATCATCTGACTGTAACTGGGAAAAATGGAGAGGGCCACCGCTTCTGTATAAACCATAGCAAACAAGGGAAAGTTGTCCTCATCAAGCACCAGCCAGACAAGTGATGACTTTGACGTAGTTGACCGGCTTTAATATATTACAATATATAGACAAATAATCCCTGTTTTGTTTAAAGGGCAGGGCACAACATCTCTTAAATGTCCTCAGCATATTGATTATGGGTGAGAACAGAGGACCTCTTGTCTATGTCTGAACAACCAATTCATTTTACACAATGTACCCCATGTGTCATAGGCGTAACGAGTTCAATAAAATAAGGGTTCTAAATAAATGGAATAAAATTAGCATAGTCACATTTGTTTCTATCCTGATATTTAGACAGAAGCAGGAACAGAGCCACGAGTACCTGACCCCATATTATAGCTGGCGAAAGGCAGTAACCCATGGGGAAAAAGCAAGAATGATGGTTAAGCAACATGTTTTGATATCCCTTAAATCACAATAAAGAAATGAAGTGTCTGTTATGCCGCTGTATTTAAAGGAAGTTATAGCTATAAATATAGTAACTACGTAAAAAGTCAAACAAAAGCAAAAGTCGGGAGAGACACTATTCCCCAGGTGACACCCACCTAGTGTAAGGAAAGGGACTTGGGTTATTTCTTATACCTAAGAGGTTTCTTTATATACTGCAGTGTTCCACCTGCCCAACTGGGTATATGAGTACTGTACTGAGTACTGACTGATATTGTTTTGCTGGATATAGTGTGATTACTGTACCTTTTCTGTTCAATAAACCTTCAGTTAATGGTTACAAATCACTGGTTCCTTTTATTCTCTATTCTGTCCCTAAACCTTCATTTATGGTTCAGCAGCAACACCTTTCCTCCAGACAATTCCAGCAAGGGTTCAACTAAGTAACAGAGCTCAACTTCTGTGAAGCAATTGTGGTTTTGATGGGAAGTCAAGGGAAGACCCCCATCTTCTATCCATTACATCAGCAATAAACAGCAGAACAAGTGGGTTCTAGTGTTGGCACGTACCAAAGAAGGCATAGTGGGGGTCTTAATGGATGTTCAATTGCATGCAAAACAATTCCTCTTCCCCCAGGTTTTAGGGATTGTCTGCTGAAAACAGTTTGCTGTGGAGGCCTGTAAATTCCATTGTAATGATTAAATGAAGCAGCAACCACAAAGAGCACTAAGGAAGCTGCTTGTGTCTCTTGTCTTGGCCAATAGCAGTGGTCATGATGATTTCAATATCACAAGAGCTTGGAGAAATGAGATCATTCATGGCAGTTTGGCAAGATAGAAGCTATAGTTGGCAATAGAGAGAACAGATGAGGCCGGAGTTAACCTTTGTGTAAACTCTATATAAATGTGGCAGGACCTCAAAATGATCAGCCTGGGTTACAAAACTCTCATATATATTTTAACTGAAGCCACTAGGCTTGAACAATATGACTCATATTTCCCCACAGCAATGTGCGAAGCTGATCAGCTATAACAGGAAGCATTTGGTCACAGTCACTACATATACTAACCACTATACCATATCCTTTGTGCTGCTCAGTGGGGTCTAGTAAAGGAGAACATCAATGCTGGCACAGCTTTATGGTGTCTCTCTGTATATGGAAAGCACTAACCAATTACTTTTGCTCCTTCTCATCCACCAATAACACTGGAACATAACTTTGGACAATGCCCAATGTTCTTGTTAGGGAGTTGTAACACAATAGGAGGGTTATGGTGGTGATAAAGAAGGCTGTCCAAGTGAAACTGCAAACAGTGTCAGGGTCAGGCTGTGAGTAAGGCAGTTTCAGGCTAGGTAGTGGGTCCAAGCAAATAAAAATGCAGGTTGCAGGTACAGGTTTTTTAAACTGGACCCACGCAGGACTGAAGGGTGGGAGGCCGCAGAGGGGGAACAAACAAATGGATAAGCGCAAGCAGTAGTTGAACGGACATGTGGTAGTGCTTCCAGCCCTTTTCAAGTCAAGTCCCACTTCCAGTTGTTTAAAATGATTTCCTTTTTCAGTGCAATAATAAAACAGTACCATGTACTTGATCAAAATGAAGATATAATTGATACAGTGCTACGCAATATGTTGGCGCTATATAAATACATGTTAATAATAATCCTTACTGGAGGCAAAACAACCCTATTGGGTTTAAATAATGTTTAAAGGATTTTTCAGTATACTTAGGGTATGAAGATCCAAATTACAGAAAGATCTGTTATCCGGAAAAGCCCAGGTCCCAAGCATTCTGCATAACAGGTCTCATGCCTGTACTGTAAATCAGGTCTAGACTGGAATTCCAAAATAGGCCCTAGTTTTTCAAGTACACAAAAGCCCAAGGCTCTGGGCTCTCCTAATGGGTCCAGACCTATAGTTTGGGCATCACTGCCCTAGCAATTTTATTTGCCAACATTCATGTAATGACCTCAGTAGTCATCTGTGATATACAGTCTTACAGTATATTTATTTCTATACATTTTTTTTCTTTTTCTTTTGGAACTCACATCCCAATAATGTTGTGCTTGGTGGCAGACCCGAGGGCAGACATCAATAATTCCTGCACATATGACATATGTTTAATAATAGGAAACTGGGGCCCAGTGGGTATTCTTACTCATTTCAACATTTTTTTTTTAAACTAACCATACTGAAAGTTTAGAGGCCCTAATACCAGATTTGGATAACTTTTAATTATAAGCACTGTGAATGCATTTATTTTTAATATCCAGCCTCAATTCCCCTGTTGACAGCAAAAATAACAGTTCCTCCAACTAGACACATTTTCCCAATTTGAGGGTGGCAAGACTAATCAACCTTTTACAGTGGCATGTATATAGGGAACATGCTTCTGGCTGTACTTGAGGCTTCTGCTTTCCTTCTATGTATAGGAAAGTAACATTTTCATAGGCTGCTGTGGCTGACTGATACTGTACTGCCATGTCTTCCACCTAGTGACTGTGGCTGCCACTATAAGTACATGTATGATGTCCAGATGATGTAGGTACCATGGATAATAGTTGCTTCATTGATTATAAAGGTGTGGGAATAACATTAGTCTATGCACTATATCAGAAAGTACAAAAATTGGTTGGCTGAAGACCCTTTTACCTCCCCATATAAGGCCTTTCTAATCCTACTCAATATTTTTACTTCTGTGTTTGGTTCAAGGGGAAAGGTTCTTAAGACTATCTGACACTTCCCTGTCTCTGAGATTTTCCATTGTCTACTAAACCTGCTATACTACCCTTCTCTACCATCTCCTCCTGCTCATCACCCTGGTATGGGTGTCCTGATCATTCTTTAGGTCATTGCTGCTCCACTGTCATTGCCGCTCTACAGTGTCCACTGTCCAGCTCTTAGATCCAGCTCTTCTATCTTCTTTAAGATTAGTACCAAGGTCTTTAAGGAGGGTTAATCAGAGAAAAGTCTAGGTTTAATATTTGTTAGAAGTAGTAAGCCCTAGGTTGGACACAAGCCTATTTACCTTAATCCTTTCAGAGAGCCCTAATGTCAAGGGAAGCCAAGCTGCTTGCAGTACTTAACAATATCCAGCTCTTCTTTCTCCTTATTGTGTTCATCCCCTGCCTTTTGACTGTATAATAAGTCTTACATACTGACTTACATACTTACATAGATCAAAAAATTCTCTGCATCCTCTACCACTCATCTTTCTTCCCTTGTCTTCCCATCTTCTTCTTTTGCTGCTTTTCTTTCTCTTCCAGGGGCATAACTACAGAGGAAGCAGACCCTGAGGGGCTCATGACCATGATTCTTCAGAACGTATCTGTTATCTACTGAGTATCTGGTGCTTGAATGGCTGCCCCCATGGCTACACAGCAGCTTGTTTATATAAACTATAGTAGTATTTATCTGTTATCTACTGAGTATCTGGTGCTTGAATGGCTGCCCCCATGGTTACACAGAAGCTTGTTTATATAAACTATAGTAGTACTTATCTGTTATCTACTGAGTATCTGGTGCTTGAATGACTGCCCCCATGGCTACACAGCAGCTTGTTTATATAAACTATAGTAGTACTTATCTGTTATCTACTGTGTATCCTGTGATTGAATGGCTGTCCCCATGGCTACACAGCAGCTTGTTTATATAAACTATAGTAGTACTTATCTGTTATGTACTGTGTATCCTGTGCTTGAATGGCTGCCCCCATGGCTACACAACAGCTTATTTATATAAACTATAGTAGTACTTATCGTTATCTACTGTGTATCCTGTGCTTGAATGGCTGCCCCCATGGCTACACAACAGCTTATTTATATAAACTATAGTAGTACTTATCGTTATCTACTGTGTATCCTGTGCTTGAATGGCTGCCCCCATGGCTACACAGCAGCTTGTTTATATAAACTATAGTAGTACTTATCTGTGTTCTTTCAGCTATTGTTGGGGCCATATCAGTTGGTTCAACAACATCCCAAGGGGGTTGAGTATGATTGGAACGTCAATCAAATTAGTGATATATTGTGCAATTGCACCCCAAAAGCAACTTTATGACATGACCAGCCCATATGAATGAAGTTTGCAGGAGATTGGTGGCACTGTGGAGAAAGTTGTATTGCTCCATTCTGTCTCTGAATGTAATTATATAATTGACAATTAATCAAAAATTAATCAAAATCAAAAAATCTAAATTATTCGGGTGCCCATTGATGTTGGTCAAAATTGCTGTTTATCTAAATTATTTTGACGCCCATTGACTTCAATGCGTTTTGCAAATTTTTTCGCCATTTCGATAATTATTCTGCGAAACGGGACATATTCACCCATCACTACTAAGTAGAATAGGAAGAGGATTGGGATGACCAGACCCTCTGCATGGGGTGGTAGTTGTAGTTTAGCTATACTCATCTTTGGTGTAGAGGGTATGAAAAAACTTGTAGGAATTTTTGTGGGTGATTGCCTGAATATTTGGGTGAATGTCGGCAGCATGACCATTTTGAATAGATTATTATGACCTATCAGGGTCAATAGTAAGTGGGGCCAGGTTTTAATTTTCTGTTCCAGTATTTGTAGTTAAGTAAATGGTAAAATATTCAGTTCTACGAATTTGTATAGGTCTTTGTGGATATGAATACTTAAATTCTTCCAGCCATTTCAACCCACCTGGCAATACCATTGGAGGGGTTGGCTGTGGGTCTACTTGAAACAAAGCTGATTTGCTCCAATTTATTTTAAGGCCCAAGTAGGTGGTGTGTGTTTCGATAATATCTAGGGCCGCAACAAGGTCTTGAGCAGGGTTTGCCGGGTATAGTAGGGTGTCATCGGCAAACATTGACACTTTTTCAGTGATCCCTCCCAGATTGAGACCCTCTATCCTTGGCATTTGCAGATTGCACTTCTCTAACTGCCAGCTCAGTCTATCTTGGGGGCTAAGGCTGCAGAGAACAACTGACAGCTCATTAGAGACTACCCCCATGCTCCAAGCTCATTTTAGCCGCAGCTAGAAAATAGTGACCGCATAATTCTCACTTGGGAATATTCAAAAACCCTTTTACAACAATGCTAAAGTAATAGCACATTGTGAGATATGATTGAAAACTACATGGGCTGAAATAATTTAGCGCAGGTGGTGAATTTAAAAACCAGGGATGGATAGTTTCAGGCAGAGACTGTCCATGGAAATTAAAATGCTGCTGGGAAATGTGGAGTTATATAGTTAGTTATCTTATTGCACTGTTATGACCTGCTCCCCTTCTTTATTGCAAAATCCAAGCTTGGTCAGGATCTTGGTTAAAATGACCAGAGGAATGCCAGATGACTTTTCCCTGCTCAATAACTTCATTTTCCAAGCAGAGAAACATCACACGGTGTTCCATTTCTCATTAAATTCATTTTCAGCTGACTGTAGCAGAAATAATAGGTGAGGCTGTTGGTTTAGCTTCATTATATTAGCTGATTAAAAACTGCAAATATTTTAAAGGGGACCCGTCACCCAAAAAAAAGATTCAAAATCCTATTTTATCAGATTAGTCAAGCAAAATGAACTTTAATTACACTATATAAATTATTTGAATCTTGTTTCCTTTAGTCTGGGAATTCATAATTATAACAAGCAGGCAGGAGCCATTTTGTGGACACTGTTATTAAGACAAGACTTGTATCATCTCAGAATCTTGTTTGTGCAACAGAATGGGGGGACCTGATTCCATCCCTATGCCCTGGTTACACAATTAAATGGCAAAGAGAACGGGGGAATATGTAGAGAGCAGTGACATCTAAGAAGTGCTGAATGGAAAGTTGGGAGGGGCAGACAATATTTGATTGACAGCTGAGATTTTTAAATGAGCTTACAGCAGCTATGAATGCTTTAATAAAAAATAGAAATTGGATTTCATGTTTAATTTGAAAAGGACTTTTATTATACAGATTTCTGTGTCTGGATGACAGGTCCCCTTTAATACTGTAACTAGAGAGGCATTTTAAACATTGCATTCATTTGTCTTGATGGTTTACATTTCCTTTAAATCTACGTTTGCAGGGCAACAATAGACACAGAAGGTTCATTAGTGGTATAATGATTGGGCCCCAAAGCAAAATCTTCTTGGGACCTGCTATTTGTTATGCTGTTGGGGGTGCTTAGATGCAAGCCTAGCAATTTACCTTTCTTAAATATAACATGTTAGCTAAGAAATGCATTATCTATCATTCTCATTGTATTAAATGGGTTGTTCACCTTTAAATTTAACTTTTAGTATGATGTAGAGAGTGATTTTCTGAGACAATTTGCAAATGGTTTTCAGTTTTTATTATTTGTGATTTTTGAGTTATTTAGCTTTTTATTCAGCGGCTCTCCAGTTTGTAACTTCAGCAATCTGGTTTCTAGAGTCCAAATTACTCTAGCAACCATGCACTGATTCGAATAAGAGACTAGAATATAAATAAGAAAGGCCTGAATAAAAAGACCAGTAATAAAAAGTAGCAATAACAATAAGGGGGTTATTTAGTAAAATCCAAATTTTTCTCATTATTTAAATAAAAAAAACACAACCAGACTCCCATACCCGATTTTACTTTATTTATTATTAAAAAAGCTTTATTTAATTGGTTTGAGTAAAAACTTGATAAAATCGTGTGAAACCTGAAACTATTTTTTTCGATGTTTTTTCCAAACCGCTCTATTTGTTCGAATTTTCGGGCTAATTACAGCACAGACCACAGACATTTCAAAATAGGATAGGGTCCTCTGCCGTTGACTTATACACAACCTTGGCAGGTCTGATATGGAGGGTTTTCGAATTCTGGCTTTTTGCAGCATCAGGCTTTAAAAAAATCTTATAAAATCTGAGTTTTTTTAAAATAAAAACTGAAAAATTTTAGTTTTGCCTTAAAAACCCTGACCAGAGTTTAGTAACTAATCCCCTAAATGTGTAGCCTTACAGAGCATTTGTTTTTTAGATGGGGTTAGTGACGCCCATTTGAAAGTTGGAAAGAGTCAGAAGAAGAAGAAGACAAATTATTCAATAAATCTAAAAAAAAAAAAAAAAAAAAATGAAGGCCAATTGAAAAGTTGCTTAGAATTAGTAATTCTATAACACACTTAACTTTAACTTAAAGGTGAACCACCCCTTTAAGGTAACACAGAGGCCTTAAGTCATCTTGAGAACAAATGTTTGATCATTTCAATATGTATAGCTTTATTTATATAACATTATAATCATTCATGGTTTGTTCATATCTTTTTGGAAGAGTAGGTTAACAGGACAGGCTCTGTGCAGTCCCATTGGGCAGGAGAAGACAAAGGACAGTTGTAGTTGAATTATTTCTGCTTTCATGTATATTTCTATATGGATGTCTTTATTTGTAGAGAAGTCTGCCAACATCTCTTTGGAATGGAACTTCTCAGGATCATGAATGTCCAGTAGCAGAAGGAGATCTAGGTCCCACCAGAGAACCTGATATTGAGGGCCCACTCTCACAACAGTTAGATATTGATAAGGATAAATGTAATAAGTGTCTTATAGACCTAGAGTGGAAATAAAAAGGGAATTGTCCTTGGCTGGGACCCACTAGAGTTGGTGCAACTTGGAGATTGTCTGGTATTCTTATAGGCCAGTCTGACCCTATCCTCAGCTGATGAACAGGAGGCAGAAACCTAATGCCACAGAAAGTAGGATACGGACCCCACTGGCACTGAGTTGGCTGCCAGACCCTTTGCTGTCGCTGTTACAGTTGTTGGAGAAGCAGCATTGAACATGGACTCCTGGCGCCCTGCTACCATCCCGCATCGCTCGGTCACAGAATGACTTGTAGGAGCAGGACTTCATGACTCCATCTGCAAATGGAAACAAGTAATCACCATCAAGGAACAAATAACAGCAGGGCAGTAATTCTCTGGCAGCAATAGGATTTCTACTTAAAGGATTAACATTTGGCAGAAGAAAAGATTTCAGATTACAGTTTATTTTCTAGGATCAACAGATCAAATCTACATCACCGTTAGTGGAGACTTATGGATGCCATAGTTTTGTTCGTTTTATACATGGCATAACTAAAGGTTACTGAGGCCCACAGCAAAATCTTTTTAGGGCACTCCTTTCCACGACATACTGATTATAGAACTATATCTTGACACTATGCATCAGACTGGAGGCCTAAGAGACACTAACAGGAAAGTCCTTCCCTAGGACATGAATTGAAGGGTGGTGTGCTGAAGACCAAGTCGTAAACAGTAAAGGACTAGATAAAAAGCAGAGAGAGCAAACAGCTAGACAGGGTGGAGTGGGCTAGAGTGGGCTAGAAGTAGGATAGACTGAAGCTGGATGGAGCTTGTGAAGAAGCAGGATAAACTGAACAGATTGGAGTGGGCTAAGAAGCAAGATAGACTGAAGTGGGCAAAGAAGTAGGATAGACTGAAGAGGAAGAAGAAGTAGGATAGACTGAAGGGGGAGAAGAAGTGGAATAGACTGAAGAGGGAGAAGAAGTAGGATAGATTGAAGAGGGAGAAGAAGAAGGATATACTTAAGGAAGAAGTAGGATACATTGAAGTAGAAACAGCAGGATAGACAAAGGGGAAGAAGAAGAATGATAGACTAAGCAGGGCTGGAATGAATGAAGAAGGAGAATACACTGAGGAGGGTGTAGCTGGAGAAGAAGCAGGATAGAGTTAAACAGAGGAAAAGCAAGATGGATTAAAGCAGGAAAAGAAACAGTATAGACAAAAGAGGGATGGAGTGGATGAAGAAGCAGGATACACTGAAGGGGGAGTAGAAGCAGGATAGACTAAAATGGGACAGAACAGGCAAAGAAGAAGGATGGACTGAAGGGGTTGGAAGAAGCAAGGTAGACTGAAGCAGGAAAATGTGGGTGAAGAAGCAGGATTGAATAAAGAGGGATAGAGTGTGCCAGGCATGAACATGAAGGAGAGAGCTAATAACAAACTTCAGTGCTCAAGCAACAATGTTAAATCCAGGAAATTAATGATGTAAAAAGGGCCACTGAGCAAGTGCAGTTTACTCAAATTGATTTATTGACTGCACTGAATGCAGCTTCTATGTTGGCTAAAGATATAACTTTGCTGGGTTAACCCATTGGATAAAACTGGGAAAGAATAGATTCAGAGAGGGGATAGACCTGGGATAGAAAAGTGTTAAGAGACAGACAATGGAATGTACTATATACTGTATATGGGGGAGGAGGAAAGAAGAAGAAAAAGAAGGAGGTGGAGAGGGACAATAAGTAGCACAGGGAGAATCAGATAGGGAGGCTAGAGAAGGAAGAAAGACTCACCACTAATTATTAATATGGGGGTGTAGAATATTGTATAAAGCATGAATGGCTGCATATGTGAATCTTATACTCACTAGATTGGCCACGCATAATGGCACAGGCGTCAGAGTCTTTGGGGCATTGCTGAGTTCCTTGGCGATTGCAGTCCTGGTCACTGGAGCCCACACACGTGTAACACTGTAAGGCCCAGCCTGGGGACACGACAGAGACACGATAAACAAACGTGAGCAGAGAAACCTCCCAGACTGGTGTGGTAGGAATGCGCCACATTCCACGCCATCTCGTGTTGTTGATACAATAAATACTGACTAAATCAAAACAACTCATTCCATAAATAACTGCACCCGCTTTTCCAAAACAGCAATTTCCTTTTTGTGGGCTGTGTTAATGTCTGAGCCTGACGTATATACATTCCTTATACACTCACACACCCATACACTTATATACTGTCATGTGTTAGCTGGAGTTTTTGTGCTGTGTGTATATATATATATATATATATAATACACAAAAGCCATGAATATCCTGTAAATTATATCCTTATAAATGGTGAGTTCTGATGTCATCAGTTATAAACGGTGAGTTCTGATGTCATTTCTGTCACATGACTCACTGAAACTTGTGTATTATAATAAATAAAGTACCCCCAGTTGCAAAATATGAGGATATTAGAAGTTACCTCGGCCTCGTGTTTTTATATGGTCATGAAACTCCTCGGTAATTTATAATCTCCTTATATTTTACAAGAGGGGCTACTTTATTCCTATATAATACACAAAAGCCATGAATATCCTGTAAATTATATCCTTATAAACGGTGAGTAGTGATGTCATCAGTTATAAACGGTGAGTAGTGATGTCATTTCTGTCACATGACTCACTAAAACTTGTGTATTATAATAAATAAAGTACCCCCAGTTGTAAAATATGAGGATATTAGAAGTTACCTCGGAGTTCCATGACCTGTATAAAAACACTCGGCCTTCGGCCTCGTGTTTTTATATGGTCATGAAACTCCTCGGTAACTAATAATATCCTTATATTTTACAAGAGGGGGTACTTTATTCACTATATATTATTTGTATAGACAAAACAAGATCATATTTTTCGTGATTTCTTATACTGCGAGCCTGCTGAAAGTCCGAATCCAAAAATACTCCATCTCCAATCTGTCGGGGTTCTGTATGAGTCAAAAGCAAAGGTCCCATTTCAAATTTGAAGAGTTCATGGTCTGTGGAGTTTCGGCTAAAAACCCAGATTTTTCACATTTTTTTCCCCGAACCATTTTGGAAAAATCGACCTTATTATAAATAAAATTAAAAATTCAGATTTTTCGTGATTTATTATACCCCGAGCATGCTTAAAGTCCGATCCTGAAAATACTCCATCTCCAATCTGTCGGGGTCCTGTATAAAGCTGCCCATAGATGTTGAGATTTTAAAAAGATCCGATCCTCATCATCTCGGAACGATCGTACGAATTGACCATCAACTAAAAAGACCAATTTACCAGGAAAACAAAGGGGAGCTGCCTGCTTGGCCCTGCAAACATAGAGAGATTGCACTGGGATTGACAAAGATTTTTTGACCTGGCCGATCAATTTCCTGACAGATGTCGGCCGAAAAACCGTAAGATGTACAATCATTTGAATCCCACTAACCGCACGAAAATTTCGAAGGATTGGTCGGACTTCCCTAAAATTGGTAAATTCGGCAAGAAGAATCATCGCGTCTATGGGCAGCTTAAGTCAATAGCAAAGGTCCCATTTCAAATTTGAAGAGATCACGGTCTGTGCTGAGTTCCGGCTAAAAACCTGAATTTTTCACGTTTTTTTCCCCGAACCAATTTTATCTAGTTTTTCAATGATAAATAAGGTCAAGACTTTTTTTATGTAAAAAATCTGAAAAAAATCAGATTTTGATAAATAACCCTCAGGAGCAGTAACTCATAGCAACAAATCAGCACGTAGCATTTACTGGTCACCTGTTCAAATGAATACATCTTATTGGTTGGGCTACTGTTCCTCTGCAAATGTAGTGCCTTTTATTACATATAGGGGTATAAAGGTAAAGATGATCTAAATACTTCCCTTTACTTTAGCCGGTTATTATTTCAGGATCTCCATCTTGATGGTCAGATAGTGCTAATAAATGCAGATTGCTAAATAGCATATATATTTACAAATAATTATTCTAAATACCTGTACTTGTTTATAAATGCTTGCCCAAAGAGCTAGCAGAACCTGCCGAGTGATTCACACAGGCTGTGATTCATAACGTGACTTTAGTATGCTTATATAACTGATTGCACTTGTTTTGACCAAAGCTACAGTATTTGGGAGGGGTGTACCCATACCTCCCAATATTTTGGAAGTAAAAAGAGGGACAAAAAAAATTTTTCCGCATGTAATTCAGCAATTTTTTTACCACACCACTTTCTGTGGCCACACCCCCTAATTACCATGTTTGTTTACAAAATTTGGCAGGTTATGAAAGTTTGAAAATATTTCTCCTTATCTAAACTGTGTTTTTGTGTCTCAAAATTGTTACAAAGTATCTTATTTGCACCTGTTAGCTGTTCTGTGCTCTCTGCTAAAAGCCAATTAAGTGAGAAACTTTGTTTCTTTTTGTGGCTGTTCAGTGCAGAGAAAAGAGGGACTTTCCAGTACAAATGAGGGACTGCGGGTTGAGCTGTCAAAAGAGGGACTGTCCCTCCGAAAAAGGGACAGTTGGGAGGTATGGGTGTACCGGATATCTGACCGGGTAACCATAATGATCCTGTTTATATTCTGCCACTCCTGCATCTCTCGCTTTAGCTGCCCATCAGCAGCTGCTTTTTATATGTCTCTATCATCTATTTATCAGGCATGAATCATCCTGTTAACAGACCTGTGAACAAACAAGGAAGCCTGACGTCTGCAGCATTGCTTCAAGAGTCAGAACCAGTGGTGCAGAAAGGGACAAACGGATAAATTAAAATCATTGGAAAGTTTTTATGAATGCATGTTGGAACCTTTCCTTTTACTTGGGGTTTACATGCCCTTTAATACTTTTATATCAGTGACCCCCATTTAAAAGCTGTAACGAATCAATGAAGACCAATTGAAAAGTTGCCTAGAATTAGCTATTCTATAACATACTAAAAATTAACTTCAGCACTGAAGGGCGAGTTTTATACAGGTCATGGAACTCCGAGGTAACTACTAATATCCTCATATTTTGCAACTGGGGGTACTTTATTTATTACAATACACAAGTTTCGAATATCGAAGTCGAAGGATTTTTAGCGTATGCGATCGGTCGAACTATCGAATAGAATGATCGAACGATTCGAAGTATTTTTAGCGATCGATCGAAGGATTTCTATTCGTTAAAAAAAAAGTGCTGTGGAAGGTCCCCACATTGCACTTCGGTAGCTTTAATTTGGCGAAGTATTGAAGTCGAACTTTTTTTTTAAAGAGACAGTACTTTGATTATCGAATGGTCGAATATTCGAATGATTTTTACTTCGAATCAAAGTCGAAGTAAATTCGAAGTCGTAGTATCCTATTCGATGGTCGAAGTACCCAAAAAATTACTTCGAAATTCTTACTTTCTTAAATTCGAAAATTCACTCGAGCTTAGTAAATCTGCCCCCTAATTTTGCAACACTGTAAATGTATTATTTCCTGTTTCGTTTAAATTTTTTCTTTTTTCGGGGGCACGTAATAGAGGTCATTATTAATACAAGTACACTGGGGTTATTACGTCACATCCTTTCCTTTCGTCACACTTTCTTCCCGCCATACTATGTATTTATTCCAACGTTTTTGTATCCGGTTCACTTTGAAAAAGGCTGGCGTTCCAGCTGAAACTTTAGTTATCCTGCAAATAAATGTTTATAAGACCTGTGAGTGCGGTTTCTACAGACGACCCTCATATCACTCTTCTTCGATTACTGAACCCAGGCATCACTAACTTGATTTAATACACAAAAGCCTTGAATATCTTGTAAATCGTATCCTTATAAACGGTGACTCGTGATGTCATCAGTTATAAATGGTGAGTAGTGATGTCATTTCTGTCACATGACTCACTGAAACTTGCGTATTATTATAATAAAAAGTATTTTTTATTCACTATATATACTTTCAACGTTAGTTTTACTTAAATGCACCTTAAGTATGTTTAGAATTACTTTTTGCTTTCCTTTATTGAGGCTTCTTTTTTAATAAACTGTGCCATGTTATGAGGTCAGAAAATAACTTGCATTTCAAATTTTACAGGACCATTTCCTTTTAATAAAAACTTCAATACAGGAATGCAAAAATAAAACAGTTTTTAAAGGGGAACTCCACCAAAATCTGAAATGTGCACAGTGAAAAAAAAATCATGGTAAGCATCAGTGTACATTGATTACCAGTTTTGAATGGCTTTAACGTTATTTGTAATTGTGATTACTATTAAAGCAGTGTCTGATTACATTTTCTGCACTGCAGGCTCTGACTCCTGAAAGAATGTTGTAAGCCAGTTGAATAACATTTTCAATGGATTTAAAGTTATATGTAAATGTAATTGACACTGGAAACATTGTAAATGTAAGTGCTATTGAATTCTGTGTATCCCTTCTTGTTCTCTGGTTCCAACTCTTTGAGCACAAGTCAGTCACTAGTATCAGTCACTAGTATCAGTCACTAGTATCAGTCACTAGTATCAGCCGGACATATCTAAGGCTACATAAGGTCATTAGGGTATGTGTCGTGGTTTCCTGTGAGTAGGGACCCAAACGTGAGCTTTCATGCGGCTAAAGGTGGGTCCCTCCCTATGATCCAGTTGGATACAGAATATTACTATAACACAAGACATGTAACTGGATCTAAACAATGTACAGGTAGCAAAGCCGGTTCTCTGACTGTATTTGGATCCTGAGAGATAAAGGGTAAGTAACACTGCTCTAAGGCTACACATTGCCACTTACCTTTCTGTACAGTGAGGGCACCGAGGAGCAGGAAGATGCACACGAGCTGCATTGTGAAGTCTCAATGATTCGGGTTCTGCAGCCCCTCGTTAAACCAGGGATAATCATCTACCTCTAATCTCCTGTAAGTGTATGGTGGGGGGGGGGAGGATTCACCCACGGGCACCAAAAACAACTCATGCCTATTAAAAGCTTCTGTCATCCACATTATCCCTAAAAATTCTCCCAGCCTAAGCCATATTCCAGTTCTATCCTTACAACCTAAAGGTCACAGCCTATTAACCCCTTGTATCTCATTCTTTTCTTACAGATCCCACTGTCCATTGTTTTATCAAAGGCCCAGTTTATGTGTTAGGAATATATTTCATGGTTAAGATATTTACAGATATTTAAGGGTAGAGACACGCGGCAATTCAGAGAGATTAGTCGCCCGACGACAAATCTCCTCTTCTTCGTGGGCGACTAATCTCCCCGAACTGCCTCCCCTGCTTGCTAGAATGTAAATCACCGGCGGGATGGCACTCGGAGCTCTTAGTTTTCGGAACTTAGTTTTCCTGAACCATTTCCGGAAAATCGGACTTATTATGAATAAAATTCAAAATTCAAATTTTTCGTGATTTATTATACCTCGAGCATGCTTAAAGTCCGAACCTGAAAATACTCCATCTCCAATCTGTCGGGGTCCTGTATAAGTCAATAGCAAAGGTCCCATTTCAAATTTGAAGAGATCATGGTCTGTGCTGAGTTTCAGCTAAAAACCTAAATTTTTGAGTAGTTTTCCAAACCAATTTTATCGAGTTTTTTCAATGATAAATAAGGTCAAATCATGGATTCTAGTTTGGTCAGACTTTTTTTTATTAAAAAAATCAGATTTTGATAATTAAACCTCAGGAGCAGTAACCCATAGCAACAAATCAACACCTAGCATTTACTGGTCACCTGTTCAAAAGAATACCTCTTATTGGTTGGGCTACCATTGTTTTATCAAAGGCCCAGTTTATGTGTTAGGAATATATTTCATGGTTAAGTACAATTTACAGATATTTAAGGGTAGAGACACGCGGCAATTTGGAGAAATTAGTCGCCCGGCGACAAATCTCCTCTTCTTCGTGGGCGACTAATCTCCCCGAACTGCCCCCCCTGCCTGCTAGAATGTAAATCACCGGCGGGATGGCACTCGGGGCTCTTAGTTTTCAGAACTTCGGAAAACTAAGCGCTTTGAGTGCCATCCCACTGGCGATTTATATTTACTAGCTAGCGGGAAGGTAAGGGAGGAAGTTCGGGCGGATTCGTCGCCCAAGAAGAAGAGGAGATTTGTCGCCGGGCAACTAATGTCTCCGAATTGCCGCATGTCGCCACGAAGAAGAGGAGATTTGTCGCTGGGAGACTAATCTTCCAGAATTGCCACATTTGTCTCTGCCCTAAATGATACTTGTGTATATTTACTTGCTTCAGTCCTGCAGGATCTTATAGGATTTTTAGGGTCAGGAAACTGCTATACCGTTGCAGTCCGAATTTCTAATCCGAGCATGCATTTGCATTGGGGATCAATGATTTGGATACATATTAGCGCTCAGTGATGTGAGCACTGAACTGAGCACTAACACCTCATAGGCAATGAATGTCTTGAACTGCTCAAAGCTGTAACAAGTCCATTCATTTATTGTTAATTGTAGAAGGGAATCTACAGCTGTTTGTTTGTAGTTTCACTTGGAGCAATACAGTTATGGGGTGCAAGTGTGTGCGCTGTATTCAAAATTCTTCATCTCCTGTCAGAGAAGGAATGGCTGGAGTCATTTTACGGTGCATTTACTATTGTGGTAGACACAATGTTTCTCCATCAGCATATCAAGAAATTCTTTATTGTAGGGGCAGACATGTTCTCCAGTAATGAAGGTGAAGGTCAACAAGTTATTGAGTTTTCAGGAAAATGAATCCTTAATAATGATTAAGGTGATTGTTAC
The DNA here is from genome assembly GCF_017654675.1 of Xenopus laevis. NCBI lineage: Eukaryota > Metazoa > Chordata > Amphibia > Anura > Pipidae > Xenopus > Xenopus laevis. The sequence goes on from NC_054383.1 coordinate 13,588,907, forward strand.
TCAAGGGTTGGACTGGCCTAACAGAATATCTCCCAGTGGACCCCAGCCTAGGATGACTTCCATCAGCTTATTCATATATCCACCATGACGCTTTATAAACACATTCACTGTCTGGGACTGCGTCTAATTGCTTTAAAGGAGAACTAAAGCGTAACTAAAGAAGTAGCTAGAAATGTTGTACATTATGTTTTGTGCTTCTGTACCAGCCCAAGGCAACCACAGCCCTTTAGCAGTAAAGATCTGTGTCTCCAAAGATGCCCCAGTAGCTCCCCATCTTCTTTTCTGCTGATTCACTGCACATGCTCTGTGCTGCTGTCACTTACTGAGCTTAGGGACCCACTCACAATATACAGTACACATAGAATAGAAATGTCACAATATAAGGCTGATTAGTAATTAATACAGATAATTACTACATGGCAGCACAGAAACCAGTGCAATTAGCATCAGAATTTAATAATCAGCAAACCTGTAGCATCAGCTTATATTACAGGGGAAGCTCATTTTCTGCTGGATAATTAGTGACGAGCCCTAAGCTTAGCTTCTCAACAGCCAATCAGAGCCCACTGAGCATGTGAGTGTCACAGACACTTTCCAAGATGGTGACCCCCTGTGACAAGTTTGAAGTCCTGGATCATTGCTGCTAATGACAAGCTGAAACTTTAGCCTCGTGCAATGAGTTCAGTTTATAAAATATGGCATTTTTAGCCATATTTATTTTTAGGGGTTAGTTCTCCTTTAAGAGAGAAGCCAGGCTGCCAAGTTCTGCAGTGGGCCCGAGAAAATTCAGTCCAACATGTCAAAATGACTACTCCCCCACTAGTGAACTTAAACTAACCAGTGGCGTAACTATAGAGGAGGCAGACCCCACTGTTGCGGGGGGGGGGGGGGCTGGACTGGACCACAGTGTATGCTCCTTCTATAGATCTAAAGTGGACCAAGCACCAGACCCCTCAGAAGAATTTTTTGCAGGGGAGCCCAGTGCACACTAGCTACATCACTCAAACTAACTGCTGTTTTGCAGAATTGCTTGTCTTTTTTATCCTCATGCACAATTTAAAGAAGAACTATTGCGAAAATGAAAATGTAATATTAGCTTCATCATACTGAAATAAGAAACTTTCTATCAATTAAACATTCTGTACTGTTTCTGAAATAACCAAGTTTATCTTCACTATCCCTCCTCTCTCAGCATCTGTTTCTCTTAATTCAGGAGTTGGGTGTCAGATGAATGATCCAATAAATCTTATAGGTGGGGATCCTTTTGCCTCTATTAAAATCACCAGATATCATGTCTCTCTACATGCAGAATTTGTGCAAAAGGCAGTTATTTTGTTAGATGTTGTTTGTACTGGAATCAGTTATTTGAGTGAGTTCTAATACATCTGCTAGGAAAGGAAGCACCTCTCTATAAGATATCTTGGATCTAACTGTCAATGAATATCTGACACCCAACTGCTGCATGAAGAGAGAATGAAGAGAAACAGATGCTGAGAGAGGAATAGTGAATATAAACTTGATTATCTCAGAAACAATACAGAATATTTAATTGATTGCATTTAGAAAGTTTCTTACTTCAGTATGAGGAAGCTTGTATTAAATTTTCATTTTCACAATAGTTCCCCTTTAACAATAACACCTAAGGGCAAATTCACTAATCTGCGGAAATTCGCCAGCCACGGCTTCACTCGCATCGCCACACTTCCTTTTCTCTCGAAAATTCGCCAGGACAACGCTAATTCACTAAAATTCAAAGTTGCATCCAGGGCAACAAACGATGGTGAAGTTTCACTAGTGTTAATTTGGCAAGCAAAGCGAAGTTGCACTAGAGTTGGCTAATTTGCATATGGCGGGAAGTTAAAGTACAATGGACGTATATGTTGCAGCAAATACATTACACTACACAAGCCCAGGGAACCTTAATAAAATAAAATAAAGTCGTTATATTGCCCTACACATGAGCCCAGTGTATAGTTTATGTGCCATATGTTAGGAAATGTAGGGGGGAAGCTGGGTACCCTAAAAAAAATTTACACTCTTTTGTAGCCTATCACCCTGAAAAACTGAAAAGTCGCCAGCGTTTTTTGGGACTTTTTTTGGAGGAAGTCCTATCTACTCTATTGCACTTTGCCTGGTCTGAGTTGGTGAAGGCAAGTCTGGCGCAAGAGGTAACGTTCAGTAAAATCCGCATCTTAGTGAATTTGCGTAGTTACGTCCATTCGCCGGAGCGAGAATTCACCTGGCGTTAGAGTGCGAAATAGCGTTAGAGTCTGTTTCCTTCACTAGCGAATTTACACCCATTAGTAAATCGGAGAAGTCCCGAAATGACGTTACGCTGGCGAATTTTCGCCAGCGTTAGTCACTTCGCCCTTTGGTAAATTTGCCCCCTAGAGAGCTGAGACAATATATAGAAAAGGTGAATACATTTGGAAAGGGTTTGAATAGTATAATTTATTTACATCACACAACTCATGCCTATAGTTGATGGTCTTGGTTCTTACTGGAAAAGATAAAAGCCACCAATGCTTCAACAACAAGGCCTCAGCATGTTATTATTGTCACCCTTTAGGGGACAGTTTGAGACACGGTAGTGGGGTCTTCACTCAGCAGGACACATCGTGAGCTCAAAGCCCTTTGACTCGATGCAGGTCAGGGAAAATTAAAAAGTCCATATAAAATCAGACAAGACAGCAAGAGATACACAGCCAAGGATTGCGCCTCCCTGATACAGGAAGGACATGCAGGGAAGAATTATGCGTTACACGCTTCCTGTGCCTCGCTGAGCTGCAGGTGCCTCCCCTCTACATTCTAGATGGGAAAAGGAACATAGAAACAATGAGAGTCCCCCCAACTTGTATTCCTCACATTGCACTCAGCTTGAAAAACAAGCATCCCCAGTCAGTCAGGGGGTGGCTAACTCTTCCCCATCTTGGCAATGAGTTCATCGCAAATCTTGGTAAGTTCTTCAATCTCTTTATTCTGTGATGGAAAGATAAAGGATGCAGTCAGTAACTACAGTACAAACCTCAGGGAAACACAAACTAGACATTGTCATCCAGGTGTGGGATCCGCTATCTGGAAATCCGTTATATCCAGAAAGCTATGAATTATGGAAAGCCCGTCTCCTATAGATTCAATTTAATCCAATTTTTAAAAATGATTTCGTTTTTCTCTGTAATAATAAAAAAGTAACTTCTACTTGATCCCAACTAAGATATAATTAATCTTTATTGGAAGCAAAACCAGCCTATTGGGTTTATTTAATGATTACATGATTTTCTAGTAGTCTTAAAGGAGAAAAAAGGCTAAAATTAAGTAAGCTCTATCAGAAAGGTCTATATAAGTACCCCAGTAAACCCTCAAAGTAATGCTGCTCTGAGTCCTCTGTTAAAAGAAACAGCATTTCTTTCCTATTCCTATTGTGTACTCATGGGCTTCTGTATCACACGTCCTGTTTTCAGCATAAACCTCCAGGGCTTGGGCTTGAGCATGCTCAGTTTGCTTCTCTCTCCATCCCTCCTCCCCTCTCTGCTGTAATCTGATCCCAGAGCTATGAGTGAGCAGGGAGAGACTCAGGCAGATAGTGATGTCACACCTAACTAAAATGGCAGCTGCTATCCTAAACAAACAGAGAGTTTCTAGAGCTGTTTACTCAGGTATGGTAAAGCATTTTTCAGAATAAATATAGTGTTATAGCTTGCACTAATCAGCAGCTAATCTATTGGCAATAAACTGTTTCAATAGATTTCCGTCTCCTTTAAGGTATGAAGATCCAAATTAAGGAAAGCTCCATTATCAGAAAAACCCCAGGGTCCAAAATTCTGGATAACAGGTTCCATACCTGTACCAATAACAGTTGCCTAAATTGAAGAGTATTGAATATTGTCCCAACCTTTTGCTCCAGGGTCCTTTCCAAAGCATCCACTCGGAGTTGCTCCTTCCTCAGGCTGGCCTGGTAGGCTGCTTGCTCCTGCTGAGATTTAATGCGCACCTGGGCTATATCTGAATTGGCCCTACCAAAGAACCAAAGTACTAAATTACGGACAAGTTTTGGGATATGAAAAATTCTGTCACCAAAACTCGGCCGTGATTGACCACCTCACCTGTCCAGCTTCTCCTCTGCGTGGATTTTAAGAGCGTGGTACCTCTGTTCTTCTTTCTTTACCCGGGCCAAGTATTCCTGCGCACATTTCTTCAGCACCTCCTCATTCTACCAGAAGTAGAAATGAGGTTGGTCAGTACAAATTCACTAATCCATTCCCCGGTTAATGTAAGCCTTGGTTCTAGCAAAAGGAACCTATCTCCATGTGTATAATTTGGGATACAGCCATGTTACCCAAAGGATTCAAGGATCACACAGGCTGTTGTAGCTCTATGGTAAAAAAATCAAGTAAGTGGAATTCCTGTGTGTGTGTTACTATACATCCAATACATCTTATTATTGCTCTACCCTAGAGAACTGAGTTAGAAGGACCTTGGTGCACATAATGACAAGTTGCTCTGGGACCACTTACCTTTCTGAATCCCTCTAGAACCTCCTTCATCTTCTCATATCTGCGGAAGAGATCTGCCAGCGACTTCTCCACTGAGTTTAGGTCTGACAGAGCCTGTTCTTTCTCTAGGATTAACTGCTGCACTGTGTGATGTGACACCGACTTCTCCCTCTGCTCATCCTCTGTTCAATAAAAATGCACACAAACATTTAGTCCCAAAAGTCATCTGCTACTCATACTAATAGGCCTGAGATTAGTCTGTGGTTATCTGAACAGTCAAAATGTACATGGATGAAACAACACTCCTAGAGAATAGCAATATATTTAAAAAGTCTCAAAAGCCTTTATACTGAATCTATCAATCTTTCATGATTACTGTATCTATCTATAGAGAACAAGCAGATTTTACCAACAATATACCTGTGCCGTATGAGCACCTGATAACTTAATTCTAATCTTTGGCAAAAAAAAAACAAAAAACGAATAGCATTATCAGTACTTGCCATATGGACTGGACTTGGGTTATAGTATTCACACTTGTGCAATGGATACCATCTCTCCCTACTATACCTGCTATCCCACAGTCACACTCCCTTCCCAGAGACTATTATCCCACTGTTACTATAGGCACCATCTCTCCCTACTATACCTGCTATCCCACAGTCAAACTCCTTTCCCAGAGACTATTATCTCACTGTTACTATAGACACCATCTCTCCCTACTATACCTGCTATCCCACAGTCAAACTCCTTTCCCAGAGACTATTATCTCAACTGCTACTATAGACACCATCTCTCCCTACTATACCTGCTATCCCACAGTCACACTCCCATTCCCAGAGAATATTATCCACTGTTACTATAGGCACCATCTCTCCCTACTATACCTGCTATCCCACAGTCAAACTCCCTTCCCAGAGACTATTAATCCACTGTTACTATAGGCACCATCTCTCCCTACTATACCTGCTATCCCACAGTCACACTCCCATTCCCAGAGAATATTATCCACTGTTACTATAGGCACCATCTCTCCCTACTATACCTGCTATCCCACAGTCACACTCCCTTCCCAGAGACTATTATTCCACTGTTACTATAGGCACCGTCTCTCCCTACTATACCTGCTATCCCACAGCCACACTCCCTTCCCAGAGACTATTATTCCACTGTTACTATAGGCACCATCTCTCCCTACTATACCTGCTATCCCACAGTCACACTCCCTTCCCAGAGACTATTATCCCACTGTTACTATAGGCACCATCTCTCCCTACTATACCTGCTATCCCACAGTCACACTCCCTTCCCAGAGACTATTATCCACTGTTACTATAGGCACCATCTCTCCCTACTATACCTGCTATCCCACAGTCAAACTCCCTTCCCAGAGACTATTAATCCACTGTTACTATAGGCACCATCTCTCCCTACTATACCTGCTATCCCACAGTCACACTCCCATTCCCAGAGAATATTATCCACTGTTACTATAGGCACCATCTCTCCCTACTATACCTGCTATCCCACAGTCACAGTCCCTTCCCAGAGACTATTATTCCACTGTTACTATAGGCACCATCTCTCCCTACTATACCTGCTATCCCACAGTCACACTCCCTTCCCAGAGACCATTATCCCACTGTTACTATAGGCACCATCTCTCCCTACTATACCTGCTATCCCACAGTCACACTCCCTTCCCAGAGACTATTATTCCACTGTTACTATAGGCACCGTCTCTCCCTACTATACCTGCTATCCCACAGTCACATTCCCTTCCCAGAGACTATTATCCCACTGTTACTATAGGCACCATCTCTCCCTACTATACCTGCTATCCCACAGTCACATTCCCTTCCCAGAGACTATTATCTACTGTTACTATAGACACCATCTCTCCCTACTATACCTGCTATCCCACAGTCACACTCCCTTCACTCCAGCTTCACTGGAACAGGGACAGATGTGAATAATAATCTCTATAGATTGCTGTAGAACATTGTATAAATAGAAAATAATACAGAAATATAGAGGTTTAGTTACAATCTGCACAAGGAGTCTTACCTGGGCTGCCTGATGTATTGCAAGCAAAAAAAAAAAGCAAAAAGCAGAAGGTAAATCAAAACAAAATGAGAAAAAGTAAAGCAGGATCATTAAATCTGGAAAGGCTGGAGCCAAAGCAGTGAGAGAGGGAGAAGCAGCTAATAAAATTGGGTGATTAACTGTTAGCAACAACTGGAAAGCTGTTCCCAATATGGCCAGTTAAGGAAGTGTCAGTGGAGATAAAGCCAGTGGAGTTCCTGTGTATGAGGTGTCAGATACAGTTAAGATGGCCATAGATGCTAAGATCCAATCGTACAAATCATCGTACGATCGGACCATCTCCCGACCTGCCACTAACCATTCAGATCAAATAAAGTACAAAAGAACAGATCAGCCGATGTTCTGCCCCTGACAGCAATCGTACGAAAGTTATGTCCCACAAAAACTAGTGACAGTCTGAAAATCGTACGATCGGCAATACACGCAGAGATATTATCAGCAGCCGACAGAAATTTTTTAACCTGTCTGATCGACCAAACGACCGATCTCCGCCGGACGAAAAATGTCAGGACTCCGAAAATCGTACGAATCCTCAATTCGTACGATCAAATCTTTGCGTCTATGGCCAGCTTTAGTAAGAGGGGGTGACTATGTATAATGAACCAAATACAGTCATTAGAGGGCAATGGCAGGCTGGATACATCCACTGGGAGGGCTGTGTATGAGGTGAGAGATAATGCTGCTGGAGGAGTGGTGTCAGTATAAGAGGTGCCAGATTCAGCCAGTGAAAGAAGCATATGTGTATAGTGTGCCAGATACTGTCACATAAGTGTTAATATCTAAAGAGCCAGCCAAAAAAGTAACTTTCAGTGCACGACAACCAGATACCGTTATGGCAGGCAGTGTTAGTGTTTGAGGTGCTGATTACTGCAATTACCTTTTTACAGCTCTTTTACAAAAGGTACACTCCTATCCATTCAATAATAAAGACATCTAAACCATAGCAAGGCCAGTGGCCCTCAGACATAAGCTGAAATATACAACTTGCCCTTGAAAGGATCAATATAACAACAGAGCTTAATTGCACAAAGACTGCAGGGACTCCACACCCCAAGAGCCTTAAAAGCCCAGGGTTTAACTCTATCCCTTCTTGGGTACAGATGAGGTCACTGGTGAGTCATGTATTTTGACTGAGCTGCCTGCCCTTAACAGAGGTTCTACCTAATAGGTGGACTAAGGACCTTGGTAGTCACTAAACAAAACACTGATATGCAACTTAATACAGAACCCCAGTCACAAAGTACATTGCATAGAAAATGTCATCAATAGATCTTAGTCATTGGATGTGACCAAATATAGCTTATAAACAATGAGGGTCATTTATAAACACTGGGTTAATTTGCCCATGGGCAGTAACCAATCAGATTGCTGCTTTCATTGTTCTACTTGCAGCTGGCTTTAAAAAGCTAATCACTGAGTGGTTCCAACAGGTAACTGCCCATGGGCAAATTTGCCCAGTGTTGATAAATTAGCCCCAGTGTGTTAATATTCAGTGCTAAACCATTCCTATGTTCTGTTTGGGATTTCGTAGGAAAAGACTTCTTACCAATCATTTGTGCTATTGTTTTCTCATACTCTGCAACAATCTTCCTGCACAAAACAAAGGGGGGAAAAAAAAGAATATTATATTATTAGTTTATAGTATATGTAAAGTGGGTAGTTCTTTGAATTCGGTAATGGGCACAGGTTGCACAAAGTCTATAATGTTGGAGTATGGGGGCCCCATGAGGCCCTAATTAATGAGTAATTTCAACATAAATATACTATGTGTGACTGTTGTGATAGAAGGCTGTTCCATAACGATAGTGAGAATCTCTAAACCTCCATAAAGCACTAAACTAAAGGAGACATCACCCACTGATTCCAATACACTTTAAAAACAGGGGCATAACTACAGAGGAAGCAGACCCTGCGGCTGCAGGGGGGCCCAGGAGGTATAGGGCCCAATTGTTAGAATTTCAACATATATTGGTAAAACAGGACAACCTCTGTATATGTTGGGGGCCCTAAAATGAATTTTCTGTGGGGCCCACTATCTAGTTACGCTGCTGCTCCAGGCTCAATAATGGGAATAGTCCCAATCAGGCCTGGACAGTGATATGAAATGGCATTTCAAGTACAAAGAAGACCAAACAGCCCCCCAGCAGCCCAATACATAGTGACTGTCCATGGCATCTTATAGCAGCCATTTTTGTGTTTCACAAGAAAGTATTTGGTTTAGGTTGTCCTTGCTGCACTAGCTCTCCATACTGTTTATTTGAAACAAGGCAATGCTTCCCTCTTAAAGGGGAACTATTGCGAAAATGAAAATGCAATATAAGCTTCCTCATACTGAAGTATGAAACTTTTTACTGTAAATACAATCGATTAAAGGGATACTGTCATGGGAAAAAAACTTTTTTTTCAAAATGAATCAGTTAATAGTGCTGCTCTTGCGCTGAAATCCATTTCTCAAAAGAGCAAACAGATTTTTTTATATTCAATTTTGAAATTTGACATGGGGCTAGACATATTGTCAATTTCCCAGCTGCCCCAAGTCATGTGCCTTGTGCTCTGATAAACTTCAATCACTCTTTACTGCTGTACTGCAAGTTGGTGTGATATCACCCCCCTTCCTTTTCCCCCCAGCAGCCAAACAAAAGAACAATGGGAAGGTAACCAGATAGCAGCTCCCTAACACAAGATAACAGCTGCCTGGTAGATCTAAGAACAGCACTCAATAGTAAAAACCCATGTCCCACTGAGACACATTCAGTTACAGAAGGAAAAACAGCAGCAGGCCAGAAAGCATTTCTCTCCTAAAGTGCAGGCACAAGTCACATGACCAGGGGCAGCTGGGAAATTGACAAAATGTATAGCCCCATGTCAAATTTCAAAATTGAATATAAAAAAATCTGGTTGCTCTTTTGAGAAAAGGATTTCAGTGCAGAATTCTGCTGGAGCAGCACTATTAACTGATTCATTTTGAAAAAAAATGTTTTTTCCCATGACAGTATCCCTTTAAGAATTCTGTATTGTTACTGAAATAATTACTTTTATGTTCACTATTTCTCTCTCAGTATCTGTTTCTCTTCATTCTCTCTTCATGCTGCAGCTGGGTGTCAGATGAATGATCCAATATAACTTATAGGGGGGCTTCCTTTCCTAGCAGATGTATTAGAACTCACTCAACTAACTGATTCCAGTACAAACAAAATCTAACAAAATAACTGCACTTTTGCACAAATTCTGCATGTAAAGAGACATGATGTCTGGTGATTTTAATAGAGTGAGCTCTAATACATCTTCTAGGCAAAAGGAGCCCCCCTATAAGATATATTGGATCATTGATTATTTCAGAAACTGTACAGAATTTTTGTATTTAGAAAGTCTCTTGTTTCAGTATGCTGAAGCTTATATTAAATTATAATTTTCGCAATAGTTCCCCTTTAACAAAACCCAGTGTTACACCTCTGAGCTAGTGGAATTGCAGCATTAGCTTTGCCATATGGAGAGCTAATGACTGGGATTTGCAAGGCGCATTAGGTAGAAAATGCAGGATTACATAAGTGCAAAAAAAAGAGGATTGTCGGCTGGAGTCACAGTCAGATCAAGCTTTCTGACCTTGTGGCTGATGGGCAAATCCATTTATCGGAACTGCTTTTGCTTCCAGTAAGGCTAATAAACGACCTGCAGTGACCACTATAGAATGAAGTCATCTCACCTCATCTCCACCACCTCACAGTGGCTCTCTTCATACTTCTTCTTCCAATCAGACACCTCCCTCTCCTTGGCGGCGATCTAATGGGAGACAGGAGACATTTCAAATGAGGGGAGACACGGATATACCCCCTTAGCTCATAACAAAGTTACAGATATAGAAATAAAATCTGCAGAATTCAGTTCCAAGAATATATTTATTACCCTAAATCTAGCCCAATCTGACCTTCAAGCTGGGTTCCTTGTGTATCTAGAAAAGCAAAACAGCCAGGGATGCTCCAGGGAGGGCAATGTCATAGTTTGGAAACAACTTTGATGAATAAATACAAGTGACTTTATTTAACAGCAGATCCTAGCAACTTAGAAGACAATCTAACCCCTGCATGTAAAATTGCTCAGAGAGCTCTGCTTAGTGCTTTTGCACTTTACATTATTATTTTTCTAGTTCTCAAGATAGAAGCAGTTTATATTTATAATGAATTTTAAACAGTAGCTCGGCCTGCTTTTCAGTTGTAAACAGGAAGTCTCTCCTCTGTTCTTAAACTTAAAGGGATACTGTCATGGGAAAAAAAATTTAAAAAATGAATCAGTTAATAGTGCTGCTCCAGCAGAATTCTGCACTGAAATCCATTTCTCAAAAGAGCAAACAGATTTTTTTATATTCAATTTTGAAATCTGACATGGGGCTAGACATATTGTCAATTTCCCAGCTGCCCCCAGTCATGTGATAAACTTCAATCACTCTTTACTGCTGTACTGCAAGTTGGAGTATATCACCCCCTCCCTTCCCCCCCCCAGCAGCCAAACAAAAGAACAATGGGAAGGTAACCAGATAGCAGCTCCCTAACACAAGATAACAGCTGCCTGGTAAATCTAAGAACAGCACTCAATAGTAAAAACCCATGTCCCACTGAGACACATTCAGTTACATTGAGAAGGAAAAACAGCAGCCGGCCAGAAAGCATTTCTCTCCTAAAGTGCAGGCACAAGTCACATGACATGGGGAAGCTGGAAAATTGACAAAATGTCTAGCCCCCAAAATTGAATATAAAAAAAATCTGTTTTCTCTTTTAAGAAATGGATTTCAGTGCAGAAATCTGCTGGAGTAGCACTATTAACTGATGTGTTTTGAAAAAAAGATGTTTTCCGATGACAGGATCCCTTTAATTTCTGAAGAACTGAGCAGCAGGTGGCGCTGCATTTTGAAAAACCTTTAGCAATGGAAAAACTAATATTTTGAAGATTTGAAAAAAAAGAATGTAAATTGTAAAAGAGCTCAGCCAAGATTTTGGGGCAATTTTAGATTGGGGTTGAAACTTATATTGAAATATGGTCAACCAGAATTTAAAAAAGGTAGAGAATAAAAGAAAACAACTTCAAACTGAAGTTTGGGATTAGCACAGGGCTGCATTTTAAAGGGGTTGTTTGCCTTTAATTTAACTTTAGTCTAATGTAGAGAGTGATATTCTGAGACATTTTGCAATTGATTTTCATTTTTTATTATTTGTGATTTTTTAAATTATTTCGCTTTTTATTCAGTAGCTCTACAGTTTGCAATTTCAGCAATCTGGGTGCTAGGGTCCAAATTACCCCAGCAACCCATCTTTTGATTTGAATAAGAAACTGTCATATGAATAGTAGAGTCCTGTAACAATACATTGTAGCCTTACAGAGCAGGGATGCACCGAAACCACTATTTTGTATTCGGCCGAACCCCCGAATCTTTCGGGAAAGATTTGGCCGAATACTGAACCGGATTCGAATCTTATGCAAACTATGCATATTAGGGGTGGGAAGGGGAAACCGTTTTTTTACTTTGTGGCAAAAAGTCACGTGATTTCCCTCCCCACCCCTAATTTGCATATGCAAATTCGGATTTGGTTTGGCCAACCAGAAGGGTTCGACCGAATCCAAATCCTGCTGAAAAAGGCAGAAACCTGGCTGAATCCCGAAACTGAATCCTGGATTCGGTGCATCCCTACCTGAGAGTACCACATAGTGAAGCTGACTGGAAACGGGTACATCAGATATATTAAACTGCATGCCTTTTGCACAACCTTTATCATCTCTCTGTTGCTTCCCAGAAAGAAACACTTACCAAAGATATTTAACCTTTTGCTAAGAAACAGCAACTACACTTTAAAGGGGTGGTTCACCTTTAGGTTAACTTTTAGTATGATAAAGAATGACTAATTCTAAGAAACTCATATTTTCTTTCTTATAGTATAAATTTTTTTGTTTTCGTCTTCTGACAGTTTTCAGCTTTCAAATGGGGGTCATTGACCCCTTCTAAAAACAAATGCTATTTGTTATTTACTAAATTCTGAATGCAAAAAAATCATGAAAAGTTTGTGATTTCTTTTTATAAAATTGGACTTTTAAAAAATCACGAATTTTTCGAAATTGATTAAACCCCGAGGATGGAAAAATCTGAATCTGAAAATCTGGCATCTCAGACCTGTCGAAGTTGAATATAAGTCAATGGGAGAAGTCCCAATGATTTTTTCGATGTGCACCTTGGTTTCATGCAATACCCCGAAGTTTTTGGGCAAAAAGCATAAGAAATCTGAGTTTTCAGTTGAAAAATCAAAAAAAATTGTGAAAATCTGATGAAAAAGCAGATAAAATCGTGAAAATCAGATGAAAATTCGAAAAAAAAACGCAAAAATCTGATTTTTTCTCAAAAAGTAGGAAAATGTAATTATAAAGTAATAAACAACCCCTTTAAATCCTCAAAATGTGTGTGTGTAAGTAATTATACTCTTTATACAGGATATATATTGTATCATTACCAGCTCACCAGGATAGTGACACCTAATGATCATATTGTGTATTTGCAATCAGAGTTTCAGACATATGGTGTAACAGTGACACCCTGTGGTACTGTTTGGACTGATGATATGCATGCCCAATATAACACAGTTATGGGACCTGTTATCCAGAATGCTCAGGAACTGGGGTTTTCCGGATAATGGATGTTTCTGTAATTTGGATCTTCATACCTTAAGTCTACTAGAAAATCATGTAACCATTAAATAAACCCAATAGGCTTTCAATAAGGATTAATTATATCTTGGTTGGGATCAAGTACAAGCTACTGTTTTATTATTACAGAGAAAAAGGAAATCATTTTTAAAAAACTGGATTATTTGGATAAAACTGAGTTTATGGGAGACAGCCTTTCTGTAATTCAGGGCTTTCTGGATAACAGGTCTCTGGATAACGGAGCCCATACCTGTACTGTAGAATGGAAACTCTCTAATGTATAATCAGTTTTATCTTGGGCTGCTCATGGTCATTTATACTAATCGGACAGTCAGAAGAGTAAAGCAGTGAGTACACCAACAACTCTTATGCCCGATTCCAGACATAAGGAATAGTAAGGCATTAAAGGGGATGTAAAGGTATAAAATAACATCCTGCTTTTACTTTCTTTAATGAAAAAGAAACCTATTTCCAATATACTTTAATTAAAAAATGCGTACTGATTTTATAAGAAACCTGACTGTATGTAGTGAAATTCCCCCTTCGGTTTACTGTGGATTGGAAACTTCAGACGGTCCCTAACTGCTCTGCAAGGGAAATGATCATACTTTGAAACAGCAGGGGGAAGCCCCCCCCACCTTAATTCCAAGAACTCAAGCAGCTTTGTTTGTTTCCATATAAAGCAGCCGGCGACTGTGTAGAGATTTGTATCCGCAGACCCAGTGCAGTCTGTATATTCTAATTATTAATCAGTCTTGTTATATCGGCTTCTATGGCAGATATTATTAGGCTGTTTTGATAATTTATGATGATCCCTAAGCTTAAAGGGGATGTAAAGGCAAAAAAATAAAATCCCATTAATACTTTCTATAATGAAAAAGATATCTATCTCCAATTTACATTAATTAAAAAATGTGCACCGTTTATATAAGAAACCTGACTGTATGCAGTGAAATTCCCCGTTCGTTTTACTTGCTCTGACAGCTGCAGTTAGGAAACTTCAGACGGTCCCTAACTGCTGTGCAGGGAAACGACCATACTTACAAACAACACCCACCTTACTTCCCAGAACTCGAGCAGCTTTGTTTGTTTCCCTGTAACAACTGTGTAGATTTGTATCCACAGACCCAGTGCAGTCTGTATATTCTAATTATTAATTATAAGTATCGGCTTCTGGCAGATATTATTTAACTTGTGCTGTTTTGATAATTTACGACGACCCCTAAGCTTAACCTCCCAACTGAAGCCCAGACCACACTGAGCATGTGCTTAGTCTTGGTATTGCAAAGATGTTTAACAAAGTTACAAGATGACAGCCCCCTCCGCCAACTTTAAAAGCATAAATCATTTGTTTAATTGGGCTTCTGGTACAGTAAGTTCATGTTTATAATTAGCAAACAAAATACAGCATTCCTAACATTATTCTATTTTAGACTTTAGTTGCCCTTTAACCTCCCAACTGAAGCCCAGACCACACTAAGCAAGTGCACAGTCTTGGTCTTGCAAAGATGTTTACAAGATGGTGACCCCCTGACGCCAACTTTGAAAGCATAAATCATTTGTTTAATTAGTAAAGCATAAAAAACAATTTGTTTAATTAGTAAAGCATAAAAAATGCAGCTTTTGTAGCATTATTCCATTTTACACTTTAGTTTCCCTTTAAGTTACCTCTTCCCTGGCAATCTGGAGAGCAGTGTCGACGTCGGACTGCTGGTAAGGATGCAAGAGGGCACTGCTCCCAGTCTCCATGGCCACAGTGTGGGAGTAGAGAGAGTTGTGAGAAAGGCCGACATCCGTAGGGTCAATTCCCTCACACTGCAAGCGAGATGAGAGTGAGACACCGTTACTATCCCGACAAACCAGCTCTGAAGGTTCCCAAAGCAGGAGCTACAGTATAAGGAGGAGAAGTGCAGACGTCAGGCAGGTAAAAACAGGTTCCGTCCAGTTAGAGGGCACAGCACACACACACCATGCTGGGAGGCCTCACCTATTTAATAGGCTGTATCATGGCAAGATCACATGCTTCAACTCCATAGCAAGTAGAGCTCTGTAATTTAAAGGTCATACTGACCTCTTGGCAATAAATCAGACTTATCAGATGCAACCCTATTCTGTGTGTACACGTGTTACTGCCTGAAGCACTAGTATTCTTATGGGCCATTGCATGGGTGATTGTCATGTGGATCTTGGCAGCAAAAACACATAAAAAACACATTGTTCAAGGGGGATTGGTCTGTGCAACTGTAGTCATATGCTGCCCATTGGCACTGAATGGGCATTTTAAACATGGCTTAAAACAATGCCGTACCTGTGCCATAGACCTTCAGTTTGCCCCATCTGCATTACACCAGCATTAAAGAACAGAAGAAACAGCAAATACAATTTTAAGGGGTGGTTCACCTTTAAGATAGCTTTTAGTATGTTATAGAATTGCCAATTCTGAGCAACTTTTCAATTGGTCTTCATTATTTTATTTTTTATAGTTTTTGAGTTATTTTTCTTCTTCTTCTGACTCGTTCCAGCTTTCAAATGGGGGTCAGTGACCCCATCTAAAATACAAATGCTCTGTAAAGCTGGCCATAGGCGCAAAGATCTGATCGTAGCGAATTGAGGATTCGTACGATTTTCGGACCGTGTGTGGAGAGTCCCGACATTTGCGGAGATCGGTCGTTTGGTCGATCAGACAGGTTAAAAGATTTCTGTCGGCTGCTGATAATATCTCTGCGTGTATTGCCGATCGTAGGATTTTCAGAGGGAGACTGTCACTAGTTTTGGTCGGACATAACTTTCATACTGAAATTGCAAACTGGAGAGCTGCTGAATAAAAAGCTAAATAACTCAAAAACCTAGAGAACCAGCACCATCTTCACCCAGATGCTGCAACATTGTCTAAGTGCCTGCCTTTCTTTCATGTTTCATTTAAAGGAGAAGGAAAGGTTAAAACTAAGTAAGCTTTATCAGAAAGGTCTATATAAATATACCAATAAACCCTCAAAGTAATGCTCCTCTGTCAAAAGAAACACAGCATTTCTTTCCTTCTATTGTGTACACATGGGCTTCTGTATCAGACTTCCTGTTTTCAGTTTAAACCTCCAGGGCTAGGGCTTGAGCATGCTCAGTTTGCTCCTCTCCCCCTCCCTGATGTAATCTGAACTCAGAGCTGTGAGTGAGACTCAGACAGGAAGTGATGTCACACCAAGCTAATATGGCAGCTGCTATCCTAAACAAACCGAGGCAGCATTTAGAGCTGTTTACTCTGGTTCGATAAAGCATTCTGCAGAATAAATTTAGAGTTCTAGCTTGCATTAATGTGGCTAATCTATTGGCAATAAACTGCCTCAGTAGCTTTCCTTCTTCTTTAAAAGGGTGGTTCACCTTCAAACAACGAGTTGTTTTCCGACAGATCACCAGAAATAATGACTTTTTCCAATGACTTTTTATGTGTCACAGTTTTTCTAATATTGAAGTGTAAAGTGTCATTTTTCACCTTCTGAAGCAGCCCTGGGAGGGGGGGGGGTCGCCGACCCTGTAAACTGTTTTAAAAGGATACATTTAGTTGATCCATTTCTTATCTTTGTCCCTGACGTGCAGAATCACTGAGTTTCATTACAGGCAGCTGTTAGAATTGATACAATAGTTGCTAATACTCCAAAGATGCTGCTGAGAAATGGATCAACTAAGGGGCAGATTTACATAGAGTCGAATATCGAGGAATAATTAACCCTCTATATTCGACTGCTGAATGTAAATCCTTCGACTTCGAATATCGAAGTCGAAGGATTTAGCGCTATTCCTACGATTGAACGAAGTCATAGTCGAAGGTCAAAGCAGCCTATTTGATGGTCGAAGTAGCCATATTCGACCATCCGAAATTCGAAGTATTTTTTCTTCTATTCCTTCTAGGGATGCACCGAATCCAGGATACGGTTCGGGATTCGGCCTTTTTCAGCAGGATTCGGATTCGGCCGAATCCTTCTGCCTGGCTGAACCGAATCCAAATCCTAATTTGCATATGCAAATTAGGGGTGGGGACAGAAAACACGACTTTTTGACACAAAAGAAGGAAGTAACCATTTGTTTCCCTTTCCACCCCTATGCATTTGCATATGCAAATTAGGATTCGGATTCGGTTCAGTATTCTGCCGAATCTTTCATGATGGATTCGGGGATTCGGCCAAATCCAAAATAGTGGATTCGGTGCATCCCTAATTCCTTCACTCGAGCTAAGTAAATGGGCCCCTAAATGTTGCAAAATTGTAACAGTTTAGTTTAATTAGTTTAATTAACCCTAGTTAATTAACTAATTAGTTTAATTAAACTAATTAGTTTAATTAACCCTCTATATTAGAGTCTGCACCTGAGCTGCCAGACTGAAACACCAGAGACACTAATATTCAACTTTAAACTTAGATTTTGGAAAAACAGTAAAAAATAAATAATGGGAAGTAATTGAAAAAAGTCGTTATTTCTGGGGAACGATCTGAAAACAACTGAACTGAAAAAAGTGTTTGGAAGGTGAACAACCCCTTTAAGGGGCAACAATAAGTAATACAAGGTCATGCTTACCCTAAAGGCAAATGGAATATAAAAAATGTAAACTGGCGATTTTTTCTAATGGAGAATGATGGTGTTCAGAACCCCCGTGAATAAAATGCTGCAGCATTTGTTGCATATCTCAATGGCCACACTCCCAGGGAGGGTATAAAAGCCACTAGCAAATAGGTATTATATGGTGGCTAATGGGTTTTATATTTGAATTACCTTTCTATGGGGAATAGGAAAGGCAATTAAAGGCCGCAGTTTGCCGTTATGCATGGGGATGGTTAATACACCATAGGATATCGTTTTTGACACAGTTCACTAAAGAAATCCTACTCATAAGAAACCTTGGATAGAGAACTATATATAGCAGATGTCAATTTGTGGCATGCTATAGACCTCTAAACGAGGTATATCATACCAAGAAAAAATGATCATAAGCATGCTCTATAGTTAATAAACATAGTTTTTATTCCATCAAATTAAAATATCAAAACAATCCTTCATGGAGCCTAATGCGTTTCATGCTTACACCTAGCACTTAGTCATAGGCAATCCCTATTCACAGTTCACTGAAGGGCAACTTCACAGCTTTCTATTTATGTGTATAGATTTTTAGGGGCATATACCCCTATTGGGGTGCTCCTATCTACTTCTATAAATCTCTAAAATGCAGCTGAATAGCATTGCTAGTGACATTTGCATGAACAGAACACCAAACAGATGCATGGAAATAAAAGATTCCAACCACACAAGACGTGCATATTAGAGATAATGGGTTTGCCCCTAATTCTGACTCCAGTGCAGTAAAGTTAGAGCACGGCACTCCAGTACCCAGCTTGATTAAAGCTTATTATGACTTAGCACTAAGTTATCAAAGCATCAAAGTGGCATGGAGCAAAACCGTGGCTAAGGGGACGGCACACGCCACAGACGGATGCAGGGACTGGATCACTGCACACACATCCCAGATACCTCAGGATGCCGAGAGCTCAAAGAGGCCTGGGATATGTGTTTGGCTAATGTCAGAGCCTCAATTCGCATGGCTGCAAACTCTAGCTCCTCCTGTGCCAGAAGAGGATAAGCCGGAGAGAAAAGGTGTTCAACATATTAATCCCCCAATTAGTTTGGGGACACAGGGGAAAGCACCGGTGAGAACAGACAGGAAATAATAGAAAGACACAAGGGCTTGTTTGTGAAGTCAGTACAAGGAGCAAAGTGCTCAATACAGGCACAAATCACCGTGTCTTTTAACCACAATGTAGGCTCAGCTTAGAACTGCCCAGAGAAATGTCAGATGACTCTTCTCTGTTTAAAGGGATACTGTCATGGGAAAACATGTTTTTTTTCAAAATGCATCAGTTAATACTGCTTCTCCAGCAGACTTCTGCATTGAAATCCAGTTCTCAAAAAAGCAAACAGATTTTTTTTTTTATATTGAATTTTGACATGGGGCTAGACATATTGTCAGTTTCCCAGCTGCCCCAGTCATGTGATTTGTGCCTGCAATTTAGGATGGAACTACTTTCTGGCAGGCTGTTATTTCTCCTACTTGATGTAACTGGATCAGTCTCAGTGGGACTTGGTTTTTACTACTGAGTGTTGTTTTAAGATCTACCAGGCAGCTGTAAGCTTGTGTCAGGGAGCTGCTATCTGGTTACCTTCCCATTGTTCTGTTGTTAAGGTGGCCATAGACGCACAGATAATATCGTACGAAACAAATTTTCGTCCGATATTCGTTGCGTGTATGGTGGAAAAAGAGCCGACTGATATCGGCAGAAGACTTGGATATCGGTCGGCTTGTCGATCGGGCTGGACGGAAAATTTTGATCGGGTGCCTTTGAAGGGACCCAAACATCGCCCATTGTTAGTGCTGAATCGTCAGATACAGGTAAAATTCTATTGTTTCTTCCCGTATATCTACCTGTATATCTGACGATTCAGCTCTACACGTGTGTATTGAAACGAACGATCTTTCTTGGAAAGATCTTTTCCAAGAAAGATCGTAATTGTTACGTCTATGGCCACCTTTAGGCTGCTGGGTAGGAAGGGGGGGTGATATCGCTCCAACTTGCAATACAGCAGTAAAGAGTGACTAAAGTTTATCAGAGCACAAGTCACATGACTGGGGGCACCTGGGAAACTGACAATTTGTTTAGCCCCATGTCAGATTTCAAAATTGAATATAAAAAAATCTGTTTGTTCTTTTGAAAAATGGATTTCAGGGCAGAATTCTGCTGGAGCAGCACTATTAATTATTACCACATTTTCCCATTACAGTGGTGTAATTTTGGTACCCCCCCCCACCACAATAAACATTTTTCAGGCCCCACCCCACACACATTCCCACCCTGGAAACTGAAGTCAATTGAAACATGCACAAAATCCCATTATTTGAGATACAAGCACTTTTAAGAACAGTGCCGATGTGAGCTCATATTTGCGCCCCTTTTGATGCTTTGCACTTGACTTCGCAAATCAGCCTCAGGAAGTACACACAGAGAGACAAGCATTTAGGGAACAAATGGAGCAATATACACACACAGTATGTGTCGACTAAGTGACGGATACAAAGGTGAAGCAATATTGTCTTCAAGGCAATCAGACAAACCTGTAATTTCTGTGCAAACGCCTGGGGGTTCTTTTCAGCAAGGTCGGGTTCCAGATAGCTCAGCTGATCACAGAGAGCTGCTTGCTGGGAAATCCGAGACAACAGGGTCTCAGCAGCTACATACGCATCTTCAGGAGAGCCCTGTAAGCAAGATGGAGATAGAGGGATTACACCTGGGCACGTATGGCTGTAGCAACATCTCAATTTGGTTATATCCCAGTCTATGCAGGCGGAGAAACAGTCCTGTGTGTCACTAGCATAAGGTTTCACATATGTTGTGGTTATATTGGGGCCAACTGTAAAGGGCCACAACTAGCCCAAAGGAAATTTGTTGGATATCCCCGCACATTGTGGACTACACTTAAAGTATAGATGGACGTAGGCTCGTGGGAATAAAATAAGTATTAACCCTTGCAGTCATGCACAAGGTGTTTCTCATATGGGAACACATGCTCCTCACCAACTCCATCTTTCCGCATCCCAGTCCTCCGGTTTCCTCATCTCTCTGCCGGGGCCTCTCCAGGGGCTGCCGTATAGAATCCTGCATGATGGGGGGAGTCCTTGTGCAGAGAGGGGGCTCCAGCCCATCAAAAGTAGATCTGTATGATGGTAACAAGCAGAGAGAAAATATGGTACAGGTACAACTAACAAGGAATAAGCACAACCTACTCACACTGGTCTTGTGGTCCATTGTATGTTATCCCTACAGTACAGAGTGGAGTGCTGCTACCAGTATATACCGTATAGTCCTACGTTATCCCTAGCCATGAGTTCTAATTAGTACACAGTTGCTTTTAAAGCTGTTCCCAGAATTATATTTAACACTGCTATGCAGTAGGAACGTAAAATAGGAAACTATAAGACTGTCTCCTCCCTTACAATAACACTGCTATACTGTATGTACTGTATGTTATACAAGTGGTCCCTTCTTTATATTCACACTATTATACAGCAAATACAGCCCATTATACACTGATCCAATCCTTACATTCAGTTATACAGTATATCCACTACATTATACACTGATCCGACCCTTACATTCATTTAAACAGTATGTACAGTACATTATTCACTTATCTCAACCTGTGTTTTCCCATATAGACTCTGTTTTGTTTGCCACACTCTGAAGATGCCATCCTAGTAATAGGCCCAAGGGTGACTTGAAAATGCAGCCCTGGGATTAGCACATTATACACTGATCCTAACACTATATTCACAATGGTATAAACAGAACATTATGTGATTGATCCTGTCCATACACACTAACAATATACAGGAGGATTATATTTAGCAAGAAACAAGTCACAGTATCATAATAATGCAAATTTATGCAGCTCCCTGGTTCCACATACCCTGTTCCTGGAATGCTTGTCTCTGAGAACTTGGAAGGAGTGTTCCCTGGGCTTTCCTGAGAGCCCTCGAACATCAGGTACAGGGACTGGGTTTGGGGCACATCTTGGAGCTGGGGCAGGAGGTACAAATGGAGGGTTACTCATTTTGCAAGGCATGATCCAATGAGCAATTGCTTTTATGCAAATGTATTCATTTGCTGATTTATTTAATCTGATGGCACGTGTAAATGTGTAAACCTATTTATAAAGCGACTTCCTTTTAAATGAAAGAGAAGTGATACTATAGATGATAAATTTATAGTTATAATATGGCCCTTCAGCTGTTGGTGGGATATTAGCAGAACAATGATTCAACAACAGCTGGAGGGTCACAGCTAATATAAAAGTAGGTTTGTCTGGCCTAAGGGCCCCAATCCAAAGGGAGTAAAAATAGAATGCCTCTCTGTTCTGTCCTAATATCATAGGTTTACAGATCTATTGGAAGATATTTCCAACCTGTGGTCTTTCTGCTGCTTCGGCTACCCATAATGCTCAGTCTGCCCGAGAGCAGCAAGGTGGGCTTTTTTGGCTTAAAGGAACAGTAACACCAAAAACTGAAAGTGTTTTGAAGTAATGAAAATATCATGTACTGGTAAAACTGATCTGTTTGTTTCAGAAACGCTACTATAGTTCATATAAACAAGCTGCTGATTAGCAATGGCGGAAATTGAAAAACGGCTATATGGCACAGGATAACTAATGGATAACAGATAACACCATTATGTTCTACAGAGCTTATCTGCTGTGTAACTTGAGCCTTTTCTCCTTTGAATGGCTGCCCCCATGGCTACACAGCAGCTTGTTTATATTAACAATAGTCGTGTTTCTGAAGCAAACACAGGAGTTTTACTAGTGCAGGGCAACACTGCATTATATTTTTATTACTTTAAAATAATTACATTTTTTGATGTTACTGGTCCTTTAATGTACTCAATTAAAAATATGTTCCTCTGTATAGTATTCTAAAACACAGCCACATTTTTACACAGAGAATACAATCTAATTATGCACTTGTGACATTTCTTTGGTCAAAATCATCAAACACCAAACCCGACCACTATGTTTAGTATCTAAATTCCATTCCCCCAGTTACATAAATACATTCTGTGCAATATTATAGACAGACAAGCTCCCCCTTGTGCTCTTACTATGGTTTATTTGCACTTTTGTCTGCCATCTGGACCCGTACGTTGGACTTACCGGGGAGCAAGTTCCAGTCTTCTCCATGTATTCAATATTATAAGAGTTTCCAAATTCAGTATCTGGAAATAAATGAGAGGCATTAGAAACTGTAATGAAGATAAGTTGGTAAAAGACACGTTATTATGGTTATATAGCATTTATTTTTGGTGTATAATGGCACTAAAGCGTGATTCTAAATGTACTATTCACGTGGAATACTGAATGTAGAATTAATATCTGTCCAGGGGTTAGATGGCAACTGATTAAAGTGGACCCGTCACCCAGACATGAAAATCTGTATAATAAAAGTCCTTTTCAAATTAAATATGAAATCCAATTTCTTTTTTTTATTGTTGCTGTTGTAAACTCATTTAAAAATATCAGCTGTCAATCAAATATTGCCTGCCCCTCCTCTATGCCTAGGCATAGAGGCGGGGCAAGCAATTACTTTCACTTTCCATTAGGCACTTCCTACATGTCACTGCTCTCCCCATATTCCCCCAGTTCTCTTAACCATTTAATTGTGTAACCAGGGCATGGGGATGGACATCAGGTCCCACATTCTGGTGCACAAACAAGATTCTGAGATGATACAAGACTTGTCTTAATAACAGTGTGCACAAAATGGCTGCTACCTGCTTGCTATAATTATGAGTCCCAGACTGATGGAAACAAGATTCAAATAATGTATACAGTGTAATTAAAGTTCATCTTGCTTGACTAACATAATAATTTTAATTTAATAATAATAATAATATTTTTGGGTGACGGGTCCCCTTTAACCAAATGCTGCCCTTCATATAAACGGAATTTCCATTGGCAACAGTAACCAAAGCATCTTCTTCATCTTTCATGTTTCAGCTAATATGAGGGATCACATCCCCAGCTGTTGCTAAACAACAACTCCCAGCATTTCCCAACAGCCTGAAACACTTAGAGATACTGGGATCTGTAATTGAAAAGCAAATAAAAAGCAGCTGGTTGGATATCAGTTCTCTGGTGGTTCAATAGCTTTTCTTTCTAATTCTCTAAAGCAGGGGCATCCAACCTTTTTTACCTATGAGCCACATTCGAATGTAAAAAAAAAGTTGGGGAACAATGCAAGCATGCAAAAAGTTCAAGGGGGTGCCAAATTAGGGCTGTGATTGGGGTTTTGGTAGCCCCTATGTGAATTGGCAGCCTACAGAATACGCTGTTTGGCAGTACACTTGGTTTTTATACAACCAAAACTTGCCTCCAAGCCAGGAATTAAAAATAAGCACCTGCTTTGAGGCCACTGGGAGCAACATCCAAGGGGTTGGTGTGTAACATGTTGCTAATGAGCTACTGGTTGGGGACCACTGCTCTAAAGTCTTCTCTCTCTCTCTCTCTCTCTCTCTCTCTCTCTCTCAGAGATGAGTGTAGTAACAGGTGCAAAGTTTGCTATAGCAAACCCATAGCAACCAACACATTATTGCCCTTGATATAGTTTACACCCCCTCTTGACAATGGGTTTTCACTTTGCACTATTTTTTGAACCTTTTGATCCAGTAAAATATATGCGTGTAGTCTTCTGTGTGATTTCCCTAAGACTGCACCGATGCCACAGCAAGATGGGAAAATGCCATAAGAGACCGGGGAATCTGATAGAGCCGTATAAGAGGGAGGCTGTTGAGATTAGCTCGCACAATGTTGAGGCCTCAAAGTGGTTGACATCACCACTAATTATGATGGTGTTTGCACTGCACATGGGATGTCATGTATCTGAAACCTCCTACATAAGTTCTCCTCACCATCTGCCGTTGAGGTGTGGAACTGATTCTCATTCACGAAGTTGGAGAGATCCGAGGGTTCTGGGTAATCTTTCTTCTCCGGCTCCAAATCCACTGCCATGCAGGACCATTTCTGACCCACAGACGAAGCCAGTTTCTCCTCATCAGTAGCGTGATCCTCAGAGGCTATCACTGGGGGTATATCTGATTTGGGAGGTAGGGTGAGCTCCTAAAAATATAATAACATAGATATCCTGATTAAACCAACCTTTGTTGTCTGCATGGGACATACATAGATCTACATAAAGTCCAACATAGAGGCACCCACCAATCACTTTTCTCATATATAATTCATAACATATAGGTGTCTTTTACCAGGACAAAATACCATAACCATAATCGAATAAGAGCAATTGTCAATAACACTATGGGGGTTATTTACTCAACCTCAAATTTATCTGGTTGGGCTTTTTGGGGCAAAACTCAAATTTCTTTTTAAAGAATGCTACAAAAAGCCTTAATCTGTCCATCTCAGACCTGCCAAGGTTGTGTTTAAGTCAATGTAGAAGTCCCAATCCTAATCGGAAGTTATTGTGGTCTGGGTTTAGCCTGAAAATCCGCACGTTTCAGGCTTTTCGGGCAAAAAAATTGTTGTACAATTCGGGGGGAAAAAACAGAATAAATCGTACAATACAATTTTTTCTACGATTTTTCAGTTTTTTCCCCGAACAGATTAATTCAAGCTTTTTAAAAAAAATAAATAAGGTCAAATTGGGTATGGGAGTTTGGTTGTGTTTTTTTTAATTAAAATAATGAGATAAAATCTGATTTTAGTAAGTGGCCATAGACACACAGATCCTTTTGTAAGAACCGAGGACTCGTACGATTTTCGTATCGTGTGTGGAAAGTGCCGACAGCTTTCGTCCGGTGGAGATCGGTCGTTTGGTCGATCGGTCAGGTTTAATTTTGACCCGACCGATCCCTCCGGAGCCCATTGCACATCGAGCGTACGGCCGAACAATCAGATTACCCCCGATATAGCCATGCTCGTTATTGGCATATCGGGGAAAGATTCACTCGCTTGGCGATGTCGCCAAACGAGCAGATCTTTGCGTCTATGGCCACCTTAACCCCTTATATATACAGATCTTACAATACTATTTTTTTTTCCCCAGACAGATTAATTAAAGCTTTTTAAATAATAAATAAGGTCAAATCAGGTATGGGAGTTTGGTTGTGGTTTTTTTTTAATTAAAATATTGAGATAAAATCAGATTTTAGTAAGTAACCCCTTATATATATACAGATCTTACAATACAATTTTTTGTATGATTTTCAGGTTTTTCTCAAACCGATTAATTTGAGTTTTTTCAATAATAAATAAGGTTAAATCGGGTATGGGAGTTTGGTTGTGTTTTTTTTATCAAAATGAGATAAAATCGGATTTTAGTAAATAACCCCTTTTATATACAGATTGTTACATTTGGATACAATACACTCAGACTTCTCCCCCAGGGTATTTTAATTGGCTTGACAAGTAGCTACTTGAATCGATTGAAAAGTCAACATTGAGTAGAAAGGCAAGCTTCTTGAGTGCATTGGATTGATGAGATGTTTATTAATCGCTGGAATTTATTTATAATAGGGATGCACTGAATTCACTATTTTGGATTCGGCCGAACCCCTGAATCCTTTGCGAAAGATTAGGACAAATACTGAACCACATCCAAATTTGCATATGCAAATTAGGGGTGGGAAGGAGAAAACCTTTATTACTTCCTTGTTTTGTGACAAAAACTCATGCAATTTCCCTCCCCTAATTTGCATATGCAAATTAAGATGTGGATTCGGTTCGGCCAGGAAGAAGGATTCGGCCAAATCCAAATCCTGCTGAAAAAAGCCAGAATCATGGCCAAATCCCGAACCGAATCCTGGATTCGGTGCATTCCTAATTTATAAAGCACTACCCTGAACTCTGTGCTTAGACCTATGGCACATATGTTATATTCTTCACCAACATTTCATAGGCGATGTACAAACACTGGTGCAGCCTTGATATATTCAGTGCTTCACCACCAGCAGAGAATACGACCTGTGTGCCATAGGCATTAAAGGGGAAAAATACAAAAGCGGGTATTCAATCTGTTACAAAGGGAAAGGCAAAAAGGCTTTCCATTTCTGTGATCATTAAACTTTGCAAATAGTGTCTGAGCATTTCAGAGCAAAAATGTGAAATGTGTGGAATTAAGAACTGAGGAAAGTCTTTATTCCATTCTATTCCGTGCCACATCTTGTACTATGTAGGTTATCATGTCTGGGTCAGCATTATCCTGACCTCATTTTTAAGATTATTGGCTAGACTTGGGCCTCACTGGTGAGAAGTAATCTGAGGGGAAGAGCAAAATAAATTCACTTGTAGAAAAATGTTTAAAAAAAGAAAACAGAACTTAATTTAATTTTACTTTATTTTACTTTATGTCTCTCTTTTCTGTTCCTTTCTTTTTCTTATCTTTCCCCCCTAATGTACAATTCCCAGTTTTTCCTTTTTTTTTCAATTCTATGTATAAAAGGAAAATGTGCAATGACTATCTTCTGCACAATGATGGCAAGACATATGCTTTGTTGTAATGACATCTGACTTGTTACACTATTATGATCAGATTTAACAAATGTATTGGTGGACAAAGAGATGCCCTGACTATTGTATGTAAATGCAAGATTGTGGAAATCATAATACCAATATGTTGTAAAGCACAATTTCTTCAATAAAAAATATTGAAAAAAAAACAAAAAAAAAAAAACAGTAAATTAAACGGAAATATCACGAAAATTAAATATAAGCTTCATCATGCTGAAATTTTCTAAATGTCAAAGTTCAGAATAATCAAGTTACTCTCCACTATCCCACTCTTAGCATCTGTCTGTCTTCATCCTCTCTTCATGCAGGAGTTGGGAGTATGATTTTATGTAACAGTTAAATCCAATATATCTTTTTGGGGGCTATCTATCTATCATCTATGTCTGTCTATCATCTTTCTATCGATCTATCTATCTTTCATCTTTCTATCTATCGATCGATCTATCTATCTATCATCTATGTCTGTCTGTCTATCTATCATCTATCTATCTATCTATCTATCTATCTATCTATCTATCT
Organism: Xenopus laevis; assembly: GCF_017654675.1. Classification (NCBI taxonomy): domain Eukaryota; kingdom Metazoa; phylum Chordata; class Amphibia; order Anura; family Pipidae; genus Xenopus; species Xenopus laevis. The sequence continues at coordinate 13,616,821 of NC_054383.1, forward strand.
ATCTATCTATCTATCTATCTATCTATCATCTATGTCTGTCTGTCTATCTATCATCTTTCTATCTATCGATCGATCGATCTATCTATCTATCTATCATCTATGTCTGTCTGTCTATCTATCATCTTTCTATCGATCTATCTATCTATCTATCTATCTATCTATCTATCTATCTATCTATCTATCTATCTATCTATCTATCTATCTATCTATCTATCTATCATCTATGTCTGTCTGTCTATCTATCATCTATCTATCTATCTATCTATCTATCTATCTATCTATCTATCTATCTATCTATCTATCTATCTATCATCTATGTCTGTCTGTCTATCTATCATCTTTCTATCGATCTATCTATCGATCTATCTATCTATCTATCGATCTATCTATCTACCATGTAAAAATGCCATATGTGTGTTTTAAATATGCTTATATTATGGAGCTGACATTTGTACATGATTCCAGAAGTAAATTATATCTTTTTCTCTATACTGTGAATAGGGTGGAGAGGGCAGCATAACTGCCTTGTGAGTCCTGTAGATGTCAGGCTGCCCTGGAGAGGGAAGAGAAGATTAAGTGTGTCTGGTTTATCGGAGCACAGACAGCTGCTAGAGTCTGCACGCTTAAGCAAATCCAATGCAGAAGGGTTAAACATCAGACAACACGAGTCAAACAAGCAGCTTATTAAATTAAATGCAGGAAATCTTGTCTATAGCAACGCCGGGCCAGACCGTGTTAATGGAATATGGTTATTTCTAGAGGAAAAATCGCATTACTCACCTCTGTGCCATTTTCATTGACCGGGGAGCGCTTTGGCGACTTCTTCACCCTAAATGTGTCACTGAAATTGAAAAATGAGAGAATTATTCCGAGCAAACAGAATCTAGCCAATGCCTGCTACATGGAGATAACCTTTAAGCGGTGGTTCACCTTTAAGTTAACTTTTAGTGTGTTATAGAATGGCTAATTCTAAGCAACTTTTCAATGGGCCTTCAGTTTTTCTTTTTTATTGTTTTTCATTTATTTGCCATTTTCTTCTGACTCTTCCCAGCTTTCAAATGCGGGTCACTGACCCCATTTAAAAACAACAAAGAGACACACGTTGCAAGACGGGGAGATTAGTCGTCCGGCGACAAATCTCCTCCTCTTCAGGGCGACTAATCTTCCCAAACTGAAAATCGCCAGTGGGATGGCACTCGGAACACTTTGTTTTCCGAAGTCGCCGAAGTGTGTAGGCACAGGACCTGCACATCCAGGGCAAGATGCAAAAATAGTCACAAGCCACCATGTTTTGCACTGGTAAATGGAAACTACAGATATTAATGACAATTATACCAAGAAAGGCCACTGTTTTAACAAAAAGACAAAATATGGCAGCTCCCACGTGATTAAATAAACATAAGAATTACAAGTTCTAAGCAGGGACCAAATTACAAAATCTTGCAGTCACAAACTGACACCTCCAGGCATTTGTGCATTTGCTGTGTAGACATAATAGGTGTATTTTGTCTTGCTTAGGGCCCTGTAGTCTGATGGCCTAGGGGAGACCAAATTTAGACCATATTTCAATATATTTTTGCTATGTGGAGTCCAGTAATTTCAATGCCGGCCCCTAAAAGGTTATTACTAGGTCTATCATGAAAGGCTGAGCCTTTTTATCCTTAAAGGAACAGTAGCATCACAAAAATTAAAGCATTTTAGAGTAATGCAAATATAATGCAGTGTTGCCCTGCACTGGTAAAACCGCTGTGTTTGCTTCAGAAACAGTACTATTGTTTATATAAATAAGCTGCTGTGTAGTCACATAAATACAAAGAAGGAGGATAAGCAGTCACGTCATTACCAGGAAGAAGTACAGGAAATTACACATAAAGTGACTAACCCCCCATATGTATTAAAAGGCATTCAGATTGCCCAGTAGTATTAACCCATAGCAACCAATAAGATGTTTGCTTTTAAACAGGCGACCATTAACTTCTACCTGCTGATTGATTGCTGTGGGTTACTGTTCCTGTCCTGGGCAAACTTAGTGCCTTTTATTACATAACCCCTTGTATTTTTTACAGCTAAAAATGTTTAGAAAACGTCACAAAATAACATTACACATTTTTTTCAGGGATCATTGAATACTTCTCTTTCTGATTACAGTATCCCTTTAACATGGTAAGTGGGTGATCCACAAAAAAACACATTGGCGGACAGGAGAACAGGCAGACACAAACATTAACAAGACAAAGACTGAGGAAAAAAGTTACTTACAAGAGAGAACAAACAGACACAACATCTTCGACCATCCTGCAGACACAAAGACAAAGAGACAGACAGACAGAGGGCTGTGTACCCTACAGAAAATATCATCTCAGAGCTGCCATAGGAGTTATGCAGCTACAGACACATAATAATAACCAAACTACACTTTACTATCAGAAGACTACTAAGAAGGCTTAAGGGGGTTGTTAAGGATATAATAAATAAAAATAGATATAAAATTAAAATAAAAGAACATGTTATTGTGTATTTTTCACTTGCCGTGATTGGACAGGAGGAATTTCTGCTTACTAAATTCGACCCCCTATGTTTATAAATAAAATCCCACCTCTTTCCTCTGAAATGTACAATAAAGTTGTTGAAAAAAAACCCACCTCTCATTAATTATGCACAGGTAAATCAAAGGGGAAGAGTTTATGATACAGAGCTCATGATCTTTCCTTGCATGGGTGGGACTTGACATTAAAGGGATTCTGTCATGATTTTTATGGTGTAGTTTTTATTTCTAAATTACACTTTTTACACTGCAAATAATTCACTCTACAATATAAAATTTAATTCCTGAACCAGCAAGTTTATTTTTTTTGTTGTTGTAATATTGGTGTGTAGGTGAATCTCAGGTAATTTTGCCTGGTCATGTGCTTTCAGAAAGAGCCAGCACTTTAGGATGGAACTGCTTTCTGGCAGGCTGTTGTTTCTCCTACTCAATGTAACTGAATGTGTCTCAATGGGACTTGGATTTTTCTATTGAGGCAGCTGTTATCTTGTGTTAAGGAGCTGCTATCTGGTTACCTTTCCATTGTTCTGTTGTTAGTAGGGATGCACCGAATCCACTATTTTGGATTCAGCAGAACCCCCGAATCCTTTGAGAAAGATTAGTCCGAATACTGAACCAAATCTTGCATATGCAAATTAGGGGTGGGAAGGAGAAAACTTTTTTTTTACTTTCTTTGTTTTGTGACAAAATGTCACGCGATTTCCCTCCTCGCCCCTAATTTGCATATGCAAATTAGGATTCTGTTCAGACGGGCAGAAGAATTAGCCCGAATCTGAATGAAATAGGCCGAATCCCGAACCGAATCCTGGATTCAGGTGCATCCCTAGTTGTTAGACTGCTGGGGGGGGGGGTGATATCACTCCAACTAGCAGTACAGCAGTAAAGAGTGACTGAAGTTTATCAGAGCACAAGTGACACATGACTGGGGCACCTAAGACACTGACAATATGTCTAGCCCCATGTCAGATTTCAAAATTAAATTTATTTTTACAAATAAAAAATCAGTTTGCTCTTTTGAGAAACGGATTTCAATGCAGAATTCTGCTGGAACAGCACTATTAACTAATGCAATTTGAAAATAACATGTTTTCCCGTGGCAGTCTACCTTTAAATACTGGCTACCTTTTTGATTAAAGTTCCTGTTCTACTTGTGAGGCTGATGAAGGAAAGTCATGTCACTTACGTTTTTAATGGCGTCTTTTTCTTCTTAGCTGGTTTATTGCTTTCTCCGGTGTTTTGTTCAGCACCACCAGAGGGTATCTCAAAGGATGCTGGTGTTTTCGCAGGGGATTCAGATCTGTGGGTGACTGTTTTGGTTGGTTCTGGAGCATCCTGAATAGCTGAGGAGGAGTCTTGTATTTTACCACTTGAGGAAAAGGGGTCAAAGTTAGGATCATCCCATTTATCCATATTGTATGTGTATGTGCCTTTCCCAATAGGGATGTCATCAGGCTCCATAGAAATGGGGGTGGGAGATCCAGGCGGTGCATCTGGTTTTTCAACTGCCTTCTTTGGCTTGGGTTTGCGTAGTGGCATTTTGCCTGAGGGTTTTTTGCCCTTTCTGGTGGGAGGCTGCCCCTCACGTGCCTCCTCTGAATAGTCGAACTCCAGCCTCACTGATTGGCCAATAATTCCAATTGCTTCTGGACCTTCCGTTTCAGAGCTGGGGACCTCAGGTCCCTGGTGACTATCTATTGATGGAGAAGCTGTGACAGTTTCTTCTGGAGCGCACAAATCACTTACAGAAACCCCTCCAACACTGCATTCTTGGTCACTGACAGAAGGAATATCTGAGGATGGCAGGACGGAGATTTGCTGTGGCTCCACAAGTTCCAAGTCTGGGTTTGATATGGGGGGAGTTGGGCTGTCACTTGACAGTCTCTGCACTTTTATGTCCAAGTCTGTCTCTTGAGAATCACCTGTCACCTCCTCCTTAGTATCCTTAGACCCTGCAGGCTCTATCTGCTTTTTAGTGCTTGATGTTTTCTTCTTAAGGGATCCAGGACGAACTTTCTTGGTTCTGCGTAGAGAATTGCAAGCACTGTCTGATCCCCCTTGGTTCCCGAATCCTTCTTCGCTCTGGAAGTCCGCAGCCTGTAAACTGAGCGAACGTGAGAGGGTTCTCCCGACTGGCACTGAATCTGTAGACTTGCGGCGGGATCGTACAGGTATGTCTGAAGAAGTGGAAATATCATCCACTTCAACGGCTTCAATGTCCAAGTTATAAGCCCCGCTGCTAGCTATAGGCTTGTCCTCATCAAAAACTGCAGAAAACGAGCGAGAAGGGGCTCGAAAAGGAGACTGGTTCACTTCTTCAATCACACCTGGCTCATCTGCAACTGAGATGTTGTCTGCGGCAAATACTGAATCTTGAATGGGAGAAAAAGAAAAAGGAAAATAAGCTAACTACAGGAGGTGCTACAAAAATTAAATAAGAGCACAACCACCAGAAATGTCGTTGTAACATAACTCTTTTCTGCTCAACAATAACTGTGCAGGTAAAAAGAAATAACATTGTTTGCAAGGGTGTAACAATATATATATCATGTTTGCTTGCTGGACCCACCCATCGTTTGTGGTAAGTCTGAGGCTGTGCCATTTAAAGCACGTGTACAAACATGGGATATTTAAAATTCCCACAGCACAACATTTATTTTCAGGCAGAAATAAATATACACTAATACAGAGGGGCTCCTGTACTAGCAATGGACAAATTTGCCACAGTGCTATAGCATGTAACACATGTTAAAATGGAAGTATTTCTCTAATTGGTCGATATTTGCCCGCTGTTAGAAAATGAGCCCTTGTGTGCTATAAAGCTAGCATGGGGCAATATCAAGACCAGCATAATGGTTCTTCCATGATCCTCCACAAAAGGAAAAACTTTGTGGGGATCTTGGACATCCAAGACATTCAAGACATTCAAGTTGTGCTGAAAGAAGCCTTCTCTGGGCTGCAAGGATTTTGCTGTTTGCATCATGGGAATCGAAAGATAAGTTAGCTTTTTTGATTTCCTGACCCCAGTCTAGGCTTGGAGGTGCTTCCCTTAAATGACCCTTTATCATAATGTAAATCAAAGAAGTTTGATGTCCTGCATTTGATTTGCCACCTTAAGTCAAAAATCTTAGATAGCAAATAAGTTTAAACTCCTTTACGTCCCCATCCACTGCTATCGACCTCAGCGGGGACAATGATTTACTGTAACAGTAAATAACTAAATTGACACAGAATATAAGAAAAGATGAGATATAAATTAGATTAAGGAGGACAAAATTACAACCTATCAGTGTATAAGGGTAAGGACACACTGGACGATTTGTCGCCAACGTTTTAAAAAAGTAAATCGCGGCAGCAAGACGATCGTCTTTTTTGAACAGACGATTCACAACGACTATTGGCACAGAGCGATTTGTATCCCATTACTCTGTGCGGTACGTGCTCCACCCAAACCGGAAACGGTTTGTGCTTCCCGCTGTAACCTGGCGTCTTTACGTTCTTGCGTCATTGCGTTCGCATTGTAATTTGAATACAATTGCTGCTACTTATCTGTATGTGTGTGCGTGTCTAGGAGATTTCAGTGCTTTTCTAAGTACATGCTATTTCTGATAAATCGCTCGGAAAAGGGTCTACAAAGGGTCTACAAAGGGAGCTACAGGCGATTCACAAACGCGCTGTGGGCACAGGAGCTGGCGTCTTTCATTTAGTTTTGTTCAGAGACAAAACGAGCGATATGTCGCCGCGATTTGCTTTTTAAAAACGTTGGCGACAAATCGTCCAGTGTGTCCTTACCCTAATAGTTGTTCCCAAACTGCATGATGTAGTTTTATTTATAAATTACACTGCAAATAATTCACTCTACAAAAAAAATTAATTCCTGAACCAGCAAGTATATTTTTTTTAGTTGTAATATTGGTGTGTAGGTGCATCTCAGATAATTTTGCCTGGTCATGTGCTTTCAGAAAGAGCCAGCACTTTAGGATGGAACTGCTTTCTGGCAGGCTGCTGTTTCTCCTACTCAATGTAACTAAATGTGTCTCAGTGGGACCTGGATTTTACTATTGAGTGCTGTTTTTAGATCTACCAGGCAGCTGTTATCTTGTGTTAGGGAGCTGCTATCTGGTTACCTTCCCATTGTTCTGTTGTTAGGCTGCTGGGGGGAGGAGTTGGTGATATCAATCCAACTTGCAGTACAGCAGTAAAGAGTGACTAAAGTTTATCAGAGCACAAGTCACATGACTGGGGGCAGCTGGGAAACGGACAATATGTCTAGCCCCATGTCAGATTTCAAAATGAAATAATAAAAAATCTGTTTGCTCTTTTGAGAAACAGATTTCAGTGCATGAGTCTGCTGGAGCAGCACTACTTACTGATTTGCTTTTTTTTTCCCATGACAGTATCCCTTTAAGAAGGATTTTAATATAGAGTGGGGGGCTGGGGTGGATCAGGGGCGTGGCAATGCCAACACATTTATTTTTTTCACTGGGGCCAGAACCCGGATTTGTGGAAAGGCCACCAAGGTCTGGGCCAAAGGCAGCAGAATTTTAGGGGGCAGCATGCTGCCCAACCTTACCCACATTGGGGATGCGCAAACATTTCCCATGTACCAATCCCCATTGCTCCAGTCCGGATGATGAAAATTTGTGTGAATAAAGGGGAGGGAATGGGGGCAACGAACGCCAGCGGGCCTAGGGGCACCCACTATGTAAATCTGGCCCTGACTGGGCCCTATTTTACTTGATGGTTAGTCCATCCACCCATGGGCCCAGGTGAATAAGTAAATAACTGGTGCCCTTTGAGGAGGGGGGCTGCTAATTTTGTAGTATGGTTCCCAATTGCAGCCCTGAGTGTTCTAGTCGAACACAACACTACAAGGTATCAGAGCTAGCCTCCATTCCAGCATTAGTACAAATAAGCAATGTTTATTGCTGTGTAGATTATAAATTGCCCAGCTACCTAGCAACAACGATCATGCTTTAAATCCCTGTACGAGAGAAGCAAGGGGATGCGATTAGGATCGTGGCTAGAGGAGAGCATGTATTCTCCAAGGAGCTGACCCAATAATGAAATGGAATCAAATAGGATTTTTTTCAATTCTGTTTTAATTACCTGTATCCTCCAGTGGCAGCGAAGGCTGCGTAATCTCGTCCTCTACTTGCTGCACCGGCGGAGGCTGCTGCTCCTGCACTTCAGACAGGGCTGGAAAAGACACTGGGGGGGCTGATTTCACAGGAGTGGTAGATTCTGGGGTTTCGAATGCTTCTTCAGAATCAGAGCTCCTAAAAAGAAAAACACAAGAAGCTTTAATTTTCCGGCTAAAAGGAGTGAAGGGCACAGACGAAGATGTGACAGCAAATGCAAGAAAGAGACAGTCTCAATGTCTGTTGTTTGAAAAATATGATAGGGAGGGAAGAGGGAGCATGGAATGTTTCTGGTAGATCAATCAGGGAGAACAATAAAGGCAGAAGTGATGGAAGCATTGCCTTGCTTTCCAAAAAAAACAGACTTGTAGAAAGGAACTTTTTTGGCAGACATGGAGAGAGAATGGTACTAACACAAAACGATAATTATGTGCACCTCTGTGGTCTGTAAGGCAGCTCTTCAATCATTAACCAGACCGGTGCCAAGTCACGCTGACTCACAGGCTCCCATGTATTTGCACAGAAAAACAGAAGGACATGGGACCTGGGGTTGCAAAAAGGGTTTGTTCTAAAAGCATGCAAAGTCTACAGATCCTGAACTACAACTCCCAGCCTCCAGCGCTACACATGCTTGGCTGTTATTGGACTGCAAAAACTCTATGCATCCTCTCAATAGTCATACTGCTGGTTTCCAGTTTAAAGGCAAAGCCACTGGGATTTTGAGGGGAAAGTTTATTCATAATTAAGGTTACTTTTTATTTAATTATACAATGTCATTTAAGGGGTGGCTTAACTTTAACTTAACTTTTAGTATGTTATATAATGGCCACTTATAAAAAACATTTCAATCTTCATTATTTATTTTATTTCGTTTTTAATTATTTGCCTTCTTCTTCTGACTCTTTCCAGCTTTCAAATGGGGATCACCGACCCCATCTAAAAAACAAATGCTCCGTAAGGGCTATAACTTTATTGTCATTGCTACTTTTTATTACTCATTTTTTTATCCAAGCCCTTTCCTATTTGTATTCCATTCTCTTATTCAATTCAATGCATGGTTGCTAGGGTAATTTTGAGCCTAACAACTACATTGCTAAAACTGCAAACTGGAGAGCTGCTGAATAACACACACAGGGGCCGATTCACCAAGGGTCGAATATCGAGGGTTGATTAACCCTCGATATTCGACTGGGAATTAAAATCCTTCGACTTCGAATATCGAAGTCGAAGGATTTTAGCGCAAATAGTTCGATCGTTCGATCGAAGGAATAATCCTTCGATCAAACGATGAAATCCTTCGAATCGAACGATTCGAAGGATTTTAATCCATCAATTGAAGGATTATCCTTCGACCAAAAAAACTTAGGCAAGCCTATGGGGACCTTCCCCATAGGCTAACATTGAGTTCGGTAGGTTTTAGATGGCGAACTAAGGGGTCGAAGTTTTTTCTTAAAGAGACAGTACTTCGACTATCGAATAGTCGAATAGTCAAACGATTTTTAGTTCGAATCCTTCGATTCGAAGTCGTAGTCGAAGGTCGAAGTAGCCCATTCGATGGTCGAAGTAGCCCAAAAAACACTTAGAAATTCAACGTTTTTTTCCTTCACTCGAAGTTAGTGAATCGGCCCCTAAGTAACTCAAAAACCACAAATAATAAAAAATGAAAACCAACTGCAAATTGTCTCAACATATCACTCTCATACATCACACCAATGGGCAGATTTATCAAGGGTCGAATTTCAAAGTGGAAAAAACTTCGAAATTTGACCATCGAATTGGATTACTTCGAATGTCGAAGTCGAAGTTTTTTTTTATTGAATTTGCCCGTTTTCGGTTGAAGTCAAATCGTTCAATCGTACGATGAAATCCTTTGGCTCGAACGATTTCATAGATCGATCGAACGATTTTACTTCGACTTCTAAAAACGTAGCCAAATGTTGCCTATAGGTTCTAGAAGGTCCCCATAAGCTAACATCGCAATTCGGCAGGTTTAAGGTGACGAAGTCAAACTTTTTTAAAGAGACAGTACTTCGATTTTCGAAGTCGAACTTTTTTACTTCGAATCGAAGTCGAATTTAGGCCTATTCGATGGTCGAAGTACCCAAAAATTAGTTCAAAATTCCAAGTTTTTACTTCGAAGTTTTTACATTCGAAAATTCACTTCAAAAATTAACTCTGACCCAAATGTTAACTGAAATGTTAACTCAAAGGTGAACAACCTCTTTAAATCAGCTGTTAGGGTAAGGGCACAAAGGTATTTGTTATTGCCAAAGTCCCATTTCCACCCATTCACATAAACTGAAAACCAATGTTTTATGGCACTTGTGATATAACGACATGATAACAAACAGTAGTATACCATAAAACTTGGTGAGCGGTGGTTGCTAAGATCAGTCTACCTAGCAACGATATGACCATCTAAATTCCACACAGAGCAACTGCACAGCATTTATAACCCATAAAAATCTGTTGAAAATGACTTATTGTATTAATATCAGGGTTTTTTAAACCTATGCTTTGGGACTCAAGAATGAATGCTGCTTAGTGTGGATCTCCTTGCTGATATGACTTCCTGAAACTGAAAATAATTAGATAATTAATTCTAAATCAATTTTTGGGTCGCAAAGCTGTGCCCCTGACTCAATCTGGATCCCCGGAACAAATACCTTTGTCTATATTAGGTTAAAAGTTGTCATAGATATACAACTGATCTGTCTGAGTCTCATAGTTTTAGTTCAAAAGCAAAATTGATGCTTTTTTTACCAAATAGTGTTTATGGAATCTGGAATCCCCCAATGTTTATTGGATAAGAAACATTACTTTGCCTTTAAATCCAAGAAGTAGTAAAACACGTCTACAGAGCACAATCTCTTTACAACACCCTAATATTGCCTTATTATATTCAAGTTTGGTATTGAGATTTTATTATATTGTGCTTCTATAGGGATAGGCAGGAATATACCATATCCTATAAGGGGACTGCTCTTTCTAAAGGTTTTTTTTTTCCCATGAGAATGAATGAACTGGATGAATTGTTCCTTTTCAGCCCTGGTTTTTACTAGCACGGAATGGCAGGGGGAGCGAGATTTAGAGACATGTGGCTGATTACACGGTGTATTAGAATGCATTGTATCATGGCTTTGATTTTAAGGCAAATCTCAAAATGGACCCTGAGATGATGAGGAGAGCAAAAAAGGGGAGTCTTGACTGCCTTAAAAGAGGACCAAACATCCATTTATCTGAATACGGCTAAAATCCACCGCAAAGTAGTATTACTAGCCATTGATTGGCCAAGATTTACCCCTTTACTGTACAGAATAATTTCCACTAATGGAATAGCTTGTATAGCACAGGAAACTTTCTGTACTATAAATGAAGTACATTAACTAGGGATGCACCGAATAAAGGATTCAGGTCGGGATTTGGCCAGGATTCGGCCTTTTTCAGCAAGATTCAGATTCGGCCAAAACCTTCTGGCCGGCTGAACCGAATCCTAACCCTAATTTGCATATGCAAATTAGGGGTGGGGATGGAAATCACGTGACTTTTTGTCACAAAACAAGGAAGTAAAAAAATGTTCCGCTTCCCACCCTTAATTTGCATATGCAAATTAGGGTTCGGATTCGGTTCGGTATTAGATTCGGTATTCAGCCGAATCTTTCACAAAGGATTCGGGGCTTCGGCCGAATCCAAAATAGTGGATTCGGTGCATCCCTAACATTAACTCAATCCTAACATGTCCATGTCCTGGTACAAAGCTGTCAGACATGCCTGGATGCTATGGGGCAGATTTATCAAGGGTCGAATTTTGAAGTTGAAAATACTTCGAAATTCGACCATCGAATTTCGAAGTTGAAAATACTTTGAAATTCGACCATCGAATTGAATAACTTCGACTTCGAATATCGAAGTTTTTTTTTCATCGAATTTGGCCATTTGCGGTCGAATTTAAAGATTCTAAGGATTTCAGCGATCGATCGAACAATTTTTCTTCGACTTCAAAAAACGTAGAAAACTGCTCTAGAAGGTCCCCATAGGCTAACATAGCACTTTGGCAGGTTTAATTTGGCAAAGTATTGAAGTCGAAGTTTTTTTTAAAGAGACTGTACTTCGATTATCGAATGGTCGAATATTCAAACTATTTTACTTTGAATCGAAGTCGAAGTTGTAGTATCCTATTCGATGGTCGAAGTATCGAAAAAAAATTACTTCGAATTTTTTTTACTTCAAAAAGTCCCTCGAATTCACTTCGACCCTTAATAAATCTGCCCCTTAATGTTCCATACAATCACTAAGCATTGAGGGAAAGATATACATGTTGCTCTTGTGAGGCACCGTACATCCAGTTGCTCCTGTGCTAGGTTGCACCATTCCAATCAAGGAATCGCCTGGAAGCTGTAATTACCTCCAGCCATAGGTCAAGAGGTAGATACAGTACCCTAAACATGAATGCTAACTCTGCACTGCCATTTTAAGTACTATAATCTGTCCCTTTATCTCACACACAAACCTGGGACACACATACTGTACATGCTACTTTACATTAGCCAATGAATGGACAGGACTGTTACTGTTAGATCCACCATTATTTCCTTTCAGGTGACCAAAGTGAAACACAAAACTTCACAAAATGGTGGCTCAAATAAAAGATGAAAAAGGCATTTCCACTCAGACTTTATAGCCTCCTCAGTTACTCAGTTACGGAAAATTACAACTCGCATCATCCTGAAGCAAATCTTGGCTGGCATGGGAGCTGCAGTCCATAGGTCACCAAAACATTTCTGAAGAAACACCTGGGGGTTATTTATCAAAATTTAAATTTTTCCAATGTTTTAAATAAAACCAACCAAACTAGAATCCACAATTGACACATATTTATCATTAGAAAAACCACGCCAAAAATATCCGATCTGGAAAAAACTTGACTTTTTTGGATTGCCGCACGAAAACCGCAACTCTTTTGGATTGTCGTGCGAAAGATCCGAATTCTTCGGATTTCCCACCCGAAAAGTCAGAATTTTTCGTGAAGTCGGCGGAAAAAGCCCGAAATGTTTGGATTATCGTACGAAACCCATCGCAGACCATAATATCTTCAAATAACAAATAGGCCCTCTGCCATTTACTTCTACAGGACCTCGACAGGTTGAAGATGAAGCATTTTTGGATGAAGACGTTTTGCATCCTCTGGGGTATAATAAATCTCGATAAATTCAAGGGTTTTTTTTCCCCACAAACAATTCAGATTTTAGAGTTAAAAAAACGTGTATTTTTTCAAGCTTTTAGCATTTGAACTTTACTAAATAATTCCCCTAGGGTGTTAAGCAGAACTAACAGAACAACAATGACCAGGGCGAAAAAAAAGGAAAGACTACTTTTAACCAAGAATTTGCTTTTTCAGGCAAAACCTATAATGATCCCTGAAGCCTTCCCCAGTGGCTTCTCTGTATTATGTGAACTGATCGTACAAGAAATGGGGCAAGATCAATCTGACCATTCAGTGGATTTGTTTTCATACTCATCTGAACTAAATTCCTTGAAAAACCAAAAGACAGCACATTGTATTATTCACAGGCCAAATGTCCCATGGCATAACCAAAGCAGGGGAAGTGCCAAAGGTACTGGCATCATAGAAAATGCCTCGATTATCATGGTATGTAAACAAAATGAAGATTCATATTTACCTTATACTCCCAGGTTCCCAGTATTTACGGCAAGCTTACCAGCCAGTGAGTAACTACAATAAAATTGCTTCTCTACTATAAGCAAGACAGTTTTAAGGTGTGTTTTTTGCCAAAGGCATCAACGCCCATTTGTCGTCATTTATGTCTGGCTTCTGTAAAGGCTTAATAAACTGGCTCCTCCAACCAGTGTTTCATATGGTTATCACTGTCACTCAACTGCATTACTATCTTCCCATTCCTGATATCTTGGCTATTGCTAGGGCAACACTGGATTACTTTGTGAAACAACAAAAGGGTCAATTACCCCAGCACATGAAAATGCCTTAAAAGTATTTTCTTTTACATTTCAATTATTTTGCACCTCAGAAAATTCTGCTCCATTTGTAGAAAACCTGATATTTAAGATTTAGTATATTTTCTACCAGGGCTTTTTGGTCATCAGTATTTATCATCAAAAGGAGGTCGTACAGGATAGTATTTGACTACACTTCCAGATCGAGACAGTTTATTTTCCCATGAAGGACCAAGCATCACAGCAGTCATCTGTTATAAACCAACCATTGGCCCAGGGGCCAAACAATCAGAAATTATCTATAATTGGCCCACCATCTTGGTTACCAAGTAGTAGAATTCAGTTTTCACCCCAGGAATATCTGCTATAGTTATGCTGCTTAGAAAAATGTGCAACTGACTAAATGGAATATGACAAAACAAAAATATATAATGGATACATAGATGATGAAGAACAGAGTCAAGCAGCCATGCTGTGAATAGCATACAGGGCAAATGGGAGAATGGCATCTGATACACAGATCAAATGTCACGGTCAGAGCTTTAACCCTTACTGTGCAGAACCATATTGGCCTCCGACACACTGCAGATCCTTCCAGCACACAATGAACTTGTCTAATGCACTTTTCATTCTTAGGACAATGCAGCTGACAAGAGAGCATCCACTGAGACTGGAAGAAAGGAGGTTTCACCATCAGCAAAGACAGGAGTACTTTACTGTGAGGGCAGTGAGGTTATGTTAAAAAAACATACAAACAGAAGGGATGACAGATTTAGCGGCTTAACTGAAAAATGGGCTGGATGCACTTATAGCAAAAAATTATTTATGTGGTTTAGATAAATAAATAAAATGAGCAATGCCTGAGTTATGAATGATCCTTTTTGCATTTTGGGAGGAATGAGTACTATACCCATTTTTCTAATTAGGACACTCCAGCTGGAAACATTGGGCTCTTATGTACCAACCCAAACATGTTGCATAACTATCATCCTATCCTATACTTCAGCTCTGTGAGAGGCAGAGCTTGGATCAAAGCACCACATTATATAGGGCCCCATCATCAAGGCCCTGCCTGACTAATACAAACACATAGTTATCAACATGTCACATTGCACCCAAACCACTAGCTAACAGCTGAGCAGTTACAGCTCACAGACAGGAGATCTCCTCCCTTCCAATTATTTATACCCTGAGGAAAAATCCAAACCCTCCACCGTCGTCTGCCTTTTCCAATTAACTGCTAATTAAATGGGGCAGGAGATGGGAAGGCTGAATTAATAACATTGCAGTAAGATCAAATGATCAGGTTGCATGGGTTAAACCAAAATGTACACTCTTGACCATGAAATGTTTTCATGTCTTCCAGGTATCAATCAGATCCTTGAGGAAAGTATCGGCCAACACAGGCCTGGGGTTCAAGTTAATGATGATATACACTGGGAGGGGGTGCCTAACCAATAAAACTTTCCTTGCCCTTTAAATTCTGAGCACCCTGTGAAGCCCGAAACCCCCTGGCCAATACCCCCAGCATCATTTTCTGCCTCCACTACAATCTATAAGGCTGATATATGCCGGCGGTGTAGTCACAAGGAAGCTTAAACCACAAGGAATAAAAAGTAAAGAACAGTTTACAAATCTTACAAACAAGCCACTGTCAATCTCAAGCTAAAGGTTATTTTTTTAAGACAGACTGTCTCTTTTATTGTGGTTGTTTTGGTAGAATTATTTGAAGTAGCAAGCAGTCAGCAGAACTGTTCTATGTGAAAAGAACACAAACGCAGGTGCCGTGTATGATCATAGCAGACAAACAGCTGCAAAAAGCAACAAATATTTAGAATATTGGGTGAAGAATAGCAGAAAGATATTTGTACAGTATCATTATTTATATAGTGCCAACATATTTTACAGCACTTTTACAGATACTATTTATCATTCCTTAACCCAGTGCAGTTTGCAGCACAAGACAGTGTCCTGATTAAATTTTAAACCTAGGACCTTTGTCTGCAAAGACATAGTAATATAAATGGCCCTACTTTGTCTTTTCTATCTGAATATTATTTTGCCAATGCCCTTCAGCCTCCCAGCAGGGGAGAAGGTCCTTTATGAGCAAGCCTTTGGGATATGAAGATATAATGTGGATATTGAACTGTGTATATTGGCGCTGAGAGTTATACTGGATGTACAGATGCTGACAGTAAAACACAACAAAGCGGAACCTCAGAACAAAGGATACAGTGCAGATACCATGTCGTTTGATTCAAGCTCCTGCAAACACTACATTACGCTGTGGGCCTGGTGCTGTTTTCTGTCGAAAAACGACACTGATACTTGGATATAAACATAAATAGAGAAAGGTACCACGCTCAAGTACCCGTTTCAGTACACTAGCTTTTCCTATTTTATATATGCTTTTATTAGCAACGGGGCAATTGCTACAACAGGTTAAAGGTTCTGCTCCTCTCTGTTTATATATATGAGTCCAATTTGTTCAGCACACCACAAACTAGTACAAAGCCCCGGTGCTATCGAAAACAGCAATATATAGAAAAACCGATATAAAGGATGCACACAGGTATTTTATCAAAAAGTTAAAAAACGTACATTTTATTTAGTACATTAAAAAAGCAGGTCGTTTTGGTCTGTATCTAAGACCATTTTCAAGACCATATTTGATGAAATACTTGTGTGCATCCCTTATACCGTATATATATATATATATATATATATATATATATATATATATATATATATATATATATATATATATATATATATATATAAATAAAAACAGGTATAGGATCCCTTATCCGGAAACCCGATATGCAGAAGCTCCGAATTACGGAATGGCTTCCATAGACTCCATTTTATCCAAATAATCCAAATTTTTAAATATGATTTCCTTTTTTTTTGTAATAATAAAACAGTAGTTTGTACTTGATCCCAACTAAGATATAATTAATCCTTATTGGAAGCAAAACTAGCCTATTGTTAATGTTTAAATGAATTTCTAGTAGACTTAAGGCATGAAGGCCCAAATTACGGAAGGATCCGTTATCCGGAAAACCCCAGGTCCCGAGCATTCTGGATAACGGGTCCCATACCTGTATATATATATTAAGTTTAAGAAAAACAACAGCACTCTCAGGTCTTGTGAAAAATGAGAAGTGGATTTATTCAACGTTCCGCCCCCTACATCAAAGTCTTCATCAGGAAGAGAATTCGATGTAGGGGCCGAAACGTTGAATAAACCCACTTCTCATTTTTCACAAGACCTGTGAGTGCGGTTGTTTTTCTAAAGCTTAATATGTTGCAACAATTTTACCAGCACCCAGGCATTTTTCCTTATGTTTTTTGAGTGCACCAGAACAGGACTTTGTTTATATATATATATATATATATATATATATATATATATATATATATATATATATATATATATATATATATATATATATATATATATATATATATATATATATATATATATATTTTTTTTTTTTTTTATATGTATATACTAATCGCCTCGTCTTTTGAGAGGCTATCTCCCCAAACTGCTTCAGCGTTTTTCCCCATAGGTTACAATGCAAAGTCGCCTGCGCTAATGCACTCGCGGCGATGCGTTTTCTATAGTCGCCTCAGTGTGGCAACTTTGGGCGACTATTGAAAACGCATCGCCGCGTGTGCATTAGCGCAGGCTACTTTGCATTGTAACCTATGGGGAAAAACGTCGAGGCAGTTCGGGGAGATAGTTGCTCAAAAGACGAGGCGATTAGTCGCAAGGCGACAAAATCTCCCCGAATCTCCTCGTGTGGACTAGCCCTAAGAGCTGAATCATCAGATAAACAGGTAGAAACAATAGAATTCTACCTCATCAGAATCCCCTGGCTAGTATTTGGGCTCCTTCAAGGGCGCCCGATCAAAATTTCCTGTCAACGAGCCAAACAATATCCAAGACTTTTTACCAATACCGGTTGGCTCATCTCCCACCATACACGCACTTAATATCGTAGGAAACTTTGTTTCGTACGATAATATCTGTGAGTGTATGGTCACCTTAAATCCTATGGCTGAAGTAGAATGACAGTAGCAATGTTGTGTTTTGAGAAACACAGCAAAAAAAGTGGCCAGAATAATTACCTGTGCCAAAACCAAAATTCTTGTTTTGCACATTTTTACTATATCTGCTCTCTCCCTTCCTTATACTATCTCCCAAGCAATATATATTATATGGTACCAAGCAATATACCATATTCAAACCTCTGCGGTTGACAGGCAGCTGACTGGTACAGACAATTCTCAAGAGACAATAAAAACACAGTTTCCAGGTTTCCCCCAGCCTTACCAGGAACTGTATCTATTCCCCATTGCACACTTTGGTGTGTGTTTCGGGTTTGTATCTGACACAACCTCTGTGTTTGTATCCGGCACAAGAGCTTCTCTTCTATTCTAACAGTAGTGACAGCCGACACACATTCCTGTGTTTGTATCCGGCACAAGAGCTTCTCTTCTATTCTAACAGCAGTGACAGCCGACACACATTCCTTGACATGTCAGGCACCCAGCACGGTCTCTGTACAACCACTGATTCCAGCTGAATGACTTGAGAGGTGGAAACATCGAGGGGGTCGGTGCCAGTGCAATGATCTCCTCTGTCAGACATCAAGCTGGAGGCAAGGATTGAGGGCACGGCACAGCTTTGTGGGGATTAAATCAAAAACAGACACAACTACTCAAATCCAATAAGGGGCAGTCGTGATACATGGTGGGAATTTGCAATATATAATAAAGGGGCATTTCATGCACCTGTGAGATATACCAATAATTCAATCCACATCATTTATAAGCATGCCAGGCAATACCGTCGTTTTACAATAAACTGGGGTCTTATAATGAAGTCACCAAGATAGATTACACAATAGAACTAAAGGATGTGAGGGGCCCGCTAGCAAGAGCTTACAATCTAAAGAGATGACATGAGATAAATGCCAAACACAGATCTGCATTGCTAAATAAATCTGGCATAGGGTGCAATGACTTGATCACAAACATGAATCCATATCCGTTATAGGCACCATACCCAAGGCACCAACCCTACGGGGTGAAGTGGTCGTGGGGTAGGAGGTTGTGGGGCACAATATTTGTCTGTGGTTTCCGTGTCGCAATGCGATAAGCGAGACGGTGTCCTAGAATTTATGGCTTGGCACCACAGAGACGAGTGTGGCCATGGTTCGTGGTGTTGTTTTTGCACAAGCTGCGCATGGAGTGTCGCTGTACGAGATTCAATGGCTGCTACTACGCAGCACTTAGGGCTTATGAATAAATGACAATGACCAGTGCAGAGGTTCATGCCACAGAATCCCTAGGTTGGAAGGGTGCATGCATTGCTATACCATGGAGATTTATAGTGAGCTGAATTTAATGGAGTGAAGAGAGCTGTCAGATAGAAAATGGGGGGGGGGGGGACTTACATATTTTCGGAGGGTTCCCTTCCCAGGCTTGTGGCCTGTCCCTGCTGCAATGCTGACTCAGTCGCTCCCATCCTCAGCAGGCTACAGGTCGGCTCCCAGCCTCCCACACTGCCCAGACAGCAGTGCCTGGCCAAGAGCAGCACCGGTCTCCGCAACACACCGCAGCCTGCCCTAATATCCAGCCCGAGGGATGGGGGGTACCCACGTCAGCCAGTCCAATGCAATTCCAGGGATGAAGGATGGATGCTTGTCTCACAGCACACGGACAGGGACAGTCATTCCATCGTGCAGAGCAGCATCCATCACCTTCTTGGTGTCACCAAGCAGCCAATCTCTCTGGCTCACAGCTCGGCTGCTGACAGAAATGCAAATGGCTGGAGCGCACGGTGAATGCAGGCAGCACAATGCAAAAAAAAAAAGGCAGGGGGAGGGGAGCAGCGGAACACAGGAGATGCTCCTCACCCACGGAGGGTATCAGGGGCCCCGCTCTCTCCTTTAGGCTAAGCACCTACACAGAACAGATCCGCTGGACTGGACGAGGGATCCATGTAGCACAGCAGCTGCATTAGAAAATCAGTAGCAACAGCAGCAGTGCAGCTCCCAAAGCATTCAGAGAAGGAGGGGGAGACACTGGCTCCTGGTTAACTCTTTGATGTCTGATCTACACAATAAATGGCTTCATATACAGCCTATGGACAGACCAATAGAATGAGTGCTTCTTCCACACAAAAAAACCTTATATGTTCCAAGCAGAGCTTACACTGATATTACCCCCCCCCCAACATCCCCAAAAAATACATTTCTCAGCTGTATTTTAAAAAGGCTCCCAAACCCCTCCTCCCCAGTGACCATCCAGAGACATCATAGGCAGATGTTGACATAATGGTTCCCAAAAGTGAGCTTGATGCTCAATGTACTGAGTCGCTTCTGCACGGGAACAATGGGAAGGAGCAAAGTCACGGATGGGAAATGGAGAGAACATTGTAGCGCACACAAAGGGACAGGCAGCTCTGCTCCTTTTATGTACCGAGACAACAGGGACAGGTATCACTTTCTGACCCCCCTCCGACAGATATTTAACACTAATCCCCAAGGTGGGAAAACAAGCACCGACGCTAATGTATCTAATCAATCCCAAACCTTCTGCATTCCTAAACAGCAGCAGCTACTTGCCTTTATTATCCATAAGCCTTACTAATATATACCATATGGGTACAGAGGGATAGATAGGAAGGGATGCGCCACATCCAGCTTCAGCTCAGGATTTTATCCAATCTTTGCTCTAAAGCTCCCCATAGACGCGACGATTCTTCTTGCCGAACGACCGATTTTAGGGAAGTCCGACCAATCCTTCGAAATTATCGTGCGGTTAGTGGTATTCGAACGATCATACATCTTACAATTTTTCGGCCGACATCTGTCAGGAAATTGATCGGCCAGGTCAAAAAATCTTTGTCGGTCCCAGTGCAATCTATCTATGTTTGCAGGGCCAAGCAGGCAGCTCCCCTTTGTTTTCCTGGCAAATTGGTCGTTTTAGTTGATGGTAAATTCGTACGATCGTACGATCGTTCTGAGAAGATCGTGGTCTCACGATCAGGATCTGATCTTTTAAAAATCTCAACATCTATGGCCAGCTTAAATCTGAACCCCTCGTTCATTTAATGCACCACACAACCTAAGGTGACAGTTTTCATATAACGTGATCTTTATAGTATTTTGCTGTAAACATGTAAATTAAGGTTCAGGATTGGTTGGGAATTCAGACAAATGTTTTGTAGTAGGTTTAGCATTCAGACAAAAAATTATGGATTTGGTGCATTCAACAGATAGAAAGAAAGAAAGAAAGATAGATAGATAGATAGATAGATAGATAGATAGATAGATAGATAGATAGATAGATAGATAGATAGATAGATAGATAGATAGATAGTTGGATAGATCTACTAAATCTAGATAAACCTACTAAAAAATCATTTAAACATTGAATAAACCCAATAGGATTGTTCTGTCTCCAATAAGGATTAAATATTATAATAATATAATAGATAGATAGATAGATAAATAGTTGGATAGATCTACTAAATCTAGATAAACCTACTAAAAAATCATTTAAACATTGAATAAACCCAATAGGATTGTTCTGTCTCCAATAAGGATTAAATATTATAATAATATAATAGATAGATAGATAGATAGATAGATAGATAGATAGATAGATAGATAGATAGATAATAGAAAGACAGATATAAAGATAGATAGATAATAGATAAATACATAGATAAATAGATAATAGATTAATAGATAGATAAATAGATGATAGATCGATAGATAGATCATAGATCTTAATAATACAGTGGATAGATTTATAATGGACAGATAGATGGATACATAATTTGTTGATAGTTGATAGATAGCATAGATAGCTTTTGACCAATACTCTGATAGATACACAGGTAGGACAGGTATGGCCAAAAAGACAGATACAGGTATGGGACCTGTTATCCAAAATACTTGGGACCTGTGGTTTTCCAGATAAGGGATATTTCTGTAAATCTGATCTCCAAACATTAAATCTACTAAAAAATCATTTAAACATTGAATAAACCCAATTGGATTGTTCTGTCTCCAATAAGGATTAAATATGACTTAGTTGGGATCAAATACAAGGTGCTGTTTTAATATTACAGAGAAAAAGGAAATAATTTCCAAAAATCAGTATTATTTATTATTTTCTTAAAATGGAGTCAATGGGAGATGGCCTTCCAGTAATTCGGAGCTTTCTGGATAACGGGTTTCTGGATAATGGATCCTACACCTGTAGTAGATAGAGTGAGATATATCATTGCTGAATCTCTGTTCTATCCCCAAGACTTATACACATTCGATTCCATCAGTCTAACCTGCACCGGATCAAAGAAAGCAACGAGTGATCAGTTGTTATCAGATTTGTCTTTAGGGGGAGCCAGTGCCCTGAGAGCAAATACCCTCTAGGTCTGGAAAGATCACACTGAATATAATGATTTTACACTGATACTTTACTACTACTGCTATTATTATTATTATAAATAATAATAATAATAAAAAGTGCAGTTTATTTCATCTAACATTACCATTACTGGAGTCCAAGTCTTATACAGCCCCCACTTTTGCCAAAAATAGTGATGCGAAGGTATAACTTAGGCTCAAGGCTCCAGTGACACTACTATACACTCTAAAAAAACTGATTATCATAAGCACTAATAGCAACAGTTGTCCCAACACCAACCTGCTGTAATGCTCTAAGTGATCCCCCCAACCAGTGGCTCGGGGGCAACATGTTACTCACCAACTCCTTGGATGTTGCTTCCAGTGGCCTCAAAGCAGGTGCTTATTTTTTTAATCCCAGGCTTGAAGGCAAGTTTTAATTCCATGAATATAATGTGTACTGCCAATCAGAGCCTCCTGTAGGCTGCCAATCCACATAGGGGCTACCAAATAGCCAATCACAGACATTATTTGCCACCCCAATGGACTCTTTTAATGCTTGTGTTGCTCCCCAACTCTTTTTATTTTGAATGTGGATCATGGGTAAAAAAGATTGGGACCCCCGCTCTATTTTCTCTGTACTGACAGCTACATGGCTGCACATATTTGATTTGCTCATTATATATGGACACACACACAATGGATGCTGGGAATTCTGCAGCACTATGGAAAAATTCTGGAGGGTAGTGCCAGAACCATAGCTCTGGGTCCCTATAGATTTGGGGCTTTTTTCATAAGATACATGATCTGACTTTTTTTTCCTATGTCTTGTTTTACATACGACACATCTGGTGCGGCATGTTTATGGCTTCATATTCAGCCGGGAAATATTTCTACCATAAAGATTCCTCACTAATCAACACTGACATATAATTGGGCAATTATTTAGAGGTATGCAGATGAAAAACTGATGACAGGAAATTAAAAATCAACAGGTAGGTGCATGCTGCTAAACTGGCATATTATCTGAGACTCCCAGCTGGCATGACACACCTAATGGGCACAGGCATTGCCATATTTTTATATCTATTTGTCAATAACCATAGTTCACTGAGTGAGAGCAGTCTCTGAAAAGTGCCTCCTGCTCATGGGAAAGCTGGTTTGATAGACTTGAGCAGTGAACCCCAACCAGTAGCTCGTGAGTAACATGTTGCTCTCTAACCCCTTGGATGTTGCTCCCAGTGGCCTCAAAGCAGGAGCTTATTTTTGAATTCCAGGCTTGGAGGCAAGTTTTGGTTGTATAAAAACCAGGTCCACTGCCAAACAGAGCCTCAATGTACTGTAGGTTGACAATCCACAAAGGGGCTACCAAATGGCCAATCACAGCACTTATTTGGCACCCCAAGAACATTTTTCATGTTTGTGTTGCTCCCCAACTCTTTTTACTTCTGAATGTTGCTCATGGGTTCAAAAGTTTGGGGATCTCTGGACTTGAGGTTACCAAAAATGTACAATATGAAACCTCCCAATTGTGAGGTCAAATAATTTAGTATTAAACCTCAATAAATGCAATAGGCACAATCTGGCATGTTTTGAATGTGGCACCACCTACAGGCCAAGTGCACAACACAAAGAGTGCAACATAAACAAGATAGTTTTTGTTTTGTTTTTAACTTTAAAGCTCCCACTCTGACCCTAGTACAGGCATGGGATCTGTTACCCAGAAACTCTTTACTCTGAATAACAGGAAGGCTGTCTTAAATAGTCCAATTTTTTGTCTGTGAAGGTTCTCATTCATCCAGGTCTTGGTATATTTATAGTAGTAAGTAGGGATGCGCCGAATCCTTCTGCCCGTCTGAACCGAATCCGAATCCTAATTTGCATATGCAAATTAGGGGCGAGGAGGGAAATCCATGACTTTTTGTCACAAAACAAGTAAGTAAAAGAATTTTTCCCCTTCCAACCCCTAATTTGCATATGCAAATTAGGATTCAGATTCGGTTCAGTATTCGGCCAAATCTTTCGCGAAGGATTCGGGGGTTCGGCTGAATCCAAAAGAGTGCATCCCTAATACAGCAAGCCCAGTTGATATGACTTACTACTATAAAGAATTCAGAGTATTTCTCTGTCATAATAAAAGAGTAGCTTGTACTTGATTCAAACAAAGATATAATTAATCCTTCATGGAGGCAATCCCAGCCTATTGGGTTTATTTAGGGGGTTGTTTATGAAAGGTCTGTGAGGTTTTTTTCTACCTTGAATAAACTCACAACTTGAATGCTTGCTTATTTATGAAAAAAATCAGAATGTAATCGGGGGTAAAAACTGGAATACTGGAATTGATTGAGTTATCGGCAAAAAAAAAAACTCAAATAGCTCGAATTGAAAATTGGGTTTTGAAGCTCAAGCCCCCGAACAAAACCCAAAAATCGCAAAGCCTAAAAACATCTTCAAATGGTTCAAGGGACCTCTGCCATTGACTTCTACATGGCCTCGACAGGTTTTAGCTGGAGTATTTTCAGATTCAAGCTTTTTGAGGGTTTTTTTATCCCAGTTTTTATGAATCTACCCTCGACTTGAATCTTTCCAGAAAAACGCAACTCGACCATTGATAAATAACCCCTAAATGTATACATGATTTTATAGTACACTTAAGGTATGAAGATACAAATTATGGAGAGATCCGTTATCCATAAAGCCCCAGTTCCTGAGTATTCTGGATAACAGGTCCCATACCTGTAATAAGGAGCAGGCTTATCACTAAGGGGTGCTTCACATGACCCCATGACTCCTTTTTCCAAAAAATAAAAAGCACTGGCCTGGGGTTACTATTCTAGTGGGGCCACGTCACCATCTCTTCTTAGTCTGTATTAACCCTTTTGTTAGTTATTCTCAATCTTCCCCTGCCTGATAACACACAGTTACACAAAGAACACGGCTCCCTGATTACACACATCCACATACAAAGCAACTAAGGAACAGATTCACCCCAGAGCTTGCCCCTTGGGCCCAGCACAAACGTTGGTACAGTACATAAACTCTGCTTACATTGTCACATCATATTTGCCAAAAAAAAGTTAGAAATAAATGATCAAAGAGAACATGAGATCCCAGAATTGACATGATTGCTCTGCAGCTCTTATACTTTTATCAGCTCCGGGGCACGTCTATGGGCACCAGAGAAGCCACTCACTGTCTCTATGCACAGATGGGGCCACCGCACTCATATTACATAACCATCTGCCGGCCAGTAACCATGATCCTGGAACAGATTGCCCGAGCAGCCCCGGGTCCTGACCCCACCACAAATTTGGCTTCTGTAATGTGACATAGATTATTCCCATTGTAATAGGCATATAAGCCATCATGCAGGGAACACCCAAATAAATGCCACAGCGCCAACCACTATATCATTTACAATCAATTTAATACACATGTTAATAAATACTAAACAATAAAACAGGAGTAAATGACTGTGACTGCATCACTGCTCAACGTTGCAATAAACTGCATTCAATAATAAATTCTCATGACTCACTGACCAACTTGTCTGACCAATATATAGTGAATAAAGTACCCCCTCTTGTAAAATATAAGGATATTATAAGTTACCGAGGAGTTTCATGACCATATAAAACACGAGGCTGAAGGTGACTTCTAATATCCTCATATTTTACAACTGGAGGTACTTTATTTATTATAATACACAAGTTTCAGTGAGTCATGTGACATAAATGACATCAGAACTCACCGTTTATAACTGATGACATCAGAACTCACCGTTTATAAGGATATAATTTACAAGATATTCATGGCTTTTGTGTATTATATATATATATATATATATATTTTTTTTTTTTTTTTATTTTTTTTTTTTTATTAGGGATGCACGGAATCCAGGATTTGGTTCGGGATTCTGGCTTTTTCAACGGGATTCGGGCTTTTTCAACAGGATTCGTATTCGGTTGAATCCTTCTGCCTGGCCGAACCAAATCCGAATCCTAATTTGCATATGCAAATTAGGGGTGGGAAGGGAAATTGCGTGACTTTTTGTAACAAAACAAGGAAGTAAAAAATGTTCGGCTTCCCAACCCTAATTTTCTTATGGAATTTCGCTCACATCGCAACACTTCACCAGGAGTAGATTCACCAGGACAATGCTAATTCACTAAAATCCGAAGTTGCGTCCAGGGTGCCGAACTCTGGCAAAGTTGTGCTACCGTTAATGCGCCAAGCTAAGTTGAAGTTGAATGGACGTAAATGTTGCAGCAAATACACTACACAAGCTCAGGAAACCTTAATAAAATAAAATAAAGTTGTTATAATGCCCTATACATGAGCCCAGTGTATAGTTTATGTGCCATATGTTAGGAAACATATGGGGGAGCCCGGGTATCCAAAAAACATTTTACGGTCATTTGCAGCCGATCACCCTGACAAAAGTAAAAGACGCCAGCGTTTTTTGGGACTTGGAAAATTTTTCAACTAAAAATTGAAGAAGCCCTATACATTCCATTACACCTTGCCTGGTCTGAGCTGGCGAAGGCAAGTCTGGCAGAACAGGTAACGTTGAGTAAAAGGCTAATTTGGGCTAGAGTCTATCTCCTTCGATACCGAAGTTACGACCTTGAGAAAGGCCCTAATGTTTGCTGAAACATTGGATATACATTACCAATAATAACACTATTTATTCACTAAGCATGGAGAGTACTTTCTTCTGATTTATTATATGTTATGATTTGACTCTGCAACCACTATCATCGCTGATCCGGTAGGAGTACTAATACTGAATGTAGCCTCAAAGAGGGCCAGTGCCAGAATAGAGTTTCCAGAGTAGGGATGTAGTGAATCCACTATTTTAGGATTTAGTCGAATCCCAAATCCTTTGTGAAAGATTCGGCTGAATACCGAACCAAATCCGAACGCTAATTGCATATGTAAATTAGGGATACAAGGCAAAGACAGTAAAAAAAGAGTAAAAAATATTTGACTTTCTTGTTTGTGTGATGAAAAGTCACATGATTTTTGGGTTTAGATTTGGTTCGGCCAGGCACTGCTGAAAAAGGCAAAATCTTGGCCAAATCCCAAATCGAATCCTGGATTTGGCGCATCCCTATTCCAGAGGGATCAGTCTGAAATGAGGGTAATGCATGGGTGCTGAGGCAACGAGGGGAGTTAAGGAACTCGCTTGTAACAAGGGTTGAATTTCTGGTTTTAAAACTGGAAATCTGTCTCTTCTAGCAATCTCTGAACTAGCGATGCACCTTCCCCGAGAGTAAGCGCTGGGGGGTCGAGGGAGGGACAGCATCTCAAAAGCCACCTCAGGGCAGGACAACATACACAATCATTCCTGGGGTAATGTTTGAATATACATGTTAGGGCAGAGACACACGTGGAGAGTCGGGGAGATTAGTCGCCCATCGACATATCGCCTCTTCTTCAGGAGATTAATCTCCCCCTCGTGAGGCAACTTCGGCTGACTTCAGAAAACAAAGCGTTCTGAGTGCCATCCCACCGGCGATTTAGATTCTAGCCGGCGGGAAGGCAGTTCGGGGAGATTAGTCGCCCGAAGAAGAGGCTATTTGTCGCCAGGCGACTGGATCTCCCCGAATCTCCATGTGTGTCTCTGCCCTAAAAAAAAGTCCATGGGGTATCTCTAAAATAGAGGGTCAGTGTCTGTGTACACCTGAAAATACAAGTTCCTAATGGTTAGTAATATTGGAACACTGTGTAAAGATGAGTTCTGATAAATGGACAGTGTTAGTGTACACAGGTATGCGATCCATTATCCAGAAATTACAGTAAGGCCATCTCCCATAGACTCCATTATAATCAAATAATTAAATTTAAAAAAAAAAATGATTACCTTTTTCTCTGCAATAATAAAACCTGTTATCTCGAGTTACAGGAATACTATCTCCCATAGATTCCATTTTATCCAAATAATGCACATTTTTAAAATGATTTCCTTTTTCTCTGTAATTATAAAACAGTAGCTTGTGCTTGATCCCAACTAAGATATAATTAATCCTAATTGGAAGCAAAACATTGGGTTTATTTAATGTTTATATGATTTTCATTAGTAGACTGAAGGTATGAAGACCCATATTATGGAAAGATTCCTTATCCAGAAATCCTTAGCTCCCCAGCATTCTGGATAACAGGTCCCATACCTGTACTTGTAAAGAGGGATTCCAGCAGGATCTTCTAGTGTCTAGGTGAACCTGAACAGAGGGGATCTGTATGGATCAGTCTGTATTCCACATCAGTAGGGTTGTTAATACATTGGTAGGACCACCAACAGCAGAGTAAGGCATTGTTTATAAAGAGGGTGGGTGACCCTGACCAGGTCAGTGCTATTTATAACGTGTATTGCTGAGCTCACAAAAACATTCCTTTTCTGCTTATATTTCCATTTACATCGGCTGCTTGGAGATTGAAAGTCTTACATACCAGGAAAAGAACAACCCTCCTCCTATGGACTATGGACTTTTAACCACATATATTTTCATTGCAAGGCTTTTAGCAACACTGCTCCTCTAAAGGAAAATATATACATTCTATAAAAAGCACTTTTATAAAGGGCAGCTAGGATTTATGTCTGTTTTGTTTGTTAACCCTTTATGGTGTGCATGAGGACAGATAATTGTGTGTATAGAACAGACATTCTCTGTATACAGCTATGGGACATTTTATCCAGAATGCTTGGGACTAGAGATTTTTCTGGGTAAGGGGTATTTCTGTAATTTGGATCTCCATAACTCAAGTCTGCTTAAAAAAAATTATTTAAGCATTAATTAAACCAAATAGGATAATTTGCCTCCAATAAGGATTAATTATATCTTAGTTGGGATCAAGTACAAGGTGCTGTTTAATTATTGCAGAGAAAAAGGAAATAATCACTGATTTTGATTGGACTGTAGATTTAATTTAAAGAGATGGTTCACCTTTAAGTTAACTTTTACTGATATAGAACGGCTAATTCGAAGCACCTTTTCCATTGGCCTTCATTTTTTCTTTCTTATAGTTTTTGAATTATTTGTCTTCTGCTTCTGACTCTTTCCAGATTTCAAACAGGGGTCACTGACCCCATCATAAAACAAATGCTCTGTAAGGCTACAAATATATTGTTTTGGCTACTTTTTATTATTAATCTTTCTATTCGGGCCTCTCCTATTCATTTTCCAGTCTCTTATTCAAATCAATGCATGGTTACTAGGGTAATTAGGACACTAGCAACAAGATTGCTGGAATTGCAAACTAGAGAGCTGCTGAATAAAAAGCTTAAAGGAGAATTTAACCCGTAACATAAAAAAACCCTACCCCCTACCCTACGTAGACCCCCTCCCTCCTCCCCCTCCCAGCCTACCTGGTACCCGGGGCAAATGCCCCTAACTTTTTACTTACCCCTCCGTGCAGATTCTGTCCTCGGGAGTTCGTGTCAACCATCTTTTTTTCTTCGTTAAACTTCGGACCCGGTCCCGAACAACAGCGCCAAAAGAACATTTTTTCAGAAGTTTTGTGACTTTCGGCGCATGCGTAGTTGTTCGGGACCGGAATATTACTCCAACTGCAACTGCTTCCGAAGTTTAACGAAGAAAAGAAGATGGCTGCCGTGAACTCCCGAGGACAGAATCTGCACCGAGGGGTAAGTAAAAAGTTAGGGGCATTTGCCCCAGGTACCAGGTAGGCTTGGGGGCTAGGATTGAGGGGGGTCTATGTAGGGTAGGAGGGTAGGGGTTTTTTATGTTATGGGTTGAATTCTCATTTAAATAACTCAAAGACCACAAATAATAAAAAATGAAACCCTATTGCAAATTGTCTCAGAATATCACTCTCTACACCATACAAAGGGGTATATTTATCAGTCCGCTAGAGTGAAATTCCACCACTCTCCATTAATTTCTATGGGATTTTAAAAGTTGTATTTATCAAAGGATGAACTTTCATTTTCACCCATTGATAAATACTCTTTTAAAATCCCATAGAAATGAATGGAGAGCGGTGAAATTTCACTCTAGCAAACGGTGGCGATCTCTAACTTCACTCTGTGATAAATATACCCCTAAAAGTTCATTTAAACCCCTTTAAATGAGATGTAATCAGCACGGCCCATCTTGGTGGTTTTCTAGAAGTGTCCCTGAAGCATGTAAATTACTTCTATATAATTACTGGACTTCTTGTACCTTCTGGGGTGGGGGTTTTTACACTACTCCCCAAACTAACCACAGGGTGGCACTATAGACATAGAATAACCATTCAGTCCATCAGAATACTGGCATTGTGAGAGTTGCAGTGCAGCAATGTCTGGAGGGTATATGTTGCCTACCTATGGTGTTCAAAATTTTAGAACAGCATTTAAGTTGTCTCTAGTTCCTGATGGGGCACCTACAACTTCAATCCTGCTCGTATACAGTTGCTGGAATAAAGCTGCATCCAACACATTGCACCTACACAATTGGTGTAAGTTCAACTATCCCTAGTAACGACAAAAAAGGAAAGCATTTCAAAGTATTTAAAATATAATGTACTGCTGCTCTGAGCTTTTAAAACTGGCACGTTTGCTTCAGAAAGACTACTATAGTTTATATAAATAAGCTGTTGGGGGCAGCCATTAATGCTGAAAAAAGAAAAAAGGCACAGGTTAGCACATAACAAATCAGCTCTGACCAAAACAATGGTGTTTAATCTGTAACCTGTGCCTTTTATCCTTTTTTTCAGCATTAATGGCTGCCTCCAGCAGCTTATTTATATAAACTATAGTAGTCTTTCTGAAGCAAACACAGCAGTTTTACCTGTGCAGAAAAACAAAACATTATATTTTAATTATTTTGATACATTTTCAGTTTTTGGTGTTGTTTTTGGAATCTACTATCTCCCCTAGGATGCAATGACAAATGGCTGTAACCTCTCTTTTGCATTTGTACAGTTTTAGTCTATACAGGTATGGGATCCATTATCCGGAAACCAGAAAGCTCAGATTACAGAAAGGTTGTCTCCCATAGCAGAGCCGGGCCAACCCGGCCAGGCGCCCTAGTCAACCTGGCCGGGCACGGCGCTGGCTTAGTGTACGCCGGCGCGCATGCGCGAAACTACGCACCAGGCGCGCCGGCGCGCAAGCGCATTTAGAACAGAAATTACCGACACCAGTCAGAGAGACACAGGACCAGACACGGGGTAGGCGACAGAGCAGGTAAGTGCCTGGCGCCCCCTCAGCTTTGCGCCCTAGGCACGTGCCTACTCTGCCTACCCCTAGTTCCGGCCCTATCCCAAAGACTCCATGTTATCAAAATAATTCCAATTTTTAAAAAAATATTTCCTTTTTCTCTTTTATAATAAAACAGTACCTTGTACTTGATCCAAACTAAGATATAATTAATCCTTATTGGAAGTAAACCCGGATTATTGGGTTTATTTAATTTTTACATCATTTTCTAGTAGTCTTAGTGGCACATTTACTATGGGTCGAATGTCGAGAGTGAATTAACCCTCGATATTCGACCATCAAAGTAAAATCCTTCGACTTCGAATACCGAAGTCGAAGGATTTACCGCATTTAGTTTGGTCGAACGAAAAATCGTTAAATCGAACTATTAAATCCTTCGAATCGAACGATTTGAAGGATTTTAATCCATCGATCGAACGATTTTGCTTTGATCAGAAATTACTTAGAAAGCCTATGGGGAAGGTCCCCATAAGCTAACATTGGTGCTCAATAGGTTTTAGGTGGCGAAGTAGGTAGTCAAAGTTTTTTTTAAAGAGACAGTACTTTGAATATCGAATGGTCGAATAGTCGAACGATTCAAAGTCGCAGTCGAAGGTCGAAGTAGCCAATTTGATGGTCGAAGTAGCCAATTCGATGGTTGAAGTAGCCAAAAAAAAAAACTTCGAAATTCGAAGTATTTTTCATTCTAATCCTTCACTCGAGCTAAGTAAATGTGCCCCTTAAAGTATGAAAATCCAAAAATCTACAGGTCCCATACCTGTACTGCTTTTCCTGCTGGCAAACACCTGTATGTCTTTGGAACTTAAATGAGAATTAAAGCTCATGATCTTACCATATACAAAAGCCTATGAAACTTAGAATATGAACTTAGAAACTTAGAATATGCCCCCATTGTGTTTCTCTGGTGGTCTCTAATGTAGGGCTGAAGCTGAAGCGACGGAGATTTGTGGTGCAGATTATTGGTGTATATGCATGAAGGTAAACTGGTGAGACTGGTTCTGTTCCAACTAAATGGGGAACACTTCAGGGTTTAGATACTGCAGATGAAGCACAATCAGGGTTGCAGGCAGAGGTTCTCAATGGGTGTTGCAGCTTACTTGCCATTCATGAACCAAACTGCAAGAAGACAATCACTTGGGTGTGCCACGTGGGCTCGTGTCCATAAGCAAGACTATAGAGGAAGCAGACCCCGCCTCTCTTCTCCTTAAAGGAACAGTTCAGTGTGAAAATAAAAACTGTGTAAATAGATAGGCTGTGCAAAATAAAAAATGTTTCTAATATAGTTACTTAGCCAAAAATGTAATATATAAAGGCTGGGGTGTCTAATAAAACAGCCAGAATCCAACTTCCTGCTTTTCAGCTCTATAACTCTGAGTTAGTCAGTGACTTGAAGGGGGGCCACATGGTACATTTCTGTTCAGTCAGTTTGCAATTGATCCTCAGCATTCAGCTCAGATTCAAAAGCAACAGATATGACCCATGTGGCCCCTCCTCAAGTCACTGATTGGTTACTGCCTGGTAACCAGGGTAACCAGTCAGTGTAAACCAAGAGAGCTGAAAAGCAGGAAGTAGTGTTCTGACTGACATGTTATACATCCAGTCACTCCAGCCTTACATTACATTTTTGGCTATATATATCTATAACTAACTATATTAGAAACATTTTTTATTTTGCACAGTCTGTTTACCCAGTTTTTATTTTTACACTGAACAATTCCTTTAAAATGAATTATTCAGTATAAAAATAAAAAACTGGGTAAATATATAGGCTGTGCAAAATAAAAAATATTTTCAATATATTTAGCCAAAAATGTAATGTATAAAGGCTGGAGTGACTGAATGTGTAACATAATAGCCAGAACACTACTTCCTGCTTTTTAGCTCTCTTGGTTTCCACTGATTGGTTACCAGGCAGTAACCAATCAGTGACTTGAGGGGGGGCATATGGGACATAACCGTTGCTTTTGAATCTGAGCTGAATACTGAGGATCAATTGCAAACTCACTGAACAGTTATGTCCCATGTGGCCCCCCTTATAGTCACTGACTAACTCAGAGTTAGAGAGCTGAAAAGAGGGAAGTAGTGTTCTGGCTATTATGTTACACATCCAGTCACTCCAGCCTTTATACATTACATTTTTGGCTAACTAACTATATTAGAAACATTTTTTATTTTGCACAGCCTGTCTATTTACCCAGTTTTTATTTTTACACTGAACTGTTCATTTAAACTAACGCACTTGTGGCGGAGAGGGGGTGGGACCAGCATTTTTTTCCAATGGGAGGGACCCGACACAAGTCTTGTTTCGTCTGCCTTTTCCCAGCAATTATTCCTAAGAAATACAAGTTCTGTAATTCCTAATAATGTATGGAGCAAGACATAAATGAAGCAACAATTAGCCCGCAAGTTGGCAAAAAACTCTGTAATATTAGAAAACGAAACAGCATATTCCACTCATAGCTGTGCAGGACCATGTCCCTAAAATCAGACTTACTTAAAAAAAAGTGCGTAGAATGGAACGGTGGTGGATAGTAACTTTTAGTTAGTAAAGGATTCATATATCCATGGTTCATGATTCAATCTAGCACCGAATGGGTTAATAATAGAGCTCAGGTCGCCATCAGTGTCCACCCTTCCCTTCGTTAACCCCCTACCTATCTACGTTGGGAAGAGTGGGAGCTATCCATACCACCTTCCACCTACGCCGCACAGATTCTACCAGCGAAGTTCCACGCGTCCATCTTCTGCGTCCTCGGTTAGCTGAATGAGAGTTTGGTAATTTCTGTGTAATTCCGCACACGCGCAGTTGTGGCAAACCGGAAAACTGCTCCAACTGTGCATTCGCAGAAATACCGATCTCCCAGTCAGCTTACAGAGGCCGTGGAAGATGGATGCGTGGAAGTTTGCTGGAAGAATCTGCGCCGAGGGGTAAGCATGGAGTTTGATTTCTCCTTTAAGCTGGCCATACACGGGCCCTACTCGGTCTGTTGGCCAAAAGTCAACCGGATGTAGATCGGTTGTTTGTTGATGCGGCCCGCGATCCGAACGGCCGTATTGCCTGCATTATGATCCGATCGTTGGGTTCTCAATGTGGGCACATAGGGGAGAGATCCGCTCGTTTGGCGAAATGCAGTGTAAAATTCTCACACCGCACCTTCATACAGTTCAGACTGAAAGTTGCAAAAAGCCACGTGGTGATTTAGTTGCCTACGATAAATCTTCGCTACTGCGGGCGACTAATCTCCCCTGAAATACCTTCACATCTGCAAGAATATGAATCACAGAGGGGAAGGCATAAACCCAACAGTGTTGATATACACAGCTCCTGCCAAGCATTAATACCAGTCCTTGTCACGCGATTCCTCAGTGGGGGATTGTTGTGGTCATAAAGCACCCAAACAGTCCTATGCACCTTAAAGGAGAAGTAAAGTCTAAAATTAAGTAAGCTTTATCAGAAAGGTCCTCAAAGTAATGCTGCTCTGAGTCCTCTGTCAAAAGAAAAACCACATTTCTTTCCTTCTATTGTGTACTCATGGGCTTCTGTATCAGACTTCCTGTTTTCAGCTTATACCTCCAGGGCTAGGGCTTGAGCATGCTCAGTTGCTCCTCTATCCCTCTCCGCCTCCCTTTCCACCCCTCCCTCCTCCTCTCCCTGCTGTAATCTGAGCCCAGAGCTATGAGTGAGCAGGGAGAGACTCAGGCAGGAAGTGATGTCACACCAAGCTACTACTACAGCTGCTATCCTAAACAGAGAGCTTCTAGATCTTTTTATTCAGGTATGGTAAAGCATTCTACAGAATAAATATAGTGTTATAGCTTGCACTATTGTGGCTAATCTATTGACAATAAACTGCTTCAGTAGATTTCCTTATCCTTTAACAACAATAGGAAGGAATGTTCTGGGCATTGAACACAACATTCCTATGTCTACATAAAATGAGCCCTAAGAATGAGAGCAGCAACTTTTGGACATGGGTTCAGGCCCCTCTTTGAGCAGGTCAGGGCTCCCCTTAGCAAGATTACAGACATATGGAATGGGTTACTTGCTAACAGTATTTGGGGGAATTTAGAAAAAAGTGCCACCGTGAAACAGACCACAAAATGGCAAAGGGTTTCCTTGTAAAGCTGGAAAGGTCACCGATCTTTGCCAAAGGATTCACTCCAACAGAAATATGAATAAGGGCTATTCACTTTGAAGCCAGCAAATACTAGGCTGAACTAGATCTCTCAGTCCTCTGACAGCCACATCACATGCCTCTGCCGAAACATTTTCTATGAAAACCAATAACAAAACACTGTATGGCAAGACATATGGCAAATCCTAATCATAAGGTACTTATATGTATAAAGTAAGCAATGACCTTACACTGCATGCTCAGTTTCAAGAAAATAAATGTAAAATAATCAATTTTAATAAAAAAAAAGTTTGATTCTTATTGTTTACATTCCATACCTTTACTGAAACATCTGTTCTCTAGTTCTACTTGCAGTACTGACAGTAAATCTCTCCATATGGTTGGTAATGAAATGATAAAAAGTTATTTAAAAAATGCAGATGGGGAATTTATGATGAGCCTGACAGGGAGAAGGGAGAACAAATGGCCTTATACCATCTGCAGTCCATTTCTCTGCAGTAAATACAATCATTAATGTTCAATCAGCTCAGTATTGTGTAAAGCTGAAAGAAACCCCGTTTTTACTTGCATGTCTAGCATATTTATATAATTTCCTTGCAGAAACCATACTAAAAGAAAGGTCTGACAATATGGAGCAACTGCATCCCCCAAATATATTGGGGCCCCACAGACCAACTGCAGGACTGTCGGATAGCAGGTATAGTAGGGAGAGATGGTGACTATAGTAACAGTGGGATAATAGTCTCTGGGAAGGGAGTGTGACTGTGGGATAGCAGGTATAGTAGGGAGAGATGGTGCCTATAGTAACAGTGGGATAATAGTCTCTGGGAAGGGAGTGTGACTGTGGGATAGCAGGTATAGTAGGGAGAGATGGTGCCTATAGTAACAGTGGGATAATAGTCTCTGGGAAGGGAGTGTGACTGTGGGATAGCAGGTATAGTAGGGAGAGATGGTGCCTATAGTAACAGTGGGATAATGGTCTCTGGGAAGGGAGTGTGACTGTGGGATAGCAGGTATAGTAGGGGGAGATGGTGCCTATAGTAACAGTGAGATAATAGTCTGTGAGAAGGGACTGTGACTGTGGGATAGCAGGTATAGTAGGGAGAGAGATGGTGCCTATAGTAACAGTGGATAATAGTCTCTGGGAAGGGAGTGTGACTGTGGGATAGCAGGTATAGTAGGGAGAGATGATGCCTATAGTAACAGTGGGATAATAGTCTCTGGGAAGGGAGTGTGACTGTGGGATAGCAGGTATAGTAGGGAGAGATGGTGCCTATAGTAACAGTGGATAATAGTCTCTGGGAAGGGAGTGTGACTGTGGGATAGCAGGTATAGTAGGGAGAGATGGTGTCTATAGTAACAGTGGGATAATAGTCTCTGGGAAGGGAGTGTGACTGTGGGATAGCAGGTATAGTAGGGAGAGATGGTGTCTATAGTAACAGTGGATAATAGTCTCTGGGAAGGGAGTGTGACTGTGGGATAGCAGGTATAGTAGGGAGAGATGGTGTCTATAGTAACAGTGGGATAATAGTCTCTGGGAAGGGAGTGTGACTGTGGGATAGCAGGTATAGTAGGGAGAGATGGTGTCTATAGTAACAGTGGATAATAGTCTCTGGGAAGGGAGTGTGACTGTGGGATAGCAGGTATAGTAGGGAGAGATAGTGCCTATGGTAGTAGTGTGGACAATAGCCTCTTGGAAAGGAGAGTGGGTATAGTAAAATAACATAACAGTTGTTGTCCAAACAGCTGCCCATCAGTTGTTGTTCAAGTACAGCTCGCAGAACTCACTGAAAGCTGATGGATAACAGGTTGGACCAGTTCACATGAACAAAGTTTTAAAAATCCTGTTTTGTCCTTGTCCAGACACCATTAACTACAGTCTGGTCATCATCATTATACACCGTTGTCATAGAAGAATAATTGTTAACTTCAGAAAAATGCTAATCACGGAAACAAAACATCCTAAATTATAAATTGCTTTTTGAACATACACAATAATTAAAGAGCAGGTGTTTCAGTAGTGCTGTTCTTTGCCTGAGGTATATGGTCTTAAATACATTTGCAACTCCCCTTCTGTGAATCTCTACACTAAGTTTAGGCTGCCGGTGGGACACGGTCTGTGTACTGTATATTTACTGTATATAATATATCTGTGATATCAACGTGATTTCAAGGTACAGTTAATGTGAGATATTCAGGGGAGGGATATTTTAAATTGAACCTAAAGTGAAATGAAACAACTAGTGAGCAAAATAGGCCTAGTGGCTGCTGCCAAAGGATAAAAAAAACACAGCTGTTTAATACCATTGCAAAATCTTAATTAATGTATATCGTAAAGTTGATAAGAATTAAATTTTATTTTATGGGGTTTTTGGTAGGGTTCCCCTTTAAAGGCCCTTACTCACGGGCGTTTGAAGTAGACGCACTCAATTATTGTGAAGGGGGCTGTACTCACACAGACGCATGTATGCGCCAAACGCAGGTGAAATGCAGCTTGCTGCGTTCCAAACTGCATTTGGCACTTACATGCATCTGTGTGAGTACAGCCCCCTTCACAATAATTGAGTGCATCTACTCCTGTGCTCCCCTGTGGCAGAACGGAAGAAATCGCAACACATGGGAAAAAACGGCCGTGTGTAAGAGCCCTAAATGCATGAATTCAGCACTAGCACAACTGTGGCCCATTCAGCTCAATCCAAGACAACAGTTGTCCACTGCATTGCACCCAAGGTAACTACCAAAGGCCCCACCAAACACCTGTAATCAAGTGGAGGAATAGTATGGAGATAGTGAGTATAGTAAGGCAATTTAGAAGCAACATAGAAAGATGCGACAGTAACACTTTATACAGTGTTTCCCGACCCCAAGCAGTAAAATTGCAACTGAATTGCAAATCCCAGCATTCCCGGCAGTCGAGGATTGCTTGGAGTTGAAGTACAATAGCAAATAAAGGGCCACAGGTTTCACTATTTTAAAAAAAATGGAGCGTCATAACTCTGTTTTCTTGATGTCAAAGGCAGCCCTGACAACAGTTTGTTAAACTGCACCGCAGAATGATTTAAGGACAAATTGATCTTGTATCTTATACTATATAACTATATAACAATAACAGCATACGGACTGGCCTCTCAGTATATTTCTCTCTCGAAGGAAGATGCCGTGGGATCAGCTGTTCTGTATAACACTCACTTTCCATTAAAGCTGCCTAGAAGGTGCGCCATGGGACTGATGTCATTATTTGGGAATGCACTCCGTACTATCACTAGGGCATTCTGCAAAGGGTTAACACCCCAGCCCTTGGCATGCACTTGACTGAATATCCCTTGGAGTCCCGTGCACTGCTTTTCTTCCCTTGCCATTTTCTTTTTGGCTTTAACATTTTTAATGCCACAGAAAGAAAAGAAAAGCAGTGACACTAAGGGATATACTGTAAGGTTCTTCAGTACTGAATACAAAAAGGCTCAATGTATAGTATGCATTATAATAATACACTTTTGGATTTGGGTGCTATATAATAAGGGTAATTTATAATTGGGGTTGCCAAAATTACACCTGTTAGAGAACAGGTATGGGATCTGTTATCCAGAATGCTCAGGACCTGGGGATCTTTCTGTAATTTTGATCTTCATACATTAGGGGGATGGTTCACCTTTAAGTTAACTTTTAGTATGTTATAGAATGGCCAGTTCTAGGCAACTTTTCAATTGGTTTTCGTTTTTTATAGTTTTTGAATTATTTGCCTTCTTCTTCTGAATCTTTCTAGCTTTCAAATGGGGGTCACTGACCCCATCTAAAAACAAACACTCTGTATTGTTATTGATACTGTTTATTACACATCTTTCTGTTCAGTCCCTTCCCTATTCATACTCCAGTCTCTTATTCAGTTGCTGGAGAGCTGCTGAATAAAAAGCTAAACAACTAAAAAACTACAAATAATAAAAAATAAACACCAACGGCAAATATCACTCTCTCTACATCATAATATTATTAATTTAAAGGTGAACAATTTCCTCGTGAGGCAACTTCGGAAAAAGAAGCGATCCGAGTGCAATCCCCCTAGCTAGAATAAAAATCGTCGGCGGGATGGCACTCAGATCGCTTCTTTTTCCGAAGTTGCCTCACGAGGAAATTGTTCACCTTTAAATTAATATTATTATATATTAGGCAGGGGAGGCAGGGGAAGCAGCATGGGGAGATTAGACGCCCTGAAAAAGAAGGGATTTGTCGCCGAGCGACTAATCTCCC
This sequence comes from Xenopus laevis, assembly GCF_017654675.1. Lineage (NCBI taxonomy): Eukaryota > Metazoa > Chordata > Amphibia > Anura > Pipidae > Xenopus > Xenopus laevis. The sequence goes on from NC_054383.1 coordinate 13,656,516, forward strand.
AGAATCTGAGCGTGTTTCTCTGCCCTAAGGGCTAGTCCACACGGGGAGATAGCGACGCGTTTGCGGTCGCGGCGACAAAGCGCCGCGACAGTCGCCGCGACCTGCGCAGGCGACAGTTTTGTATGGGCGCCTATGTAAAAACGCCTGTGCTAACCACACGAGGCGATGCGCTTTTCAACAGTCGCCTGAAAATGCCTGGCGAGGCATTTTCAGGCGACTGTTGAAAAGCGCATCGCCTCGTGTGGTTAGCACAGGCGTTTTTACATAGGCGCCCATACAAAACTGTCGCCTGCGCCGGTCGCGGCGACTGTCGCGGCGCTTTGTCGCCGCGACCGCAAACGCGTCGCTATCTCCCCGTGTGGACTAGCCCTAAGTCTACAAAAAAATCATTTAAACATTAATTAAATGTTAAACCCAACACGCTTACTTTGCTCTAATAAGGATTAACAATATCTTAGATGGGATCACGTAAAGGAAACTGTTTTATTATTACAAAGAAAAGGAATAATCTTAATTTTTTTTAATTAATTGGATAAAATGGGGGATGGCCTTCCTGTAATTCAGAGCTTTCTTGATAACGGGTTTTCCGGATCACGGATCCCATACCTGTACCAACCCCTTGTGCAATGTAAATGTCATCTGGGCCCTTGCACTGTCTGCCCCTCTACGAGAGCTCAGCCCAGGGGTGTCCAAACTTTTTGCAACGAGGGCCAGATTTGGTGAGGTGAAAATGTATGGGGGCCGACCATTCAGCCGGACATTCTTTGAACCATTAACATCATTTAACTTATTTAAGCAAGGAATCGCGTAGCCGAAGCAGTAATATTTGGGCACATTAGTGAAATTTTCTGCCACTTGGTCTATACTGCTGCCTGTGTGCTGAAGGTGTTAGTAATAGACTCGTACTGGAACGTAGTGACACGCTGCTCTCTTTAGTTTACTGTACTGGCACGTCAGTACGTCTATTGACACCTTCAGCCCTAAAGAATTATGTGAAGTGGCGTGTCACTAAGTTCCAGTACGAGTCTATTACTAACACCTTCAGCACACAGGCAGCAGTATAGACCAAGTGGCAGATCATTTCACTAATGTTACCAAATATTACTGCTACGGCTAGGCCGCATTATTATTAATTTCATGATGGAGGCTGAGGGCCAGGGTAAATTTAAAAATGGGCTGCATTTGGCCCCTGGGCCTGACTTTGGACTTGCCTGGCTCAGCCTGACAGATCACAGGAGAGCACTGCCAAGGGTGCTAAATATATTTAAACAACAATAATGAATTCTGAATCAAAGGATGCCTTTTAAGTACAGTCCCAGGAGAAAATGTATTATTTATTTAAGTTCACTATATAAGATAAACAGCCTGAAGCAAGACTCATAAGTGATTATCTACTGACAGTATTATTAATTATCCTTTATTTATATATCACTTCATTAGCCTACATGCTACAAACTGGTCTGTGCACTGCCATGCATGGGAGGTATCAGAAACCTCCATCTGTCTTGTGGGCAGGACAACCATCATAAAGGGACAGACCGCAGTCCTGTCAGGGCTAATTGTGGTGTTGGACAGTTCGGTGTAGTGGTCAGTCAGACATATTGGCGATTCCAAGCAAAGGAATTTGGTGCTGTACTCCCATAGAACATTAATATCTAGTTAGGTGCTCACTGCTGGGTAGGGTTGCCACACCTTTTCTGTAGAAAAATACAGGCCTTCCTATATATTTATCTTTTTTCCCTTTTAATAACATTGAGATCAACCATCATTTCTCTAACCAGGCCGGTAAAATACCGGCCAGGTGACAACCCTACTGCTAAATCTAATAAAATAAAGTAGTAGCAGGGCACCCAACTAGAAAAAAAACAACATTTTATTAGAATTACATGTCAAACCCCAATGTGTTTCGACCCCTCATAGAGGGTGTCTTTGTCATGGGCACTGAAATAAATATAGGCCTGCATTTTTTTTCAGTGTCCCTGACGAAGACCACTTGAGGGGGCAGTGATTCTGGTACAGGTCAGATATTAACAGACTGTTGTCCCTTTCATCAACTAATCTACACTCTGTGTATTGTCAATTTCAGTATGTGGGGGAAGAGCTTTCCCTTTGCACACTTCCTGTACTCAAGAAAGATAATGTTGCTAAGCAACCAGTAAGGAGTGCAAGTGTTTCCTAAACCAATTCTTAACCATTCCAGGCAATGCCATCATAAAAAGCTATGAAAGGCTGTCAACGTAGGTATATATGTATATTGCACCCCAGATATCCTGGGAATTCAGGGAAAAAGTAAAATCACTTGAAAGTGGTTGTTTTTTTCCAGAATTCCCTGCCATAAGGCTGAAGCACAATAAAAACTCCCAGTTATATGCCAATGGGGTGTTTTCAGTTATTTAGACATGGGTATTAAGTTTAAAAATAGGAATTTTTATTTTATAGCCCACAAGTTTTTATTTTATAGCCCACAAGATACTTAACTACTATTCCCAGCATCCTCTGCCACACATTTGCCTTATTATGCACTGATCAGGTATAAAAAAACGAGAGCAGTAAAAAATATTCAGAATAATCATATTAAAGGAACAGTAACACCAAAAAATTAAAGTGTTTTAAAGTAATGAATATATCATGTACTGTTGCCCTGCACTGGTAAAACTGATCTGTTTGCTTCAGAAACACTACTATAGTTCATATAAACAAGCTGCTGAGTAGCAATGGCGGCAATTGAAAAAGTCTATATGGCACAGGTTAAATGGATAACAGATAACACCATTATGTTCTACACAGCTTATCTGCTGTGTAACCTGAGCCTTTTCTCCTTTGAGGGTAAGGACACACTGGACGATTTGTCGCCAACGTTTTAAAAAAGTAAATCGCGGCGACAAGACGATCGTCTTTTTTGAACAGACGATTCACAGCGACTATTGGCACAGAGCGATTTGTATCCCATTACTCTGTGCGGTACGTGCTCCACCCAAACCGGAAACGGTTTATGCTTCCCGCTGTAACCTGGCGTCTTTACGTGCTTGCGTTCTTGCGTCGTTGCGTTCGCATTGTAATTTGAATACAATTGCTGCTACTTATCTGTATGTGTGTGCGTGTCTAGGAGATTTCAGTGCTTTTCTAAGTACATGCTATTTCTGATAAATCGCTCGGAAAAGGGTCTCAGTGCGTTTTGGAGGTACAGGCAATTCACAAACGCGCTGTGGGCACAGGAGCTGGCGTCTTTCATTTGGTTTTGTTCAGAGACAAAACGAGCGATATGTCGCCGCAATTTGCTTTTTAAGGGTAGGGACACACTGGACGATTTGTCGCCGTTTTTAAAAAGCAAATCGCGGTGACATATCGCTCGTTTTGTCTCTGAACAAAACCAAATGAAAGACGCCAGCTCCTGTGCCCACAGCGCGTTTGTGAATCGCCTGTAGCTCCAAAACGCACTGAGACCCTTTTCCGAGCGATTTATCAGAAATAGCATGTACTTAGAAAAGCACTGAAATCTCCTAGACATGCACACACATACAGATAAGTAGCAGCAATTGTATTCAAATTACAATGCGAACGCATGACGCAAGAACGCAAGCACGTAAAGACGCCAGGTTACAGCAGGAAGCACAAACCGTTTCCGGTTTGGGTGGAGCACGTACCGCACAGAGTAATGGGATACAAATCGCTCTGTGCCAATAGTCGCTGTGAATCGTCTGTTCAAAAAAGACGATCGTCTTGTCGCCGCGATTTACTTTTTAAAAACTTTGTCGACAAATCGCCCAGTGTGTCCTTACCCTAAAAACGTTGGCGACAAATTGTCCAGTGTGTCCCTACCCTGAATGACTGCCCCCATTGCTACACAGCAGATTATTTATTTAAACAATAGTACTGTTTCTGAAGCAAACACAGCAGTTTTACTAGTGCAGGGCAACACTGCATTATATTTTTATTACTTTGAAAAATTTCATTTTTTTATGTTACTGGTCCTTTAAGCATCTTGACACTGTAACTATACAATTCATACAATGAATGAAAAAGGAATGAATGTGATAGTAACCCCTGTGGTCATTATTGGGGACTTGAACCCCCCCCCCCTTTACCACACTTTAAAAAACTAAAGGTTTCCTAAATGTCAGCTGGCCCAGTCTCAGCTATTTCATGGATGATGTCATGCACTGACAGTTATTATCCCTACTACTGTCTGAGCAGCACCGTCATTTCTTCTCACGTATCACACAGTGGCTGCAAATCTCTGGCACAGGAACAAGCAGTTTAATAACCAAAGCATAAATAATGCCAAATAAGGAGTCCTGGGTGTGACAGCAGGGTGCTATTGGATTGGGTGCAGATAGAGTTTTTCTTTTTCTGGAAAAAAAATACTGCCCTTCCTATATATTTATCTTTTTTCCCTATTAATAACATTACCATAATAACCATAATTTTTACTGGCCAGTGCCCATGGCAACCCTAGGTGCAGATCACCTTGCCCTTGACCTAAAAAATGTAGTGTTTCTTGTGTAACAGCCTGAGCTGTCCTATAAGTCTCTGCTCTCAACAGGGGGCATTTAAATGCCAATGGCAACGGCAGATCGTATGGCACATACATAATACAACCCGAGACAAGCACAGAACTCTACTCTGAAACAAAACCTGTCATCTCAAATCACAACTGCTCGTTACTAAAACTCCCACTGAGACCTTACCCCCCAAACAGTACAGCCCCCCCCCCACATTGCACCATTTCCCCTTCCCCCAGCACTGTGACCCCAGCATTCTTCCTCCCAGCCCCATATAGTCAGTCCCAGTCACTCCCCATTGCACTTCCCTGTATTCCTGTCATTCCAAGCATAACAGGATCTGCTCCTGTTCCAAATATTCAGAAGCCAGAGGCTGGGCGCTCCCTATTCCACAATCAGCCTTCCATCTCTCTGCCCCCAGCACTTGTTATTTCCATTGGAATGGTCTATGGTAGCACTGCTGTCTAGTAAAGGGAGGCAGGATAGTATAGGATAGTATAGGATAGGATCAGATATGATAGTATAGGATAGTATAGGACAGGATAGCATACAATAGTATTGGATAGTATAGGATAGGATAGGTCAGCATAGTATAGGATAGGATAAGACAGAATAGTATAGTATAGCACAGGATAGGATAGTATAGGATAGGACAGGATAGTATAGGATAGTATAGGATAGGATCGGACAGGATAGTATAGTATAGGACAGGATAGTATAGGATAGGATTGTAGAGGACAGGATAGTATAAGATAGTATAGTATAGTATAGTATGGGTAGGGATACACCAAATCCACTATTTTGGATTCGGCCGAACCCCTGAATCCTTTGCGAAAGATTCGGCCGAATACCGAACTGAATCCGAATTTGCATATGCAAATTAGTGGTGGGAAAGGGAAAACGTTTTTAATTTCCTTGTTTTGTGACAAAAAGTCACGCAACTTCCCTCCCTGCCCCTAATTGCATATGCCAATTATTATTCTGATTTGGTTCGGCACAGCAGAAGGATTCGGCCGAATCTGAATCCGGCTGAAAAAGGCCGAGTCCCGAACCGAATTCTGGATTCGGTGCATCCCTAAGTATAGGATAGTATAGTATAGGATAGTATAGCATTAGGATAGGGTAGCATAGGATAGGATAGTACAGGAAAGTTTAGTATAGTATTGGATAGTATAAGATAGTATAGCATTAGGATAGGATAGTATAGGATAGTATAGTATAAGATAGTTTAGCATTAGGATAGGATAGTATAGGATAGTATAGTATAAGATAGTTTAGCGATAGGATAGTATAGGATAGGATAGAATAATACAGTATAGTATACACCTCTCCATGTCCTGTACATGCCACTGGCAGACAACTAGTTAAACAGCTAAATCAATGGGAGAAGGGAGAGAGCACTGGCCCATAGTTGTGCAGCAGCTAAAAGAGCCATAAGTTGCGGCTGTGAGTTTGTAGCGAGAATAAGGACACGTGCCTGTTGTATGTCCCCCACTCACCAGTGTCAGAGCCAAGTGTATGTCAGTGACAATCCCAGGGTCCCACGCAGTCAGGCCACTCAGCTTGTCCCGGGACGAGGCAGCGCCGGGGATACAAACTTCGCTGCTGCTCACACAAAGTTGAGGCACAACAACAAAAGGCCGGGGAAGGGAACGGAGCGGTGTCTGGGAGGGGCTGTGCCTGTGTCTCCCCTCCTTAGGGAAGGGCATTGAGTCAGATCCCAGTCAGACACGGGCTCCCGGGCAGGGCCAGACGGATCAGTGACACGCGCAGAGCAGCGACTCCGAGCGCAAAGTCCCAGTCCCACCCCCAAAGGGCAGGAATCCGCTGCCTCCCCCGGTCAGTCAGTCAGGGGGGCAGGAAGAGGGGGGAGCTCAGCTGTACTTCCCAAAGTGTCAGAAACAGGCAGTTAGTCACTGGAAGCCGGGGAATTTCATTCTGGCTACTGGATTATTATTATTATTATGTGCGTGTCCCTATGGCTTTAGGCAGGTCTCCCCGAATAGTTTCATTTCTGGCTCTGATTGCAAGCTCTTCAGGGCAGACGCATGCTCTTACATATGTACACTGTATGTCTTGCAGAATTGCTACAGGTTCTTTATGTTCTGCTCCAGAGCAGACACACCTGCAGCTGCCCCCAAGAATATATAGGACTGGCTGTACTGGTAATGTTTTATTCATGATGACTTGGTTAGAACTGGGGGAGATAAAATAGGAATGTGTCTGGTACTATGGGTAGGAGTGGGAATGCTGGAAAAAACCCGGTGGGCCCCACCAGTAACGTAACTATATGTTGAGGGCCCAGGTGCAGGCAGTACAGCGCCCCCCCCCCCTTTCAATACGATTTTTGCGGCCTCAAAGGGGGTGCGTGCAGACCCTGGTACTAGGGTAGCCACCTTTTTTTGGAAAAAAAAACAGCCTTCCTATATATTTAGATTTTTTCCCTATTAATAACATTGGGGTCAAGCATCATTTTTACTGGTCAGGCCTGCAAAATACTGGCCAGGTGACAATCCTACCTGGTACAGTCGCACCCCCCGTAGTTCCGCCACTAGGCCCAGCCATTGTGGGCCCGCTGATAGGGTTGCCACCTTTTCTGGAAAAAAATACCGGCCTTCCTACATATTTATCTTTTTTCCCTTTTAATAACATTGGGATCAGCCATAATTTTTACTGGCCAGGCCGTTTGGCAACCCTACCCGCTGACCTGGGCCCGCTCCCGGCCTGAGACCATGGTCACTGCTCCCTGACCTACCTCACTGGTACCAATTGTGGCCCCAAGAAGAAAAAGCAAGGTATCCACAAGGGAACTGGAGGGAGGGGGTTGCAGCTGGGGCCTATGAGGTTGTAGCCCTGGTGGGTCCCGGACCCCAGTTCGACACGGGGTGGGAAGAGCTTGGTATTTACCTCTTTTGCCTGCATTCCCTTGGGTTCAGCCCGAGCCCTTCTCTAACTCTGTCACCCCAAATATCACTTCTCTCTCTGGGGGGAGGGAGGTTTCCGTGCAAGACGAGTTGCTGGGGTGGAGATCATGGCATATTTGAGTCCAAGACAAGGTGTCGTGGGTGGAGTGGGGTTGAATGGGTGCAATTGGGGTAAGGGTGTGTGTGCCTTTGACATTCAACCACTAGAGGGGTAAAGAACTTAGGTTACCCCTCACACCCATTCCCTAACTTGCGGTTATTCAGATGCACAAGTCAGGGAGCAGCAGGAGATGGGGTGCCCTGTGCCATCTGACACCAGTATGCTCTAAACTACATCAGGGCCAGATTTACATAGCGAGCACCCCTAGGCCCACTGCCGTTCATCACAGAAACATAACTAGAGGGGGGCGGGCCCTGGCGCAGGATGCGCAGTCGGGACCCCCCCTCCGTACGCCCAGAACTGGCCAGGAATTAGCTGCGCGTGAACTGTCGGGGGGCCCTGAGGGGTGCGGGCCCTGGCCCGCTCGCACCCCCTGCTACCACGGTAATTCCGCCACTGGTTCATCACCCCTGTCCCTTTCCCCATTATTCTCCAAATTTTCATCATCAGGACTGGAGCGATGGGGATTCACACATAGCAAATTTAAAAAACGATTGTATCTTCTGCGCATCCCCAGTGTTTCTGAACCAATGTGGGTGTGGTTGGGCAGCATGACGTCCCCTAAAATCCGAGTCTTTGTGGCCTTTCCACAAATCCAAGACAAAGCTCCATAGTGCCCTAGCAATTGTACTCTGGGGAAAAGTAAATACCCTCCCCCCGTATTCAATATGTGTGGAAATGGAATAGGATACCGAGGCACCCCTGTGTCGTTTAGCCAATATTTGTTTTTAGCAATCCCATGTCTTTGAACTACATCTCCCAGCATCCCCTGACAGATTTTACCCGTTGAAGAGATTACGGGAGATGTACTACACATTTTTAAAACCAACAGGATGCATATTCTTGACCTAGTCAACAATTGACTACCAATATAATATTTATCATTTTAAATAGTATCCCAGGTTCCATGACACCCCTTGGAGATATGAATTTTGGGAATTTCGTAGTCATCCTATATTAATAGATATATACCCTATAAAATTGTAAACTCTTTACGACAGACACATACAGTGCTTCTTAGAATGGAAAAGCTTCAATCTCCACCCTGAAACAGGTCTTTATTTTATTTATTCTTTACCTATTACCTGCAAACTGACCCAACACAGACTGCTCAGTCACTGGCTGCACTCACCTGTCAATAATAATGCTGCCAAGGAAGTAGTTTGCTCACCTGAAAGCAGCCTTTGCATTAAGTACTGAAAATTAAACCTGAGCTGAGGCAATCATCAGCTGCAGACATCCAAGGGGCACTGCTAAAGTTGGATAGGACTGTGACTGTGGGATAGCAGGTATAGTAGGGAGAGATGGTGCCTATAGTAACAGTGGGATAATAGTCTCTGGGAAGGGAGTGTGACTGTGGGATAGCAGGTATAGTAGGGAGAGATGGTGTCTATAGTAACAGTGGGATTATAGTCTCTGGGAAGTGAGTGTGACTGTGGGATAGCAGGTATAGTAGGGAGAGATGGTGCCTATAGTAACAGTGGGATAATAGTCTCTGGGAAGGGAGTGTGACTGTGGGATAGCAGGTATAGTAGGGAGAGATGGTGTCTATAGTAACAGTGGGATTATAGTCTCTGGGAAGTGAGTGTGACTGTGGGATAGCAGGTATAGTAGGGAGAGATGGTGCCTATAGTAACAGTGGTATAATAGTCTCTGGGAAGGGAGTGTGACTGTGGGATAGCAGGTATAGTAGGGAGAGATGGTGTCTATAGTAACAGTGGGATTATAGTCTCTGGGAAGGGAGTGTGACTGTGGGATAGCAGGTATAGTAGGGAGAGATGGTGTCTATAGTAACAGTGGGATAATAGTCTCTGGGAAGTGAGTGTGACTGTGGGATAGCAGGTATAGTAGGGAGAGATGGTGTCTATAGTAACAGTGGGATAATAGTCTCTGGGAAGTGAGTGTGACTGTGGGATAGCAGGTATAGTAGGGAGAGATGGTGCCTATAGTGGATAATAGTCTCTGGGAAGGGAGTGTGACTGTGGGATAGCAGGTATAGTAGGGAGAGATGGTGTCTATAGTAACAGTGGGATAATAGTCTCTGGGAAGGGAGTGTGACTGTGTGTGGGATAGCAGGTATAGTAGGGAGAGATGGTGTCTATAGTAACAGTGGCATAATAGTCTCTGGGAAGGGAGTGTGACTGTGGGATAGCAGGTATAGTAGGGAGAGATGATGCCTATAGTAACAATGGATAATAGTCTCTGGGAAGGGAGTGTGACTGTGGGATAACAGGTATAGTAGGGAGAGATTGTGCCCAGGGGCTTAACTACAGAGGAAGCAGACCCTGCGGCTGCAGGGGGGCCCAGGAGGTACAGGGGGCCCCATGAGGCTCTTATTGATGAGCAATTTGAACATATATTGGTAAAACAGGACAAACACTGGATATGTTGGGGGCCCTAAGATTTATTTGCTGTGGGGCCCAGCAACATCTAGTTACGCCACTGATGGTGCCTATAGTAATAGTGGGATAATAGTCTCTGGGAAGGGAGTGTGACTGTGGGATAGCAGGTATAGTAGGGAGAGATGGTGCCTATAGTAACAGTGGGATAATAGTCTCTGGGAAGGGAGTGTGACTGTGGGATAGCAGGTATAGTAGGGAGAGATGGTGTCTATAGTAACAGTGGGGATAATAGTCTCTGGGAAGGGAGTGTAACTGTGTGTGGGATAGCAGGTATAGTAGGGAGAGATGGTGCCTATAGTAACAGTGGGATAATAGTCTCTGGGAAGGGAGTGTGACTGTGGGATAGCAGGTATAGTAGGGAGAGATGGTGTCTATAGTAACAGTGGATAATAGTCTCTGGGAAGGGAGTGTGACTGTGGGATAGCAGGTATAGTAGGGAGAGATGGTGCCTATAGTAACAGTGGATAATAGTCTCTGGGAAGGGAGTGTGACTGTGGGATAGCAGGTATAGTAGGGAGAGATGGTGCCTATAGTAACAGTGGATAATAGTCTCTGTGAAGGGAGTGTGACTGTGGGATAGCAGGTATAGTAGGGAGAGATGGTGTCTATAGTAACAGTGGATAATAGTCTCTGGGAAGGGAGTGTGACTGTGGGATAGCAGGTATAGTAGGGAGAGATTGTACCTATAGTAACAGTGGATAATAGTCTCTGGGAAGGGAGTGTGACTGTAGGATAGCAGGTATAGTAGGGAGAGATGGTGCCTATAGTAACAGTGGATAATAGTCTCTGGGAAGGGAGTGTGACTGTGGGATAGCAGGTATAGTAGGGAGAGATGGTGCCTATAGTAACAGTGGATAATGGTCTCTGGGAAGGGAGTGTGACTGTAGGATAGCAGGTATAGTAGGGAGAGATGGTGCCTATAGTAACAGTGGATAATAGTCTCTGGGAAGGGAGTGTGACTGTGGGATAGCAGGTATAGTAGGGAGAGATGGTGCCTATAGTAACAGTGGATAATAGTCTCTGTGAAGGGAGTGTGACTGTGGGATAGCAGGTATAGTAGGGAGAGATGGTGTCTATAGTAACAGTGGATAATAGTCTCTGGGAAGGGAGTGTGACTGTGGGATAGCAGGTATAGTAGGGAGAGATTGTACCTATAGTAACAGTGGATAATAGTCTCTGGGAAGGGAGTGTGACTGTAGGATAGCAGGTATAGTAGGGAGAGATGGTGCCTATAGTAACAGTGGATAATAGTCTCTGGGAAGGGAGTGTGACTGTGGGATAGCAGGTATAGTAGGGAGAGATGGTGCCTATAGTAACAGTGGATAATGGTCTCTGGGAAGGGAGTGTGACTGTAGGATAGCAGGTATAGTAGGGAGAGATGGTGCCTATAGTAACAGTGGATAATAGTCTCTGGGAAGGGAGTGTGACTGTGGGATAGCAGGTATAGTAGGGAGAGATGGTGCCTATAGTAACAGTGGGATAATAGTCTCTGTGGGAGGAAGACATTGCAAACTCCATGAAGATGACACTCTGGCTGGAGTCAAATTCTACACCCCAGTGATATAACACAGCAACTGTAACCACTGTACAACACTGATGTCTTTGGAGACAGGAACAACTAGCGACCTGTTTTGACTCCCATGGACCTGACACTGAACACATCCAGCTCTTGTTGTTCCCACAGGCCACAACGAAATATCCAGCTGCTAAATATACTCCAGCCTTCCCATTTATAGAAAATGTTGGTCACAGCTCAGAAATAATGACAAAGAGGAAATCATACCATCATGTGTGGGACTCTGTTTCTAATTATCCCAAACGCAAACAAAATGCCCAGACAGTGGCAACGGATACCAAAAGTGCAGACAGTTCCCACAGCTGAAGGAAACAAATTTAAAACACCGAAATGTTCATGTGTATCCAACACCATGGCAGCTTATGGGCCTGTCAGTAGGAATGTCTCCTCGCTAGCAGTAAGCGTCCGCTTTATCTACTCGCTTGCAGGGCTGTGTGTATGAGCCTGTCCTGTCAAGATTTCCGCACATAGGAGGCATCCAGTGTGTTTGCATTACCTATTTCCAACAGCTGCCTGCACTAATAAACAACATATTTCCATTATACATTCACTGAACATGTTGTAAATGTAATTGTTATTGCTATAAGCATCTGCCCCACACAATTCATTTGTCATTAGAAAAGAACCACCGCATTCAAAACCCCATGGGCAAATGCTGCTGCATATTTGTTACATAACAGATACATTTACCCTAAAAAGGCCCTGAGCCATATAATCTTTACTATTCTTATCTACTCATGGTGTAAATGGTGTTAAGACATCTTGGGAATCACATGACATTGAGCCCAGGTTGAGCAGCTGCCTCTAAACTAAAGTTTCCACATTATTCTCACTTAAATTAAATCAACTTTTAGGGCTCTTACTGACGAGCGGTTGAAGCTGCGCTCCCCTGCGTTCCGTTTTTCTGCGTTCAGCCGCAGGGGAGCGCAGGAATAGACGCATTACATTTTTTCCAATGGGGCTGTACTCACACAGGCGCGTGTAGGTGCCAAACGCAGGTTGAGACGCAACATGCTGCATTTTTCCTGCGTTCGGCACCTACACGCGCCTGTGTGAGTACAGCCCCATTGGAAAAAATGTAATGCGTCTATTCCTGCGCTCCCCTGCGGCTGAACGCAGAAAAACGGAACGCAGGGGACAACCGCTCGTCAGTAAGAGCCCTTAGTATGATGTAGAAAGTGATATTCTGAGACAATTTGCAATGGGTTTTTTTTTTTTTTGGTTTTCATTTTTTTATTATTTGTGGTTTTTGAATTATTAAGCTTTTTATTCAACAGCTCTCCATTTTGCAATTTCAGCAATCTGGTTGCCAGGGTCCAAATTACTAGGGATGCAGAAATCCACTATTTTGTATTCGTCCGAACGCCGAATCCATTGCAAAAGATTCTGACAAGTACCGAACCAAATCCTAATTTGCGTATGCAAATTAGGAGTGTGAAGGGGAAATTTTTTTACTTCCTTGTTTCGTGACAAAAAGTCACACGATTTCCCTCCCGCCCCTAATTTGCATATGCAATTTAGGATTCGGTTCAGCCTTGCAGAAGGATTCGGCCGTATCCTGCTGAAAAAGGCTGAATCCTGGCCAAACCCCGAACCGAATCCTGAATTCGGTGCATCCCTACAAATTACCCCAGCAACCATGCATTGATTTGAATGAGAGACTGGAATATGAACAGGACACGAGGAGAGGAGTAATAAAAAGTAGCAGTAACAATAAATGTGTAGCCTTACAGATAATTTGTTTTTAGATGGGGTCACAGTGACCCCCGTTTGAAAGCCGGAAAGATTCAGAAGAAGAAGGTAAATAATTCAAAAATAAATAACGAAGACCAATTGAAAGGTTGCTTAGAATGAGCCATTCTATAACATACTAAAAGTTGACTTAATGGTGAACCACCCCTTTAAAATGGAGTCTATGGGAGATGGCCTTCCCGTAATTTGGAACTTTATGGAAAACAGGTTTCTGAGTAAATAAAAGTATCAATAACAATAAACTTGTAGCAGTAACAATAAATGTGTAGCCTTACAAAGAATTTGTTTTTTTAGATGGGGTCAGTGACCCCCATTTGAAAGCTGGGGTCAGAAGAAGAAGGTAAATATTTCAAAACCTGTAAAAAATAAATAATGAAGACCAACTGAATACTTTCTTAGAATTGCCCATTCTATAACATACTAAAAGTTAAGTTTTAAAGGTGAATCACCCCTTTAAAGTGGACCGTTCACCTTTGAGTTAACTTTTAGTATGATGCAGAGAGTGATATTCTGAGACAATTTGCAATTGGTTTTCATTTTTTATTATTTGTGGTGTTTGAGTTATTTAGTCTTTTATTCAGCAGCTCTCCAGTTTACAATGTCAGCAATCTGAATGCTGGGGTCCAAATTTGAATATCAAGGGTCGAATTTCGAGGGTTAATAAACCCTCGAAGTTAAATCCTTCGAATTTGAATATCGAATTCGAAGGATTTAGCGCAAATGCTTTGATTGAAGATAAAATCCTTCAAATCGAATGATTTTATTCGATCAAAAAATTTTTAGAAAAGTGCTGGGGAAGGTCCCATAGGCTAACATTACACCTCGGTAGGTTTAAAGTGGCGAAGTATGAAGTCGAAGTATTTTTTAAAGAGACAGTACTTCGACTATCGAATAGTCTAACGATTTTTACTTCGAATCGTTCGAATTTGACCAATTCGATGGTCGAAGTACACAAAAAAATACTTCAAAATTCGAGGTTTTTTACATTCAAATTCTTCACTCGAGCTTAGTAAATCTGCCCCTAGGAGTGAGTGATGAGAAACAAAAAGCAGTACTAACAATACATTTGTAGCCTTGCAGAGCATTTGTTTTTTTAGATGGAGTCAGTGACCCCCATTTGAAAGCACGAAAGAGTCAGAAGAAGAAGGCAAATAATTAAAAAACTATGAAAAAATGAAGGCCAATTGAAAAGTTGTTTAGGATTAGCCATTCTATAACATACTAAAAGCTAATGCAAAGGTGATCCACCCCTTCATTTAAGCAGTTATGAGTATATTTAGCTCTCCCAGGAGTCCTGACTCTGTAACTCTTACTGTTATACCACAGGGTCAATTTACTGATACACAATATATAGGTGATAATGGATATATGGATTACTATATAGGAGGTAAATGAAATTAGAAGTACATAAACACGGGAGGCCACAGGCAGATTAATAGAAGTCATGGAACTCCAAGGTGACTTCTAATATCCTTATATTTTAAAGAAACGGATCCATTAAAATGTATCGTATATAATAGGTCACAGGTGACAGTACTAAGTACCGATTGTAAATGATGACATAATGAAGCACCATTTGTTAGGATATACTACACAAAAGTCAAGATGAAGCACTGCAAAACACAGGGTTTACTAATATCATTAACTATAATCTGTGCTTAGTGATGTATCTTGTGTCAAACAACACAATGGAACACATATTCATTTGGGGCCCTAACTGGGTTACAGCAACTGCTATGACTACACCCTTCTCAAGTTCATCACATAACACACTTCAGTTCTTGCTACAAATCCCACTACTGAAACTCTATATAGATAGATATATTTGGCTGATGTACCTTAGAGTATGGGTTCCTTCAGCGACCAGCCTGGGACTTGAGGGAAGAATGAGAGGTTCCGGGGAGGTAGGTGTTGCACTTTTCCTGGTGAATGTCTTGTCAGAATGTAGAACACTGCGTAACTTCTGGGTAAAACTGTACGAGTCAGGCACGGGAAAGGTTGGACTTCTGATGACTGTATTAGTAGAAGCTGCATCAGTGTAATCATGTATTGGACTTGGATTCAGATGTCCTGAACTGGGAACTTGACTGTCAGGTGTGGACTTTAAAAGAGAGGAAGGACTAAGCACCATTAAATCGAGTTCCTTCTCTTTTGTAGCACACTCTGTTGAAATTGGTTTGCTCTTCTTGGAAGCTGCTTTCTTCTGTTTAGAGACATTGTCAATTGAGGAGTGTCCCTGATCTATAAACACAGGTTCTACAAGGGTGGGTTTGATCTCCTTAGCCAAAGGCTCTGAATAAGTGTGTCCCTTCTCAGACAGTTGCTTCTCATTACTGTCATGATCCATGAGTGTAAACTCCATTGTTTTATGGCCTGTAGAAGTGGCTTCAATTTCCTTTGTGCCAGAATATGTAAAAGACAATGTTTTATCTTTGGCAATGGCTTCTTTAGATACCTGTAACTCCTCATTTTTGTACTTATCTATAGAAGTCGGTTTCATCTCTTTTGGGATGTTCTCCATAAAACTGGATTCTTTGTCTTTTGTGAAAGTCTCTATAGAAATGTGTTCCTTGTCCTTGGTGTCCTTCTCTCTAGATATAATTTCTTCCACGGTTGGTTTCATTTTTTTAGTGACAACAGTAATCTCTTTCTGGACACTATCTACAGATGAGATTGCAGTCTCTTCAGGTGCAGTGGCAATTAAGGTGGAATTCATATCATTAGTGACAGTGTCTACAAATGTACATTCTCTCTCTTTTGTAGCAAGATCTACAGAAGCAAGTGCCTTCTCTTCAGCTACATGCTCTTCAAAGGTACAGTCCATTTCTGTAGTGATATCATGCACAGAAGTCAATTCCATCTCTTTCACAGCAGGATCTACAGCAGTCACTACCTTCTTTTTAGGTACATGCTCTTCCAAATTGGAGTCAAGATCTTTAGCAAAGGCTGGACTTATTATTTTCTTTTTTATGAGATCAACTGCAGTGGGTTCTGTATGTTGAGCACCATGTTCTATCAAAGTGATCTCCATCTCTTTAGTGACTGGCACAGTGATGTCCTTCTCATTTGTAGAAGAAGCTATACAAATCTCTTTTGTGATCTTCTCCATTAAACTGGACTCTTCCTCTTTAGTGAAAGTCTCTATAGAAATGTGATCCTTGTCCTTGGTGTCCTTCTCTCTAGGTGTAATTTCTTCCACGGTTGGTTCCATTTCTTTAGTGAAAACAGTGTTTTCTTTCTGGGCTTTATCTACAAATGTGATTGCTGTCTCTTCAGGTGCATACGCTATTAAGGTGGAATCCATATCATTTGTGATAGTCTTTACAGAGACTCTGCATTCTTTCTCTTTTGTAGCAAAATCTTCAGAAGCAAGTGCCTTCTCTTCAACTACATGCTTTTCCAAGGTATAGACCATTTCTGTAGAAACATCATGCACAGAAATCAATTCCATCTCTTTCACAGCAGGATCTACAGAAGTCACTACCTTCTTTTTATGTACATGCTCTTCCAAGGTGGGTTCAAGATTTTTAGCAGCAGTTGGACTTATTTTTTTCGTTTTCATGAGATCCACTGTATGTTGAGCACCATGCTCTATCAAAGTGATCTTTGTCTCTTTAGCGACTGGCACAGTGACGTCCTTCTCATTTGTAGAAGACTCTATAAAAGAGAGGTTCTGATCTATAATAGCAGTTTCTTTAGATGTCTGTTTGTCCTCATGTTTGTAACAATCTATAGTCGTTTCAGGCTTTTGAGAGGCATCCTTAATCTTTGCCTTTTTAGTGCCATGCTTTACAGATGTGCATGGCTTGTCTTTAACAACATACTTTAACAAAATTGGTTCATTCCCTTTATTGGCATGATCTGCCAAAGCGAGCTCCATCTGTTTAGTAACCGGCATGGTTGAAGTGTGCTCTTCCTCATCAGTTGCAGAGTCTAAAGTATGCTTCTTATCTTTTGTAACAGCATCGTTATTAGTGAATTCCTTATCTTCGTTGGCAGACTCTCTACAAGTCTGTTCCTCTACATGACCAGAAGGTTCCACGGAAGCCAGTCTTTTTTTCTCAGAGGCATCCTGGATCAAAGGAAGCTCTGTGTCTTTATTTGCAAACTCCAATGCAGATGATATTTTTAGTTCACTGCTAGGCAATGGAGATAGAGGTTTCTCTTTTTTAGTCACAGGGTCTTCAGAAACTGGTTCTTGTGTCTCTTGAGTATCAAGATCTAGGGAGCCTGGTTGCCTGTCCTCGCTGAAAAGTTGTATTTGCTCCACAACATCATATATACCAGTATGTATATCTACAGAAACCATTTCTGTTTTTTGATGTGAAATTTCTAAAGTACTACTTACTTTTTCATCCAATATATTTGCGCCATTTGACTCCAAAAGGCTTGAATCCTGCCCTTGAATCAAAGGTTGCCCTGGTAGAGTAACAACATCACAAGAGGATCTTTCTGTCTCGGTAGTAGTGGGACAAGGTTCGCCAGATGAACATTCCAACTTTGTAGGAGCAAGACATGGTATATCAAATAGTATTTCTGTCTCTTTAAAATTAGGGTATGTCATGTCAAATAGTATTTCTGTTTCTGTTTCTTTCGGAGAGGAGCATGGCGTATCAGCTAGAACATCTGTATCTTCTGGGGCAAAATATAAGTCAGGAACTGCTTCTACAGAAATCATTTTAGCCACTGGCAGAGTTAGCTCTTCTTCCATCTTATTGGATTGGAGTGGTCCATCTAATATGAGAGTATTGACTTGCATTTCTTCTTCACCTGGGTGATCATCAGTAATGCTATTAGCAGATAGATCTACATTTCCTGTCGTTTCTGTATTGTTGGAGACAACACCTTTTACTTTGCTCTGCTCTGTTTCTTTAACTTCTGTATGTTGTTTCATGGAGGAATCTCCCACCTCTACACAAGCAAAATCTGAGATTTGGAAAATAAATCCCTTATCTCCCAGGCTTTCCATGGATGCCAGCATCTGCTGAGGAACTTGTTGGATAGAAGGAACTTGGCTTCCAGTTTCCTTGCTCCGCTCGTTGGGTACACTTTGTGGGGATACGTCTATTCCAGAATCAGGTAAGGTATCGGTGATATTATCGTGTCCTACTAAAATCTCTTTGTCTTCTTTGGTAGTGAAAGTGTCATTTTTCAAATTGGAAAGCTCCTGAAAACAATCTCCTGTTGTCTTATTAAAATCAGGGTTAAATTCAAGATTTTCTTTGCAAACAGTCTCAGGATGTTTCCCTGCAGGGTGCTCAGTGACCAGTGTTTCCTCCAACTTTAAAGCCTGTGCACTATGTTTTTGTGCTACATCTGGAAAAACACAGTTTGGAAATTCCTTGGTTTGTACAGTATCCAAGCTTTGGTTCCCATCATGCAACAGATCTTCTGCTGTATTATCTACAAACTGAATGTTGTGGCCATCAATATGTTTCTTATTTTCATTATCATTATTTTCTGTTGTTGATGGGAAATACAAATCTTCCTTAATTTCTGATTCTGTAACATTAAAGAGACTCTGAATATTGACACCATCTTGTTCTACTTCATCAGCCTTGTCGCAATCTATTCTCAGCAGGTTGTCTTCCAGAGATCCAGGTTCTGCTGTTCTACTGCTTAATGCTGGTGTTGTTTTTGGAACCTGTGATTCCTCTACTACTGGAGAACTACGTGTATTTTTTATTTTGTGAGACTGTTTGACCTCACTCATACTAGGACCTTCAAACAGTGGTGGATCTTTAGTCACTGTTTCAGGAGTCACAGGGGGATATTCAGTAGCAGTTTTTATCGGTTTTATATCCGGGCATGGATCCTGTTGGTTTAGAAGTCTTGGGCAACTGTCCAGGAATAACTGTTGAATATCTCTGCCAGAAGGAGATTGTACAAGGACATTATTATATGGACCTAGCATAGTTTCAGATATGGGACTAGTCCTGGAGTCTACAAATGGCAGTTCTTCTAGCTCATCTGTAAATATTGTTTTGGGAGCACCTGCAGAATAATCTGTACTAGATAACTTTCTTTTGTGGTCATCTTGTGCAGCTGCTAAGTTTTCACATGTCCTGCTGTCACCCACAAGAAGACTCTCAGATGTAGGGCTGCTTAGTTGCTCAGTATTAACAACAGAATACTCTAAACCAGAGATGTTTTGTAAGGTCTGGTTTGTTAATTCAGGTTTTGGAGGTGGCTTCAGTTCGGGTTCAGAAGAGCTAAATGATGAGATGGTCTCTGTTTCTGAATAAACTTCCTGGTCAATGCACATTGCTTCAGAGCTATTTCCAGTTCCTTTATGAGCTGCATTGTCAATAGATGCCTCAGGGAGCAGCTCTTCCATTCTAGAATTAACAGAAGACACAATAAGTGACGAGACAGGTCTGGTTATTTCTTGTGTGCAAAGCTCTTTTGAAGTGTCATTGCTCTGGATTGCTTTTACAACATGTTCCATATCAGTTGCAATGGCATTTGCAGATGACAAGCTGAATGCTTCCATGTGCGTTATAGGCTCCTTTTCCACATTTCCTGTACTTTTAGTTATATTAGAACCAGCTTCATTGATATTTTTGGGTGCTTTACCAACTGCTAGCTGAAAATCAGTAATACTATTTAAGGGGTCCTCCAGCAGTTCGGGATCTTGTGAAAGTTTGACAGAGCACAAAAGACTGTCAGAAGCTGGGTTGGGTGTTTCCTCTAAGGAAGCTTTCCCTTGCTGACTTAATGCAGTTAGGGGCCCCTCCTTATGCTTAATAGTTATGTTTCCCAGGATTGTGCTGGAATTTTCTTCTTCTTTTAAGGACTGTGAGGCTTCAGCTTCTGTAGTTGCAAGGAGAGAATTTTGGGTTGGCTGAACTATAGCTGACTCCTTTGTTGCACCATGTGGCTTGAGGTTTAGACTATCCACATTGCACAGAATTGAAACTGGTAATCCAACATTAATGGTGGTATCTGTGTTTTGGACTTTGGATATGTTTTCCTCAAACATAGATTCTCCATAACATTCTAAAAATTCCATAGAGTCATTGGGTACAATAACCATCTCATGTCCTTTTTCTTCTGGGAGCTCTTCAGACATTGAAATAAAGGGTAGTGCCTCTTTCAATAATGGGTCACTTACAGCCACAAATAACTTAACAGCCTCTGTATCATTCTCTGCAGTTTTCTGCTGTATACTCTTTGATGTTTGCTTATTATTACCAATGTAAAGCTTTCTAGTAGCTCCAGTACCTTCTTCCTCTGTGTCTGCTTCTTTCCTTGACCCTTCATTGTACTGCTCCTTCTCTCTACTGGACATGGGCTCTTCAGACTGGAAATCTTTACTTCTTAGTGTTTCATCTGCACAAGATATGTTTGTCTTATCTAGATTGCTTTGCTCTTCCTTGATCTTATTATGATCATTGTCTATAAGCTTATCCTCAACACCCATTGTGGAAACATGAGGCACTGAAGTTGTATCGAGAACAAATTGACTGGGTGCTGTAAGAGTGAAGATCATACTGTCTCCTTCAAGGTTTGGAGCATATACATCATGTAAGGTGGCCTCTTCAGGAAGAACCTTATTGTCAACGTTGCCTTTTGCTATATCTAATTTAGAAAGACATTCATCCTTTAAATCAAATGCAGAGTTTATATCATTCAAATTGGTATCATAATTGATTTTTTGACTTGTGGACTCTGAATCGATGTTGTCAGACTTGTCTCCCAGTCTCAGTTTCATGTCTTTAGAGACAATCTTCCCCGTACTGAGAACATCTATGGTATCTGATTCCTTGGCTTGTGTTTCAATAACATTTTGATAACCAGTATATTCAGCCATCTGTCCCAGTATAAGTCTCTCCTTCTCTATAGCCTGCTGCCCAGACTGTGCATCAGCTGATGATGTAATTGGCTTATGGCTAACTGTGTCTGGACTTCCCATATGCTGTAGCAATGTGACAGAGGGCACACATTCTGGAATTGCTAGGGTTTCTTCGCATCCCTCATATCTGTCTGTTAAGGATCCTTCCTGAATTGGCATTTTGTCTATATCTTTATTCTTCTCTGAGCTGCCATCTGCTATATAAGGCTGGATTAAGCCTTCCACTTTGCTTGTCTGGGTATTCACACCATCTGTAGTCAAAGACTCACTGACAGAAAATTTCGGCAAACCTTGTTGTATGTCCTGAGAAGTAACACAATCTCTAGAATCTACTGCGGCTTGGACAGTTTTGTCAGAGCTTCCCAACAAACCCTCTAGCTGTAATAGAGATTCCTCCCTGTTGGATAATAATGGAAATTCTTGTATATGATGGGGTGTTTCTGAGACACTTGTGTCTTCTTTAAGGAGTGCAATCTTATTTTCCTTGTCATTATTTGTAAGGCATTCGCTGGCTTCTGTTTTCATGTCTATAGTGCTCTGGAAGGTTGGAGATGCTTCTGATGTGCTTGGTAAATGTAGGCCCCCTCCACCAACTGGCTCTTCTGTTTCATCCTCTGACAACAAAGTGGAGTCCTCATATTCATTATCTGACTTTAAGGGGAGCTTTTCAGGGAGCACATCCTTTCCCCATTCTCTCAGAATTCCAATAAGTCCGATTTCTTCTTCTAAGTTTGGATTTTCCATTGATTCTTCACTGGGGGAAACATGGCAGGCAGTGAGATCAATGGTTCTTAGATCTGTATAAGTTTGATTTAGCATTAGGAAGCAGAGGGCATCAGCAAAGTTTGACCAACCACAGCATAATCAAGCAAAGTAAGGCCACAACATGCAGAAATTAGGGTTCATGCAAATCACAACTCCAAAGACCCAAAAAGCCATATGCAACATCCAAAGGGTCAGACTTTAACATCTGATTGCTTTGAGTAAGGTTAATCACATTGGTTAATCACATCACCCAGTGGGCTGAAATAGCATTAAAGTAGTTCATCACCAGGTAGGGATATATTTGCTGCATGTATCACTACTTATTTGTTATCTTGTATTTGTATTTTGAAGAGTAGGGCAATCAAATCCAAAGATCACTACTAAAGACCAGAACTACAGCTCTCAGATTCCCCTAAGAACTTTGCTGGAAGAGGCTGATGGACAAGAAGTTTGGTATCCCTGGTCTACAGCAGATCACTTCTAAAGACCAGCTCCCAACTTCCCCTAAGAACTGCTTGAAGAGACTGAAGGACAAGAAGTTTGGTAAATGAAAAGATAAATTAAGTCTGGTCGCCAGCTCTGAGAACAATATGACGTCTCTGGTCTCCTGCCAAACAGATAAGACCACAGAGAGCGGCTCAGAGAAAATGAACCCAGCAAGATTGACTCAAGCCTAGCATGTTCCAACTCTGCATCTTTTCTGAGGGCACACAATTAGCCACATTCTATGAACTCTAGAATACAAGCCTATAGGAGGAAGCAATTTAACCTGGCCTAGTTTCAGGACCTACTTAAAGGGCCTACTGCAATATTCTACTACAGACCGATCAGTTTCTGTAGAAGGCAATTGGGATGGGGTTGTGTGCTTCCAGTTAGATTTGTTTGAATCAATATTTCATGAAAAATTACCAAAAATATTTAAAAAAAAAAAAATTGTGTCCCAGTGTACATAAGCGCTGTTTCAGGGGCCTGTGGAGCAGTCATAGATTTCATGCTGGAACAAGCTCATGTGCAGTGTGCTACCTTGTGGTGGAGGGTATTGGTTAGTTATCCATTCAGTACCCTACCCACTGGGGTGGCACACTGTGCAGGCACTTGAGACCAGAGCAGCTGGAGGACAAGAACCCAAAACATGGACATGGACCTGAGACCACTTCATTTTTGCCCTACATATATAAATGAACACTGAGAAAGATCACATGATGAACTCTTCAGTGGCTTAGCCGAGAGGTTGCACAGTGCAGCCCCTAGCAAATTATATGTGTCTGCATCTGTATCAGTAGGCTTGCAAATTATATAAAAAGATTATTAATTTTTACATCAACTTTTAGTATAATGTAAAGAGTGATATTCTGAGACAATTTGCCTTTAATTTAGTTTTTTAAGTTATTTAGCTTTTTATTTAGCAGCCCTCCATCTTGCAGTTTAGTTGCTAGGATCCAAATGACCCTAACAACCATGGAGGGACCTGAATAGAAAGATGAGTAACAATAACAATAAATTTGTAGCCTTACAGAGCATTTGTTTTTAGATGGGGTCAGTGACCCCCATTTGAAAGCTAGAAAGAGTCCGCAAAAGAAGGCAATTCAAAAACTATAAAAAAATAAATAACAAAGACCACTTGAAAAGTTGCTTAAAATTAGTCATTATTTTTAAATATTAAAAGTTTTCTTAAAGGTGAACCACCTCTTTAAGCCAACTGTTTCCAAACTGAAGGGGTAACCCCTATTGGAGGACCCTCCAAAGAGCAGCCATGGTGAGATTTGTGGGGGAATAGTTATCCTGTCTAGTGATGAGCGAATTTTTTCAGAAGTCATGGATTTGTGGCGAAATTCCAAGTTTTCGCTATCGAATTTTTTCACTAAACTGTGGCAATAATTCACCAGAGAAAAGGTCTCAGAGACAGAAAAGTCGACACAATAAAAAATCCGCCCATTGACTTTAATGAATTTGGAGTGAGAAAAATTGTTGCGCACGTAAAAAATTTCGTTTTTTTTCTGTTTCACAAATTTTTCGGCTAAGCGAAATGCGACAGATTCACTAATCCTGTCTATTTACTGTTGTGACCTATAGAACTTAAGCAGGGTGCCTGTTTTCATATCTACGTATCTGTTTTTATTCTAAAACAAGACTAGACCACTAAAACTGCCACTAAACTGCAGAAGCAATTATACCTGCTCTTTGGGACGACTTTTATTCTCTTTTCTGTAAATGTATTCATATACATGAATTTATTCTGTGGTTTCATTATGCATAGCTATAATTCTTTTCTCCTTGTATCTAGTCCCAGTTATGACAGCAGGGAATGAATTCAGCAGGTCTGTGCATGACTCTTGTCTGGCTTGTAGATACATGATTTACCCCTGGAAGCTGACTTATTGCGGGGCATGCCCAGTGCAGACAGTAGTGATGCAGCATAGCAAGCAAAGACGCCACCCAGATTATATTAGGATAAGGAATAATAAACAGCTTCAAACAGTTTATTCCTCAGCCACAGCTGTTACACAAGAAACACATTAGGAGACATGCACATTGCAAGGATACCTAATGGTTCCAGGGTGTGGGCTACTGGTTGATCCCTTGTCTCCCAGGCCTGCTATATAAAGATCAGCGAGCGGAACCACAGGAAGCAGCTGTCCTTCCTCCCAGCCATACGGCAACGGGACCTCTCCACTGCAGGGAAAAATAAAAATAATCAGTGAGCACAATGGAAGTAGGAGAATGACTGTTGACAAGAGCAATGTCATTATTCCACTAGCTGAGTTAGGCAGCCTGATAAATAATGGGGAACATACACAAACATTGGAAAATAGGAATATGTTGCATGCTGGGCCGGACTGGGCCTGCAGGACACTGGGAAAAAACAGTGGGCCCCTGGTCCTTGTGGGTCCTGCAGGCCCAGACCCGTTATTGGCGCTGTCCCCCGACTTCCCTCCTGGCCCCTGGTTGTGGCCATGAGCAGGAAAAAATTTAGGTGCGATGGGGCCGGAGGGGGGTTTGCAGCGCAGCAAAAACAGATCAAGCACCTCAGGTCCCCCCGCCCCAGCCACAACACCCTTCTTGCAGAGTCTGACCCTGAAATGGTCTTACTTCCCCTTTAATTTAAAGGGGTGGATCACCTTCAAGTCAACTTTTAGCATGTGATAGACTCGCTCATTCTAAGCAACGGTACAATTACTCTTCACAGGTGCAAATGTAATTTTTAGGGATGCACTGAATCCACTATTTTGGATTCGGCCGAATCCTTTGCAAAAGATTTGGCCGAATACTGAACTGAATACGAATCCTAATTTGCATATGCAAATTAGGGGTGGGAAAACATTTTTTACTTCCTTGTTTTGTGACAAAAAGTCACGTGATTTCCCTCCCTGCCCCTAATTTGCATATGCAAATTAGGATTCGGATTCGGTTCATCAGGGCAGAACGATTCGGCCGAATACGAATCCTGCTGAAAAAATCCGAATCTTGGCCGAATACTGAACCGAAACCTGGATTCGGTGCATCCCTAGTCATTTTGAGCCTTACCTAAGCAGCCATTGTCTCAGAGCTGGCCACAACCCTCTACACCTACCATAGCCCCCCATTTGTTTTATAATCTCACTACAGCAAGCTAGCAGAGAGGGAGCAGTAGCAGCCTGGGTGAAAACACTGATGCACTGTATATGCAGGCATGGTTAGCTGAACAGGGCCATAAATTAAATATTTTATAACAGGAGCAACTATCTAAGGCTTTAGAGAAAGATAACCATAAAAATTGTGCCAGCACAGGTATTCCCATGTACTAAGCAGAATTCAGCAGGAACAGCCCATTAATCCAATACTATATACAAAAGGATACAATACAATAAATCAATGTTGCATATAATGACAACTGATCAATACAGTTTAATTTAAAGGCACAGCACTGTTATAACTGTACTCAAATATTGACGCCACTGTACTTATCCCAGGCACCAGGGCTGCTTCATAAACACCAAGTGCTTGGAGACTACTGACAACGCTTGGAGGTGTTAGAATGTTCCCTCGGTAATCTCTGATGCGAGAGTGATAAATGTTTCCGTTACCAGACTGCTGGATAATAAAAGGGGAAGTTAACGTTGAACTCAAAGACAAAGTACCGCTCATCACTTCCTAAAAATCAGCCGAATCACATACTCATTTATCACTCTTTCAGCTCCATCGATGAAATATTAAATGATCACCAACTGTGCTTATGATTCTAAAACCCCAGCAAACCGCTCGGTGCAAATAGAAGAATAATACAAACTAAACAAAAGCTTTCCACTCTATATCACTCTACACTTGGCTATTTTCCTGATATGTTTAAATGGCAATTCAATAGGAGAGACCCTACGAAACTATGATAACACTTTCTATGCAGGTAGCAGCAAGGGCTTCTAATAGAGGTAATTCCCAAGACACCTTTTGGATATAGGTATATCGGGGCTACTACTGAAATATGTATTTAAAGGGGATGATTACCTTTAAATTAATAGAGTTTTATATTCTGAGCCAATTTGCAATTGGTTTCATTTTTTACTTCTTGTGTTTTTTTAGTTATTTTTTTCAGCAGCTCTCCAGTTTACAATTTAAGCAATCTGGTTGCTAGGGTTCAAATTACCCAAGCAACCATGCCTGATTTTAATAAGAGACTGGATTATGAATAGACGAGGGTCTAAACAGAAAGACGAGTAAATAAATTTAGCTTTACATAGCATCTGTTTTTGCAGTTGGGGGTCAGTGACCTCCATCTGAAAACTGGAAAGAGAATAGAAACGCATATAATGCAAAAACTGTAAAAAAAAATAAAGGCCAGTTGAAGAGTTGCTTAGAATTAGTCATTCTATAATATACTAAAAGTTAACTTAAAGGTAAACAACCCCTTTAATGAGTGCATTATTTTTTTATACATGGTGTGCATCTACATCTAGAGGTACAGGAGTAGTTCCAAACAATTACTGTACTGTACAATTACAAGTACTGATGGACTTCAGCACAAGAGCTAATGTGCCAGATTATATATATTATATAAATATTATATACTATATCTCCAATGCTGACTTACTGTATAGGCACTTGCATGGTTATGGTTAAAAACAATTCTTTTGCTGAAAGCCAACTGTTATGAGTTTGTTCATTACTACTGGAACTACTCCCAGCACTCGGAATCCCTCCTTAGTCTGCCAATAAAACGGTTGCATAACTTTTCCATCTGATTGTGAGCTCGGCAGTCAGTGTCAAGAGGTTAGGCCGTTGGATTGGAAGTCTGGCTGCCAGGTTTCGATTGTCACCAGGATGTTGTGAATTGTAGTCCAACATGGTACATGGTACACCTGCGTGCCAAATGTAACAGTGAAAGTGCTGGAGTCGTGGCTTTTGCCTCTAAGCTGACCTGTTAGGAAGCTGATGACCTCCACTTGTTTGTATGTTTATTCTTGTCCTTGACCTACGCCCTTGGGAGGAAAATGCCATTCTGGTTTCTTAACATTCTATAGCACAGTGTAATACAGCACCGCTTGAACTGCTGTTACTTAAATGTGCCAAGTTGCCTTCTGTCTGAAACATGCTGAAACATATACATGGGTGGGCATGCCTTTTATCTGCAGGGTATCGTATAAGGAACAGTATAAATTCATTTAAAGTGGTAGCATGCCATGCATTTAACGTCTATTTTCCCTCCATGTTTATTTTGTATGTAGAACATTCCCTTTTAAAGGAACAGCAACACCAAAAATTTAAAGAATTTAAAAGTAATGAAAATATAATGTACTAATAAAACTGGTATGTTTGCTTCAGAAACACTAAAGTCGTTTATTTAAACAGGCTGCTTTGTAGCCATGGGGGCAGCCATTCAAGCTGAAAAGGCACAGGATATGTACTGTAGCTGGTAACAAATAAGCTCTGTAGCATATTTGGGATTCTTCAGAATGTATCTGTTATCTACTGTATATACTGTGCTTGAATGTCTGCCTCCATGGCTACACAGCAGCTTCTTTATATAAACTATAGTTGTACTTATCTGTTATCTACTGTGTATCCTGTGCTTGAATGGCTGCCCCATGGCCACACAGCAGCTTATTTATATAAACTATAGTAGTAATTATCTGTTATCTACTGTGTATCCTGTGCTTGAATGGCTGCCCCCATGGCTACACAGCAGCGTGTTTATATAAACTATAGTAGTACTTATCTGTTATCTACTGTGTATCCTGTGCTTGAATGGCTGCCCCCATGGCTACACAGCAGCTTGTTTATATAAACTATAGTAGTACGTATCAGTTATCTACTGTGTATCCTGTGCTTGAATGGCTGCCCCCATGGCTACACAGCAGCGTGTTTATATAAAC
This sequence comes from Xenopus laevis, assembly GCF_017654675.1. Classification (NCBI taxonomy): domain Eukaryota; kingdom Metazoa; phylum Chordata; class Amphibia; order Anura; family Pipidae; genus Xenopus; species Xenopus laevis. The sequence continues at coordinate 13,684,799 of NC_054383.1, forward strand.
TATAGTAGTACTTATCTGTTATCTACTGTGTACCCTGTGCTTGAATGGCTGCCCCCATGGCTACACAGCAGCTTGTTTATATAAACTATAGTAGTACTTATCTGTTATCTACTGTGTATCCTGTGCTTGAATGGCTGCCCCCATGGCTACACAGCAGCTTGTTTATATAAACTATAGTAGTACTTATCTGTTATCTACTGTGTATCCTGTGCTTGAATGGCTGCCCCCATGGCTACACAGCAGCTTATTTATATAAACTATAGTAGTAATTATCTGTTATCTACTGTGTATCCTGTGCTTGAATGTCTGCCTCCATGGCTACACAGCAGCTTGTTTATATAAACTATAGTAGTACTTATCTGTTATCTACTGTGTATCCTGTGCTTGAATGGCTGCCCCCATGGCTACACAGCAGCTTATTTATATAAACTATAGTAGTAATTATCTGTTATCTACTGTGTATCCTGTGCTTGAATGTCTGCCTCCATGGCTACACAGCAGCTTGTTTATATAAACTATAGTAGTACTTATCTGTTATCTACTGTGTATCCTGTGCTTGAATGGCTGCCCCCATGGCTACACAGCAGCTTGTTTATATAAACTATAGTAGTACTTATCTGTTATCTACTGTGTATCCTGTGCTTGAATGGCTGCCCTCATGGCTACACAGCAGCTTGTTTATATAAACTTTAGTAGTACTTATCTGATATCTACTGTGTATCCTGTGCTTGAATGGCTGCCCCCATGACTACAAAGCAGCTTGTTTATATAAACTATAGTAGTACTTATCTGTTATCTACTGAGTATCCTGTGCTTGAATGGCTGCCCCCATGACTACAAAGCAGCTTGTTTATATAAACTATAGTTGTGTTTCTGATGCAAACACAGCAGTATTACCAGTGAAGGGAAACCCTACATTATACTGCCATTCCTTTAAAACACCTTCATTTTTTGGTGTTATTGTTCCTTCAATGCACATAGGTGGAAGCTACCATATTGCTGGGCTCGGGGTATTCTGAATAGACATCCATTAGCCAGTGACTGATCTAATAAAACCACCGTTACTCCAGACATCAGCTGGCCACAAGTGCAACTGCTTCACATTCCTCCATGTCAGCCAGCTCCCACATTCCTATGGCATTCTCATACCCCTGAAGCAGCTGCTGTACAACTCTGGTATTCTAAGCTCAATGGCCGTGATAAAGCCACATGGGCATCTCTTGCTGTATACTGCTTCTATTTAACATATAATAGCTGGTAATCTCCACCCGTTGCCCCCAAAGTTTAGCCATAGGCTTGGCTCTGTAACAAATGAAGAACACAGCACAGAAAGTATAGATATAAGCTCTTGGTGATGTCCACCAGTTACTGGTTTGAACCCACAGCATTATGACAAGATAATGCAATCACGATGAGGATAACAGGAATATTAGATATGCTTCTTTACCTATTCTCCTGCCTAGGACACAATAAACAGCAGGCACTAATCCAGAACGTCCAACAAAAGTAGAATCCAAGAGCCAAAAATTGAGTATAAAAAATATATAGTTCTTTATTTTACATTACATCTAAAAGGATAATGCCTGACACGTTTTGTGTTGCGCAGGGACACTTAGGGGTCCGTTTACTAAAGTGCGTTAAAAATATTCGCACAATATATAGACAGAATTTTCGCCAAATATGTTATCGCCAGTTTACAAACCTGTGGTAAATATAAATTTGCGAATTTTCTTGCGCAAGAATAATTGTTCGCCAGTTATCGCATTCGCTGAAAATAACGCTACGTACACATTAACGCATGGTTTACTAAACAGCGAAATGTGCTAAAGACAAAATTAACGCCAGAATATTCGCAAACTTTTACCGCCACCTATGTAGTGGCGTAAAAGTATTTTTTTCGCCAAAAAATTCTCAAGGGGCAGGAAATATCCCATAATACTGTTTTTTTTACCCATCATTCTTTACTGACAGGAGAGAGATCTGTAGCTATTGCTGACAGGATGTTTTGGCTTCTGCTTCTATCTGGTGCAACAGCAGCAGTTTCAGCTCAGAGTCGTATTATTGGCAGCGGCATCAAACTCCAAGGATTCGTCAGCGTCTACACTTTTTTGGTTTCATTGTGATTGGCTACATTAAACTGTGCATTTCTATGAAGCAAAGAGATTGACTGGTATCATTTCTTGTTCCTATGATTCTATTGGCAGAAGGGTTTATATGATGCAGACATGTCTGATTGGTGTTACTCTGGTGATGTTGTTGGATGGTATAATCAGTCAATAAAGTTTATGAGTTTTGAAGATGCATTTCTGGCCATAAATGTCACAGTAAAAATTGCCATAATAACCGCCATAAAACAAGACTATTTTATAGCATAAATATTCGCAAAAACGTAATTTTTCGCCAGAAAATTCGCAACTCGCTAAAATTACCGCTAACGTAAGCTGGTTCCTTAACGTAGTTACCGCAAGTGATCGCAATGACTTCTGAGCGCATCGCTGTTTAGTAAACTTAGTCGCTGCGAATATTCTGGCGTAAAAATATTCTCAGCGATAACATGCGGAAACTTAAAGTCAGATTTACCGCACTTTAGTAAACGGACCCCTTAATCATAGGCCTATGATTAAGTGTCCCTGCGTGACACGAAACGCATCAGGTATTATCCTATATCTTTTTTATACAAAATTTTTGGCTCTTGGATTCTACTTGGATTTCTTCTGTCGGATCAAAACACAGCTCGCTGTGAGAACATCTGACACGTCGCATGCGTTTAGTTGCATTGCGACGTGTCGGCTCCAAACGCGTTGTCAAGTCCTACCCTAAAGTGTGAACATGACAATAAAGTTAGAATGAGACGAGTAGAGAGAAAGATAGAAGAGAGAGAGAGAAAGAGAGAGAGAGAGAGAGAGAGAGAGAGAGGGGGGGGGGACCCAGAAAGAATAAGTAGGTGAAATAATAATTCAGTGTTTAAGTTTATCTCATGGGTTACCTGGGAGCAGCAGAAGGCACACTCAGGTCCTCGGTAATTAAGGAGGAAAATATTTCTTCTACTTTGCCTCCACATTCTTTGCTCGTGGCAGACTCCTTGCTATCATGTAACGGATGGGAAACAAGAGCAGGGGCAGATCCTATAGCAGACAGCGGCTCCTGGAAAATAATGCGATAAAATGGGTTAGCATGAAAGTTTTAAAAAAGATTTCCAATGAATATTTGAACATACACTGCCCTTCTGATACCCCATTCCTACTGTCCTTTCCTTTTACTCCACGCTCACTGATGGTAGGCTGCATGTATCTCCTTCCACTGGCTGGTAGCAATTCCTGTTTTCAATAGGTTAATCCTCTAATAATTTTAGTATCCCGAGTTATTTTGGAAGAGTGCTTTAGAAGCAGTGTTGTTGCAGGGCTTGTTCATCTTTAAATGAACTTTTAGTATGATATAGAGAGTGACATTCTGAGACAAATTGCCATTGGTTTCTCGTTTTTAATTATTTGTGGTTTTTGAGTTATTCCGCTTTTTATTCCGCAGCTCTTTAGTTTGCAATTTCAGCAATCTGGTTGCTAGGGTCCAAATTATCCTAGCAAACGTGCATTGATTTGGAATATGAGTAGGAGAGGGACTAAAAAGAAAGACCGGTTATAAAAAGTAGCAATAACAATAAATATGTAGCCTTAGAGAGCTCTTGTTTTTTTAGATGGGGTGTGACCCCCCATTTGAAATCTGGAGAGAGTTCAAAACGATGAAAAAGAAAAAAAATTGCTAAGAATTAGCCATTCTATAACATACTAAAAGTTAATTTACCACCCCTTTAATTAACAGTAACCAGCTAATACTATATACACAATATATCTCCCAAAAGTTTAATATAAAAGAGCAGAACAATTTAGTCTACACTCTTCAACTGCCAGGCATTGCCCAACTACAACCAAACACTCCCTATTAACCCTCTTACTGAAAAGCCGCCATCTTTATGGGGTATTGTAATCTGGGATAGTCCGGGGGGACTGGGAGGTATATTTCACTATAATACACAAAAGCCATGAATATCCTGTAAATTATATCCTTATAAACGGTGAGTAGTGATGTCATCAGTTATAAACGGTGAGTAGTGATGTAATTTCTGTCACATGACTCACTAAAATTTGTGTATTATAATTAATAAAGTACCCCCAGTTGTAAAATATGAGGATATTATAAGTTACCTTGGAGTTCCATGACCTGTATAAAAACACTCGGCCTTCGGCCTTGTGTTTTTATATGGTCATGAAACTCCTCGGTAACTTATAATATCCTTATATTTTACAAGAGGGGGTACTTTATTCACTGTATAATAAACAGGGGTGTAAGGCACCTGAGGGCCTGTGCCTAGGATGGCACGGTTTTGGGGGGGTGCCTATTTTTTCAGTCTTTTGTTTTGTTTTTTTAATTACCCTACCCACCGCCATGCATTTCCATAAGAGATCCGGTGACGGAGCTGGGGGGTGAGGGGTAGGGGGGCCGTGCGGAAGTGATGTCACGGCGCGATGACGTCACTTCTGTGGTATCCGCCTTGTGACGTCACGTGCATGACGCGCTGACATCACAAGCTCGATGTAAAGGCTGTGTTTAGGTCCAGTGCCTAGGGCAGCATTAAACCTAAAGACAGCCCTGGCTGCAAAATGTGTTGGCACTATATAAATAATAATAAATATAATAATAATGATGGGGCCAAAACAATGGCCAGGCTAACCAATATCTGTTAAGGGATTGGCCAGACAATTACTGTGCAGCTTTGAAGATGCCGTCCTCTCCTAATAGGTTTGCATAGGCCCTTGCCATTATCCAGTCATTTGTCCAGACCAAATCAGGCAAAAGTCCACTCATTTGTCAGAATCTTTCAGTTTATGGACAGCTGAAGTAGGGCCTTCACAACTAAGGAGCATAGTCAGTTACTCAACCTCCATTGTATGGATAGATGGTCCTTAAAAGGATTTTACTTTGGGGTACAGCATTGAAACGGTGTACATATTGGTGCAAAGGTGATTTTCAGACATTAAAAATAAACTGCAGAGAATTTCCAAATGCGGAATGTGGGCTCAGCGAGGAGCTTCTTTATATCTGAAGTGGGTCCTGGTAAACAGAGGAGGCTTTGTGGGACTGTTTGCAGTTCTCATGCCCTCTGTGCTCAGTGAGACCTGCCAGTGCAACAGTCTGAGACAGACACTTAACCAGCTCTGCAGCTCTCGATAATCTCCAGTTTATTGGCCCTGTAACTGCTTTCAGAGGAACGAGACTTCAGTGTTGGGAGATGATACAAGGACCAAAGTGTTTTTATATTACTGCAAATTCACTATCTATCAGAAACAAAGGACCTGTATATTCTTCTTATAAGCATGCCTGGAAATTTTTAGGGTTCATCTACAAATACATTTACAAACCTCAAGGCAGGTGTTGTTCCCCTTTACTTTCAGGGGCAGATTTATCAAAGGTCGAGGTGAATTTTCGAATGAAAAAAATTCGAACTTCACGTTATTTTTGTGTACCTCTACTAGAGAATAGTCCAAATTCGATTTGAATTTACAAAATAATTAGAATTTCGAATTTATCATGTACTGTCTGTTTAAAAATTCAAATTCAACCATTCGCTATCTAAAACCTGTCGAATTACTGTTTTAGCCTATGGGGGACCTCCTAGAACCAATTTGGAGTCAATTGGTGGACTTTGAATCGAATTCGATCGAATGCGCTATTAATTTGATTCGTACGATTCGGACCTAATACGGACCTATTCGATCAAAAACTGACCTATTCATCCAAAAAAAACTTTGACTTAATTTCGGTTGGTCTTTTTGAATTTTGATTTCGAGGTTTTTTCAATTCGAAATTCGACCCTTGATAAATATGCTTATTAATATGATGTAGAGAGTGATATTCAATCAATTTGCAATAGGTTTAATTTTTTATTATTTTTGGTTTTTGAGTTATTTAGCTTTTTATTCAGCAGCCCTCTAGTTTGCAATTTCAGCCATCTGGTTGCTAGGGTCCAAGTTACCCTAGCAACCAAGCACTGATTTGAATAAGAGATACTGGAATGTGTATAGGAGAGTAGAAAGATGAGTAATAAAAGGCAGCAATATACATACATTCGTAGCCTTACAGGGCATTTGTTTTAGATGGGGTCAGTGACCCAAATTGAAAGATGCAAACAGTCACAAGAAGGTAGCAAATAATTCAAAAACGATAAAAAAGCAAAAATGAAAACAAATTGAACAGTTGCTAAGCATTGGTTGTTCTATAAAATACGAAGGGGCATATTTATCAAGGGTCGAATTTCGAATTGAAAAAACTTTGAAAAATCCGAAGAATCTTCGAAATTCGAATTCAAAAAGACCAACCCAAATTAAGTTGAGTTTTTCTTTTGGTCGAATAGGTCCATTTTCGATTGAATAGGTCTGTATTCGAATTCAAATCATACGAATCGAAGGAATATCGCATTCGATCGAATTCGATTCAAAGTTTTTCCAAAAAAAACTTTGATTTTTCAAAGTCCACCAATTGACTCCAAATAGGTTCTAGGAGGTCCCTCATAGGCTAAAACAGCAATTCGGCAGGTTTTAGATGGCAAATGTTCAGCGTCTAATTTTTAAAGCAACAGTACATGATAAATTTCGATATTCGAATTTTCAATTTTTTTTCAAATTCAAATTGAATTTGGACTATTCCCTAGTCGAGGTAAACAAAAAATAGCTCGAAATTCAATTTTTTTTTATTCAAAAATTCACCTCGACCTTTGATAAATCTGCCCCTAACAGTTACTTAAAGGTATACCACCTCTTTCTTGGCCAAATGAGCATAAAACGATGCCACAAGTGCTATTAATTGCTTCCAACAAGTGGCCTAATTCCAGGACATTTTTTTTTTCTTGTGCAAGACATTATTATTTAGGTTAAAAAGAAATGATGAAGTTGTTCATGTGACTTGGGAGTAATTGCTGTGCAGCACTAAGTGAACTCCTTCAGTTTGAAGGTTGGTCATTGAAGCGAGGGGCCCACTGGCACATACCTAACCCAGTTAATCCATCTTTACAGGGGATTAAATCTTAATAACTGCAGATCTTACACAATCCTCTCCAGAACTGAAGTGCACTTAGTATTGTTCCATGCTGCACCGAGCCAGCGCACATTAATGCTTTATTCACTGGCTCTGAATGCACTCAGGCCTGTCCTTATGTAACCACGCTGTGCCTATGGGAATGTTTAACCCCTGTACAATACAGTCTCATCAGCAAAATACTAAATATAGTGCCAACTTTACATTTATAATGAAAATAACTTCGATATCACGGCATTGTATCTTGGCATCACCATGTCGTGCTGCACATACCAGTATTCCTATGTTATTGCTATTCTATGTGTACTGTATATTTTGAGTGGGTCCCTAAGCTCAGTAAGTGACAGCAGCACAGAGCATGTGCAGTGAATCAGCAGAAAAGAAGATGGGGAGCTACTGGGGCATCTTTGGAGACACAGATCTTTACTGCTAAAGGGCTGTGGTTGCCTTGGGCTGGTACAGAAGCCCAAAACATAACGTACAACATTTCTACCTACTTCTTCAGCAGGGCCGGGCCATGCTGGCTGGGCGCCCAGGCACCCAGCCAGCCGTGACGCCCCATCCACCGCACATGTGCACTGACCGTACACATAGGAGGCTCGCACATGCGCAATAACCAGCTGCGTCGACCTCTCCGGGTACGCTCTCCCCTCATGTACGCGCATGCACACAAATAGGCGCATGGACTGGAGCGGCACTTACTCAGCCGGACTAGGGGTAGGTAGCAGTGAAAGGTACGTACCTGGCGCCCCTCAAGCTTTGCACCCTAGGCACGTGCCTACTCTGCCTACCCCTTGTTCCGGCCCTGTTCTTCAGTTAAGTTTTACTTTTCCTTTAAAAGAACATTTTTTTTAATTACAACAGCTCCAAGGGCCGTCTCCATATCTTTGGCTGTTGGAGGGTGCAGGAATAATAATTTGTGGGGCCCACCACCTCCATTCATTGGCTTTCCAATCTAAATACCCCATGAAAGACACCATTGTCAACATCTATACCATTTAACACTATCTATATCTAATTCCTGCTGGGGCCCTGGATATCAGTTTCCATGATGGTCCCTATTAGATCCAGTCCGACACTGCGTAACACACGCACATAAAGGTCACAGGAAACATTGTTACCGGATTTCCTTAAAGCACTTGAACTTTGTTGCACTGTATCATTCAACCTGTACAAGACTCACATCAATGGTGCTTTTCAGCGGCCTTTGCTTTTGTCCCTTTGCCACAACCACCTGCACATTCCCAGGGACACCCAGACATCAGCACAGACACGCGGCCTGAGCAACGACAAAGGCACAAAATGTAGCTAAAATAAAGCAAAACTAGTTCTGCCAAAGGATGAGACACCAGCACTGTATAAACACACACACATAGACAGTTATTATTTCAACACGCAAGTGGATGTTTTTATACAATAGGTTTAAAGTTAACTTTTGGTATATTATTATAGAATAGCTAATTCTAAGCAACTTTTCCACTGGCCTTCCTTTTTTCTTCTTTGTAGGTTTTGAGTGATTTGTGTTTTTCTTCTGATTCTTTCCAGCTTTCAAATCCAAAAAAACAAATGCTGTGTAAAGGTCCCCATACACGGGCCGATAAAAGCTGCCGAAAGACCAAGTCAGCAGCTTATTGGCCCTCCGACGGCTTCCCTGATCGATATCTGGCTGAAAGTCGGCAAGTTCAAAAATTCCATCGGATTGTAGCCGCATATGTTCGTTGATGCGGTCATGCGATCCGACGGCCCGTATCGCCTGAATTATGATCTGATCGATCGTTGTGCCCTAGGGCCCATGATCGAATCATCCCGATGTCGCCCACCTTAATGTGGGCATATCGGGGAGAGATCCACTCGTTTTGCGATATCGCCAAACAAGTGGATCTCTATGTATATGGCCACCTTTACTGCCCCCATACACGGCCGCTAAAAGCTGCCGACTAACCAAATTGGCAGCTTATTGGCCCGTGTGTGGAGCCATCTGACGGGCCTCCCCGATCGACATCTGGCCTCAATTGGGCAGGTTCAGTGGCGGAACTACCGGGGGACCAGGGGGTGCGAGCGGGCCAGGGCCCGCACCCCGTCAGGGCCCCCCGGGAGCTCACGCGCCACTGACAAATGCGGCCATACGGAGGGGGGTGGGGCCCGGCTGCGCATCACGCACCAGGGCCCGCCCCCCTCTAGTGACGCTACTGGGCAGGTTATAAAAAATCCCGGATTGTGGCCGCATCTGTGAATTTATGCTGTCCTATGATCCCACGATCCAATCTCTATGCATATGGCCACCTTTAGGCTACAAATGTATTGTTATTTGTATAAGTCTATTGCTACTTTTTTGTTACTCATTTTTCTCCTCAGGCCCTCTCCTATTCATATTCCAGTCTTTTATTCAATTCAATGCATGGTTGTTAGGGGAATTTGGACCCCAGCAACCAGACTGTTGAAATTGCAAACTGGAGAGCCATTGAAAAAGCTTAATAACTCAAAAAACACAAATAATGAAAACCAAGTGCAAATTGTCTCAGACTATCAGTCTCTACGTCGTACTAAAAGTTAACTCAAAGGTGAACAACCCCCTTAAATGGGACGTAAACAAACCAGACTTGTTATTCCGCAGCTCTCGTTCATGGCCTTAAATCATATTGAATTGGCCTTCTTTTTTTGAGTGATTTGTGTTTTTCTTCTGACTCTTTCCAGTTTTCAAATGGGGGTCACTGACCCCATCTAAAAACAAATGCCCTGTAAGGCTACAAATGTATTGTTTTTTATTACTCATCTTTCTATTCAGCCCTTCTATTCATATTCCATTCTTATTCAAATCAATGCATGGTTGTTAAAGAAATCCCTCTCAACATCATACTAAAAGTTAATTAAGAAGTGAACAACCCTGTTAAATAATACTTTCCACACTGGGGAACAAGCAAATATTCCTTGACTTTTATTGCATTAATGTCTGATCCGTGTCCTCCCATCTGTATACTCAGCCAGGAATGCTGGGAGATACCTTTATTATTTATGTATTTATCCATGTATTTAAACAACGTTTAACAGAGATTGCTCATCATGGAGGCCCAGGAGTTCAGAGGGCCCAGTAGGGTGCTCAGAAACATCTACTGTCTAAGCAAGTCACCGACCTACATCTCCCTCAGGCACTGAATTTGGGACAGGGACTCCCTGTGCCTGAAATGTTCTCTGCCTGTAGCTGCCTATAAATAGTAGCACTATATAAAGATAACAAAGGCTCAGTCGCTGTTGTGCTGCTGATACTGAATCTAGACAAGCAGTGAACAGAATTAGGAGGTTACAGCAGAGTTGTCTGTCTCTCAGGAGTCGGCACACTCATCCTACACTTTGTACTAACATTTTCCAGTAGCCCTGCCAGTAAAATAGTTTCCGACAGATCCTCTGTGTGTGCAAACAGTGCCTGGGACTCCCCTTCCAGACACACCACCCTCCTCTCACAACCTGCTCTTTATAAGAGACTAGTTAAATCCAAGCAAGGGTTGTTCACCTTCCAAACTATTTTTTCAGCTCAGTTGTTTTCAGATTGCTCCCCAGAAATAAAGACTTTTTTCAATTACTTTCCATTTTTTAATTTTTACTGTTTTTTCCAAAATCTAAGTTTAACGTTGAATGTTCGTGTCTCTGGTGTTTGAGTCTGACAGCTCAGTAATTCAGGTGCAGATTCTAAACTGTTACAAGTTGAGTTGATATATTTCTCAGCAGCATCTCTGGAGTATTAGTAACTATTGTATCAATTCTAACAGCTGCCTTTATGGGTAAGGCGTTTTGGGGAGATGAAAAAACACCGGCGCTAATAACACGCAGCGATTCATTTCCCGAAATCTCCTCGTGTGGCAACTTCGGGCTACTTCGGAAAACAAATCTCCGTGTGTGATTGGCGCCGGTGTTTCTTCATTTTAGCCGAAAACTTAAATTGATCGAGTTTTTGGCGAAAAAAAGCCTTGAATCGCTCAACTTGATCGCATTTTGGGCAAAACCCTCCATAAACAACTCGAACATCATGAAGGCTATTAACTTCTTCAAATGGTTCAAGGGACCTCTGCCATTGACTCCTACATGACCTCGACAGGTTTTAGATGGTGTATTTTTGGATTTGAGCTATTTCCAGGGTCGGGGTATAATACATCTCTTAAAAAATTCATTTTTTTAACCCAAAAAAATCAATTTCTGACTCCAAAATAACCTCAAAAACTTGAATTTGCCCAAAGCCACGGAAACTTCGGGCAACTTCGGAAAACGAATCGCTGCATGTGATTAGTGCCGGCGTTTTTTACATTTTAGCCGGCGCAGAATGAAGGAAGGCATTTGGGGAGATTGGTCGCTGCATAAACAAGGCGATTAGTCGCCAGGCAACCAAATCTCCCCAAAACGCGTGTGTGGCCTGACCCTAATGAAACTCAGGGATTCTTTCTGGGGAATTATCTGGAACCAACTGAACTGAAAAAAGTGTTGAAAGGCAACCCAGGGATCCCGCTTAGCAGGGACAAAGATAAGTAATGGACCAACTAAGGGAGTTATTTATTAAAAGTCGAATTTTAGAGTTTTGTGACCTCGTATGAACTCACAACTCGAATGGTTTCTAAATTAAGAAAAAACTCGAAACTTGAAATTAAGTCAGGGTTAACAACTCGAAAACTCAAATTGATCGAGTTTTTGACGAAAAAAAACCTTGAATCGCTCATCCTGATCACATTTTGGGCAAAACCCTCCAAAAACAACTCGAATGTCATGAAGGCTATTAACGTCTTCAAATGGTTCAAGGGACATATACCATTGACTTCTACATGACCTCGACAGGTTTTAGATGGTGTATTTTTGGATTTGAGCTATTTCCAGGGTCGGGGTATAATAAATCTCCTAAAAGAATATTTTTTTTACCCCTACAAATCGATTTCTGACTCCAAAATAACCTCAAAAATTAGAATTTGCCCAAAGCCACGGAAACTTCGGGCAACTTCAGAAAACGAATCGCTGTATGTGATTAGTGCCGGCGTTTTTTCATTTTAGCCGGCGCAGAGTCAGGGAAGGCGTTTGGGGAGATTGGTCACCACAAAAACGAGGCTATTAGTCGCCAGGCAACCAAATCTCCCCAAAACGCCCAGTATGGCCTGACCCTTAGATGGTGAAAAATGAAACTTTACACTTCAATATTAGAAAAAACATCACACATAGAAAAAGGAAAGTAATTGGAAAAAGTCTTTCTTTCTGGTGAACTATCTGAAACCAACTGAACTGAAAAAGTGTTGGAAGTCGAAAAACTCATTTTACCCATTGTCTACTAAAATAAATCAGGAGCAGGGTAGGACAACTCCAAGTAGTAAAAGGGCTGTTTGGGGGGTTGGGACTTGAATGGCCGGTTACCAGGGAATCTCCCAGTGACCCCACAATGTGACAAATACCATCAGCTCAGCTCTCTTATTTCTACCCTAGTGCTGTGCAATAATGATGCACCTCTGTACATTTAGAGTGGTCCATAGATGTCAGGTTATCGAGTGGGTCCTAGGACCCTGTTCTGATACTAATCAGGCTGTTGCTAGTGATGGGCAAATTTGGGGCGTTTCGCTCCGCCGAACAATTTGGGAATTTCCAGCGAAATTCGCGAAACGGTGATAAATTAGCAAAACGGCGCCGGCATCTCGTTTTTGAGAAAAAACTTTTTTTTTATGCTGGTGAATTTTCACAGCGGTTTCGTGAATTTATTCGCCGGTGGCGAATCGCGGGAATTTGCCGCGAATTCACGCCTGGCGGATACATTCGCCCATCACTAGCTGTTGCTTTCACACTGTATTAGATCAGTAAAAACAGCTGATCGTCATGATTTAGGAAACTGGGGTGAATGGCATTGCATAAAATAACCCACACTTAAAGGGGTTGGTCACCTTTAAATTAACTTTTAGTATGATGTAGAGAGGGATATTCTGAGATAATTTGCAATCGGTTTTAATTTTTTATCATTTGTGTTTTTTTTACTTATTTCGCTTTTTATTCAGCAGCTCTCCAGTTTGCAATTTTAGCCATCTGGTTGCTAGGGTCCAATGTATCCTAGCAACCATGCATTGCTTTAAATAAAAGATTGGAATATGAATAGGAGAGGCCTGAATAGAAAGATACCCAGTGAAAAATAGCAATAACAATAAATTTGCTTAGAATTATCCCTTTTATAACATACTTTAAAGGGGTGGTTCACCTTTAAGTTAACTTTTAGTATGTTAGAGAAAGGCTAAATCTAAGCAACTTCTCAATTGGACTTGTTTTTTGGATTTTTTTGGTTTTTACATTATTTTACTTCTTCTTCTGACTTTTTCCAGCTTTCAAATGGGGGTCACTGACCCCATCTAAAAACAAATGCTCTGTAAGGCTACAAATGTATTGTTATTGCTAATTTGTATTACTCATCTTTCTATTCAGACCCTCTCCTATTCATATTCCAGGCTTGCATGGTTGCTAGGGTAATTTGGACCCTAGCAACCAGATTGCTGAAATTGCAAACTGGAGAGCTGCTGAATAAAAAGCTAAATAACTCAAAAACCACAAATAATAAGAAAGGAAATCCAATAGCAAATTGTCTCAGGATATCACTCTCTACATCATACTAAAAGTTCATTTAAAGGTGAACAACTCTTTAAACCATCAACGGTTTTCCTTGAGACTTCCCAAAGCAGGACAGGGAGTCTCTTAGCCTTATATTATAAAAAACAGGGCAAACCCTTTAAAAAGTCCAGAACATCCTGGTGTCGCCGCTGGAAAACTTGTGACTCATGAACCAAAGTACGTAATTGGCTCAGCAACTGTTTTATAGTAACTGTTTCCTTGAGGAGAGAGAGAGGCCATCCCAACATTGCCTCGCAGTTATTCCAGGCCCCCAAACCCTTTGCATGATTTTTAGGATCTCCATGGTAACAATTAAGCGGCAATAATACACTTGGAAAATTGGAAGCAAGAGGTTGTGGTCTCACAGGCCGGGCTCCCCTCCAGGCTGTTACAGCTCAGCTGCTGATTGGACGCCGTCCCATTACTCACCCTCCCTCCCAGCCTGCACTGCTAATCCTTATTTCATAACAAGTGTTCACACCAGTGGCCTGATCTGGGGAGGGCCGTTCAGCAAGTGCCCTGGCGTAGATTTAGGTAACAGCAGAACTGTGGGACTGCCATGCTGCAACTGCTCCCTAGTAGCTATGGTTACCAGATCATGTGACAAAGGAGGGAGAACCCAACAAGAAGTCCTGAATTGACTGCGTCTCCTAAGGCTGCCAGGGAATGCTGGGACTTTGAGCTCAAGTCTAGTGGCAGTTGAACCCCAGGGATTGACACTGGTCCTGAAAATGGTGCCCGAGGCCAGAGGAGCTCCACTTTTTACTTTAAAACCTGTAAAACAGGTATGGGATCCTTTATTCAGAAACCTGTTATCCATAAAGTTCCAAATAATGGGAAGGCCGTCTCCCATGAACTCCAATTTATAGGGTTGGTTCACCTTTAGTACAGGGGTGTCCAAACTTTTTGCAACGAGGGTCAGATTTGGTGAAGTGAAAATGTGTGGGGGCCGACCATTTAGCCCGACATTCTTTAAACAATTAACATAATTTAACTGATTTAAACAAGGAATCGAGTAGCCATAGCAGTAATATTTGGGCACATTAGTGAAATGATCTGCCACTTGGTCTATACTGCTGCCTGTGAGGAATATAGACCAAGTGGCACATCATTTCACTAATGTGCCGAAATTAGGGATGCACCGAATCCAGGATTTGGTTCGGGATTCGGCCAGGATTCTGCCTTTTTCAGCAGGATTCGGCCGAATCTTTCTGTCCGGCCGAATCGAATCCGAATTTGCATATATGCAAATTAGGGGCGGAGAGGGAAATCGTGTGACTTTTTGTCACAAAACAAGGAAGTAAAAAATGTTTTCCCCTTCCCAACCCGAATTCGATTCGGTATGAAGGATTCGGGGTTCGTGAAGGATTCGGGGTTCGGCCGAATCCAAAATAGTGGATTTGGTGCATCCCTAGCCGAAATATTACTGCTACATCTACGTGATTCCTTATAGAACTATGCTGGCGGCCACATTATTATTAATTTCATGATGAAGGCTGAGGGCCAGTGTAAATTTGATAAAGGGCCGCAATTGGCCCGCGGGCCGCACTTTGGACATGCCTGCTTTAGTATTTTATAGAATGGCTGATTCTAAGCAACTTTTCAGTTGGTCTTCATTATTTTTGAATTATTTGCCTTTTTCTTCTGACTCTTTCCAGTTTTCCGATGGGGGTCATCCCCATCTAAGAGCGTTCCAGTTTCCCCTGCGTTCCAGTTTCATGTGTTCAGCCGCAGGGGAGCGCAGGCAGGGCCGGATTTACATAATGGGCGCCCATAGGCCCACTGCCGTTTGTCGCCCTTGTTCCCTCCCCTTTATTGGGCAAATTTGTGCCAATGGGGATTGGCGCATGGGAAATTTAAAAAATGATTCTATCTCCAGCACATCCCCAGTGTTTTTGAACCAATGTGGGTGTGGTTTGGCATCATGCCGCCCCCCTAAAATCCTGCCGCCCTAGGCCCGGGCCTAGGTGGCCTTTCCACAAATCCGGGCCTGAGCGCAGGAGTAGACGCACTGAATTCTTTTCAATGGGGCTGTACTCACACAGACGCATGTAAGCGCCGAACGCAGGTTGGGACGCAGCATGTTGCATTTTTCCTGCGTTCGGCGCTTACATGCGTCTGTGTGATTACAGCCCCATTGAAAAGAATTCAGTGTGTTTACTCCTGTGCTCCCCTCTGCGGATGAAAACACATGAAACCGGAACACAGGGGAGTGCAGCTAAAAACGCAGCTTCCTTTTTAGGCCTCTCCTATTCATATTCCAGCCTCTTATTCAAATCAATGTATAGTTGCTAGGGTAATTTGGACCCTAGCAACCAGATGGCTGAAATTGCAAACTGGAGATCTGCTGATGCTGAATAAAAAGCTAAATAACTCAAAAATTACATATAATAAAAAATGAAAACCAATTGCAAATTTTCTCAGAATATAACTCTCTACATGCTACTAAACGTTAATTAAATGGTGAACAACCCCTTTAATAAAATAATTAACATTTTTAATAAATGATTTCCTTTTTCTCTGTACTAATAAAACAGCAACTTCTACTTGACCCTAACTTAGATATAATTAATCCTTATTGGAGGTAAAACATTCCTATTCTGTTCGGTTATTTTGAATAGGGGAGGGACTGAATAGAAAAACAAGTAATAAAAAGTAATAAATTCATAGCCTTACAGAGCATTTGTTTTCTAGATGGGGACAGTGAACCCCCCCCCATTTGAAAGTTGATGAAAAACACAAACACAATCACGGCCAATGGAAAAGTTGCCTAGAATTAGCCATTCTATAAAATACTAAAAGTTAATTTAGTGGTGAACCACCCCTTTAACTCCAATGCACACCAGAGAGATTACTGTATTACACGAGGGTTAATCATCAGGCTGCTCTGCCAATTTTGCCTGGTAGACGCCCTAGACCCCACCTGCACTCAAGCACGCTGGAAGTTACAGTTCAGCAGCAGCCAAAGAGCTACAAGTTAAAGGGGTGGGTCACCTTTAACTTTTAGTTTGTTACAGAATGGTCAATTCTAAGCAACTTTTCAATTGGTATTTATTTGTTCTAGCTCTTTAATTATTTGCCATTTTCTTCCGACTCTTTCCAGCTTTCAAATGGGGGTCACTGACCCCATCTAAAAACCAATGCCCTGTAAAGCTGCACATTTGTTGTTATAGCTACTTTTTATATTCATCTTGCTAGACTCCCCACACCCACTTACCCTTCCACCTGCTCCAAAGGGCTGAGGTCACTGTCACATTCTCTTACACTGACAGACACAGGGCTCATTTACTAATGCCAGTGCATATACAGAGGCGTGCAAAAAAAATGACACGCTTTTCCGCCCAATCACAGACACTGGCAATAGTCCATAAACCCTAGGAGGTAATGCCTGTATGTAGTACGTGCAGTCTGTGAGTGTCTGGGTATGGTGTTCTGCAGACAGCTATTTGCTTCCCATGCAGGAGTGAAGCAATGATCTCACCTTTGCTTATGACAGAACCCCCCTTCCTGCTGTAAATAGAGGTGCAACCTGAGTCCTACATAATAATTAAAGGCGGGGCGGATTTATGTTCTGTTGATCAAAACCCTATTAAAATGAAACCAGCCAAACAGCAATATAATCCCAGAATTTGCTGGGCACTTCCCTAAACCACATGCAATATTGCACCCTGCTGAATGATGCCCTGCACCCATTGCTACTTACCTCTAGTTTGGGCTCACATGGCTGTAGCTGGGACACCCCGCTGGAAACAGCTTTGGCTTCTTGCTACAAATAGACAGAATGAATTATTGTACAGAAGTCTGAGTTCTGCCCGTGCCTCATGTACTTATCTGCTAGTCTATACCTGACCTTTATCCCATTACCTGCTTATTATGACCCCTTCTAATCTGACATTTACAGTGCAGTTCACACGATGACCAGCTGGTGGTGCTGCAGCTAATTCCAAATCACTAGGCATCTTTTATGGAACAGCACCACCTGTTGGGTAAGGAGGGAAAAGATGGCTTCTAACCTCATTTTCAGCTTGTCGACTGTTGTCGTTTCCCATGATGCACAGAAAAGCCGCAATGTACGCGCCAAAAACCTGAAACAAAAGAAAATAAGAATATGCAGTATTTTTCTCTGTGCAGTACTTTCCTTCTACGAGGATAGTTCTAGTACAACAACAGATGGTTATATTTATTAGGATTGAGATTAGCTGCTGCAGAACCTCTTGGAAACTCTTCTTGTCAGTATGCGGAAGTTCCTCCCAGGGCCGGACTGGCAATCTGTGGATTCTGGCAAATGCCAGAGGGGCTACTGTCACTATTTACTAGTGGGCTGGGTTTGGGGCTGTTTGGGCCTAAGGTTGCCAACTGGCCGGTAAAATGATGTTTGATCACAATGTTATTAATAGGAAAAAAAGATAAGTATATAGGAAGGCCGGTATTTTTTTTTACCAGAAAATGTGGCAACCCTATCTGGGCCTCTGTGACCAGAGTATATTTTAAATCCCAGTCCAAGGCTAGTTACTCCCCATGATGCAGCATTATTTGCCTTCCTATTCTGTCTTTATCTAATGTCCCCTGGTGACAAAAAGAGGGTCCATAAACACATAGGTCCAGTAACCCGTAGGAACTATCTTCAGGTTTCATTGGCTAGTCTGCTGCTGGAAAGCTGATGTCTGATTGGCCACTATGTACTGTGAGACCTGGAGCAAAGTTTGCAGTTGTTACTAAATCATAAATAAATAAACACAGACTTCCATAGAGCCATTGACCCACTGTGTGTGATCCACAGGTAATTCAGCATTTTGCTCCAATTTTGATGGCAGAGTGTAACCAACTGGACAATCCAGTATGTTTGTTTATACTTTACTTACATTTTAAGGGGTTAAATTCACTTTTAGTATCACGTAGAGAGTGATATTCTGAGACAATTTGCAATTGGTTTTTATTTTTTGTGGTTTTTGAGTTGGTTAGCTTTTTATTCAGCACCTCTCCAGTTTGCAATTTTAACAGTCTGGTTGCTGGGGTCCAAATTACCCTAGCAACCATGCATTGATTTAAATAAGAGACTGGAATATGAATAGGAAAGGGCCCGAAGAGAAAAATGAGTAACAAAAAAGTAGCAATAGACTAATACAAATAACAATACATTTGTAGCCTAAAGGTGGCCATATACGTAGAGATCCGCTAGTAACCATGTATTGATTTGAATAAGAGACTGCAATATGAATAGGAGAGGCCTGGATAGAAAGAGGAGTAATAGAAATAGTAGCAAGATAAACAATTTGTAGCCTTACAGAGCATTCTTTTTTTAGATGGTATCAGTGACCCCTATTTGAAAGCTGGAAAGAGTCAGAAGAAAAAGGCGAAATAATTAAAAAAATATAAAAAAGCCAAAACGAAGGCCAATTGAAAAGTTGCGTAGAATTAGCCATTCTATAAAATCATACTAAAAGTTAACTTAAAGGTGAACCGCCTCTTTAAGCCGCAAGGAGTAAAACAATCAGAACACATTACAGAAGAGATAAAGTCTACATTACTAGTATAATCCATGACAAATCAGCAGGTACCATTAACAGTGCTTTGAAAACAAACAACTGGTTGCTATTGGTTACTAGACCTGGTGCAGACTGTGGTTACAGTAGGGATAGATGGTGGCCTATACAGCCTGGGGAACACACAGCATGAAATCCGCTTGCTTGGCTTTACTTAGCAATAACTATTAAAGGGGAAATTCACCTTCATTATAACATTCAAGTAATGCATCAAATATGACTTTTTTACAATGTTTTTTATTTTCTGTTTTTTTAATGCTCTTGTAAAATTTAGGTTTAATTTTAAATTGTTTCATTTCCTTCCCTGTGTAAGCCGGGTCGCAGACTTTATAAGCTGTTAGCAGAATTTGATATGTTTGCCAACAGCCTGGGTAAAACCACACTAATTAATGTATCACATTGTTACAGCTGCCCTGCCACAGAGTGAGACACAGTACAGTAGGGGACAAAGATTAAACTGCTCCAGGTGATCAATGTATCAACTCATGGTATGTATATATAAATACATATAGACTGTCACCTCTCCAGTCCATAATGAACACTGCTGTGAGGCTCATACACCTCAGCAACTGCTCCTCCTCTGCCTCGCCATTCTGTCAATCTCTGCACTGGCTTCCGTTACCTTTCAGAATCAAATTCAAATTAATGACACTGATTTTCAAAGCACTTCATTACTCTGCCCCACCCTACATCTCTGAACTCATCTCTATATACTCACCCAACCGCTTACTACGCTTCTCTACTGATCTGCTACTCAACTCTTCTCTCCTTACCTCCTCACCTTCCCGCATTCAAGACTTTGCAAGGGCTGCACCCCTCCTCTGGAACGCTCTCCCACGGTCTGTCCGACTTTCTCCCAACCTTTCTGCTTTCAAGAAATCTCTGAAAACGCACTTCTTTCGAGAAGCCTACCCTCACTCTGCTTAACTACCAAACGCAACACCACATACAGTACCACATTTCTCACCCACTTAATTAGATCTTGCCCACTCCCACACCTTGTGTATTACTCCCTTCCCTTTAGAGTGTAAGCTCTTTCTACATAGGGCCTTCCTCACCTTTTCTACTGGTATTGATTGTGATGTATGTAACGCCATATGTTCTATGTATATTAACATGTGATTTAGTCGTATAATCACATTTACTTTACAGTGCTGCGCAATATGTTGGCGCTTTATAAATACATGTTAAAAATAATATGTGTACCCAATTAACTCCTGCTATGATATTGGCAGAATACTTTTGATTGGGCTCCTTTGAAGGCACCCAAACATTGTTCATTATAAGCGCTGAATCATCAGATACAGGTAGAATTCTATTGTTTCTGTCTGTATATCTGACGATTCAGCTCTACACGTGTGTATTGAAATGAATGATCTTTTCCTGGAATGATCTTTTCCCGGAAAGATCATAATCATAGCTTGTATGGCCACCTTAAGAGGGTAACCCTTGCTTATGAAAGTGTGTACCTAAGAGGTGTACTCCTCTGGCGTGTGTACTTAAAGGGGTTGTTCACCTATAAATATTAACTATTTATTTTTTTATTCAGCAGCTCTCCAGTTTGCAATTTCAGCAATCTGGTTGCTGGGGTGTAAGTTATCCTAGCAACCATGCATTGATTTGAACAAGAGACTGGAATATAAATAGGAGAGGCCTGAATAGAAAGATGAGTCATCAAAAGTAGCAATAACAATAAATGTGTAGCCTTACAGAGTATTTGATTTTAGATGGGGTCAGCGACCCCCATTTGAAAGCTGAAAAAGAAGAAGAAGGCAAATAATCCAATTTTTTTAAATTTTGGGCAGTCTCCCTTTTAAAAGCCGCATATGCAGGTGGCGGGGGAGGTTCTAGTCCACAGATTGAAACCAAGCTTCAGGTGATATTTACTCCAAGTAATATTGTTAAGCAGAGAGGTATATGACCTTTTATATTTTGATCACAGGTAAACAAGTGAAGGACCGCCGTATGGGGTTTACCTTGACGTGGTATGGTGGCTTATCAACTTTATGATCATAACTTTGTAACAAAAACCTGTTTTTCTTTTTTTAAATACATGCACTTGCATATTCATTGAATTATCTGAGACAGGGGATTATTGTACTTAAATATGTTTTTTATATGGCCTTAGGAGTGCACCCACACCACAACCCTCTTTTTTGTAAAAGAAGAAGAAGGCAAATAATCCAAAAACTAAAGGAAAAGTTGCTTATTCACTCTATAACATACTAAAAGTTAACTTAAAGGTGAACCACCCCTTTAAAGAGAGCTAACCTGCTGTCAGACTGTGTGTATCTAAAAGGGTAACCCCTGCTGCAACAAATCTCTGCTTCTCAGTTTCCCATGCGATTGTGCAATTGCTAAAGGCACCAACCTTCCACTTAAACTGTCGTCAGACTGTTTCCATCCTATTCCCTAAGGCGTGCGATGTACTGCAGAGACTTGGAAGGTCTTGTCCCAGGAGAGAAAAGCCGGATCCTGTTGCTCTTAATGAAGATGATCCCACCTGAGTCGGTGAGGATTCCCGGTGGCAGTTTATGAGACACAGCGCTCCTAACCTGGCAGTGGGAAGATTGCTTTCCCTTCCGCCCACACAAGCTGGTGAAATTACATCTTTTTATCTCAGATCCACCCGTCATAAGAGCAGTCCTGCTGAGCACACCTTGCCTCCGCCCTTTGCTTGCAACTAGGAAGGAGACACCTCTCCCTGTCCTCACCCTGGCACACAGTCACTATTTACCATCA
This sequence comes from Xenopus laevis, assembly GCF_017654675.1. Taxonomy (NCBI): domain Eukaryota; kingdom Metazoa; phylum Chordata; class Amphibia; order Anura; family Pipidae; genus Xenopus; species Xenopus laevis. The sequence continues at coordinate 13,706,782 of NC_054383.1, forward strand.
GAGTTATCAGATCACGTGAAAAATCAGGGGCACGTCTAGTAGATGCAGGTAACTGGGCTGAGCTTACTTCAAGCTGATCTCAGTCAACTTAAATACAGAAAGTGTGGCCCTTCTACTTGGATTTTCTATAAATGTCCTTGATTTCTGACTTTATACTTAGGTCTGTACTCGTGCTGAACTATGGTGTTGGAACTATGGCAGGTTTTGCTAGTCCTGTATAGTCTCACCAATCATTTCCCTTCTTCCCAGTACAGGTATGGAATCATTATCCGGAAACCCAATTCAAAGGTAAAGAGCCACACTCACACCAATCACTGTTTGAAGTCACAGGTGCACGCTGTCTCCTCTCTGCAAAGGGTTCTCACTTCAATCCATTATCCGGAAACCCGTTATCCAGAGTGCTCAGAATGACAGAAAGGTTTTCTCCCACAGACTCCATGGGGGCAGTTGTCCAGAATACAAAAGTAAGGGGGTACATGCAGAATGATAACCACCAATATACCCTGCCTGCACATAAATATGAATTATACACCACATGGCAGGGTGTTGGAAATGTGTCTGGGGATTTTTGTGGATAACAAACTGTGTAATTCAAGGTAGTATTATTCAGTGGCTAATAAAGCAAACAAAGTTCTGTCTTGCATAAAAAAGGTAACTAACTTGAGGGAAGAAAACATAATTTTGCCTCTTTATAGGTCCCTGGTAAGGCCTCATCTGGAGTATGCAGTGCAGTTTGGGGCTCTGGTTCTTAAGAAGGATAGAAATGAGCTGGAGGTTAGTGGGATGGAAGACTTAAATTATCAGGGTAAATTGTCAAGGTTGGGGTTGTTTTCTCTGGAAAAGAGACACTTGCGAGGGGACATAATTACACTTTACAAACACATTAGAGGACATTATAGACAAATAGCAAGGGATCTCTTTATCCCATAAAAAAGATTAATGCACAGGGTCGGAGTGGGCCAGCGGGACACTGGGAAAAAAATCATGTGGGCCCTGCTGATGAAGACCAGATCCTGCTGAAGCCCTGGGTGCTGCCTCCTGACTTCCCCAGCCCTCATCACGTCCGCAAAAAGAGATACCAAGGTACCCAAAAAGGTAAGCACTGGGGGAGAGGGGGGTTTATGGTGCCAGGCAGATCTTATGGCTAGTGTGTGTGTGTGTGGGGGGGGGGGAGGTTGTCTGTAGCAAGAAATGCTAGTCAGTGGCATAAAGGGCAAATAAGGTCTTGAGCTGTATTAAAAGGGGCATAGATTCACAGCAGGATTAGGTTATTCTTCCACTGGTAAGGCCCCATATAGAATATGCCGTATAGTTTTGGTCTCCATCACTCAAACAGGACATTATTGTATTAGAGAGGGTACAGAGAAGGGCAACTAAGCTGGTAAAAGGTATGGAAAATCTTAGCTATGAGGAAAAACTGGCCAAATTGGGGATGTTCGCACTGGAGAAGAGGTGCTTAAGGGGTGATATGATAACTATGTATAAATATATAAGGGGATCATATAATAATCTCTCTAATGCTTTATTTACCAGCAGACAAGAGGTCACCCATTCCAAATACAATAAAAGGAGGTTCTGTCTTAATATTGGGAAGGGGTTTGTTACAGTGAGAGCTGTGAAGATGTGGAATTGTCTCCCTGAATCAGTGGTACAGGCTGATACATTAGATAGGTATGAGAAGGGGTTGGATGGTGTTTAGCAATTGAGGGAATACAGGGATATGGGAGTTCGCTCATAGTACAAGTTGATCCAGGGACTAGTCCCATTGCCATTTTGGAATTTTTCCCCTCTGAGGCAAATTGGAGAGGCTTCAGATGGGGTTTGTGCCTTCCTCTGGATCAACTGGCAGTTAGGCAGGTTATATATAGACTTGAACTGGACTGGACATGTGTCTTTTTTCAACATAACTTACTATATTACTGTGTTACCTTTTCTTACTGTTAATATTCCTTAATAAAAAAAATGTTTTTATTAGCTTATTAGCACTGGCTTCAGCAGTGTTTCACCATAGCGGAACCTTGGGAACACTAGAAATAACTCGAAAGCTGTTTGTTCGAGGCGTATAATGCCCAATCATATCATCACATACAGGCAAGACCCGACATGCCAGGTTATTAATTTTGATCAACCAGCATCCATACCTGCTAGTATTTGTACTGAGCCTTGTGTGCAAATTCTAAGAAATGCCTTAGCTTTTGTCAAGCTACAACTGGCAGCACCCAATGAAAACGAAAGACTGGCAAGGGATTCTGGGAGTTGTAGTGCAATAACAAGGATTATATATACTTAATAAGACTAAGTTATGGAGTGTATTTTGCCTGAGGCCTGTAGACAGAAGAAAAAAGAACTATTTGTTAAGATAGACAATGCATTGCCTGTGTATCGCTCGTATTGCCTTTCTATGGGAAACAAAGTACAATACCTGTCATTGTGCTACAGAATGGGCAGAATATGGCAGTTCTGTAGAATGGTGCCAACGAAGAGAAACAACATCTGCTCAGTGTTTATTATAGATTCTTTGACAATCAGACTTTTACTGAAACTGAAACAATGACCTTTTAATCTTATCCCTGCAAGCCCCTCCTGATATACCTTACTTATCCTAATTAATCCAGATTCCTGGAAGAACAGGGAGTCATTTAATAATAGTAAAACAATTTCCAACGGGTCTTTTACCCCCTAGCAGCCAATCACCAGGTTGTGTTTACTAGTTACTTGTTTGAAACCACCTGATTGGTTGTTGGACATGTCACCAACTTTGTGATTTTTAGTACATTACCCAACATGCTCTAAAGGGGTTGTTCACCTTTAAATGATCTTTTAGTATGATGTAGAGCAGGGATCCCCAACCTTTTGAACCTGTGAGCAACATTCAAAAGTAAAAGGAGTTGGGGAGCATGAAAAATGTTCTTGGGGTGCCAAATAAGTGCTGTGATTGGCCATTTGATAGCCCCTAACTGGATTGTCAACCTACATTGAGGCTCTGTTTAGCACTGCACCTGGTTTTTATAAAACCAAAACTCGTCTCCGAGCCTGGAATTCAAAAATAAGCACCTGCTTTGAGGCCACTTGGAGCAACATCCAAGAGGTTAGAGAGCAACATGTTACTCACGAGCTACTGGTTGGGGATCACTGATGTAGAGAGTGATATTCTGAGACAATTTGCAATTGTTTTTTATTTTGTATTATTTTAGGGGTTTGCGTTATTTAGCTTTTCATTCAGCAGCACTCCAGTTTGCAATTTCAGCAATCAGGTTGTTAGGGTCCAAATTATCTAGCAGCCATGCATTGATTTGAATAAGAGACTGGAATATGAATAGGAGAGGCCTGAATAGAAAGATGAGTAATAAAAAGTAGCAATAACAATACATTTGTAGAATTAGCATTGGGATCAGTGATTGTCAAAAAAAAGAAAAAATGAAGACCAATAAAAAAGTTTCTTAGAATTAGCCATTCTATAACGTACCAAAAGTTAACGTATGTTGATGTAATTTCTATATAGGCATCCAATAGGATAGAGCTTGGGGTGGAAGCTATAGGGGAGCAGTACATAGGTGCCCATGTATAAAATAAATGAATGAATAGTCCTGTCAAGGCTCATTACATTAGGGAGAGGCAGAGTTTTTTATGGTGGTGCTTCGGCCTAACGTTCTGCTTGGAGTGAGCTACTGGTAGCAGTAAACAGTTTGGGACATCACTCATCGGAGTCTCAAAGCTAAATTTATCTCTGTGCTGTCAGATGGAGGCAGATGAAAGATGATCAGGGCAGCTAATCTCGTGTTGTGATGCCAAACGCCAGCCAGTTCTGCTTGTTTGTTTATAGGAGAAATCTCATTGTGCGGGTCCGTGTGCCAGGCAGCCTCTCAGTGTTTCAGGGGCTTTAAAAAATACAGGGCTTGATACAAACAAAGAGCAATATGCTGCGTTACCCTGAAATCTAGTGTAGTTCAGTGTAGGGCTCCTGCCATGCAGCATCTGGCGCAGCTTGGGTTAAATGCATAAACGGTGTCCAGGCTAAAGCAAGCATTTTTCTTATTGTATTGGCATGTGAATAATGTTACTGTTCTGTTGCATGGCATCATAAATGGCATTAGTCAGTTAGGCTTTAGAGGCAACTCACTAAGGGTATTTTGGAATAACAAGCAGGACCAGGCTGGCAGAGATACCAGGGTTCCCAGTGACATCATTATTTTATAGTCTCTCTCTCTCGCTGACAGTTTGTGTATATACAAATGCTACTTCTCCCTTTATCAGCTCTATGTGTGTTTAGCAGTGTCTCTCCTTTCCCACAAATTATTTGTACTGCAAGTGCCTTACTCCTTAAAGTAGTAGTACTGTTAGAATACAAGTAATTAGGGGTCATTAAAACTGACGGCAGGGTGCAATGTACAAAATACAGACGCAAGCCTCCATGTTTTCGCACTTTGCCCCCTGCCCAGCTGTCAGAGCCTCTGGACACAGGTGATTGTGCTACAGAATGGAACGCTTGTGCCTGTGCTTACTGCATTCATTTTACCTGCACTCGGCAGAATAGTATTAATGAGGGGAGGGCAGAGGGAAGAAAAGCAAGCATCCCCGCTCCCAACCCCTACCTGTCCCATAATATGCATGTCATTCAGATGTACAAGCTAGAGAGCTGCGGCGGATGCAGGGTGCTAATGAGCTCTATCCTATGCTCTTTTGCACCTGCCTTGGCTGTGCCCTTGACCTTGAGCTAGACCTTTAGTCCAATGTGAGGTGCTACGGAAACAAATGCTCAGCGTCAGGCCTCAGGGCCCCCCCACACCATCCACCGGGCCCCCCCAGCCACAAAGTCCTCTCTATACTGCTTATTGGCCACCCCCCGTGACACCCTGCTGTCTGTGTTTTAAAGGAGAACTAAAGCCTAGAAATAAATATGGCTAAAAATGCCATATTTTATATACTGAACTTATTGCACCAGCCCAAGGTTTCAGCTTGTCAATAGCAGCAATGATCCAGGACTTCAAGCTTGTCACAGGGGGTCACCATCTTGGAAAGTGTCTGTGACACTCACATGCTCAGTGGGTTCAGTAAGCTTAGGGCTCGTCACTAATTATCCAGCAGAAAATGAGCTTCCCCTGTAATATAAGCTGATGCTACAGGGCTGATTATTTAATTCTGATGCTAATTGCACTGGTTTCTGTGCTGCAATGTAGTAATTATCTGTATTAATTACTAATCAACCTTATATTGTGACATTTCTATTCTATGTGTACTGTATATTGTGAGTGGGTCCCTAAGCTCAGTAAGTGACAGCAGCATAGAGCATGTGCAGTGAATCAGCAGAAAAGAAGATGGGGAGCTACTGGGGCATCTTTGGAGACACAGATCTTTACAGCTAAAGGGTTGTGGTTGCCTTGGGCTGGTACAGAAGCCCAAAACATAATGTACAACATTTCTAGCTACTTCTTTAGTTACACTCTAGTTCTCCTTTAAAGTGGGGTTAAGAGAGGGAGCGCAGGGAGCAGGTCTGGGCCGGTGGGGCCCAAAAGAGCCAGGGCCCACCGGGTTTTTTCCCAGTGTCCTACCAGACCAATCCAACCCTGCAAGTGCTTCTTAAATAAGAACTAGGGGGCCTGATTTTGCTTGGGACTGCAGCCAATGTCCTATAACACACAGCAGGATCTACTACCCTGTGTCCTGGCTTGGACTGGCAAATTGTGGGTTCTGGGAGGGGGCTGCTGTAAGATGCCATAGACAGTCAATATTTAGTGGGCTGATTGGGACTCTTTGGGCCTCTGTGTACTTGGCATGCCAGGGCATTTCTTGACTACCAGTCCAGTCCAGACCTACCTGTACCTTTATGTAGCTCATTGGGCTGCTGCAAGTAGTATAACAACAGGCCCTAGTCAAAAGCCCTCTATACCCTACTTAATATCATAGCTGGGAGGGTAAATAGAAGACGCAGCAGAAAACTACAGAAGGTATATTGGTAAGGAGGATGGTTCCCTGAAGACTAATCTGAAATGTAAGTTAAGTAATGTATGGGATACCCTATAATCACTATATAAATAAAAATATATGTACATGTGATTGCACATAATATTATTAGTAACTTGAAGTTAATTGCCTTTGATCCTACGCTGGTGCGAATTCCTGTAACAACTGAGTTTTGACCCCAAAGTCACTTAATCTCTTTGTGTCCCTGCATATTTGGTGAGCACATGATGGCTGGTCTGAGTCCCATGAGAAAAAATCCCTTTGTACATTAAACTATTTTCCAATCTCACCAATAGAGCAGCTCTGCCATTTTTGATTGTTTCACCTACGTCTCCCAACTATAGCCAAAGCCTGTTGGGAATTGTAGGTCACCAAGGAGCTGAAGGGGCGCAGTTTAAATATTCCTTAAACTCAGTGCTTCTTGGATAACACAAGAAGCACTGAGTAATTATTACATAAGACAATATTATTATAATATTTGCATATTTAGTAATAAGGACATTTATATTTTTCAAAGGGACTGCCTGTGAGCTTAGCCAATTGCTCTGCTGCAATAACTAGTTGTAGATCTGTGCAGTACTTACCTCTATTCAGCACTGTAGTTATTGCTTCTTCTCCATCCAGGGTGGGACGGTCTTCTCCTGCTTGTCCAGTCACAATCCCAGTTACCTTCAGCCCCTAAAAAGAGTTTCTCATTTCCCCATTGTTATTCAACCCTCTAGAAGTCTAAACTGTCATTATAGGCTCCCCCCTTCCCTGTGCCCCCTTATGATCTCTGCAGTCCGGACCCTACCTTACTCTCTTATCCCTGCTGCTTGTCTACCTCTGGGTGCTGATCCCCTTCTCCTGAGCAGGTCACATGCAGTCAGCTTCTATAAATGGGATTTGAAACTCTGCTAAGAGGAATCTGACCCCAGAGCTACAGTAACCAGCCTGCAAATGTTCAGGAGGTTTGTAACTAAGGGGAGAAAACACAGTCAAACATATTTGGCTGGCAGGGAAAATAAGAGCAAGGAGCAGGTTGTTAGAAGGGCAGAAGATTAAGTATAGTGAGAATTCACAGGTGATACAACACCAACAGAACAGAGTAGTTGTCTCACATTGATAGAGTACAGACACAAGGACCTAATGTATTTGTCTGCAACTGCCAGCATGTAACTCCTAAGGAGGGGTGCAGGAGTAAGAAAGATCAATAACAGCAGTAGTTATAGTAGCAGACTCTGGGAAGGGAGTGTGACTGTGGGATAGCAGGTATAGTAGGGAGAGATGATGCCTATAGTAGCAGTGGGATAATAGTCTCTGGGAAGGGACTGTGGCTGGAATAGCAGGTATAGTAGGGAGATTAGGGATGTAGCGAACCGCCGATAATGTGTTCGCGAACGCCGTTCGCGAACACCGGCAAAAAATGCGAACAGTTCGCGAACAGTTCGCGAACTTCGAACATCCGAAAATCGTTCGATTCGAACGATCGAAGGATTTTAATCGTTCGATCGAACGATTTTCGTTCGAATCGAACGAAAATCGTTCGATTTTAGCGACCAAATGGTCGAACGATTTTGACGCGAACGCCTATTGGCGAACGTCGCGCGACGTTCGCGAACTTGCGGCGGACGCGAACAGCCGATGTTCGTGCGAACAAGTTCGCCGCAGAACAGTCCGCGACATCCCTAAGGGAGATATGGTGCCTATAGTAACAGTGGGATAATAGTCTCTGGGAAGGGAGTGTGACTGTGGGATAGCAGGTATAGTAGGGAGAGATAGTGCCTATAGTAACAGTGGGATAATAGTCTCTGGGAAGGGAGTGTGACTGTGGGATAGCAGGTATAGTAGGGAGATATGGTGCCTATAGTAACAGTGGGATAATAGTCTCTGGGAAGGGAGTGTGACTGTGGTATAGCAGGTATAGTAGGGAGAGATGGTGTCTATAGTAACAGTGGGATAATAGTCTCTGGGAAGGGAGTGTGACTGTGGGATAGCAGGTATAGTAGGGAGAGATGGTGTCTATAGTAACAATGGATAATAGTCTCTGGGAAGGGAGTGTGGCTGTGGGATAGCAGGTATAGTAGGGAGAGATGGTGTCTATAGTAACAGTGGATAATAGTCTCTGGGAAGGGAGTGTGACTGTGGTATAGCAGGTATAGTAGGGAGAGATGGTGCCTATAGTAACAGTGGATAATAGTCTCTGGGAAGGGAGTGTGACTGTGGTATAGCAGGTATAGTAGGGAGAGATGGTGTCTATAGTAACAGTGGGATAATAGTCTCTGGGAAGGGAGTGTGGCTGTGGGATAGCAGGTATAGTAGGGAGAGATGATGTCTATAGTAACAGTGGATAATAGTCTCTGGGAAGGGAGTGTGACTGTGGTATAGCAGGTATAGTAGGGAGAGATGGTGCCTATAGTAACAGTGGATAATAGTCTCTGGGAAGGGAGTGTGACTGTGGGATAGCAGGTATAGTAGGGAGATATGGTGCCTATAGTAACAGTGGGATAATAGTCTCTGGGAAGGGAGTGTGACTGTGGGATAGCAGGTATAGTAGGGAGAGATGGTGTCTATAGTAACAGTAGATAATAGTCTCTGGGAAGGGAGTGTGACTGTGGTATAGCAGGTATAGTAGGGAGAGATGGTGCCTATAGTAACAGTGGATAATAGTCTCTGGGAAGGGAGTGTGACTGTGGGATAGCAGGTATAGTAGGGAGAGATGGTGTCTATAGTAACAGTGGATAATAGTCTCTGGGAAGGGAGTGTGACTGTGGGATAGCAGGTATAGTAGGGAGAGATGGTGCCTATAGTAACCGTTGGATAACAGTCTCTGGGAAGGGACTGTGGCTATTGGATAGCAGGTTTAGTAGGGGGAGATGGTGCCTATAGCAACAGTGGATAATAGTCTCTGGGAAGGGACTGTGCCTGTTGAACAGCAGGTATAGTAGGGAGAGAGGTTTTCTATAGTAGCAGTGGGATAATAGTCTCTAGGAAGGAACTGTGGCTGTGGGATAGCAGGTATAGTAGGGAGAGACTGTGCCTATTGTAGCAAAGGGATGATAGCCACTTGGAAGTTTGGGATGTTTGTGGACTCTTGGCTAGGCCCACAGGCCAGAATCCATTGTAAAATGTACAAAAAAAATGTTTACACTGTGTGTTAAATGTGAGTTGATATTATGTATGTTTATATGTTCATTCAGCAATCCTCAAGTAGTTGTGAAACGTCAGCTCCTACTATGCCTCCTGCTGGCTAGTTTTATATATTTAATAAAACCACAGGAGGGCTATGGGAATAGATAAGGACAAACATAATCCAAGGAAGTAGGGAATTTCTTTTCTATACCATACTACAAGTTAGTGTGTGTCCATGTCTGTTATGTGACATCCTAGGGTTTTGGACAGGTTATAGGACAGGTTCACACCCACGTCTGCCAGACTCACACACTCAGAGGGAGAGAAAATTCCCAGGCAGATTTTCAGCAATGATGCACAAACATTTACCATGTAGTGGTGCAAATATCAATAGTCCTTCAGGGACCACATTGTGGTAAATAATGATTTACTACAAAGTAGTGTATGGAGCCTGGTGATCAGAGAAATACCTTGAAGCAGCTCTGTCCAACTGTTTCCAGTTATTCACTATACATTATGCTTGGGGACCAAATTTCAATACAGGTATGGGATCCATTATCTGAAAACCCATTATCCAGAAAGCTTCAAATTACAGGAAGGTCATCTCCCATAGACTATATTTTGATCAAATAATTCCAAGTTTTAAAACATTTTTCCTTTTTCTCTATAATAATAAAACAATGCCCTCTACTTGATCCCAATTAAGATATAATTAATGTTTATATCATTTTTTAGTAGCCTTAAAGTATGGAGATCCAGATTAGATAAAGATCCCTTATCCAGAAACCCTAGGTCCCAAGCATTTCAGATCCCATACGTGTAAAATGATGATGATGTAAATAAATGTAGTCCAATGGAGCTCTTAAGCAGGGGCATAAAAATCCCTTGGAGGGTCCACGGCCCCCCATTTGGACAGCCCTGCCTTGTAAGGTTGCATTCTAGCCTCTAGTTAAAAAAAAGGCATTTCACTGAATTGCAAATATAAGCTGGCCAGGTAAGGGTACACCCTGTTTGCAGTGGTTCTGTTCAATAATGCAGAGACTGTGCAGGTCCACTCAGAGCTTAACACACCCCTTAATTAATGTATATCTAAGAAAGCTCAGAGCTCTATATCTTGGCTGCACTGTATAAATCATACAGTAACATATAACAGTTAGCCTAGAGTTGTATTGGGTTGTTTCCCCTTCCTGCTCTCATGGAATTCTTCAGTGCACCTGAACTGTTAGGGGCTATTCAGTCAGGCAGCCAGGGACACTATCCCCCCACAAACCTCTATGTCAGACCTTGTATGTTACTGCCATCTACTGACCAAAATGCAAAATATGTCTAATTATATACAAATTACACTTCACCACCTTATAGGTTTAGAAACAGCCTATGCACGTAGTTTGTCTCTGGGCATAAGATACAGGGAATAGATACTGTAATAATTAATAAACAAATCAATTGACGATATTGGAAATACTATTATTTTATACTAGTTTTTAATGATAAAGGAAATGTTTCCTTTTAAAACAAATCCTCTAATTATAAGAGTGTTGAGCAATATCTCCAACGGAAAGCCTTTTGGTAGCCTCCCCAAACACATATATCACCCCCCCTCCTTTTCCCTGCAGCCGAAAAAACTTTTGCAGTGGGACCTGATATGGGTTATTGTGATCAGGGTGTTGTTATTATGTGGAGTTGGAGTCCCCCAAACATTGTTTGTGTGGGCAACTTACATAGAATAAAATATATAGCAGGTTTATTGGGATCCAATGGAGTTGACCCTGGTTTATACCTGAGGAATAAGACTGTAATGTCCTTTGAGTCCAGGAATGGAGTAACTTTGTGGTCACGACGTTTGCACCAGGTCTTGTAACCCATAGCAACCAACTAGATGTTTGCTTTAAAAGGATAAACCTTTTGTTTCAATTTATGGGCTACATGCACCAAGGCTGGACTGAAATTTCTACAGACAGCTGGGGGCCTTGTATCCTGTGTCCTATACTATGTAGGGCTGCTGTACAGGGGAATTATTGCTGCAAACAGTCTGAAATTATATTTATTTGCTCTTTAGAAATTACTTTTCCTCTAACGAAAAACCCCCTCAGATATTTTCATATAGTAAAGCCCCCTCTTCCGTCCTATACGGCCCAGAGCAATGGCTGGGGCAGCCAGTTAGTACTCCTAAAACAAGTATGAAGATTTGGTGTGAACTCTGGTTTCCAGCTCTGTATTATATTTGTGTTTTGGGGTTCAGACACAAATAGTGGAATGAAGATGATGTATAGTCTAGAGTCTGGCCAATAAAAAATGCTGTCTGATGCCAATAATTACAAATAGGGGAAAAAGACAAAAACACAGGCAGGCACCAGAGTTTGGAAGAGACTCCTTATTAGAACCAGGAAGTAGCAAAAATAAACAAGGAACCAGGAAGAAGTTCATCTTCTCATTTACTATAACAAAAGCCATAGATTTTCCATCTGAATGAAAACAGGCCAAAAGTATATTCAGCACCGACCCTAATCATTTAGGTTATGTTGAAAATAAATAAAAATAACATTTCATCCTAACAACGTAACAGTAGTATCGCCAACGCTGTCTGACCAGAGCGAGGCTTGAAACGCAAATGTCCCGCCCGCTTTTCCGTAGCAGCCAAATTCTTCTGGTGGCGCTGGCTTGGTCTCTCTGTACGCGGCAAAACATTCAAAACTCCTTTGGGAGGTGCAGGGCCGGTGTTTGGAACCATGTCCAGCCGGAGATCGGCTGCTGCCTCCGAGTCGGAGGATCCCGAGGGGAATATGAATGGAGGCGATTATGAGTCCACCGACGGGGACGATCTCAGCCGCAGGCAAATACGGCAGCGGTACTGGGACCTTATACGGAACGTACAACGTGAGTCCTACCGGGTGGGCAGAGATTTCAGCTTGACTGTGCCAGATGCACCTGTTCAATGGGATAATTGTGCCCTCCATTCCCCCAAGGCTCTTTAATTTGTCTAATCTATATATCTAATTATCTGTCTGTCCTATCTCTCTGTAATTTTGTCTATCTATCTATCATCTATTATCGATCGATCTATCGATCTATAATTTAGCTATCATCTATCTATCTATCTATCTATCTATCTATCTATCTATCTATCTATCTATCTATCTATCTATCTCCCCAAACTCCCAGCACTCACGATAAATATCCTCTCGTTGCCTGGGTGCACGCCTCATGAAACTTCATACGATCCTCTCCAGAAGAAGCCGCACTACTCAGGACTTATTGTAAAGTAATACATTTATTGAACACACTAACGTTTCGGCTGCAACATCAGCCTTTGTCAAAGTTACACACATTAAAAAAATTACCCTTAAATACCCATGCTATGGCGCGAAAATATCACAAATCAAATCAAATCATATTTGTGATATTTTCGCGCCATAGCGTGGGTATTTAAGGGTAATTTTTTTAATGTGTGTAACTTTGACAAAGGCTGATGTTGCAGCCGAAACGTTAGTGTGTTCAATAAATGTATTACTTTACAATAAGTCCTGAGTAGTGCGGCTTCTCCTGGAGAGGATTATATATATATATATATATATATATATATATATATATATATATATATATATATATATATATATATATATATATCTTTCTCTCGCCCATGCTATCTATTTGAAATCTCCCTATCTCTCCATATAATATTTCTGTATATATCTATATCTCTCTTTCTCTCGCTCATTCTATATATCTGTCTGTCTATCCATCTAATTATCTGTCTGTCCTCTCTCTCTCTCTCTCTCTCTCTCTCTCTCTCTCTCTCTCTCTCTCATTCTGCCTATTTATCTTTCACTCTGTCATGTACCTTTTCCGTTGCCTGCCCCTAGTCTGGGCCCTTCACTGGGTGCTGGTTCTTAAGCGCTCCCCAAAGTCATCAAGTAAGCGACCTGGCCCTGAACCCAAGCATGTTATATACATTGAGAGACTGTGGGTAATATCACACATGCCAGCAGAGATCTTCATCTAATACAATATACTATAGATACAGGTACTTTTCTGCAGATATACATGTGTGTACCTATAAATGCAATCATTACATAAATGATTAAATAAAAACGAATGAAGCACAATCTGCACAATCCCATCACTACTAACACCATCCTGAATGCACAGAAAACTCTCTAAAATCCTCCCGTTTTGGGAATGACTAGGGGTGCACACCAAACCAAGGGTTCAGTTTTGGCCAAATCTGCCCAGAATCCTAAATAACCTACCCAAACTCTTGATATGTTATACAATGACCTTATTGCACGAGGCTAAAGTTTCAGCTTGTCAATATCAGCAATGATCCAGGACTTCAAACTTGTCACAGGGGGTCACCATCTTGGAAAGTGTCTGTGACACACATGCTCAGTGGGCTCTGATTGGCTGTTGAGAAGCTAAGCTTAGGGCTCGTCACTAATTATCCAGCAGAAAATGAGCTTCCCCTGTAATATAAGCTGATGCTACAGGTTTGCTGATTATTAAATTCTGATGCTAATTGCACTGGTTTCTGTGCTGCCATGTAGTAATTATCTGTATTAATCACTAATCAGCCTTATATTGTGACATTTCTATTCTATGTGTACTGTATATTGTGAGTGGGTCCCTAAGCTCAGTAAGTGACAGCAGCACAGAGCATGTGCAGTGAATCAGCAGAAAAGAAGATGGGGAGCTACTGGGGCATCTTTGGAGACACAGATCTTTACTGCTAAAGGTCTGTGGTTGCCTTGGGCTGGTACAGAAGCACAAAACATCATGTACAACATTTCTAGCTACTTCTTTAGTTACGCTTTAGTTCTCCTTTAAATTGACCTGTCTCAAGAAACTGTCCTTCACCAAGGGACCGTTAATGTGCGGTGTTAGATGCGTAACTCCCCATATTGCCACTGTGTCTAACCAATAATACTGTGGCAAAGTGGGTGCTGGCGGGTAAAGCAAATCACTTTAGGAGCAGTCTCTCTTAGTAAATGCTTTTTATTTCTTTGCAGAGAACCGTGAGGAAATGCTGAGCTCCAGGACTGATAAACTGACAGAAGCCCTGCAGGAGGCCAATAAAATCTTTGCAGGAGGCAAGTGATGGGGGGGGGGGGGGGGGCAAGACTTGTAAATGGATTTTCTAATTCTTCGCTATAAATACAGACCCTTTTACTGGGGAGATTACTCTTTTACTCGGTTTTGGGGGTTTTCACTGCTTTGGAACAATGTTCATTTTATTTACATTTTTTAATTCTTCTCTTTACAGGCTTTAATATTCCTCATTCCTAAAACCACATTCTTAGTGGGAGATCTTTAGGGATTCATAGGTGGAGCAACCCACATAATTAACAACTGTCATTTTTTTTTTTGCATAATTAGTGTCCCGTGCCAGAGAAGCGGCACTTGATGCCCAGTTACTGGTTCTGGCTTCTAGCCTTGGCAAGGAGAAAGCCAGTCAGCTTCATGCTGATATGACTGTGTTTGACCCAACGTCATTTACAGCAGATCTGGTAAGTTGCATGTTCAAATCCACACGCTTCTTTATATGACGCAGTCGATTATTATAATACGACCTGCAAACATGGTAAATTAGAATTGCTGTAAATCTCCCAGATAAAGTCAATTATCTGTACATGTATGCTGGCCTGCCAATGGCAACAGATATCCATATACACGTATGGGACCTAATATCCGGAATGCTCGGGACCTGGGGTTTTCCTGATAAGGGATCTTTGTATCTCCATACATTGTCTACTTAAAATTAATTTAAACATTCAATAAACCCAATAGGCTGGTTTTGCTTCCAATAAGGATTAATTATACTTAGTTGGGATGAAGTACAAGCTACTGTTTTATTATTACAGAGAAAAAAAAAATCAAGTTTAAAAATCTGAATTATTTGATTAAAATCGAGTCTATGGGAGATGGCTTTCTCGTAATTAGGAGCTTTCTGGATAAAGGGTTTCCAGATAACGTATCCCATATCTCTACTATGGGTATCAGTCAGTCCCCATCCTCCTCTTAATGTGGTTTTATGTGGAAAATAAAACTGCGGGCCAGTCAACTACACAACCCATTGCCCTCCATCTTACCTCTACCCATGCGCTTTCCTTTTCCTCTGTAGCTTTTTTATTGTAAAGGAGTGGTTCACCTTTAAGTTAACTTTTAGGTAGATTTATTATGATTCGAGTTGGGTTTTCCACGAAAATTTGAGTTTTCAAGTTATTTTTTTGTTGTTGTTGTCAAAACTCGTATTTTCGGGTTAAAAAACTTAAATTTTCTGAGATTTCTTATACTCCGACCCTTCAAATAAATTGAATCTGAAAATCCACCATCCAAAGCCTGTCAAGCTCATGTAGGTGTCAATGGCTGAGGTCTCTTGAACCATTTGAAGATGTTAATAGCCTTCACCATGTGCAATTTTTGCCCAATAAACTGGAATGATGCGAACTTATTGAGTTTTTTCTCTAGTTTTCGGGTTTCGCAACTTGATTTCGCAGAATCAAGTTTTTTCTTCAGTAAGACACCATTCTAGTTGTGAGTTCATTTGAGTTCATTCAAGATATTAAAAACATTCAACCTTTGATAAATAACCCCCTTAGTATGTTATCGAATGTCCTGTTCTAAGCAACTTTTCAATTGGTCTTCATTGGTCTTTTAATAGTTTTTTTTTTTTTCCCCTTTTTCTTCTGACTCTTTCCAACTTTCAAATTGGCCCCATCTTTTTATTACTCCTCTTTCTATTCAGGCCTCTCCTGTTCGTATTCCAGTCTCTTGTTCAAATCTATGAATGGTTGCTAGGGTCATTTGGACCCTAGCAACCAGATGGCTAAAATTGCAAACTGGAGAGCTGCTGAATTAAAAAAAAAAAAAGATAAGTAACTCAAAAACCACAAATAATAAAAAATTAAAACCAAATGCAAATTGTCTCAGAATATCACTCTCTACATCATACTTAAAAGTTAACTGGTGAACAACCCCTTTCAAATTAAAATTATAGATAATTTAGATATTATGATACTTTTCATCCATTTGTTTTTTTAATTATCTTTTTTAGAGGCTGAAGTTCTAAAGTTTAATGGGGGAGTAAAGAAACCAGTCTTGTGTTTCCGTAGCTCTCGTTCATGGGCTTAAATCGTATGGAATCCCCAGGACACAATTCTGCGAATGAAAGCGACGACGAGGGTTATGCCGGGGGATACCTGCCCACTGATGCTTGGCAGAAACTCGGGTCAGAAGCAGAAAATTACTTAAAGAGAACGCCAACCTTTCATTTTATGTGAGTTCTGGGCTGATTTGTTTGTGTTTATTTACACTGCACTGATAATGCGAGATCTGTCTGTGCTACTGGTGCGTCAACCTTTTCTATGTTGTGGTTACTCAGGTTGGGGTCATTTAAGACCGAACCTCCAGTTGTCAAACAACGCATCGAACGTCAGAAGAGGTCTAATAAAACCGAGGAGAAAGGAGTAATGCCAGCACAGGTATGTGATCTAATCAACACCCTAATTAACGCACTACTATGAACTTTTTAAAGGAGAACTAAAGCCTAACTAAAGAAGTAGCTAGAAATGTTGTACATAATGTTTTTGGGTTCTGTACCAGCCCAAGGCAACCACAGCCTTTTAGCAGTAAAGATCTGTGTCTCCATAGATGCCCCAGTAGCTCTCCATCTTCTTTTCTGCTGATTCACTGCACATACTCTGTGCTGCTGTCACTTACTGAGCTTAGGGACCCACTCACAATATACAGTACACATAGAATAGAAATGTCACAATATAAGGCTGATTAGTAATTAATACAGATAATTACTACATGGCAGCACAGAAACCAGTGCAATTAGCATCAGAATTTAATAATCAGCAAACCTGTAGCATCATCTTATATTACAGGGGAAGCTCATTTTCTGCTGGATAATTAGTGACGAGCCCTAAGCTTAGCTTCTCAACAGCCAATCAGAGCCCACTGAGCATGTGAGTGTCACAGACACTTTCCAAGATGGTGACCCCCTGTGACAAGTATGAAGTCCTGGATCATTGCTGCTATTGACAAGCTAAAACTTTAGCCTCGTGCAATAAGTGTGTTATGTAGAATATTCATTTTTAGGGTTTACTTCTCCTTTAAATGTTTTACAGAAACTTAAATTTGTATGGTAGCAACAAGCTATACAGTTACTTGGCAGTGCCAGTAGACTGTGAGTTACGCTTTACTCCTAAGCCTTTGGCTCATGTGTTTAATGTTTGGTGTGTAGCTGAAGAAAATGGAAGAATCCCACCAAGAAGCCACAGAGAAAGAGGTGGAACGGATTCTGGGATACTTGCAGACATTCTTCAGAGATGAACGTAAGTGAAGATCCTTTATATCAGTGCAGGGGGAGTGATTGCAAGTGCTGTGAGCCTTTTTTCCCCATAATGCATCAGGGCCCATTATACACATGTAGACTTATAGTAGTAATAATATATATTTAGTGTCTCTTTGCTCGTATGCATTCTAAAGAAGGGTTGTAGTGGCTGGGGGATATATGATTGGTGCCCTGGGTGGGGTGTCAAATTCCACCCACTATGGTACTGTATTTATCTGGTTAAAGGGGTGGCCCACCTTTAAAGGGACAGTTCAGTGTAAAAATAAAAACTGGGTAAATAGGCTGTGCAAAATAAAAAATATTTTTAATCTAGTTAGTTATTAAAAAATGTAATGTATAAAGTCTGGAGTGACTGGATGTGTACCATAATAGCCAGAACACTACTTCCTGCTTTGCAGCTCTCTAACTCTGAGTTAGTCAGTGACTTTAAGTAACATGGGCCATAACTGTTCAGTGAGTTTGCAATTGATCCTCAGCATTCAGCTCAGATTCAAAAGCAACAGTTATGACCCATGTGCCCCCCCCTTCATGTCACTGATTGGTTACCCTGGTTACCAGGCAATAACCAATCAGTGGAAACCAAGAGAGCTGAAAAGCAGGAAGTAGTGTTCTGGCTATTATGTTAGACACCCAGTCACTCCATCACAAAACAGTTTCCCCAGTGTCATTTATTGGGACTTCAAAATGGTTATCTTTCCTACGAGTCCTATGGCAAATCAACATACAAGGGAAAATGTTATAGGTTAATCTATTTGAATTTTCTGCTCAAGTGCCGGTTCCAGCTCACCCTTAAGGATTGTTGGTCCGGGTGCAACATGCCCCGGACCCCTCACGTGTTCGCTGGAATCGGCTCCCCAAATGGATGAAAGTATGAGATCTTACCCGGACTTCGTTGTGACCCAGGTGCAGCCGCCCTGAGTCCGTCGCTAAGGGAAGACGCAATGTTGCACACACGAGTTCTAGGCAACGCACTCTTCGGATCACCCAAGGAATCGCTTGGTCTTCAGATCATTGGTAAAAAACTTTGATTTTATTGAAGATTTAACATTTTAACAAACTGTGTAACCCTGCGCCATGAGGTCTGACGCGTTTCGTGTCACTGCACTTCATCAGAGACCTCATGGCGCAGGGTTACACAGTTTGTTAAAATGTTAAATCTTCAATAAAATCAAAGTTTTTTACCAATGATCTGAAGACCAAGCGATTCTTTGGGTGATCCGAAGAGTGCGTTGCCTAGAACTCTTGTGTGTGCATCCAGTCACTCCAGCCTTTGTACATTACATTTTTGACTAACTATATTGAAAACATTTTTTATTTTGCACAGCCTATCGGTTTACCCAGTTTTTATTTTTATGCTGAACAAATCCTTTTAGTTAACTTTTAGTATGTTATAGAATGGCCAGTTCTAAGCAAAATTTGCCTTCTTCTTCTGACTGCAGTTTCCAAATAGGGGGGTTACTGACCCCATCTAAAAACAAATGCTCTGTAAGGCTACACATGTATTGTTATTGCTACTTTTAATTAGTAAACTTTCTATTCAGGCAGCTTAGAGAAAGGCATTCAGTGTCGAGTGCAGTAGATAATGGGGTTAATTTACCCAGAAAAAAAGTGCCCCTAAGGCACGGAACTTTGCTTTGCTGTGATGTTTTTTTGCTAAATAAATACTTTTTAACTACATCAATTTACGGAGTGTGGTCTGGTATGTGCCTGCCCATCATTATCTATTTTCTATTCAGGCCTCTCCTATTCATATTCCAGTCTCTCATTCAAATCCGTGCATGGTTGCTAGGGTAATTTGGACCCTAGCAACTAGATTGCTGAAAATGCAAACTGGAGAGCTGCTGAATAATAAAAAAAAAAGATAAATAAGTCAAAAACGACATAATAAAAAATTAAAACCAATTGCAAAAAGGAGAGCTGCTGAATAAAAAGCTAAATAATCCCAAAATCACAAATAAATAATGCAAACCAATTGCAAATTGTCTCAGAATATCACTCCCTACATCATACAAAAAGCTAATATAAAGGCGAACCACTCTTTAAAAGAAAAAGTTTAGATATTATGTTTCTTAATTATCTGCTTTATAGACTGAAGTTCTATAAATAAATATTGTATGTGTATTTATATAAGTACATACGTTTCCCTTATTTCTTCTTCAGCGGAAACCCCTATTTCTTTTTTTGACTTTGTCATTGATCCAAACTCCTTTGCACGAACAGTAGAGAACATCTTTCACGTCTCATTTATTATAAGGGTGAGTATATCATGTATATGTGTGTGTGTGTGTGTATACCCTTTTCACTGGTTGGGGTTCTTGCCTCCCATCTTGGACTTTCTTCCTTGGGCTCTAGAAGCATTTGGAGCAGGTTTTCAAACTGTCCATTGTTTCCACTAGAGCTTTCAGGCTATTGCCATTGTGTTCAGTGATTTTGGGTTATTTGGCGCTGCCTATGATTTACTTAAACACATGGACATGCCATTGCTCTATTAGTATCTCCTAGTATCTAATGGATATACAGCAGAATGACGGAATGATTTTATACGTTTAATATGACACGCAATCTGACCTTCTTCTAGGACGGCTTTGCTAGAATAAAGCTCGATCAGGACAAACTGCCGATCATAGGTAAGTGTCTTTATATACAGTACTGTGTTAATGGATTGGCACAAAGTATTATAAGGTCTTCGGACAGTGCTGTAAAAATTGTTTTGCATCTAGTAAGGTCTAGGATCCATTTTTAGGAAACCCGTTATCCAGAAAGCCCTGAATTACAGGAAAGCCACCTTCCATAGACTCCATTTTGCTCATATAATTACAATGATTTTCTCTGCAATAATAAAACAATACCTTGTACTTGATCCAAAGTAAGATATAATATTGGAGGCAAAACCAGCCTATTAGATTTATTTAGTGTTGATATGGTATTTTAGTTGGTTTATGGTATGGAGCTCCAAATTACAGAAGGACCCCTTGTCCAGAAAACCCCAGGTCCTGAGCAGGTTCTTACCCTGATAAAAGCTCAATATGAATGGCAGATAATACAGTATGCTTCCCAGTTGGGCTGACTCCCTGCGCGTGTTTTTTATTCTTCGCAGAACCAATTGCTCAGGAAAATGAAGGCAATATCGACAAAGATAATCAGCCGAGGTATCAGGGAGTCGTGTCCCTTAGCCACCAAGACTGGAAGGTAAAAATATCATAACTTCCCCCTTCCTTCTCTTACAGTTAATTACACCCTGGAAAGTTTATTTTTTTTTATTTTTTTATTAATTCTCACCAACTTTTTATTTCCATTCAGGAAATCGTAGAGACATTTGAAATATCTGAACCGATGATCCCCCCACCAGTGTAACCTTAATATGTAAGTATAATATGTGTATGTACAGGTTTGCAGCCTTAGTCATAGTGTTACGCCTATGCAATAGTAAGGAAAAATGAATGCATTAGAAGGCCACAGAGAAACCTCTGTATAAACAAACCCCTCCCCCCTTCTCTCCACATTTATAATGAAATCCTCCCTATCCAGCAGTACATCACCTGTGCCATAACACAAGACTGCGTTTAGCATCACTCAATTCTCTGTGCTTCATGTTTATATTTATCCTTCAGTGATATTCTTACCCTTTCATTCATTTCCCTTTTTTATCTCTCTTTTTTTTAGGTTTGCAAGAAGTTTTTATATTTTACTTTTTTTTTTCTATTTTTTACCTTGGACGTTTGAGCTGAATGTTTTATATGTGTAAATTCTTGTACATACCTAGAAATCCAATTTAAGCCATGGCGGCCTTCTCTTAACTGGCAATTAACAGAGCATGTGCAGTGAATCAGCAGAAAAGAAGATGGGGAGCTACTGGGGCATCTTTGGAGACACAGATCTTTACTGCTAAAGGGCTGTGGTTGCCTTGGGCTGGTATAGAAGCACAAAACATAATGTACAACATTTCTAGCTACTTCTTTAGGTAGGCTTTAGTTCTCCTTTTAAAATCACACTTACCCAGGGTACTTTCCTGCACTACAGAAGTCTTCAGAAAAATGCATCACATGTGCTAAGTGTGAACTCACGCAGACAGGCCTGGATGGGATTGGATAGGTCCTGGCATTTCAAGCACACAGAGGTCCATACAGCCCCACCAGCCCAATAAATATATGGCATCTTCTAGCAGCTCCTCTGGCATTTGCCGGAATCCATAAATTGCCAGTCCGGGCCTGCGTGCAGAGGATATCCTGGGACAAGATTGTGGTGGCCCGCTCTGCAGCAAACTATACAAGGCTGGTTTTGCTAAAGATCGGAGATGATACAAGAACACAGACACAGGCCCCTGTTTTATACATGTCTGTGACCTCATTATTTCAATATTATCCGACCCAAGAGCAAGAAAAGTTGCACAGCACTGACCCAGATCAAGAGCACGTGTCTCCAGTGCTGCTGGATTTTACCACCGTGGCATTTTATAGTAGATTTAAATTTCTTTTTATATATTTTTCTTTGGATATTTCGCGGATATGTCCTTTAATGTATCCATTACTTGTGGCACAACTTTAGTTCTTGACTTCATAGTCCATAAATTAATGTTTGTGGATGTCTCTCTGGAAGCAGGAATGACCATCTTTAAATGCGTAAATAAACACTTTTGATTATCAGATTAAAAACCAGTCGCTTTCCAGTTCACTTTTGCTGCTTATGTGGGAAGGCGATGGTCCCAGACTTGTGTATAAGGGGTTTCATGTACTTTATTTGCATTGGGTCATTTGTTTTAAAGGGGAGGTTCACCCGTGTTTTAGTATGTTATAGAATTGCTCATTCTAAGCAACTTTTCAATTGGCCTTTATTTTTTATAAAATGCACTGTAAGGCTACACATTTATAATTATTGCTACTTTTTATTACTCGTCTTTCTATTCGGGCCTTTACTATTCATGTTTCAGTCTCTTATGCAAATCAATGCATGGTTGCTAGGGTAATTTGGACCATAGCAACTAGATTGCTGAAATTGCAAACTGGAGAGCTGCTGAATAAAAAGCTAAATAACTCAAAAACCACAAATAATAAAAAATGAAAACTAATTTCAAATTGTCTCAGAATATCACTCTTTACATCATATTAAAAATGTATTTAAAGGTGAATAACTCCTTTCACCCAATCAGC
Source organism: Xenopus laevis (assembly GCF_017654675.1). Lineage (NCBI taxonomy): Eukaryota > Metazoa > Chordata > Amphibia > Anura > Pipidae > Xenopus > Xenopus laevis. The sequence goes on from NC_054383.1 coordinate 13,729,357, forward strand.
TGAATACAGAATCCTCCACAAAATTAAGCCAAACACCTTGCTTGCATCTCATTGGCAGCTGGCATTTTTAGCCCATGATTTAGTGCTCTTGTGGGTACGAAACGCGTAGGGCAGATGGAAATGCAAGTATATTTTTTTTAACTTTGACAAATAAAGATGTGTTTTTTTGTTAACTAAAATATTTTGGTCCTGTGGATCCGTTTGAGTGCTGAACAACCCTACTCTTTTTTTGAATATTCCATTCTGGGGCACCTTGTTTCTCCTACCATTGTGAGTTGCCATTTTTACCCAATATAGTAAGAAGTGTTTTGTTTATGGATGTATTTGCTTTGTTTATGGATACACTTCACATTATTCCAGTCTTTGAAAAGCCAACGTTTTATCCCCACGAATAGGATCACCCATTGATCCACCAAAAGCTGGTTGGCCTAATCTCTCCCAAATGGTGACCCACTACCCTCCAGAATGTAAATGGTTCCGACAGCACCTCCAAGTGTATCCTTAAAGGAGAAGGAAAGTCATCCTGCACTTGGGGGTGCCAAATGTTAGGCACCCCCAAGTGATTGTATTGACTTACCTGAAACCCCGGGCCAGTGCTCCTATCGGCAGAAAACTGCACTGCCCCGGCTTCTTCTTTCTTCAAATTGCCCGGGGCAAACGCATGCGAAGTTGAAAGAAATAGCCAATTTTCGATTTTCGTTCTACTGCGCAACCGCAAGAGGAAGACGGAAGAGGATCGCTCCGTGGTGCTCACTGGAATAACCTCGGCTGGTGCAGTTTTCTGCTGATAGCACCGGGTCTGGGTTTCAGTTAACTAAATACATTCACTTGGGGGTGCCTAACATTTGGAACCCCCTTGACAGCGGCAAAGCCATGTCTCCTCTCCTGAAGTCCCGAAAAGCCGAAATGTGGAAGTGCTGAAATGTGGAAGTGCCGAACAGCCAAAGTCCCAAAGTGCCTCAAAGACCCAAAGTCACGAAAACAGCCAAAACTGAAGTCTTGAAGCCGTGAAAAGACCCAAAGTCTTGAAAACAGCCAAAATGTAAGACCTGAAGGGATCCTGTCATTGGAAAACGTTTTTTTTTTTTCAAAACACATCAGTTAATAGTGCTACTCCAGCAGAATTCTGCACTGAAATCCATTTCTCAAAAGAGCAAACAGATTTTTTTTATATTCAATTTTGAAATCTAACATGGGGCTAGACATTTTGTCAATTTCCCAGCTGCCCCAGGTCATGTGACCTGTGCCTGCACTTTAGGAGAGAAATGCTTTCTGGCAGGCTGCTGTTTTTCCTTCTCAATGTAACTGAATGTGTCTCAGTGAGACATGGGTTTTCCTATTGTGTTGTTCTTAGATCTACCAGGCAGCTGTTATCTTGTGTTAGGGAGCTGCTATCTGGTTACCTTCCCATTGTTCTGTTGTTAGGCTGCTGGGGGGGAAAAGGGAGGGGGTGATATCACTCCAACTTGCAGTATAGCAGTAAAGAGTGATTGAAGTTTATCAGAGCACAAGTCACATGACTTGGGGCAGCTGGGAAATTGACAAAATATCTAGCCCCATGTCAGATTTCAAAATTGAATATAAAAAAATCTGTTTTCTCTTTTGAGAAATGGATTTCAGTGCAGAATTCTGCTGGAGCAGCACTATTAACTGATTCATTTTGAAAAAAAATGTTTTCCCCATGACAGTATCCCTTAAAGTCTCAAAAACAGCCAAAATTGAAGTCCGGAAGTGTGAAAAGACCCGAAGTCTAAAAAACAGCCAAAATTGAAGTCCTGAAGTGGCGAAAAGGCCCGAAGTCATAAAAACAACTAAAATTGAAAATGACCCAAAGTCACTAAAGGAGGTGAAGTTGAAGTCCTGAAGCCACAAGTTCAATTCCTCTGAATACCAATTTGGGTTTTTTCCATATTTTTAATCCCCTGACCACCAATGTATTATTGTATGTATAGGCCCCTGCCACCAATGTTTTTTTTTTAAAAAAAAAAATTCTCTTATTAAACTTGTAAGGGGGGCCCTGACCACCAATTTTAAAAAAAAAACTTTTATGGGGGGCCCTGGCGCCACAGTTTTTTTAAGTTATAGGGGGGCCCTGACCAGCAATAGCTTTTTATAACTTGTGTGTGTGGGGGAGGGGGGGTTCCCTTTTTTTAGTGCTGAGGTCTGTGTGGTCTTTTAACTGTGGAGTGGGTGGGATCTGGGGTGGGGCTTGTGGGCAGGGCCAGTGATTTATAATGGCGGCCGTGGACATGGTTGGAAGGGACTGTCAAGGGGGCACTGCAGTGAGGAGCAAGGATATAAAAGTGCAATTCTTGGGTCATGAAAGGGGGGTGAGGCTTGTGGGCGGGGTTTAAATATAGTGGGTGTGGCTAGGGTGGATGACAAACATTTTTTTTTATTGGGGGGGAGAATCACCATTCTACTTGTTGTGGGGTCTGATAACTTGAATGTATAGGGGCCCCATGATGATTCCAGATGAGACTCCAGGACCTTTAGCAATTGTCTCTGAGCGCCCATTGGTTTCTTGTGACTCCTCTCTAGCGTTTGTTGCCAGCAGAGGGCGCCTTTGAGCCCTGAAGGTTTGGGTATTGGGAGCGCGCTTGTGGCCCCTCAGCCCGGGGAAAAGAGCAGTAAGGGCAATGTATTCCATTTTGGAGTATAGAGGGCCAAAGATGGAGGCATCCTGCGGGTACTGCCGGGTAGCCGGGGGCAAAGCGTCTGACGGTGAGCACAAAGCTACTCTCATTATATAATACTTCCTCGCGGTTTATAGAATCACACCACAATGATATCTTGTTTGACAAACACGCCTTAAATGATTGCGAACTAATGAACCGAAGCTAGGAGGTATGTTGTGTGCCTGAGCTGTAGCCCTCAATTAATATGGCGCTCGGCACGGATTCCCTTACACAGTATGGCGTCCCCATTGGTCGGTGCCCTTATCTAAGATGGCGGCTAAATGGAATAGTAAGCCTCCTGGACTAAAGATGGCGCAGGGCGCGGTCTCAGTCGAGCAGGGAGCGCGCTTGCCTGTCAGAGTGACGAGCTTGGGTAGGGAGGAAGATGGCGTCCGCCGGCGGGGGTGCCCTGAGTATCTTGGAGTACTTTGGTGGGGAAGATGGAAACCGGTGCGGATACTGTAAGAGCGAGGCTAGCAACATGTCACACGGTAAGATCCTCGGCTCGGGATTGGTCCCTGGTTTGTATAGACCAGGAGGGCATTTGCCCAGAGTCCTCCAGCCTCACAGGGTTTCTCCTACTCTATAGACTGGGAGTAGATAAATATACAGAAGTCTTATATTATCCTATAACTATTGTCATTGGGCAAAGCATGTAGACATATAATGATCCATACTTTAAGTGCAGAGCCCACAGATGTCCATCATTCAGCTCCCCAGTCTCTACAAACCCCCCATGTCTCCACAACTCTCCTAATGTTTCTGTCTCCACAACTCTCCTCAAGTCAGCCCCATTGCATGCTGGGTATTGTAGTCTTATATTAAACTTGTCAGTCCGCAAATTGCTGAACAAAAACTACATTACCCAACATGCATTGGGAGACAAGGCTTGGCACATGTACAAACCAGCCAAAGGTCCAAGAAGTAGCCCAAATACGTACCTTGGCTAGTTTGTGCTTTTTAAAACCTGCCTGGGCTTTAAAGGGGACATTCACCCTAAGAAATAATTCCAAATTCTTTATGATCATGTTAACTGAGCAGCATAAACTTTACTTACTGCCCCACCTCTGTGCCTCAGGAAAAGGGCAGTTATTTGATTGACAGTTCAATTATTTAAATACCTTTATAACAGGTATGGATGTTTTAAAGGACAATTTAAGTTAAACTAAAGAAGTAGCTAGAAATGTTGTACATTATGTTTTGGGCTTTTGTTCCAGCCTCAGACAACCAAAGACCTTTAGCAGTAAAGATCTGTGTCTCCAAAGATGCCCCAGTAGCTCCCCATCTTTTTTTCTGCTGATTCACTGCACATGCTCTGTGCTGCTGTCACTAACTGAGCTTAGGGACCCACTCACAATATACAGTACACAGAATAGAAATGTCACAATATAAGACTGATTAGTAATTAATACAGATAATTACAACATGGCAGCACAGAAACCAGTGCAATTAGCATCAGAATTTAATAATCAGCCCTGTAGCATCAGCTTATATTACAGGGGAAGCTCATTTTCTGCTGGATAATTAGTGACGAGCCCTAAGTTTAGCTTCTCAACAGCCAATCAGAGCCCACTGAGCATGTGAGTGTCACAGACACTTTCCAAGATGGTGACCCCCTGTGACAAGTTTGAAGTCCTGGATCATTGCTGCTATTGAGAAAATTAAACTTAGGCTGGTGCAATAAGTTCAGTATATAAAACATTGCATTTTTAGCCCTATTCATTTTTAGGGTTTAGTTCTCCTTTAATGAAAAAAAAGAATTTGTGTTTCATGTTTAATCTGCAAAGGACTTTATGCAGCCTTTTGTGTTTAGGTGACAGGTCCACTTTAAATTAGTAGCCCAATTTGGCTAGAAAACCTCCAACCTGGCCACTACAAAGGCAGGGTGCAAAAAACTTTTCTGGCTTTAAAAACAAGAGTGCTGACCGTAACAACCACAGAAACACTTATCAACTGAAGCCCTCTAGTGGCTGGAGGTAAACACACCACACATGTCTCCCTGCCATCTGAGAGTAATAATGTAACCATGGCAGAGGGCTGCACTTTGAGTAACTTTTATATTGATGAGACCCCAAGTATTTATCATGCTGTGTAAAAAGTGGGGTTAATCATTGGCTGTGATGTTGCCCAAAGCAACCAGTCAGCAATTAGATTTCAGCAGTCAGAAGACAAAAGCAAGATCTGATTGGTTGCTATGATAAGCATTAATATGTTTCACTCTTCACTTTTTACACAGTATGATAAATAGACCCCCAAAAGTGTGCCAGGGACACCCTCTCTTCTGGCTGCAGCTAGGGTTGCCTCCGGGCCAGTATTTTACTTGCCTCGCCGGTAAAAATGCTGCTCGGTCACAATGTTATTAAAGGGTACCTGTCGCCCTAAGAAATAATTCCAAATTATTTTTTATCATGTTAGTTGAGCAAAATAAAACTTCAGTACATTTATTATTTACATTTTGTTTCCTTCAGTCTTGGTATTACACAATCACACAAGCAGGCAGGAGCCATTTTGTGGACACTGTTATTAAGATAAGTTGTATAAATCTTGTGTATGCACCCGAATGGGGGACCTAATCCCCATACACATTGCCCTACACAATTGCAGAGCGTGAGCAGTGACATCTAGTAAGTGCTGAATGGAAAGTGAAAGTAATTAACTGCCCCACCTCTATTCCTCAGGCATAGAAGCGGGGGCAGGTAATATTTGATTGACAGCTGAGATATTTAAACTCCCTTATAACAGGTATGGATGCTTTAGTGAAAAAAACAATTTGGGTTCCATGTTTAATTTGCAAATTACTTTTGTTATACAGATTTTTATGTGTAGGTGACAGGTCCACTTTATAATAGGGAAAAAACATAAAAATATAGGATGGCCAGTATTTTTTTTTTCCAGAAAAGATGGTAACCTTAGCTGCAGCCCTGAGCATTGGAGATGGACACTTTGTGATCGGGTTACCATGGAAAGCTTCTTTTCTTGCAGGGGTCATGGTCATTATGGGGACTACCATAGGAGAAGCCCTTTGTGAGATGGGTTACCATGGAACATGATTTGCCCACTATGGGACTAACTCAGGGAGATCCTTGGCTAGAGGGTGTCAAGGAAGGGGTTATGATAAGAGGCGCTTTTTCTGGGGTAGAAGTGTTACTATACAGCTTTTCAGGTCTGGGTTACATGTCCCCTACGGGAATGGACTGACCCAACATGGAGCTACAGAGGGTGTTTTCTTGGCCAGAAAGTGTATTTCAGGGGTGGTTCCTTGGACTGCTGTAGGAGGTGACTTTAGTGTGGGGCCTGGTTACAAAGTCAGACTGACTGTCACATTCACCTTCATTTATGTGCTGCCACATGATCCTCAGCTGAGTCTCATGTAATACACTGTAGCAGACACCATCGGGAGGAAGCACGAAAAGCATTGTGGGTAATGAGTCTTGGCTTGAAGAGAGCTGACCTTTTCTACACTTTTTCTACAGTCAGAACATAGCTTAACATTTGCTGTATTCTACAACAATTTTCAGCTGTTTTCAGTTTTTGTGCAGTTTTTTTGCAGTTTTTTTTAACGGCTATCTGCTTGCTACTGCTTAAAGGGGTGGTTCACCTTTAAGTTAACTTTTATATTGTTATAGAATTGACAATTCTAAGTAGGGATGCACTGAATCCAGGATTCGGCCGGGATTTGGCCTTTTTCAGCAGGATTCGGATTTGGCCGAATGCAAATTAGGGACAGGGAGTGAAATCTCGTGACTTTTTGTCACAAAACAAGGAAGTAAAAAATGTTTTCCCCTTCCCACCCCTACAAATTAGGATTCGGTTTAGTATTCGGCCAAATCTTTCGTGAAGGATTCGGGGGTTCGGCCAAATCCAAAATAGTGGATTCGGTGCATCCCTAATTTTAATCAACTTTTTAATTGATCTTTATTATTATTTTTTTTTTTTTTTTATAATTTATGATTTATTTGCCTTCTTCTTACTCTTTCAAGCTTTCAAATGGGGGTCACTGACCCCATCTAAAAACAAATGTTCTTTACAGATACACATGTATTGTTATTGCTACTTTTTATTGCTCATCTTTCTTTTCAGGTCTCTCCTATTCATATTCCAGGTCTGGGTTACATGTCTCTTATTCAAATCAATGCATGGTCTGTCAAACAGACTGCTGAAACTGTGAACTGGAGAGCTGCTGAATAAAAAGCTAAATAACTCAAACTACAAATAATAAAAAGTGAAAACCAATTGCAAATTGTCTCAGAATATCCCTCTCTACATCATACTGCAAGTTAACTCAAAGGCAAACAACCCCTTTAAAGTGGTTGTTCACCTTTAAATTTAAATGTTGAGAGTGATAGGGCAGGGCTCCATGGACAATTCCGCAGCGATCTGATGCGCTGCGAAAGGTGATGCGCAGGCGTCATGTCGGATGCAACGGAAATAAGGTAAGTAATTCTATTGTCGGATTGTGTCGCAGCGTTGACGCGTCACTATCTGACAATAGAATCACTAACCTTATTACTGTCGCATCCGACGTGACGCCTGCGTTTTTGCGTGGCGGAATCGTCCGTGGAGTCCTGCCCATAATCTGAGACCATTTGCACCATACTTTGATTTGGAAAAGAGACTGGAATATGAATAGGAGAGAGACTGAATAGAAAGACGAGTAATAAAAAGTAGCAATAACAATACATTTGTAGCCTTACACAGCATTTGTTTTTTTCCAAAGGGGTCAGTGACCCCCATTAAAAAGCTGGAAAGAATCAGAAGACTAACATTTCAAAAGCTATAAAAAAATAAATAAATGAAGACCAATTGAAAAGTTGCTTAGAATTAGCCATTCTATAACCTACTAAAAGTTAACTAAAAGGTGAACCACCCCTTTCATGAAACAATAAAACACAGGCCCATCTGTAACATAATAAAGGCTAATTGAAAGGTGAACTTCCTTTTGGGTCATATCTAGTTGCTATAGTATCATTGTGATATATTAATGTTTATATGTAACTACTTGCTGCTTTCTTCCCAGGAATGTGGGCCCATACCCTGACTGTGCAAGACTACCAGGACCTCATAGACAGAGGATGTAGACGGTAAGACGAGGGGGTGGTGTAGCTGGAAAGGCTCCGGAATCCATCATTTTGCTTCTTTTAAGTTGTGTGTTGATTCCGCCCTCTGTTTCCTGCATTGTTACATGTGTCTCTCCTATCAGTAACTCATCTCTTTATAAACCCTAATACAGTCCTTTCCCCACCCTCCCATTTCCTGCCATGAAAAGTCATATTTTTGTGCTTAAATATACAGTTATTCTTTTCCTCGCAGCTGCTCGGCATGTCTGTTCCTGCACGTGGTTCCCTTTATGCGAGTGTGAGCAGTCTCTTGGTACTAACACGTCTGCCAGGGGCCAGCCAGATGGCCCTCTCATCATTAATTATGTAGCCAAGCACGTCGTTTTCTACGCAGACCAGCAACATTTGGGTCAGCACATATATAATGATATATCAGTCTGCAATATGTATTCTGAGAGTGCAATTGTGGACTCGCCCCTGAGCTGCAAAAAGTCACAGGGACAAAAAAGCCTGTAAAGCAACCATTGTGCCATGTCATGATGTTGAGAGGGAAAAGTATATCGGCTCTGTCCCGATTTACTCTCACTCTCTCCCCTGTTTCTGTCCCATAATTCTGTCTCATATCTGTCCTATTCTGTCTCATTTTAGGAGTGGAAAGTATGTGTATAAACCTCTTATGAACCAGACTTGCTGCCCCCAGTATACTATCAGGTAAGCAACTGCTTATTATTATTCTTGTATTTATATAACCCTGACATATTCTGCAGTCCTTTTACAGAGATTATACACCCTTCACATCAGTTTTAAGTTTTGCACCAATGTGTGTATTTGCATTTCTGCATATAAGAGGGAGCTACCATGCTTGTTCTAGACTTTAGAAGAACAGCAGCCCCCGGTGGACTTAAACTGATTCTACGTACTACGGATGTTTGTTAAAGGAGACATATTGTGTAAAAAATAAGAATGTACCAGTGTGTTATGCTTATTTAGATATAGAAGAATTGTGTTTAAAAAAAGTTTCAGGCTGATTTATTGAATATTTCTGCAAAAACCCTAATAATCCATCCCTTCTCTTCCACTTTTTGCTCCCTGAATTCCCAGGCTGTGCAGGGGAGCCGGTGGCACTCAGCTCACTGCACTGTAGGACAGGAACCAATCAGCAACTAGCAGGACCTGATAGGGAACTGAAGCCTGTCTGAGCTTGTGTGACTGCAGGGCTGTGATTGGCTGTCCCCCTCTTACTGTGCTTCTGGCAGGGACTGTTAGGACACGCCCATCCCTTATTTGAAACACTGGCAGGGACCAGAGACCATCTATAGGGAGCTCCAATAAAGGGGCTATTTCTAAAGATAATAATTTTTAGCACCATGTAAAAGCAACACTATATATTACTTATTATTGCCTTCAGAATTACGTTTTTTTAATTTATCCTATATGTCTCCTTTAAAAACATGTTTCTATGAAGGTTAGCATCCGTAACTCTTAAAGGAGTGGTTCACTTATAAATTAACTTTTAGTTAGCCAATTCTAAGCAAATTTACAATTGATCTTCATTATTTATTTAATTATATTCCTCTTTCTTCAGACTCTTCCCAGCTTTCAAATGGGGGTCACTGACCCCATTTAAAAAAAATGCTCTGTAAGTCCACACCTTTACTCATATTACTATTCAGACACTCCCCTAATGATATTCCTGTCTCTTATTCAAATCAATGCATGGTTGCTAGGTGTAAATTGGACCCTAGCAGCCAGATTGACGAAATTAAAAACTGGAGAGCTGCTAAATAACTCAAAGACCACACATTATAAAAATTTAAAAGCCAATGGCAAAGTGTTTCAGAATATCACTCTACATCATACTAGAAGGGAACTCAAAGGTGAACAACCCCTTTAAATATACACCACTGAATATAAAGAGCTACTAGAAACATTTATTTTCTTAGTATTGGGTTCCTTTCATTTATATAACTCCAGCCTATAATTTATATAATTTTGCTTGTAGGTTGTCCACCTCAAATTTCCATCCCACCAAGTCCCACAAGAAGGTGCTTAAGAAAGTGCTGAAATACCTCCATGTTGGGGAAGTGTCTCATTCCAAGGATGAAGGTAAGAGAGCCTCAACCTCTGGTTTGTGTGGCTCAGGCTAACTCAGTCTAACTGTACAAAGTGTATAGTATTCAGTATTACAAAAATAAAGCAGCCCCCTATAGACTTGACTGGAAATCTCTTGAAAAGGACCCATTTCACTGCCAGCTTAGAAAAGCCTGTCTGTTGGGCAAAAGCGGTCGGGAAAGGCTCAATGCACGGGCCAAAAAAGATAAAGTCGTACGAAACAAAGGTTCAAACTATTTTCAGATAGAAGATTTCTGTCGGCTAACAATAATATCTCTGCACGTATTGCCTATCTGACTATATCCATGTCACTACTATTTGTCAGACATAACGTTTGTACTATTGCTGTCTGTCAATTAATGACCAGAACATTTTCTGATTTGTTCTTTTTACTACTTTTTTTAATCTAAACAGTTAGTTGTAGGTCGGGTGATTGCAACACTTTCATTCATCGGACATAGGATTAAATCTGCATATCTATGGCCAGCATAAGCCATTTTGATCGTCTTGCATACAGCCACCTTAAGGGTAAAGTCACACCTGGAGATTCGGGGAGATTTAGTTGCCCGGCGACTAATCACCTCTTTTTTTTGGGCGACTAATCTCCCCAAAATGCTTCCGCGTGCTACAATTAAAAAACTCCTGCAGCATGGCACTTGCGGCGCTTCATTTTCCGAAGTCGCCTCAGATAGTTAACATAGTTTTTTCATTGTAGCAGGCGGAAGACAGGAGGAAACCGTTTGGGGAGATTAGTCGCCGGGCGACTAAATCTCCCCAAATCTCCAGGTGTGACATTACCCTAAAGGGATACAGTCATGGGAAAACATCTTTTTATCATAATGCATCAGTTAATAATTCTGCTCCAGCGGACTACTGCACTCCATTTTTCAAAAGAGCAAACTGATTTTTTTTTTTATATTTAATTTTGAATTCTGATATGGTGCTAGACATATTGTCAGTTTCCCAGGAGCCCACAGTCATGTTATGTATGTTCTAAAGTCACTCTTAACTAGGGATGCACCAAATCCACTATTTTGGAATCCTTCGCGAAAAATAAAGCTGAATACTAATTTGAATCCTAATTTGCATATGCAAATTAGGGGTGGGAAGGGGGTTACATTTTTACTTCCTTGTTTTTTTGACTAAAAGTCATGCAATTTTACTCCCCACCCCTAATTTGCATATGCAAATTTGAATTCAGATTCGGCCGAATCCTGCTAAAAAAGGCCGGATCCAGAACCGAATCCGGGATCCAGTGCATCCCTACTCTTAACTGCTGTACTGCAAATTTGAGTGATATCACCCCTCTACCTTCTCGCCCCCCCTCCCCAGCATCCTAACAACAGAACAATGGGAAGGTAACCAGATAGCAGCTCCCTAACACAAGATAACAGCTGTCTGGTAGATCTAATAACAGCACTCAATAGTAAAATCCAGGTCCCACTGAGACACATTCTGTTACATTGAGTAGGAGAAACAGCAGCCTGCCAGAAAGCAGTTCCATCCTAATGTGCTGGCTCTTTCTGAAAGCACATGACCAGGCAAAATGACCTGAGATGCACCTACATATTAAAAAAAAAATACACTTGTTGGTTCAGGAAGAAATTTTATATTGTAGAGTGAATTATTTGCAGTGTAAACTGTGTAATTTAGGCCTTAAAACATGACAGAATCCCTTTAATTTGGTGACTATCAAAGCTAATTACAGAATGGTTGATGTGCTTTACTGCACTGGTGCAAAAGTGCCATGCTTTCTAAGTTGGCCCCACTCACTCCCAAGGCAGGTACACTGACAGACTATAGCAAAGAATTTTGTGTGCACAATCTGGTCTGTAGGAAGCAACTTACCTATAAGAAACTTCTGCTTTGGCCTCTATTACATTTTTTTTTATTTTAACCATGAATTGATTAAATGGCACCTGCTACCCTAAAATAGTTTCTCCTACCAAAGGCGTGGGCTGATAGAGCCAAGTGCTCCCTCCCAATACGAGCAGCATAGCACTTACTAGGGGCATTTTTTGTAGAAAACAATAGCAAACAGAGCCCACAAGGGAAATTTTACTTTGCTCGATGCCCTTAAGCGTGCAACAACATTGCAGCTCTGACTTCCCATCACTAATACCTTTCAATACACTTTCTTTAATAACTGCTATGTAAAACTAATTAGCTTCCTTGTTAAATAATAAGGTACGTTTTCATCGGATTGGGGGCAGGCCAAGGGCCTTGTTTAGGGCTATTACAAATTTACTGGCAGCTACATTGCCAGTAAATTTGTAATACCGGCCCCAGCCTTGGCAGGTGTTTTACCAGCTATGCCGGTAAAATACCGGCAGGGTGGCAACCCTATTCGTGTCACACGAGCTGAACACAGCCGTCTCTATCACTGGGGAGTAGTAAGTACAGTGCTAAAGACAAGTATAAAAATATTTAATTTATAGGTAAGTCGTGAAAATAGTCCTGACCTAAAAATGCCAAAATGTATGCCACAGCTGTTTCTTTTTACATGAAAGTGCATTTTGTGTTTCTGATGTTTCTCTCTCTAAAGCAACTCATAGAAAACTGGGTTAAAAAGCGCCTGTGAAACTGTTTAAAACCCTGTATGTGGTTTATTTCTCAGGCACTTCAGGAGAACCAATGGATTCCCAGGCAGAGAGTCCTGTTTCCTGTAATGTTTCCATTCTGGACAAGTCTGAGATCCCAGAGGAGGAGCTGAAACCACTGAATATAGAGCAAGAGGAAACGGAGAAAGATCGAGAGTCTGACAAGCAGGAGGCAACTCATGTCAGCAGCCCCGGCCTGTGTGATAAGGAGGAACACTGCATACAGAGTGCTGAAGGGGAGACATGCAGTCATTCAAACCCCAAGCCAGGTTTGTGAGCAGTGTGATCGAATGGGAAACCTATCAAACAATGCTGATAGGCACTTGAGCCTGGTTTCTCTAAAGCTGGCCATACATATGGTGATGGGGAGGTCGCAAAATGAGCGAATCTTTCCCCAATATTCCCACCTTGAGGTGGCTGATATTGGGCTGATCTGATCATGGGCCCTAGGACCCAATGATCGGATCATTACGAGGTGAAAATGGGCGGTTGGATCGAGGATCGCATCAACGATCAAATGCTGTCCTCAATCTGACAGGATTTTTTTTTCTTTTAAAGGTAAGTTTTATTAGTAAACATTTAAAACAAAACCCAACGAAACAAGCCATATACATGACAGGGAGTCAAGCATGAGGTACAAGTTGACACACCAAGTAGTGTAACCGTTAAAGCTATAGGGGGGGGTTAATTGGACACACCAAGGAGTAGCGTATGTGCGTTGGGGTAAGAGGAACAATTTGCTCCACACTGGGACAAGGAATGACATTACTAACTTGTGTGGGGTGTATGGAAACTTCCCTAAATCAGGTCTCGCCAGAAAGAGGAGAATCCGGGTCAATATCACACCATGGACCCCAGACCTTGTCAATTTTGGTGGGTGAACTTCTAACTTTGCATATGAGTTTGAAGAGCAGGGCAGCATTGTTAACCAGCTGCATACAAGCTCTGAGGGAAGATGGAAAGTTACCCATCCAGTGCATCGCAACAGTTTTCTTTGCATAAAATAGTAAAATACCCAGTCTTAAAATGGTGTGTTTGGCAGGAATTACATCCTCTACGACCCCCGGGAGACAGACAGCTGGTGTTATTACCCTTGGGAAGTCCAGGTTATCCGCCAGGTAATTGATAACCTGGGTCCAGAAGTTAAAGATTTGCGGACATTCCCGCATCAAATGGAAAAAGTCAGGTTCCTGGCACATATGGCAGGCGTCATCAGGGGTTCAACCCATTTGCTTAAGTCAGATGGGAGTTACATAGAGATGGTGTATGGTCTCATATTGTATTATCCCATCAGTTAATAGTGCTACTCCAGCAGAATTCTGCACTGAAATCCATTTCTCAAAAGAGCAAACATTTTTTTTTTATATTCAATTTTGAAATCTGACATGGGGCTAGACATTGTGTCAGTTTCCCAGCTGCCCCCAGTCATGTGACTTGTGCTCTGATAAACTTCAGTCATTCTTTACTGCTGTACTGCAAGTTGGAGTGATATCACCCCCACCCTTGAAATACACGAGCCATAAATATCCTCTAAATTATATCCTTATAGGGGAAGGAAACCTAGTTGGCGCAAAAACCCTCCCCCCCCTCCCGTGTGTTGCCCACCCTCCCTCCTCCCCCCTGGCCTACCCGTCCTGCTGGGCAAATGCCCCTAACTTGTTACTTACCCTTCTGCGCAGGTCCAGTCCAGGGAGTTCACAGACATCTTCTTCCACGCGATCTTCTTCCTGCTTTGAATGGCGTTTTGGCGCATGCGCAGTAGGAGCATTTCGCCGGTACGGATCTACTGCGCATGCGCCTTAGATCGTACCGGCGAAATGCTCCTACTGCGCATGCGCCGTTCAAAGCAGGAAGAAGATCGCGTGGAAGAAGATGTCGTCTAGGTTTCCTTCCCCTTTATAAACGATGCTTAGTGATGTCATTGGTTATTATCACAGCTTAGTGATGTCATTTCTGTCACATGACTCACTGAAACTTGTGTATTATAATAAATAAAGTACCCCCTGGGGCAAATTCGGAGGATATTAGTTGTCAGCTCAGAGTTCTATGACCTCTATATATGGTTAAGGAACGCCGCTGTAACTTGTATTTTACAAGAGGGGGTACCTTATTCACTATATTTTTTTGTATAATTGCAAATAGGAAAAGGTGCAGATGTAACCAAGCCACCCTGTAGAAAAGCCAAGGATATTCGGAAGGAGCGTCGCATGCAAAAACTCCTGCATCAACAAACTGACAAAGCCTCTTTGCCTGAACGTCCTTCCGCAAAGCCAACCTGTAAAGCCAAAGGCAGCAAGTCTGTAGAGGACTTTATCTCTGTGACCCCTCCAGAGAATGCCGCACACCACCTGGAGGTATGACTTTACTCGCTTCATGATTTATTTTAATTTTGCTTGCTACCTTCAGTGGCCACTTGCAGCTCCTCTCTGCGGGCCTGTAAAGTTGCTAAGCATTTACCAATAGCAACCAATCCGGCGTTGTAGACTCTTCAAAACTAACTGCTGATTGGTTGTTATTGGCAGCTGCACTTGTGCAGTTTAGCACCTATGTTTATAGTATTCATAAAGTATTAAAGGGGAAGTATACACATATGCACTTTTGTTGAAAATGAGCACTATAAGAAAAAACTACTGTATTTTCCTCCTTTTTCTCTACCTGTACTCTTTATCTCATGTGGTCAGCAGTTTGTTAGTTTGCAAACAGATAGAAATAATGATCTCTGTATCAACTACCTGCTCCCTTCTCAAAGATGTTGTTGTTTTCAAGCTTATAGATAAGGAGGAAATCATTATGCAGAGGCCTGATCTGTGGACTAGTTATTTGATTTCAATTACTGTTTCTTCCTTCCAGGCGAAATCTTTTGTCTCCGAGTCCTCAGTTTATGGTACCTCCAACTCCTCTGTTTTTAAAGAAACAGTAACACCAAAAAGTAATTTTAATATTGTGTATCAAAGTAATATTATATACTGTTGCTCTGCACTGGTAAAACCAGCCCATTGCTACATAGCAGCTTATTTATATAAATTATAGTGGTGTTTCTGAATCAAACACACAGCTTTTACCAGTGCAGGGCAACAGTATATTATATATTTTAAAACGCTTTTACATTTTGATGTTACTGTTCTTTTAATATACTAATTAGTATAATTAGTTTGCACCAAATCCAGGATTCGGGCTTTTTCAGCAGGATTGGGATTTGGCCGAATCCTTCTGCCCAGCCGAACTGAATCCAAATCAAAATTTGCATATGCAAATTAGGGGAGGGGAGGGAAATCGCGTGACTTTTTGTCAGAAAACAAGGAAGTAAAAACTCTTTTCCCCTTGCATATGCAAATTAGGGTTCAGTATTCGGCCAAATCTTTAGCGAAGGATTCAGGGGTTCGGCCGAATCCAAAACTGGATTCGGTGCATCCCTAATACTAATGTATTTTCCATGTTAAGTACACAACATACAAGGCATTTTATCACTGCCAAAGCTCAAAAATATAAACTACATCCTTTGGTAATTCTAAACTAAAATCAAAGTTAAACTAAATAAACCAAACACAATTGGAAAACCTAAAACAACTTATATATCACAAAGCACAAAGCTGTAGAATAGCTGCTGAATCGAATCCAAACTCAACTAAAGTATTGTTCTTAGAAACAGAATTCCTTCTGCCTTATCCTCCTTCATAGAAGTTCTGATTGGATTATTTTCAGTGCTTGTATTTAAAGTTATTAGGAGTCGGTAAGTTTTTAGTGACTTCAACCCAAAAATTGCTTCTGACTCTACAGCTCCTGCTTCCACAGCTGTTCTTAAAATAACCGGAAATTGGAAAGTGAATATGCTTTTAATTTAGTGCAAAACAGAACAGATATTTCTCAACTGAAAACAACATACAAAAAGTATGTTAAGCACAAGCCCCAAAATTAAGAGGTATACTCGGCCTTTAAAAAGGTGCTGTTGTTTTATCTGTGCACTATTCCCACCAGAGGGCGATGTGGGGCTGTAGATATTGCACTATAAATTCAGCTTTGATCAACTCTGTCCCTTTTTGGTGCTGCTGTCTGTGCTGTTAATGTTGCAACATGACTTTCTGTGTTTTCTTTATACTGAATTTTGAAACCTGCAGAGAGTGAAAAGCTGACGGCTCCCAGTGCTGTGTGATCTTTACAAGTCTTGTCCCATACTGAATCAATTTTAAGGGGGGGTGTTGCTTCTGCGGACCTTCAGCCCCTAACGTAGCAGGGGCCCTGTCTCGTTTGTTGTCACATCTAAGAAAAAATTGTAGATTTGTTGCTTGTACAGTCACCAAACACAAACATTAAAGTGAGACCATCTCTGGGTTTTCTCACATTAACAGCTTCTTCTGATGTTTTTCCTTTGCTCCAGTTCTTTTTTTTTTTCAAACTTATTCCAGGTTTAAAGGGAAAGTATGCAAAAAAAATTGTATCAGGGTTTGGTAATTTGTGGCCATGTTAAAAAAAAAAAAAATAATAAAAAAAAAAGTTGGAATTTTAGTTCAACCACTTATATTAAAGGGAAAATGTACCCCATTTCTCATGAGCTCATTCAGTTGGGTTTATGTAGAAATGATGCAAAAACACTGTTGAACTGCCAAAAAAAGATAATTTACCTATTGTTACACAGATACCTGATTTCACAGATTGAAATGAAACCATTTTAGTCTGTCTATGCTCTGCCTATGACCATCCTTAGTCTCACAGTTTAATGCAATTGCTCTCTCACCTTGTTCTTTGAAGTGATGGATTCTGGGACTTGGACGTTCTGGGCATGAGTATATACATAGCAGCAGTCAGTTATCGCCATCAGAAGGGTTGGTTCTGGGTTTCTGCAAATATGGCCTATGACCTGCTTCGTGGGCAATTAGTTTGCCGACCCTTGCATCACTGCTGTGCACTATCCATTATGGTAGAGTCCTGCATCGAGACGGGAACCTGCAGAATACCTGCAAAGTGGTTGCGTTTCGAGCAAAAAGTCCCCGATTCCTTGGCCATGCGGGCAGTCTGTGGATAACCTGGCTGGGTACCCAACAAAGGTTCGGCCTTGATCGCTCCCATCCACCCTTGTGGTTCTTCCAGTTTTTAAAGATTCAGCACTGAAGTGATGTCCCTTCCAGGCAAATGCGACATCACTTCCGATTTCGCTTATCTCCCAGGCCGGAAGGTTAGTTGGCCTATTGCGTGTCGGATAGTGGAAAAATGCCAGTCAAATTTGGGTTTGGCTTGCTGGTTTAGGTTGCGGGTACTGGTTGGCTACAGGTTTCAAAAAAATGGACCCACGCTCAACTCTACATTATGGTAAGCAAATGAAATTCAAAACCCAGAATCCATCACTTCTACACGTGTCACTGTGAGGGAGGGGTTGAATGACTCTGCCAGCCTAAAGGTGGCCATCCGCAAAGATATTTTGTACGATATTCAGTGTGTATGGCGAGATGAGCCATCCAATATCCGCAAAAGTCTTGGATATCGATCGGTCAAGTTGGAAAACTTTGATCAGGCACCTTTGTAGGCAACAAACATCAGCCGCTGTTTACTGCTGAATCGTCAGATACAGGTAGAATTCTATTGTTCCTACATATATATCTGACAGTTCAGCTCTGAATGTCTGTATTAAAAACGAATCGTGTATGGCCAAAGATGGGTGGGCAATTGGCCCGTTTGAGTCTGAGTCAGGCTATATAATATATTATATTGTTTTAGGCAGTTCAGACAGTGTTTATGTACCATTGTTTATATAAACATGGTTGAATGAACTTGTTTCATAAGGGGGGGGTATATTTTCCCTTTGTGTGTTAAAAAAAATTGAGCAGCACAGACAATCCGGTGACACCTTATTTTGTACAATGGGAATTTAGCTTTGCCTCGGGACATTTTGGGTTTTTGCGGTGGCTAGAAATAAGATAGGGCAAACGCTCTCCTCCCACACTCTTCATCGTGTCAGTAAGTGTTTCTGTCATGTTATGAAGACGAACTGTTATATTGTTAGATAAATCGCTGGTGATTGCAGCCATTATTAGGGCTGTTATTATGTCCCCTCCATTGGTAGACTGACAGCAGCACGAGACTCTTCAAACAAACAGGAAATGGGTGTTTTGTATAATTGGTCTTTTCTCGTGGTTGAGCTTTTCATTATAGGCCCAACTTTTTTTGGCCTTGGGCAAATCATTTCATTTCCTTTTGCCTCAAACCCCACGACTTTTACATCTGAAGAGCTGGGATTGAGTGTACTTGTAAACTGCTGTATTGTGCACAAACATCCAGTGTCTGGCTGGGTCTTCCAGGGCCAAGAATCGGACACCTTGGGTCCTCACACACAGCAATCAGATGTAGCTAGTGTAGGTCAACCGCCCCCTTCCGTGAGTGGTGTGCCGCATTCACCACCAGCTCCCTGATCTTTCCCATCCTGTCCCCCCACTTCTGATTCTGCTCATTGCTGTTGTTGTTTATATACTTACATAGTAAGTTAGGTTGAAAATAGACTAACACCCACCAAGTTCAACCTTTTAAGTATATATAACCTGCCTAACTGCCAGTTGATCCAGAGGAAGGCAAAAAAAAACAAACATTTGAAGCCTCTCCAATTTGCCTCGGAGGGGGAAGAAATTCCTTCCTCACTCCAAAATGGTAATCTGACCAGTCCCTGGATCAACTTCTACTATGATCTATCTTCCATAACCATGTTTCTAAACACCATCCAACCCCTTCTTAAAGCTATCTAATGTATCAGCCTGTACCACTGATTCAGGGAGAGAATGCCACCTCTTCACAACACTCACTGTAAAAAATCACTTCTGAGTAGTTAGACGGAACCTCTTTTCTTCTAATCGGAATGGGTGCCCTAGTGTCAGTTGGATAGACCTACTGGTAAATAAATCATTAGAGAGATTATTATGATCCCCTTGAGCACACCCTTCGACTTCTGGAGACTTCATAGATTGGCAGGTTGGCCGCAGGCATATAAATCATCATGGTGTGGGGGACTAGGTTGGATTAAGATGGGTTAGGATTGGCATGGGTTAAGGGTTTTTCACTTGTGCACATTGAGCGTCACTCAATTTTCACGTCACGTACATGCGAATATAGAGAGGGTGTCCTGTGCTCTGTGTACATGTATGTGCTGATTTGGTCCAGTGTGTGGGTGGCTGATTTGAGAAAATGTCCAGTCTCTCTTGATGGTGCATGGACCTTCAAGTTGACTTAACTAAAACAGCCAACAAAATACATACCACCGAGTTTTGTTCGTGGTGTATTTGATGATACACATGCTTTTATACACTTTTCATTGTGGGAAAAAACACCCACAGTTTTTGGGTGGAGTTCCCCTTTAAAAAATAAGAAAGCCGTACGTGTATACTTTGTTTCTGTGGCATGATTAATTGTTTATACCATCTGGAGCTTTCCAAATTTGTCACAATTATTTTTGGTCTTTTTTTTTTTAATTCTCTTACATTGTGTCCTGTAGGTCAGGCCGGGGGCTTCCCATCACTATAAAAGTTTCTGGGGGCGTGCATTTCAATCTTTTGAATTTGCACAAAAGACTCTAAGGTTTATTGGGTTACTGGGAATGTTGCAAACCATCATTGTCTGTGCTGCACTTGGTAGGAGACCGAAACAAAAAGAATTTAGACATACGCCACATTTACCCTTTTGAGTATACTTTCTCTTTAAAAAAACAAAACAAAACCCTGAGGTTTGTTTTATTGTGTGGGCCATTGTAGTGCGAATGGCAGTTCTTGTGTGGGAATCTCTGCTCTTTGCCTTTCTGTTGGATTTGACT
The DNA here is from genome assembly GCF_017654675.1 of Xenopus laevis. Taxonomy (NCBI): domain Eukaryota; kingdom Metazoa; phylum Chordata; class Amphibia; order Anura; family Pipidae; genus Xenopus; species Xenopus laevis. Next base: position 13,749,590 of record NC_054383.1, read on the forward strand.
TTGACTTGAATTTGCTTATACTTGCCATGACAATGTGGGATTCTATAACGTCTGTATCTTTCACTCCCTCTGAAGGTAAGACTTGTGAGGTCTTCTCCTCCCAGCTCCCAGTTCAAAGCGAGTTTTCAGGAGTCCTACCAGGTGTATAAACGCTATCAAACAACTATTCACCAGGACCCGCCTGATAAACCTACCATAAGCCAGGTTAGAAGGCCTTGCTTGAAATTTCTTCATATCCTGGAAATCCTATACATTGTAGCCAACCTAACACAACTCGGAGGTGATGAACTCATCTGCGCATTGCAGCTCAACACAACTCAGTGCTTCTCTAGGGAGGGGGGTGGTCTTAAAGTCCATGTTCACATTGCAGCTCAACACAACTCAGTGCTTCTCTAGGGAGGGGGTGGTCTTAAAGTCCATGTTCACATTGCAGCTCAACACAACTCAATGCTTCTCTAGGGGAGGTCTTAAAATTCATGCGCACATTGTAGCTCAACACAACTCAATGCCTTTTCTAGAGGAGGTCTAAAAGTCTTTCTACACATTGCAGCTCAACACAACTCAATGCTTCTCTAGGGAAGGTCTTAAAGTCCATCTGCATATTGCAGCTCAACACAACTGAATGCTTCTCTAGGGGAGGTCTTAAACTTCATGCGCACATTGCAGCTCAACACAACTCAATGCTTCTCAAGGGAAGGTCTTAAAGTCTATTTGCACATTGCAGCTCAACACAACACAGTGATTCTCTAGGGGAGGTCTTAACGTCTATCTGCACATTGCAGCTCAACACAACTCCATGCCTTTTTAATGGGCGGTCTAAAAGTCTATCTACACATTGCAGCTCAACACAACTCAATGCTCCTCTAGGGGAGGTCTTAAAGTCTATCTGCACATTGCAGCTCAACACACCTTGTGTACCACAAGGACTGATTGAAGACTGATGAACCAGCCATGAGCCATGCTAGAAAGCCTGAGAGGTACACACCAACTGTAACACCTTTGCTCTTTATACAGACTACACAATACGCTTATACACCTTTACAAATACCATGTTTTTGCTAGATCTGCTAGATATCTGTTGAAGCACCTAGTATTTCTTAATTGCTCATTTCTGCCTACACATATTTCTGTTCTTCCACCCATTTAATTTCATACATAGTGTATAGGTTGGAGAGAACATGATCAATTTAGAGATTACAGAGCATGTTGCAACAAAAGATCTGTTTATAATGGTATGGCCCAAAGCCCAATGTGGGCGTATTGCTGTGTAGGATCTGTGACAGGTGTTAGGAATATGAAATCACTGAATTATAAATTATATTAAAGGTAAAACTAAACACATTTCTGTATGAAGGCATAGTTTATTGTGTACACAGAACATGCTTGCTTTGAATTGGTGCTTACATGCCTCATCCCAAGTACCTTTCAAAAAGTTTATCGCCTTGAATCCTCATTTTAGAAATGCAAACGGTGCCATTTTATGTACCTTCCTGTCTTCCCTCAGAGAAGGAATATTTTGTGCACATAATTCCCTAATTTACAGCTCATATTTATCTGCACACCAACAGTAAACCTGTCTGTAAAGCATTAGCAGCAGAATGTGAGTGTTTCGTCAGTGGAGTAGTGTTAGTAAGATCCTTTTATGTGATTTTTTTTTGGTATTCAAAGATTGTGAATAGCACATGTCTTCAACCCTGGACCAAAACATAAAACATAGAACTTTAACAAAGGCTCCATTGCAGGAAAATTTTAAAAGTTAATAGTGTCACTTTTAAAAAATACTTTGAAAAGAGCCAGAGGAAGGGCCGACTACAGAGATGAGCCTAGTAGCATGTGTGTAAGGCAGTACTACTCAGTCCGGCACCCTGCCAGTTTGACCCCCTCATATTTCCCACCTCTCTGTATTTGGTTTGTATTGAGAGGACCCCTTCCGATTGCTTGTCCTCCGCTGGACTCGGCTTTCTGTTCACTTCTCCTCTCCTTCTCCAATTGCGCACCCCCAGTTGCGGTCGAGACACGTCTCTCCTGCCTACCCCTAGTACCGCTTCATGTGCCGCATTATTATAGTATTTATTGGATTTACCAGTGTGAAACAGGATTTCTGTCCGGAAATAAAAACTCGGGTGTACTTGGTCTTGCACAGTAAGTAAGCCCAGATAAACAATTACTCATTAGACAGGTGACACGTAATTTCTTCATATCATGGACATTCTTTATGCTGCAGTCTGCCCAAAACAACTTGAAACTTCTTTTAAGAAGGTGTTGAACTCCATTTGCAGATTGCCACTCAACACAAATCAAAGTTGTGTTAACACAACACAGACCTTCTATAGAAAAGGTGCTGAACTCCATCTGTGGATGGCTGCTCAACACAACTCAAAGCTTCTGTAGGGAAGGTTTTGAACTCCATCTGCAGATTGCAGCTCAACACAGCTCAGACCTTCTATAGAGAAGGTGTTGAACTCCATCTGTGGATGGCTGCTCAACACAGTTCAAAGCTTCTGTAGGGAAGGTGTTGAACTCCATCTGCAGATTGCAGCTCAACGTAACTCAAAGCTTCTGTAGGTAAGGTGTTGAACTCCATCTGCAGATTGCTGCTCAACACAGCTCAGACCTTCTATAGAGAAGGTGCTGAACTCCATCTGTGGAATGCCGCTCAACACAACTGAAAGCTTCTGTAGGTAAGATGCCTACTTCATCTGCAGTTTGCTGCTCAGACCTTCTATAGAGAAGGTGCTGAACTCCATCTGCAGATTGTAGCTCAACACAATTAAAGCTTCTGTAGCTGCTGAACCATTGCATGGATGGCCTGATCCTTAAGGCTCATCACTGCACATTTCTGAACTGTTGTCTATAGGAATAAACCGCTTTTACCATCTTGGACAGCTGGAGAGTAAAAAAAAAAAAGTTTATAGACTGTTTTTTTTTTTAAACTTGGATCAATGTTGTGACCAAGTTCAGCAGATTAATTTTCAAAATTATATTAACGTCCGTCCATGGAATGTGCCTTTTTCTTCCTTCTAAAAGAAAATTGCTGTTCAGGGAGTTGGGCCCCCCCCCCTGAAAGGTCATTTTGTGGTAGAGAAAACATCCATGAGTGGTTAATGCTTTTCATTGTGTAGCTGCCGTGGTGTGTGTGTAGGGTGACTGATCTGTACGTTTCAGAGGTCAGTGTTTGTGTGACGGGGAGCACAATGCCTGCCTTTCTATCAGCCAGAACGTAGGAGGGGTTCCATTTGCAAGTTATTTTTTTTTATAGTTTGATCTGCAGTTATTCATTGATTGTGTTTTAAAAAGAAACATCGGTTATGGATTTGTGTCCTATAAAAGGGAGCATTGTGGTCATAACTGGGTTTCAATCTGCCATTCCCTCTTTTCTTATCGTTGTCTGGGACATAAACATGGACTTTACACGGCAGAGATGGAGCCCTGAATACAGGCTTTCTTCAATGCACCTGGTCCTCTGGGGTCTGTTGGCTAAAGGCTAACTACTACTATCGACTCTGGATCGCCGGATGGAGCCTGTTAATGTGTAACTTCCCCCTCTCTTTAACCCTTACCCCAGAGGGGACTGCACAATAGAGTACGGCAAATATCCGTAATGTAAAATCTTTATAATGCTAAAATTGCTTTAAAAGCTTTGGTGAATAGAAGGTCACAGTTTTGTGATTTTCTAACGTCTCCAGTTCTCAGGGGGAGCTTCTGCCTGTCCAGAACTCATTATCTACAGTTACTTTATCAGAAGCCAGCTTAAAGGGCCAGTACACCCTCCCATTAGGGTTGCCACCTGGCCAGTAAAAATTATGGTTGATCCCAATGTTATTAATAGGAAAAAAAGATAAATATATAGGAATTTTCCTATTTTCTGTTTATTTTCCACCTACCTTCCTTCTGCTTCTTGCTAGCTGGTGCACAGGTTTCAGACAGGCCCTAGCACTCATTTTAAAGGAGAAGGAAAGTCATCCTGCACTTGGTGGTGCCAAATGTTAGGCACCCCCAAGTGATTGTATTTACTTACCTGAATCCCTGGGCCGGTGCTCCTATCAGCAGAAAACTGCACCAGCCCGAGGTTATACCAGTGAGCACCACAGAGCGATCCTCTTCCGGCTTCTTCTTGCTTCAAATTTCTCGGGGCAAACACATGCGCAGTTGAACGAAATAGCCGACTTTTTAGTTAAAGTTCGGCTTTTCGTTCTACTCATGTGCACCCATGCGAAGGAAGAGGAGCGTTCCGTGGTGCTCACTGGTATAACCTCGGGCAGGTGCAGTTTCTGCTGATAGGAGCACCAGCCGGGTTTCAGGTAAGTAACTACAATCACTTGGGGGTGCCTAACATTTGAACCCCCAAGTGCTAAACTACTTTCCTTCTCATTTAAGCAGCAATGTTACCAAAAATTTAAATACTATATTATGGACCTTGATAGATTTCTAATCCGCCCTTAAATGTATTAAGATTAGGGATGCACCGACTTCTCTATTTGGGATTCAGCCAAATCCCCAAATCTTTTGTGAAAGATTTGGCCGAATACCGAATCCTAATTTGAATATGCAAATTAGGGGCAGAAAGGAAAATGTGTGTGTAGGGGGGGAAATGTTTACTATTTTTTTTTTTACAAAAAGTCTAGTGATTTCCCTTTCCTGACCCTAATTTACAAATGGAAATTAGTATTCGGATTTGGTTTGGCCAGGCACAAGGATTCAGCCGAATCCTGCTGAAAAAGGCCAAATCCTGCCTGAATCCCGAACAGAATCTTGCATTCGGTGCATCCCTAATTAAGATCCCCTTTAACTGTATAACCTCTATATCAGGGTATCACAGCACCCCTGAGCAAGCTCGTATTCAATTACTGCTTCAGTGCAATGGCTCATCCCTTGTCTGCTTGGCTTTCCTTTGCCCCGAAGGTCAAGTTAGTCCCAGTCTCCATGGAGGACCCTGAATTTGTCTCGTCCTTCGACCGTTCTGCAGCCCTGTATGCCAAGTACCAGATGGCCATTCACAAGGACCTCCCTTATCAGTGCAGCCCAGACGAGGTACGATCCCTGCCTGTCTGATCTCCCTGTATGTTCCTGTATTTCCATACTCTTCCTCATTTCCTTATAGGCATGCACTGAATCTCTTTAAAATAATTGATCAATTGCCGTATGGCTTAAAGGGAAAATTTACCTTCAGCAACGTAATATGTTGCACATAGAAGTAAGCAGAGCAGCTCTGCATTTGGATGAGTTGCACTTTTTATTTTAAAGGTAAACTAAACTTTCCCTTTAAATCTTATGGAGATTTCTTTGAATCATGAAAAGATAGATGGAAACCCAGTGCAGCTCCTTGCATAACCATACTTGTTAATGAATATAGATGCAGGCAGCTGGATTTCATGGATCACCAACTGGCGTTTGTTTGAGCAACTTTCATAAATCAGATAAAAGATTATGAATCGGCTTATATGATAAGAAAATCTCAGGAAGTAGGAACTACTTATTATAATGGGCAGCTAATAGCCCAAGTGCAATGATTCAGACATCGGCCCTTTATACTATTCCATCTTAACTGGATAACAGCCTTAAACACCAAAAGCAGGATATTGTTTATAGCCCATATCTGCTTTTGTTCCTTCATCTTTTTTTTATAGTTTTAGAACTTCCTTAGTGACCCAAAATTAGATTATATACCTCATTTTATGTTTTTTTTTTTCCTTATTTTATGAGGAAATTTCACTGTATTCAATGGGGGATCACCATTAACATTATTTGACCCTATTTTGTGGGTTCTGACCCAAGTTAACAATCTGTGCACCAGTATAATGGCACAAATTGTGATTTCTAGCTCAGCGATGCCCAATCATTGGCTCGGGAGCAACCAACCCATTGGATGTTGCTCCCAGTGGCCTTAAGTAGGGGCTTATTTTTTTAAAATTAAGACTTGGAGGCAAGTTTTAGTTGCATGAAGACCAGGTGTATTGCCAAATAAAGTTTCCCGGAGACTGTCATTTTGCATAAAGTATACCTAATTGCTAATAACAGCCTTATTTGGTACCCCAGGAACATTTTTTCATACTTGTGTCTCTCCCAAACTCTGTTTACATTTGAACATGGCTCAGGGGTAAAAAAGGTTGAGGACCCCTGTTCTAGTTCCATGGGCTGAGGACTAAATGCTCAAAATCACCCCCAATCAGTTTGAATGGCAATCACCTTAGGTAATGGCATATTTGGCAGAATCCTAGAGCTTGTTGCTAGATTCCTAAGTGTTTAGCCAAACCATGTCCAAAACCCTAAATTCATGGGTCAAAACTCTGGATAATTGAATGGGAATATGCCAACTAGGATTCACATTTATTTTGGTAAACCTGAGGGACCTATGCAAGTGTGGGGAGAACATACAAACTCCTTGCAAAAGGTGTTATGACTTGAATCCAACCCAGGGACCAGCGTTGCAAAGCCTCAGTGATCACCATTTAGTTAGAACGTTTCTTAGACACCAGTTCTAAATGTATTGATATCTACTTTACATCTTTATAGTATAAAAGTATAAGAAGTTCAAAAGCAGATACTGTTAACTGAATATGCAGGCGGCCTTTAGTTGGATCAGTAGCCTCTGGCATTTTGGCGCTGACACCTGGACTCTCCTCTCCAGCCAGGACTTGCTTTTTAAAGGAGATGGAAAGGTTCAATGAAGAAGGACGCCAAAAAGGAAGCCCCCACCAAAGGAGAAGGAATAGTTCAATCATAACGAGGGGGTGCCAAATGTTAGGCACCCCCCTGTGATTATAATCTCTTACTTGATATCCCGGGCCGGTGCTCCTGTTAGAAACCTGCACCGCCTGGGAACTTCTCATTGATCAATTTGCTTCTTCCGCTTCTGTATTCATCACTGACCCCTGGTTGATGAACAATAGAATGAAAATTAAATTATTTTGGCTAAAGTTGGTTTTTTCACTATATTGCACATCTACAAAGAAAGTGGATTGCGTCATGGTGTTTGCTGAGAAGTACCCTGGGTCGTTGCAGTTTTCTGCTAACAGAAGCACCTGCCTGGGGAATCGGGTAAGTGATTGTAATCATGGGGGAGTGTTGAACAAGTGGCACCCCCCCTCCCAAGTGATTTAACAATTCTATCTCTGTTAAGACCAGCTATTGCCCTGTATCTGGCCATTTCAGTGAACTTACTATGGGCAAAAAAACCTTGTCACCCTTTTGGCACCGGCAGCCCCACACCTACATGGCTTACGCCCATTGATTGCTCGATTCTAGATTATCTATTCGAAATAAAAAGGCCTGTATACTGCTCAAAAGAGATCCTATAACAGCGCAAGGCATCCCAGGACACATTGAAATTCTCATTGGTGCCTGTACATGGCATTTAGATCCGTGAATAAGGAGAGGCCAGTAAATCTCTGCTTGTTCCTCTGCTTTGATTTAGTGCACTGTTTGTGTAGAGAAGGTGAACAAGCGTCCCTCTGTTCTCCTGTACTACATTAGCTCAGTCAGCTCAAGCCCCCCTCTCCTTTCCTTCATCAGAACCAGGAGGGAGATGGGGGGTGCGCTTTGCGTGCTTTCTAAACCACAGCCACCCGCCAGTGAAACGGAAATGCAGGAGGCAATCACACCGGGCCCAGTGCGTTCCAGCTCTTAGGGACAATCACAGCTTTGACATTGTGCAGTAACAGCGTGTGCAAGGAAATAAGCCAGCATAATGATGGAATGCCTTTTCCATCCCTTCCCCAAGCTCACACAATAACCCTTTGGCAGCTAACGGAACTTCTAGTCCTTGATATTATGTGGCCGGCTTTAACCCTTTCGCTGCTGGGATTACTCCCAGTAGGTTACAACGATACTTCTAAACCCTTGTGCAAAGAGATCTAATGCTCCTTCCAGCTTTTCCTTCTGGCTTTGCGCCTATACATTTAAATTGAAACATATGAACCATAACGCCCTGTTGTTTTGTTATTACTCCGTAGTCTTGAAGTTGTTCCTTGAGAAATGTTCTTCTCACCGTGAGCCGTCAGCATTGTTAAACGCTCCTTCCTAATTATGCTAAAGGTTTGTTAATGAAAAACAACATCCCTTGTGACGGAGACTAGTCTAGGAAGGTATTCATTTCCAGGCCTTGGGCCTCTTTCATGCAACAGGCTTTGGTTCAGTTCCAATCAGGCAAGCTTTCACTGTTGAGCTTGTAGCATGCCATTGCTTTGTTTTGCAAGACGGAATAATATAAACATACGTCGCACTTAACACAATTCAGTAGAGGGGTTATTTTTTGTTGTTTTTGTTATGTTTTAACTACATGTCCAATCAGATCTTACTTTGGTATTGAAACTTGGTGTGAGTATAACTGGACTGATCCTTGAGCTGTATTCTGAGGTATCAGATTAGAGAGCGGACTGAACTGCAGCCACATGATAACCTTGTGTTGAGTGACCAGACTCTGGTCTCAGAAGTTTTGTAAGGTGGAACCGCAAGACTATCATAGTACCAGCACTTTTCTACCAAGGGTTCCTTAGAACGTATCCCTTGTAGTGGGTTAGGGGGGATACTCTTCAGTACAGTGGCAAAGGAATATCACCCATATTTGGCTGGGGGCTACGACTTGAGGTCACCAACCTGCTTGACACTTTGGTATTTTCATTGATCGGGATTTATTCCAAGTTGGACCTTGGTCAAAATAGCCATATAAGCGTTTGCTTCACCTCTCACCCTAACTGGTCTTCAGGCTATCTCTCTCCCCACCCCCCAGTCACTGCTTTGGGTTTTCCTAATGGGGGGAGGGGCAGTGGTTTAGGCCACCTCCTTAAAGGAGAAACAAACTCTTAATAAAAAACCCTACCCTACATAGAACCCCCCCCCCAGCCTAGCTTCTACCCCAAGCATATGCCCCTAACTCTTTACTTACCCCTCCGTGCAGATTCTGTCCAGGGGAGTTCACAGTAGCCATCTTCTTCTCTTCGGTAATCTTCAGAATGAGACTGGCGAAGAGGCGCAGTTGGAGCAATTTTCTGTTTCACAACATCTGTGCATGCGCCAAAACTCAGTCCCATTCCAAAGATTACAGATGCGGCTGAAAATGGCGATCGTGAACTCTTCTGGACAGAATCTGCACGGAGGGGTAAGTAAAGAGTTAGGGGCCGGGGGGGAGGGGGTCTATGTAGGCTAGGGTAGTTATTTTTATTGATTTTTTTTTTTTTTTTAAAAGGTTTGTTTCTCCTTTAAGGTTGCCATACACCACAGATGTTATGGTTTCATACGAGATTCGGTGCGTGTATGGTGGGATACGAGACAATTGATATATTGTCTCGTCGATGAGCCAAGTCGCAAAGTTCTTATCGGGCACCTATAGCTGCAGGAAAGAACAATGTGTATGGCCACCTTAAGTGGTGCCAACCATAGTGTATATGTACTCGCTTCACCCCTTGCAATAGACATGACTGTTCTTATCGTGTATATAGTGTTAAAATATGGATTAATAAGATGTCAAAATTGTATTTGTTATATTGGTGAGGATGACCCTGCAATCAATACCTGCCTATTGGCGACTGGATATCTTTTGTTGGGTAACTTGTGTAATATGTAGACACATATTTAAATCATTCAGCTTTTCTTGTCTGTCCATATGGTCACATGTGGCATTTTATGAGGGATCATGAGATCACTAGGTTGGCTTTAGTCAAGATGACCGTATGGGCACACCTGTGTACGAGATTCAGCCCCTACACTTGACTTGTTTCTGTACATCAGCAGTGGATTCATCGCTTTCCATTGATCTCTGTGGACCCAGACGTTATGCAAGTCCTTTAGCTCTGTCAACACCAAGCCCTGTTGCTGAGAACGCATTTTGAGCCTTGTTCCATGTGCCACTTTAGAGTGATTTATTGAAGACAGTATGGTAGCTAAAAGCTTACGCCAAGATTAAAGAACTCGCTTGCAGATTTTGGCACCCATCGAGAACAAAATAGGCTCTACATAATACTGTACTTTAATGACATCAGGGTTTAATTCTACTGTCAGGGATTGTATGGCAAATTGTTTCTCTGTGATCGCACGTCTTGCTACTACTTGGCAGATTTTCTTCCCCCACCCTTTGTGCATGGAGAGCCCTCTCAAGCTTAATGCCCTGCCCACACTTCATCAATTCTCCGCTCTTCAATATAAAGGAAAATCAAAGTGTTTGTACAGAAAGCAGCATTGCAGAATGAAGTGGTGCTCGTGTAGACCCCCAGCAGTCATTGGCTGAGTCTGAGGGTACACCAGCTGTGTCGCGTTTAATGTTACACAAAATCCCCTGCAATGACAAGTCTTTCCATGCTGCTCACATCTTCTGTGAATCATATCTGGCACATTCTGGTGTCATTCTGTAGCTGTTTGGGGAGTTTTTTTACATGGAAGCAACAATTTACACACAGTGTCCCTTAATTCTCTGATGTCTTTGCTGATTTGCATTGAGAAGAAATGAGCACACAAAAGGCAAAATGGAGAAAAATAAGGCATTTCTGAAAAGCATGCATGGCCAGGAATCTGTCTGTGGCTCCTGTGTGCACACTAACCCCTCCATCTCTTGCTAATCAGAGGACCAACTATTCACACTGTCTTCACAACAAATGACCTGCAATATCCATCCTCTGACCTTGGGCAGATACAGCCATGTTCAGTTGGCCAAAAATAGGACATATTTTCTTTTCTCCATACTTGTAAGTTCTGGTGACCTGCTATGGTGGACACTTGGAGACGTTATCCCCCTATGAAATTAAATCCAAATACTTAGTCATCTGACTTTAAAGCTCTACAAAGTCAGGTTCAGATTTCGTTCATATTTTACCAAGGCTTAAGACACGTGGGGGCTTTGTCTTCTGTGACCCATATGTGTTTTTCAGGCAGGGCTTTCCCATAATTCTATTCTCACTATCTGCACAACAAATAATAGCAATATCCGTCCTCTGACACTGGGTAAATTCAGGAAGGCTCAAATGGTCAACAATGGACATATTTTCTCTTTTCCATACCTGTAGTTCTGTTGACCTGCTATGGTTGACATTGAGATATGTTATCCTCCTATAAAATGAAATCCAAATACTTAGTCATCCACTCTACCAATTCAGGTTCAGATTTGCGGTGGTATTTGACCAAGGCTGAAGACACATGGGGGACGTGGTTTGAACTGTGGTGGTAAAAGCTTCCTAATCCAACCTTTCACTGCTTCAACTGGAGCATTGCTGAGCAGTGGTCTTTTTTGACCCCTACGTGTTCTTTAGAAAGGGATTTCCCATAATTATCATTAGGAAGCATTAAAAGGTGGATAGATCATTTCGCATAATTCTGTTATGGTCTGAATGGTTAACAATGGACATATTTTCTCCACTCCATACTCTGGTGACCTGCTATGGGAGATGTTATCCTCCTATGAAATGAAATCTAAATACTTAAGGTGGCCATTCAAGGGCTGACAGACTCGGCAGATTATTGGCCAGTGTATGGGGCCCTCCGACGGGCTTCCACGATCGGTATGTTGGCGAAAAATCCCGTCGGTTAGCGGACCACATCTGTTCGTTGATGGGGTCTTGCTATCCGACGCCTTTACTCCTGCATTATAGGGCCCAACAATCGGATCAGTCCAATATCACCCACCTCAAGGTGGGCATATCGGAGAGAGATCCGCTCGTTTAGCAACTTCGCCAAACGAGAGGATTTATCTGTGTATGACCATCTTTAGTCATCTAATCTACCAATTCAGGTTCAGATTTTTTGACCAAGGCTGAAGACGCATGGAGGACGTGGTTTGAACTGTGCTGGTCAAAGCTTACCAATCCGACCTTTTGCCGTTTCACAGACAACTGGAGCATTTCTGAACAGAAATCTTTCTATGACCCCCTATGTGTTCTTTAGGCAGGTCTTTCCCATAATTCTCATTCACGTTGAAAGCCCGATAGAGGTTTTATGACCACCACTGTTTTGGGCCTGATTATGGTATCATTCCTAACGCACAATGTGCCATTGTTCTTAGGTGATTGTCCAATAGGTGACATTTAGCTTACACACGTCACCTGTCATGGCAACGTTTGAAGCAAATAACCACCAACAGCTGAAATTAAAATAAACCGTTTCAGATGTTGAAATAAGGGTTATTGTTTGTTTGTAATTTCTCGGTATGTACCGTGACCCCGTAGTCTGCTGGCGAGCCAGGACAGTATTAGTTCATTAACACTTCCAAGAAATTTAAATTTATAGGGTACGCCATGTCTTGTGTCGAGTTCTCCGAGCCGCTTTGTCGCATCTTCACTGCCGTGTCCCCACTGCTGTTATGTGGTGACACATTTATTTACTTTTCAAACAGTATATAAATGACAAGTGAGGTGACAGTTGAGGCCCCTTGGCTTTCTAGCAGTTCCAGGACAACCAGGCCAAATGGCATACATTTTTATTGGAAGAAAAAGAATATATGTTTTTAGCTGGATAAAACTTCATTGCCAGCAGTTCTATTTACCTTGCCTAGGTGGAAATATATTATTGTCCACTGTCTTCTGTGTATGGCCTAGTTTTATCATCCAAAAATATATTTTAAAGGGACATTATCATCTCTTAAAGGGATACGGTCATGGGTAAAAAAAATTTCTTCAAAACGAATCAGTTAATAGTGCTGCTCCAGCAGAATTCTGCTATGAAATCCATTTCTCAAAAGAGCAAACAGATTTTTTTATATTCAATTTTGAAATCTGACATGGGGCTAGACATATTGTCAATTTCCCAGCTGCCCCTGGTCATGTGACTTGTGCACTGATAAACTTCAATCACTCTTTACTGCTGTACTGCAAGTTGCAGTGATATCACCCCCCTCCCTTTCCCCCCCAGCAGCCAAACAAAAGAACAATGGGAAGGTAACCAGATAGCAGCTTCCTAACACAAGATAATAGCTGCCTGGTAGATCTAAGAACAGCACCTAATAGTAAAAACCCATGTCTCACTGAGACACATTCAGTTACATTGAGAAGGAAAAACAGCAGCCTGCCAGAAAGCATTTCTCTCCTAAAGTGCAGGCACAAGTCACATGACTGGGGGCAGCTGGGAAATTGACAACATGTCTAGCCCCATGTCAGATTTCAAAATTGAATGTAACAAAATCTGTTTGCTCTTTTGAGAAATGGATTTCAGTGCAGAATTCTGCTGGAGTAGCACTATTAACTGATGCGTTTTGAAAAAAACATGTTTTCCAATGACAGGATCCCTTTAAATATTCCCATTATATTCTCAACTGCAGATGTTGAGTATTAATGTGTCATTGTAGCCCTTCAGCTTTCAATTTATTAATAGTAAGTAGCCTCCATTAGGGTTAACCAGCAGGCTTTTGGAAGGGTCTGGAAACTCTACAGCCCCTCTGTTTGTTGGTTGGAATGGTTGTAAAAAGCTGCATAATTAGGATTGGCTGCTATTTCATAGTAGATGATTCTGGGTTTTCTGTAAGACATTTAAAAGCTAACGGAGACTTTACTTTCCCTTTACAATACACCGCTGTGCATCTCCTATTGCTATAAAGTTGAAGAAAGATTAGCACACAAGTAGGTATTAGAGGTGGCGGCCGTGTTTTGCTTGGGGTTAACAAGGGGTGTCCGATTGCAAGTGATTTCCTCTATGTAATCACCAGATTTCACAGATAATTACTGCTCAAATAACAGCTTATTATGCCTAGATCCTGTTGTACTGTACATGCAGTCCCTCAGCTGTTAAATGTAGTCTGGCCTGAGTTAGAATAAAGGCCCCTGGCCAGTGAAGGAGGTTCTGGGGCCCAAGATCAGGGAAAAAAGGCAAATTACGTCAGGGTTGTCCAGTTTTTGCAGCCTTTCAGCTGCTTATGAACTACAGCTTTCAGCATCCCATTTTGTAGTTCACAGCAACCAACTGCTGTAAATCCAACAATTGTTGGAATAACAGGTGAATTAATGTGGCAGTGACCTGGAGGACTTGTATAGATAAAGGTTTTTAACTTCTACTTTCCCAATGGGTGACTAATGAAGAAAAAAAAAAAAAACAACATTGTGAGCCATGGGTAAAACAACATAGCTGACCATTCATGGGAAGATCCTCAAGTGTGCAGGGTTGTCAAATGAATGGATTTTATTAGGCCAAAGTGGTTAGATCTGATTGGCTCCTGGACCAAAAGCTTGTCAAAAAAGGGGCCCGTTTAAGCAGTTAGGAGAGGACTACATCCATGGCCCAATGGGACCAGCTTTCCCAGTTGATATCCATCCTTATCAGAAATCAGAGGAAGATACCATCCTTCTGGCCCTTTACACCAATATGCTGCTTAGTAAATATCAGCCCATATTGGATATTCGTAAATATCGGCCCATTCTGCTCTGTGTAATGACACTATATAAATCCTTTAAAGGAGAACTAAACCCTAAAAATGAATGGCTAAAATGTGATATTTTTACACATTGCACCAGCCTATTCAGCTTGTCAATAGCAGCAATGATCCAGGACTTCAAACTTGTCACAGGGGGTCACCATCTTGGAAAGTGTCTGTGACACTCACATGCTCAGTGGGCTCTGAGCAGCTGTTGAGAAGCTAAGCTTAGGGCTCGTCACTAATTATCCAGCAGAAAATGAGCTTCCCCTGTAATATAAGCTGATGCTACAGGTTTGCTGATTATTAAATTCTGATGCTAATTGCACTGGTTTCTGTGCTGCCATGTAGTAATTATCTGTATTAATTACTAATCAGCCTTATATTGTGACATTTCTATTCTATGTGTACTGTATATTGTGAGTGGGCCCCCAAGCTCAGTAAGTGACAGCAGCACAGAGCATGTGCAGTGAATCAGCAGAAAAGAAGATGGGGAGCTACTGGGGCATCTTTGAAGACACAGATCTTTTCTCCTAAAGGGCTGTGGTTGCCTTGGGCTGGTACAGAAGCACAAAACATAATGTACAACATTTCTACCTACTTCTTTAGTTAAGCTTTAGTTCTCCACTCCAGGTAATTTATCAGTCTGTCTTAATGGATTACCGTCTTGTATTCAAAACAGTACTTCCTCTGTGCAGAAAATGTACTTCTACCCCGTGAGCATTGCTATTAGTCTTCATTATGCCCGGTAAGTGAATCCAAGACCAAATTAACATCATCGGTCTGTCTATTTTTCAGCTTCTCTATGTGTTACCTCCTTTACCCAATGTCTTCTACAAACCTTGATAGAGACAGCTAGGATTAGGATGTGTGGTATGTTTTTAAGCTTGCTTTTAGCATGTTTATAATGTTCTGTGCCTAGCAGCCTTACAGTTGGTCTTCATTCATTTTTTTGTATAGTTTTTCAATTATTTGCCTTCCGTTCCAGATTGCAAATGGGGGCCACTGACCCCCATCAGCCAAGAGCTATTGCTTTTTGAAGCTACACTTTTATTCTTATTGTTACTTTTTAATTACCATTATTTTTAGTCCCTCTCTTAGGGTTCAAGCACACAGGTCGCCTGGTGACTAATCGACTCTCCTGTGGGGCGACAATCTCTCCGAACTGCCTTCCGCCTGCTTTAATGACAAAATGCCAGCGCCGCTCGCGCCGCTTCGATTTCCGAAATCGCCAGAAATTTCCTCGTGAGGCGACTTCGGAAATCAAAGTGTCGCAAGTGCATTGGCGCTGACGTTTTGTCATTATAGCAGGCGGCAGGCAGGGGGAAGGCAGTTCCGGAGATTGTTGCCCCACAGAAGAGGTGATTGGTCACCAGGCGACTAAATCTGCCCGTGTGCTTATACCCTTATTCATATATCAGTCTCTTATCTGAACCACTGCCTGTTTGCTGGGGTAAATAAGATGCTAGCAATCAGATAGTTGCTGAAATACCAAACTGTAGAACTATAACTGCACAAATTGCAAATAATCGCAAAATATCAGTGCCATCATACTAAAAGTTAATTTATAGGTGAACTACGCCTTTATTGCAGTAGTGACCATGCACACGCAGAGCTTGTCCTGTAACCCATAGCAACCAAGTTGCAGTCTGCTTCTACTGTATTCCTGAAAGTTATACTTTCTATAAGTAGTAGTTAGAGTGTTCTATATGGGCAGTCACACTGCAAACTTTGCACCAGGGCCTGTAAGTCTCATGTTACACCCCAAGTCCCCTACTCACATTTAGAACCACTTTAGGAAGCTCCTAGCTATCCATCTCTATCAGCCACAGCCATGGCACACTGCTTTCTTGCTCAAGTTGGCCTCACTTTACCCTGGGAGTCCATTGTAAATATCTGGCTTGTTTCACAAACAGCTGCTGAGTCACTTCAAAAACGTTCCGAAGTGACAGACAAATAAGCTGCTGTTGGAAATCTCCAGTCTATAAACATCGAAGTGTTTATTTGCTTTTGCGGTTGCTTTTTTTAAAAAAATTTTATTTATTATTTTTTTTTGCATGCCATTATTTTGGGCACCTTTCATGAAGATTGACTTATGCCCGGTTCATGACTAGTGTTTTCATGTACTGACTCATAGTTTATTTCATTATGCACCAAAAGTTTGTTTGGCAGGGAGCATTATGAGGATTGGCCAAGCCATTAAAAGGTGTATGTGTTAGAACGTCTTGCACTATCATTTACCCTCCAAGCACAGAGCCTCCCTGGGAGGGGTAGTGACACTGCCCTGGCCCCTTTGCTTGTTTTGGAAACGGGCGTGCACCCACCAGCCTTTGTACCTGGAAAAAGCAGAGCAGCAATGGGTGCCAAGTTCCATTCCCCCAGTCTTCTGCTGGCCAGGATGAGCCCTCCTGCTTGGGGGGCAGACCCTTGCAGCTGTCAGATTAAAGAGGTCTATTCCTGGAACTGTAAATAAGCTCAGAGGCTGCCCAGAGTACTGGGCCAACTAACAGAGTAGGGCATATTTCTGCAAGCTTTGAAGAGCCCGTTCATGTGTCACAATCTTGTCAGTATTGTTCATTCGGTTTGTAGAAGTCGGAGGCCCCGTCCCATCAATCCAGGGCTGTATTGGCAACCACAGACCTTGCTGGGCTGGTTCTAGCCAACGTTCCCTGTTCATAGATAGGGCAGATGGCTGGTTAAACACTATAAATGTATAAAACTTGTTTGACTTTGGGTTGCCTGGTTCGCTTGGCAGCAATATATATAAAAATGCATTGCAGAGAAATACTGGGAGCTTTTTGTGGCGCTTGTCCACACTGCTATTTCGGAGATGTACATAAAAGGTGTTGGGGCTGTTTGCTAGAAATAATCATACAGCTCTGAGCCTGAATATAAAAAAGAGCCCCTCTTTTGATCCCGTGGAATTAGAAAGGTTTAGCCGGTAGTTAATCTCTGCCATATAACTTTGATTTATAATACATCCATGCCGAAGGCCATGAGTGTAGACAACATTCTGGGCAGTTTCAGAACTTCCCAAGGTTCTTAGAATTCTGCTATTTATATTAAAGATCATTGTCATTTCCTAAGAGGATTCGTTATATTAAGGTGCCCAAAACCATCACCTATCTGGTCAGGTCTCAGTAGACATGGGTTGGGCAGAATGAACATCAACTAGCCCTCAATTTATAGGTCTGCATGGGTCCCTTGTGATCTGAACTTTGGGATTATATATGGTTCTGCCTGCTGTGGCCCTATTATTTCTTTGATGAATTTGGCAGGTAAATCAAGCTTTCTATGTATGGCCACCTTTCAAGTGGCTGCTTGTAAAAGATGGATTAAATGTTAATCAAGGCATGTTTCCACACATCTATATATCTCTAACTGCGGAAACTAGGTTGTTCCGGTTGTTGATCCATTGCTGGCGCTATATAAAAGTGACCTTTCTTAGATTAATGGCTTGCAGGCTTTAGCACTGTAAACTGTTTAATATCAGGTCTCCAACAAGGATCCACAAGCTCTTTATTGTCCCTAAAGCGATATTTCTCTGTGTCATACAACGTCTTCCCTGCAGAAAATGTATTGCTCTTATTTCTAGAATCCTTGCTCTGTGACACATCATTGAGCCATAGCGTTAGAGGTCAGAATGGTATTTATTTGAAGTTGCCAAATACCAAGAGCTTTGCTTGTACAGGTATATGTGAGCTGGCTATCTGCTGAGATAACAGTCTGTTAGTCCAAGGGTGAAATTTATTAAACTAAAATCAAGTCGCTTTCAAGGTGGCCATACACTAACAGATATTATCGTACAAAAAATATTTCATACAATATTCAGTGCGTGTATGTTGGGAGATGAGGCAACCGATGTTGCCCAAAGGCTTTGATATCTGTTGTCTCGCCGATCGGCTCCACTGAAGGCACCTGAACACCGGCAGAGGGATACTGTTGAATTGGCAGATAGATCCAAATGTCAGATGAAAGATGATAATTGTAATGTGTTTGACCACCTTTAGGTTCTAATTTGGATGTAAAGGCCATGGAGTTCAATTGCACCTCGAGCAGTAGAAGGGTGTGCACAAACATACACATTAGAAGTTGACAGTGGCCGAAACACAAGGGCCCTCCATGGAATGATATAAGGATCCACTTATTTTATATTAAAAATGGTACAGGGGCAGATTTGTAGCGTTTTTTCACCCAAGTGATTCTCATGTTGCCCCAGAAGGTATTTCTGAAGACAAATGCAGGGTCAAAACACGGATGAATTGCCTTGTTCTGTACCACATTAAACATGGGCGATTTTTCCGGTAGCTATACCCAACATGTCATAATTGGCCTTCTGTGAGACTCTCTCGGGAGTACCTCTTGATAAGTCTTTTGGTTGGACCTCAACCAAGTGACTAATTGTATCTTCCTGCAAGACCTCAATAGTGTTGTGCCAATGCTACTCTCTCTTTGTTGTGCCTCCTGGGGAGATCCATGGCACGGTATATCTTGTTCCTTTTTGTGGTCTCCAGCGGGGTCATATCTGTAGACCAGTATCTCTCAGATTCCATGTTCCTATGAACCCAGGACCATCAAGTTCTCCTAGAATGTGGATAAATGATCAATAAAAGGAACACAGTGGGATGTGACCCCTGGAAGGAGAGCTGCTCACGCGGTATAATGGCTGTGTTTATATGTACTCTGTATGAGAGCAGGGCCGGCATGTTCCCGTCGGAGAGAGCACATTCCTGCTCTTAATCAGTGTGAGAGTCCGGCTAGGCAGCCGCCGCCTCTGCGTAAAATCTGGCAGCATCCATTGCTAATTGGGCGAAAAGAACGCAGAGACAAAAGGTTATTTGGAGGGTTCCCTTAACAGATAGAAAACAGCGCTGCACATTCCGTGATTGAGCCGTGTTATGGCTAATGACACTGGGAAGGTCGGAATGCTCTTGAGCGTTCTCCCCATATTCTAAATTATGTGTGATTTCTGCTACCGTGACTGCTACATGCATTGTCTCAGAAATATTACATTGATATCAACTGAGAGTTCGACTGCATTGCCTCTGCTGGCGGCGCTAGAAATCTAGCATTAGCACTGGATCCAGGCATTAAAGGGAAAACAAAACCTGTTTATTGGCCGTTTTTTCTTGCCATAAGTATTTGCCAGCCATCGTGGAGCCTCAGTCCCTCAATCGTAATTATACTTCAGTAAGGTGTGCAGGGCCAGTTTATGCAAGTAATATGGTAGCACACATGACCAACCAAGGCAAGTAGTGTGGTAGCTCATATTAATAATTACAAATACGCAGTGAAGGAATATTCTGTGTACACCGTAAACTACACTTCTTTCCCTCGACTCTGATATAAACGAAAACACAATTTGCACTACTCGCGCTGTATACACACAGACATTTTAACACTGGGCAGTATATGAGCACACCTACATCTAAATCTAAATACATTATGTACAGGGCTGTTTTCAAACCACCACCCGTATGTAAATTCATAAGTAAGCTCTACATTGTATTTAGACTTATTACATCTGTGTGACATAGCTGTAGTCCCCCTCAAATGTACAATATACACATTTTACATGTTATGAAGCAAAATTGCATGTAAGAAACTGACTGTTTTTCTCTCCATTTCCCTGTTGGGTTCCATTTTCCTGCGCAGTTCACCCGGTTCCTCTGTGACTCCCCGCTGGAGGTAAGGTTCTGCATGTTGCATGCTCAGTTTTATGTTCGTTCAATGGCTCCTATGTGTGTCGGCTCATGTGACGCTTCCTGAATTTGGAGGGATTTAGGGTAGGAGTGTTGGCCCATACAGCTTTTGCTGTGTAAGCGGCTGTTTGGTGCTGTATAGAGTTACATTATAACTATCCTCATCACTCTGAGAGACATTACTATCTTTTATGGGCGCACAGAATCCCTCCAAACCTGAACTATAATTTGTGTGTTCCAATTTGAGTAAAATAAAAATGCCATCATTTGTGAACCTAGATATATTCTTTCATTTGTCCAGAGCTTTCAAGTCATGCGTTTTAAGGGTTTGGTTCAGCTGAACACATTGGGGCTATGTCTTGAGATTTAAGCTTGACCCTGATTGAGTTCTTTACTTGTATTTTTTTTGCTCTTTTTAATCTTTGAAAATAAATAAAAAGCTACAGGTGCGTTAAATAAGACAGGTAGGTTAAAAAAAACTCCCTTCTGATCATATCATATAAATCTGAACCTAAAGGGATAGTACACAGCCCTAAAGATTCACCCAAACTGCAAAAATGGCTGGAATTTGGCCAAATCCCGAACCTGCATTTGGTGTAAATGTCGATTTTCATGCTGCGAAAAAACAAATGCATTTTAATTTGAATATTTTTCCTATATTTGAAAAGTCAAGTTTGGGACAATTTTGGTTTTATATTGCTTGTTTCCATGTAGCTAATTTCCCAGAATACAAATTTTCATGCAATTTACAAAACTTTTTTTTTTGTTTATTTGTATAATTTTGTGTTTTTTTTATCTCTAATTTTAGTAAAGTAGCACTTTAGAGACAGACTATACATCATCCATGTTTTTTTTTTTTTGTGGCTACTCTTAGGTGGTGAAGCCATTATATTTCACACAGTATAAAGTGCTGAATAAATGTGACAGCACTATGTATATAAATAAGAGATTCTTAAAAAAAAAAAAAAAAAAAGATTTGGACAGTTGCTAAAAATGTTATATGTGCCATCTATGGGGATGTCCGTTTTAGGTTAAAAAATGGTTTTGTGCCTAGAATAGTTGATGGTAATAAAAGTAAATAGCGGGGGGGGGGAAATTGAGAATTGAGAACTGCAATAGGGTTTTTCTAAATGTTAGATTTAATGTGAACTTCCCATTTAACATAGAACTATCGACCAATAAGATGCATAGCTATGTTGAAAAGCTTTTGACCAAATGTATCCGAAAAATTGCACACATGTAATAGTAAGTTATTAACGGCTTAATAATAAATATCCTCATAGCTGCTAATCAGAATCAGATGTCTAAATTGCAGGAAAATGATTTGCAGGGATAAATATCCTGGCTGCATAGTGAACTCACTCTTGTTGGCTCCAAGCATAGGTACTTTATTCTGTGTCTTTTCTTAGTATAAAACGGCTCATGGCATAAATCATGTCAATAGGAAAAACTGGGCAGTTTATTCAGCTGACATTTTTCTTCTAGTTTAGTTGATGCAAACATTGAAAAATAAAACTTTTCCCCCTATAAGATGCAGTGAAAAGACTCTTGATAACTAAACGTGTGTTTTTCTTTGCACCAAAATGCCTCCATTTCTATGTGTAGAATTGATTAGTAATAACAAAATGCTTTTAGAAAACAACATTGTTAGTAAGTTAGCACTTTCACAGATCAAGTGCACGAAGCAAAATGGCATCATCTTTGGAAAAATGTCTTTCTTTAAATGACTTAAAAGGGCAATATGCAGGCAAATAAATTGGCTTTGTGCTAATAATGCATGCTGGCTATTTAAAGGAAATGTAAGCCCTCAAAATAGATTAATGTAAAATTGCCCTTCTGAACATGTTTGCAATTTACATGTTACAAGTTTTACATTGCTGATATAATTAATTACGAAGAACAGCATCGCCTCATGTTTATTTTGAATAACTGGACACAGTCAGTGGAAAAATTAGTCCGAAAAAGTCTGTGGTGTTGCTCTGTTCAGAAAATGAGCAGAGAAGAGTCTTCTGGTCAGTTACAAGCAAAGCAACATTACAAGACCAAATTTATCAGCTGTGTCCAGGAGGAAGAAAATTTAGTTGGAAAAAGTCTGATGTGATGTTGCTCTGTTCAGAAAATTAAGTTATTGAGCAAAGAGTCATCTTGTCAGTAGAGCAAAATCACAGGACTAAACTATATTTATCAGCTTTGTCCATCTTGAACATCAGATGGTGCAGTTATTTTAGTCATTTTTTTCAGAGGTTTAAATTTTCTTTAAAAATATATGTAAAGTTTATCTGCAGAATTTATTCAGTGTTGCTTTCAGTTTACACGGAATTCTGCTTTCTTGGTTCTTCAGAGCAATGGGGGGGAAGAAAAAAAAATGATTTCATTTTATTTTGCCCCCAGTTAAACCCTCCTCCTTATCTGTAAGCCTGAGAAACAGGCAGCCATTGGGGGAATGGGAGGAGCTTATACTTTCTGTTAAATTGGAACAACTCACTCAGAAGGTGTGGTTAGTAATGTTCAATATAAAGCCATAATTGGGAGCCCTTTATCGCAGAGATAGGGCTGAATATATTTCCAAGGCCTAATTTTTTGTTTATGATGTGTTTGCCACCCGATTGACTCCATGCCAGTTGATCCTCTGGTTTTGGGCACAGCCACTATAGATTATTATAAGTGTATAGGAAACTCAAGCAGGACATTATCCATGCAAAGCAAGACGATTCAGTAACTGTTATAAGTAATGATAGCTAAGGAAAAACAAATATGTGGACTTTCTGTTGGATGGATTATAGTATGGATTATAGTCTGCAGTCTTTGCCTTACCCAGCTGTTGTTGCACTACATATCCCGCCATCTTGTCCAGCAAAGTTACACATTGCAGTTCCTCCATTAGTTGCGCCTGTCTCTACTCTTGTGTTTGGTTTATGATTGCCCTGAAAAGGGTTAATCGCCCCCTGCCCCTGTCGTAAACGGTAAACTCTCCAGTAATTACACCAATAATTTGATGGACTGAAGTACTTGAGCACATCCATGTGTCTGTCTGGCCTTCAGTACATTCCTGCACAGCTAAGGACTTAATACAGCTCGTTAGTCTTTTATAGGGAAAGGCTTTTTATCACCTCGTCAATCCTTAGCAGGCTACTTCCTCTTGTGTCTCTGGCGATCTGAGGCCTAGTCAGGCACCCAGGCCTGCCACACATCTCTGTCAGCTCTGTGCTACTGCCGGCTGAAACTTGGTTTGAATTAAGGCTTCACATGTTGTACATTTTTTACTCATAGTTCAAGCTGTCACACAATGTACATCACATTTGGGAACAATAGTACATGTCGGGGGATGTAGGAACTTGGTGATAAATGCAGGATAACTGGATACACTGTTAACCCTTTGAAAGAGATACATTCTGAACAAGTGAATTAAAGATTTATCAAATTGGTACGTGTATCAGGAAAATATTGCCCTTTTACATCGAGCCACCATTTTGTAATGTTTTGTGCGCTCCCTCACTGAACTCCTGACAGGAAAAATGCAGCATGTAACAGAAACAGAGAACTATACTTATTCTGAATAAGTAACTTAAAGAATCAAATTGGCACATACTGTATCTATCAGGAAATATTGCCCTTTAACATCGAGCTGTCATGTTCACTGAACTCCAGGAAGAAGAAAATTAACTATATATATATTATGAACAAGTGAATTATAGCATGTTATTAAATTGGCATATATATATATATATATATATATATCTGGAAATAATGCCCTTCTAGTTCAGTTTAAAAAACGCAGATAATAAAAGAACGCAAATAATGAAAACAAATTCAAATTGTTTCAGAATAGCATGCTCTACCTCATAGTAAAAGTTAATTTAAGTGCAGAGACACACAATCGGATTCATGGAGATTAGTCACCGAGCAACAAATCTCCTCTTCTTCGGGGTGAATAATCTCCCCGAACTGCCTTCCCGCCGGCTAGGCAGGATGGCAATTCGTGCTCCGAAGTTGCCTTACGAGGAAACTTCGGGAGATTACGGAAAACGAAGAGCTCGGTGAGCGGGGAGATTAGTCGCCCCCAAGCAGAGGAGATTTGTCGCAGGGCGACTAATCTCCATGAATCCGAGTGTGTGTCTCTGCTATTGCTTAATTTGGTGGTTCACCTTAAAGTTAACTTTTAGTATGTTCTAGAATGGCTAATTCTATGCAACTTTTCAATATGTCTTAATTACTTTTTATTTTTTATATTGTTTTTTAATATTTGCCTTTTTTCTCCTGACTCTTTCCAGCTACAAATGTATTGTTATTGCTACTTTTTATTATTCCTCTTTCTATTCAGACCATATTCCAGTCTCTTATTCAAATCAGTGCATGGTTGCTCGGGTAATTTGGACCCTAGCAACCAGATTGCTGAAATTACAAACAGGAGAGCTGCTGAATAAAAAGCTAAATAACTAAAAAAAAGAAAACACAAATAATAAATGAAAAACCAATTGCAAATTGTCTCAGACTATGCTTTCTAAGTCATACTAAATGTTAATTTGAAGGTGAGCTACCCTTTTAAGATATGTAGTTTAGCCAGTAAGCTGCTGACTCAAGAATGGCCACAGAATGGGATTGTGTATGGCCAGTGTAAAGGCCCCCATACACAGACTAATAAAAGCTGCAGACAGACTGAGTCTGCAGCTTATTGGGCCTTGCGGGTGTCAGATCGATATCTGGCGAAAGTCGTGCAAATGCCGATTGGGCAGGGTAAAAAATCCCATTGGATCGCGTCCACATCTGCGCTTTGATGCGGCCCAAGGATCCAACCGCCCGCATTGCCTCCATTCTGATCTGGTCGTTGGGCCATAGGGGCCATGATCGATCAGCCCGATATCGCCCACCTCAATATGAGCATATCAGGGAGATATCCGCTTGTTTGGCGACATTGCCAAACAAGCGGATCTCCCTGTGATGCACAGAACTATGGTAGTATATAGTGTGCATATATATATGTGTGTGTATAGAGAGAGAGAGAGAGAGAGAGAGAGAGAGAGAGAGAGAGAGAAAGAGAATATATTTAGTTTTGTTCCATGGTTTTTCCAGTAGCATCTGCTGTCCAGAAGGGTGCGTTGTTGCTCTCTCACTACACTCCATCTACACTCAGCCCAACAGTCAAGTAACTTTAATTTAGTGATCCGGTGTGCCCCTGAAAAAAAGTGGGTGGAGCTCAGCCCGCAAGCAGAAAGGGTTGTATAGGGAAACCGATATCTGTATGGCAGCGACTTCAGTTCTCGCCCTAGATTAATGTAGATAAGCTCATGTTCAGACAAAGGTTTACTATACTTTAGAACCTTGCCAAGTGCTGTGCTACACCACATTCTTTCATCGTAAGTCACCACAAATCAACAGAAATGACATGACTAAACGCATTTTGTACTATAGTACATTAATAAACGTTTTCTTAAACCCTTCCTTGCCAGAGGAACCAGCCCAGCATTCTTAGGTGATACGGCTTTGGCAGTAAAAAAGTTATTAATATATGTTTGAAATAGCTAATTCTTCTTTAATCCTACCCACGTGCTGGGGCCTTTCATTTCTGTGCATTGTGCATTTCACGCTGTTTCACAATCAAGCTGCAATAAATCACAGCCGTCCTGCTTCAGATTTAGCAAAGGTTCCCCTCTGCTCTCTTCACCCCCCCACTCCTCCTCCTTGGTTTTATTACTGACTGCCTTCACCCTGGTGAGTGTCAGTGCAATAAGGTCAGAAATCGGTGCACAGTATAGACACTACAGATGGATCTTTGTGCCCTCTTCAGCCCTGGAAGCTATATATTACTGTCAGGTCTGGACTGAGAATTAAAATAGGCCCTGCCATTTTAGGTACACAGAGGCCTAAACAGCCTGACCAGCCAACTAAATACTGACTTTCTATGGCAGCTTATAGCAGCCCCTCTGGCATTTGCTAGAACCCACAGATTGCCAGTCCGGGCCTGCTTGGGGTGCCCAGTTGGGAACTGTAGGCTGCAAAGGGTGACTAATATTAATTCGCTTTAGCTGTAATCTACAACTACCAGCTTTGTCTGTTGGTGGTTGCTGGGAGTTGTCTTTAATTTGCAGCCCATGACTTTGGCATCCCTGATTTACATTTTCATTCGAAATCTACATTTTCCACTTTTAAATTTTTTCAGCGCCTAAAATTTTCTATTGCATTCCTGCTACAGGTACATCCCTACAAATGACAGGTTTTTATGGAAAGTGACAATGGTAACTTAGGGGGACACAACACATTACACTAGCCAAGTCAAGACAGCTTAAAGGGATACTGTTATGGGGAAAAAAAAATTTCAAAATGAATCCGTGAATCTGCTGAAGTTTATCAGATCACAAGTCACGTGACCAGGGGCAGCCGGCAAATTGACAAAATGTCTAGCCCCATGTCAGATTTCAAAATTGAATATAAAAAAAATCTGTTTGCTCTTTTGAGAAATGGATTTCAGTGCAGAATTCTGCTGGAGTAGCACTATTAACTGAAAAAAACATGTTTTCCCATGACAGGATCCCTTTAATTATTACAAAGTCAGACATGCTACTCAGATTTTGGGGTCTTTACTAGGCTGAGGCCACCACAGCCCTTTAGCATTGAATATCTTCAGAATGCCCCCCATACAGCAGCACAGAGTACATGCTGTGGGCTACTATCACTTACCTGAGGTAAGGGAAAGATTATATGATAGATGCAATCTTATTTATTGATTATATTTATATTGTGCCAACATATTCCACAGCACTTTGCACAGATTATACATCAGTCCGTGCCCCAGTGGAGTTTACAATCTAAGGTTCCTATCACATTCATACACTTAACTATATCTTTTTTGGGAGTGTGGGGAGAAACCAGAGACACTGGCAGAACATAAGAAACTTTGCAGTCAGTGATTTGGCTGGAATCAGACCTGTATCACTGCAAGGCAGCTGTGCTACCCACTGAACCACCATGCTTGCGATTTCTGTCAACCTCTAAGCTTAGCCTCTGAACAGCAGCCTATAGCTCACTGAACATGTGCAGTGCCACTGGCACTCAAAAGATGCCCTAACAAGTTGTAACATTACCTTGATGCTAATACAGTAATAACACAGCATATTCATTTTTAAGCATTAGATCTTCTTTAAAGGGATACTGTCATGGGAAAAATGTTTTTTTCAAAATGAATCAGTTAATAGTGCTGCTCCAGCAGAATTCTGCACTGAAATCCATTTCTCAAAAGAGCAAACAGATTTTTTTCTATTCAATTTTGAAATCTGACATGGGGCTAGACATTTTGTCAATTTCCCAGCTGCCCCCAGTCATGTGACTTGTGCCTGCACTTTAGGAGAGAAATGCTTTTTGGTAGGCTGCTGTTTTTCCTTCTCAATGTAACTGAATGTGTCTCAGTGGGACATGGGTTTTTACTATTGAGTGTAAAACAAGGCAGCTGTTATCTTGTGTTAGGGAGCTGCTATCTGGTTACCTTCCCATTGTTCTTTTGTTTGGCTGCTGGGGGGGGGGAGGGAGGGGGGTGATATCACTCCAACTTGCAGTACAGCAGTAAAGAGTGATTGAAGTTTATCAGAGCACAAGTCACATGACTTGGGGCAGCTGGGAAATTGACAATATGTCTAGCCCCATGTCAGATTTCAAAATTGAATATAAAAAAAATCTGTTTGGTCTTTTGAGAAATGGATTTCAGTGCAGAATTATGCTGGAGCAGCACTATTAACTGATTCATTTTGAAAAAAAATTTTTCCCCATGACAGTATCCCTTTAAGCTAATATATTTGTCCTGTACCCTCATTAGGTCGTGCTCTATATTTAAGAACACATCTTATTTATAAATAACCCCCATGTGTTCAACTTGCATAGCAACCTGTAAGAGCATTGTTACTGTAAGAGTGTATACAGAACCCAAAATGACAGATTACACATAATTGCATTACTAGTCCAGGCTAAGGCCTTGCCTGCGAGGCTTGTACTACCCCAGCATGTTTGGTGCAGGTCCAGTGTCTTTTCTGAATGCCAGAAGATGTAAGATAACTGTTATAGCATATTGCATTTCTGGCGCCAAGATTTAATTCATATCACAAGGCATGTGCACTGTATAAACTCTTTAAATATTCTAATCTGAATATCCTGTCCCCCCCCTCTTTAATTCTGTAAAGCCGGAGACTCGACCGGATGGCCCTGCGTGTGGCTATGGTTCCTTTCACCAGCAGTATTGGCTGGATGGAAAGATCGTTGCTGTCGGAGTGATTGACATCCTCCCTTATTGTGTTTCCTCCGTATACCTTTACTATGATCCCGATTATGCCTTCCTTTCCCCTGGGGTCTATTCTGCCTTAAGGTAAGATCATTATCATGTAATACCCTCCCAAATCTGCATGTAACTGTTGTGCTGAGGGGGGGGGGGCTTGGAGAAGTTGTAATCATTATAATATTTTATGTGAAAACATTGACTTTGTTGTATCTTGTGAAAACCTGTAGTTGTAGCAGCGCACTCTGGACCTCCACAGAAACCGCCAACTTCAAGTTAAAAGGGTATATATTTTATTAATGCATTTGATATAGAAACAAGCAACCGAAGTCTGACGTGTTTCGTGTCAGACCTCGGACGCTTGTTTGTATATCAAATGCATTAATCAAATATATACCCTTTTAACCTGAACTTTGAAGTTGACGGTTTCTGTGGAGGTCCCGAGTGCACTGTTACAACCACTGGTTTTCAATAATAACAATCTCTCTTGGCAACTGCACCCGGGTCAGGACGCCGATCCGGTAAGCAATATGTTTAAGGCTTTTTCTTAAGAAGGGGCTGCTCCATATTTTAAGCACAGGGTTCAGGGCCGAGTGCACCTGAACCAACAGGAGTTGGTGAGCAACCAGAAAGATTTTGTATTTAAGCTTGTGCCTTCCTGGTGTTAGGAATTATGTGATAAACAAGAAAACCCTGTTATTTATTCGGGTACTGGAAATTGATTGTTGTATCTTGTGACACCTGAGAGCAAAGACACATGCTCCGATTCAGGAAGATTAGTCGCCCAGCAACAAATCTCCTCTTCTTCGGGCGACTAATCTCCCCGAACTGCCTTCCCGCCAATTAGAATGGAAAACGCCGGCGGGATGATACTCGGAGTGCTTCATTTTCCGAAGTTGCCTCGTCAGGAAAATTCGGGCGACTTCAGAAAATGAAGCACTCAGAGTGCCATCCCGCCGGCAATTTACATTCTAGCCGGCGTGAAGGCAGTTTGGGGAGATTAGTCGCCCAAAGAAGAGGCATTAATCGCTGGGCGACAAAATCTCCCTGAATCTGAGCATGTTTCTGCCCTTAATATCACGTTTTGAGAGTGAATTGTGGTGTTATCATCAAAGGCTCACAAAGGGTAATGGCACTCAGGGGCAGACAGAAGGTGCAACTAGTTCTGCATAGGGGGTTATTATTAAATGATCCCTAAAAGTGTGTGTATAATGACCATTGTGCTCCGTAGAAACATTTCCTCTCCTTTTAATGATACCTTCCCTCTTTATTCTTTCCTACAGAGAAATTGCTTTCACTCGCGAGCTGCAAAAGAGAGCTGCCGACCTCTGCTATTATTATATGGGCTTCTACATTCATTCCTGCCCCAAGATGAGATACAAGGTAAGCCCAGTGTCATATGCGAACCCTGAATGGACGTGTTAAAGGTGTGGTTCACCTTTCAGATAACTTTAAGTATGTTGTAGAATGGCAAATTTTAAGCAACCTTTCAGTAAGACTTAATTTTTTTTTCCCTGACACTTTCCAGCTTTCAAATGGGGGTCACTAACCCCATCTAATAAACAGATGCTCTGTAAGGCTACACATTTATTGTCATGGCTATTGCTTAAAGGAGTGGGTCACTTCTACTGTCCTTCATTTTTTCTTTATAGTTTTTGAATTATTTGCTGCCTTCATCTGACTCACCAGCTTTCAAATGGGGGTTACTGACCTCATCTAAAAACAAATGCTCTGTAAAAGGCTACAAATGTATTGTTATTGCTACTTTTTATTACTCGCCTTTCTATTCAGGCCTCTCCTAATTCAATTGCCACCTGGAGAGCTGCTGAATAAAAAGCTAAATGACTCAAAAAACACATTTAATAAAAAATGAAAACCAATTGCAAATTGTCTCAGACTATAACTCTCTACGTCATACTGAAAGTTAATTTAAAGGTGAGCAAACCCTTTAAACATCAATGATCTTATCTCTGATTGCAGCTTAACATCAGACCCTGCCAAAACGTAGGCACAAAAGCTCCCAAAATGTCAAAGAGGGGAAGTTGCTTAACATTGTAAGCACCATATTTAGGGTCACAGATGCTCATTGCAGTAGCCTTGGGTGAATACAAAAGCTGCCCATAACCAAACCCTCTTCTCACATATATTTAGTTCTAAACAGGTTTTTACAAATATAAGTTACAGACACATGTGGTGGTCTCTCTATAGAGCGATATGGGGATTATGTAATGAAAGGCAGTAAATTTGTGCAGGATCAGTAACCCACAGCAAACAATCAGCAGGTAGGTTTTTCTGGTTACCTGTTAAAAAGCAAACATCTTATTCATTGCTGTGGATTACTGGTCCAGGGCAAACTCAGTGCCTTTTATTACATAAAAGGGTATGCATTTTAGGTTACGTTTACGAGGTGTGAGATATTTTGTTTGAGTCAGTCAAAATTATCCAGATGGCACATAACCCCTTCTGTAGTCCAGGTAAAAGGTGGAAAGTGGGGCAATATTAAACACAGTGGTGCAAAAGTCTTATCAAAACTGCCCTGCAATGTTCCCTTATGGCTGGAAATGCTATGTTTAATTTTCTTAATTTACTGTACCAGCCCAGAGGTTCAGCAGCCCCACAACCGTAATGATCCAGGCGTTCAAATCTGTCCACAAGAGACCTCCATCTTGTTTTTCGAATCTTCTGTGTGTCCGTGGCACTGCACATGCTCAGTGAGCATGTGCAAGACACTGATGGGACGTGCAGTCAAAGGTTTTAGCCTTGTACCATGTTACCAATTGCTGACTTACCCTGCCTATTTATGACTGTATGTATCTGAATTTGAAACTGCCTGTTTGAAAATAAGTGTGTCACGCAAATAAGTGTTTCTTTCATTTTAATCCCTGTTATTGTTATCCTGTCCCACAAAGTAGCCAATAAATCTCTTGCAGGCAATAGAAGGAACAGCGAGATACAGTGCAGATGAAGAGAAGATTTGCACAGGCAGCACAGCAGCTAAACCCCGTATGGAAACCAGCTAGGGATAAAGTCATTTATATTCTCCATCATTGTGCCCTTTGTTTGAGGGGTTGTATGCACATGCACTCCTCGCTGTGGGGTATTTTTTTGGCATTCTGTTTCCTCCGAGAGCTAATGTTGGCACACATGAAACTGCATGCATAATAACATTCCATGTCTTTCCTGTGTAAAGCTGAGCTCTCAGGGCCTCTGCAAGTGTCGGGATATACAGTCTTTGGTTTGTTTTTACAGAGGGTGAGGTAAAGTCACATACCAAGAATTCTGAGCAAGTGCTGGGTTTGTACTGAATGCCCTACAGGGCTTTGGTTTATAGCCAACCAGTGGCTTTTCTTAATAGCACGCCCCTCCTTCTATCCATGCCATTGCCCAGGCTAGAGAGAATGCTGTACAGCTGGCTACTTTCACTTCAAGCTCTGTACATAATATAACTCTGTTCTTCACTCATCATTTATTTATATTGCACCAACATACTAAGTAGGTGAGCTCACATTGGCCATTCTAGCTTGGCTGCCGGTGTTAGCTCTGAACCAGAGCTTGATACAGTAGATACCGTTGCAGTCGGCAGCCTTATTGCCCTAGTGACGGTAGCCTAAAGGATAATTATGAAATATTGGGTTTATCCTCCTTTAAAGTCTAGGAATGTAGGCAGCACAATTAAAGGAGGCTAGGGGCTGTTGAAATATATATTCCCTGTGCAGCAGCCATATACAAATTGAGTAATGGCCCCATGATTTAAAGGGATACTGTCATAAATCAGTTAATAGTGCTGCTCCAGCAGAATTCTGCACTGAAATCCATTTCTCAAAAGAGCAAAAAGATTTTTTTTATATTCAATTTTGAAATCTGACATGGGGCTAGACATATTGTCAATTTCCCAGCTGCCCCAAGTCATGTGACTTGTGCTCTGATAAACTTCAGTCACTCTTTACTGCTGTACTCCCTTTCCCCCCAGTTGCCCAACAGAACAATGGGAAGGTAACCAGATAGCAGCTCCCTAACACAAGATAACGGCTGCCTGGTAGATCTAAGAACAGCACTCAATAGTAAAATCCAGGTCCCACTGAGACTCCTTCAGTTACATTGAGAAGGAAAAACAGCAGCCTGCCATAAAGCTTTTCTCTCTAAAGTGCAGGCACAAGTCACATGACCAGGGGCAGCTGGGAAATTAACAAAATGTCTAGCCCCATGTCAAAATTCAAAATTGAATATAAAAAAATCTGTTTGCTCTATGAGAAATGGATTTCAGTGCAGAATTCTGCTGGAGTAGCACTATTAACTGATGCGTTTTGAAAAAAACATGTTTTTCAATGACAGGATCCCTTTAGAATATTAGTGATATGCGGGTTGAGAAAACCTCGACCTGACCCAAACCTGCACCCGCCCGAGGGCAACGGGCAACCCGCAAGAGGAGCAGCCCGCACAACACTACTGGATAGTAACCTATAAATTCAACGGTGGCCATAAACGTTATTATAATAACAAACGTTAACCGTTTTCAATATAGACATTTAGAGCTGAATCGTCGGATATACAGGTAAAAACAATAGAATTCTACCTCTATCCAAGTCTTTGGCAGATATAGGTCATCTTGTCTTCCACAATACACGCACCAAATATTGTAGCAAACTTTGTTTCGTACAATATCTGTGCATGTATGGCCACCTTAAGGGCTATCATTTAATTTGAATAAGGGTTGCTTTAGGGAAATGCACTGTGTGTTAAGTATGTGCTAATACATTCCTATTAAAGTGGTTTTTCACCTTTGAGTTAACCTTTAGTATGATTGAGAGAGTGATATTCTGCGACAATTTGCAATTGGTGTTTTTTGAGTTATTTCGCTTTTTATTCATCAGCTCTCCAGTTTGCAATTTCAGTGATCAGGTTGCTATGGTCTAAATTACCCTAGTAACCATGCATTGATTAGAATAAGAAACTGGAATATGAATAGGAGAGGCCTGAATTGAACGGTGAGTAATTACAAACAGCAATAACAGTACATATTTAGCTTTACTGAACATTGAATGTTATAATCTATAGGGAATGAGTCTTGCTGTATATACACACCCATAGATGGGTATGAGACCTGTTATCCAGAATACTTGGGACCTGGGGTTTTCCGGATAATGGATCTTTTCGTAATTTGGATCTTCATACCTTCAGTCTACGGGAAAATAATGTAAACATTGAATAAACCCAATAGGCTGGTTTTGCTTCCAATAAGGATTAATTATATCTTAGTTTGGATCAAGTACAAGGTACTGTTTTATTATAACACAGAAAAGGGAACTTTTTTTTTTTTTTAAATAAATTTGGTTAAAATTCCCATAATGCAGAGCTTTCTGGATAACGAGTTTCCAGATAATGGATCCCATACTTGTATAGGAATAATTTCTATATTCTCATAAAAAAGCATTTGCTTCCCTTTATGTCTTGTATCATGGCTACATATAACATTTATATACACGCTGCCACCAACTATGTCTGGATTCCGTTCAAAACACCGTAACCTTTTCAGGGAATCCATGCGGTTGGTACAGAATAAAGCAAATCTGCTTCCCTGACATTACACAGCACCCGTTGCGTTTCTATAAATATATATATATATGTATTTTCCCTGTAAAGGAAGAATCAGAAAAATGCTCTGGCGAATGCCTTATCTCTAAGCCGCCGGCGGAATGTGACATTAATTCCATTCATGGTCAGGGCTCTCCAAATCCGGACACTTTTTCTGTAAAACAAAACTTCCATTCCATGACTGTGCACCCCCCAAAGCGTTGGTGTCCTTAATGCGCATCTGATGACAGTTTAGAGGGAAGGTTTGTTTGTACAGGGGCGAGCTCCCTTCAACGGCAAAGCTTCCTTAATACCCCTTTAATAAAATCTCAACAGGGGTTATTGTGCCGCAACCGAATGCAGATGTGAGAGTGGGAATGGAGTGTGTGTTTAACCTCCCCTGTACCAGCCTGTGTGGACTCTGCTGCGTTAAATCTCCCCTTTGTTGCAGCCTTCTCCCTGATCTCCATGTGACCCTTTTCTCACTGGGATCTGACCGAGCAAACAATATTTGCAGTGCCTTCTACAAATCCCTCTCAGGCTTTTATTTTTCCTTTGAAATGTCTCCAGAGCTGAGGACTGGGAGAGGGGGCAGAGCTGCTGCTCGTGTCTGATCTTCCCCTGTCTGGGCATGTACCGTGTGCCAATATTCTGGTTTTATAGTATTTGTTTAAAAAAAAATAAAAAAATCCAGTTACACTAAAAAAAATCACTCTAAAAGTTCAGTTATTTCCCCAAATCTAGGGTTTGCATCCTTTATTAGCCCTGTTTTTTTTATTTTTTTATTTATTATTATTATATCCTCCACTCATGCATGTTGATGCACCGTGAAATCGGATAAAAATGCTCCAGGCAGTTTCACCTCGAGTGTGTTCTGTCATTTATTTTGTAGGAATGCAAGGGTAAAAATGTTACAATTTGATACATTGAAGGAAAACTGTACCCCCAAAATGAATACTTAAGCAACAGTGTGTGCACAGCGAATCGTACGATCCCAGGGGGTGGCCCTTATTTTTTAAAATGCCAATTTTCTATTTATGATTACCCAATGGCACATACTACTAGAAAAGCATATTATTCTGAAAATGGTTTATGTACATGAAGCAGGGTTTTACATATGAGCTGTTTTATGCAATATCTTTTTATAGAGACATACATTGTTTGGGGAGGTACAGTTTTCCTTTAATTGCTGCCATTTCTCAGTAGGAACAGCTTTAGCCCCTACAGAGCATGTTTACCAGACTTTACAGGGGTGGTTCACCTTTAAGTTAACTTTTAGTATGATCTAGAGAGGGATATTCTGAGACGATTTGCAATTGGTTTTCATTTTTTTATTATTTGTGATTTTTGAGTTATTTAGCTTTTTATTCAGCAGCTTTCCAGTTTGCGATTTCAGCAGTTTGGTTGCTAGGGTCCCCTAGCAACCATGCACTGATTTGAATAAGAAACTGGAATATGAATAGAAGACCTGAATAGAAAGATCAGTAATAAGAAATAACACTACATGTGTAGCCTCGCAGAACGTTTGTTTGTTTTTTTAAATCGGGTCAGTGACCCCCTTTTGAAATCTGGAAAGAAACCGAAGGCAACGCAAAAGCTATAAAAAAAGAAAAAATGAAAACCAATTGAAAAGTTGCTTAGAATTAGCCATTCCCTTAAAGGTGAACCACCTCTTTTAAGTTAACTTTTAGTATGTTATAGAATAGCTAATTCTAAGCAACTTTTCATTGGCCTTCATGTTTATAGTTTATCTGTTCCTTCTTCTGACTCTTTTTCCAGCTTTCAAATGGGGGTCACTGACCCAATCAAAAAATCAAATGCTCTGTAAAGCTACAAATGTATTACTATTACTACTTTTTATTACTCATCTTTTTATTCAGGCCTCTCATTCATATTCCAGTCTCTTGTCAATGCATGGTTGCTAGGATGATTTGGACCCTTGCAACCAGATTGCAGAAATTGTAAACTGGAGAGCTGCCGAATAAAAAAGCTAAATAACTAAATGGAAACCAATTGCAAATTGTCTGAGAATATCACTATCTACATCATACTAAAAGTTAACTTGAACCCTTGGTTCAAGGGCACCCATCATAGGAAAATTCTTTGCCCCCACAGTGATCCTGCACTTTGGATGGTGGAAACAATAGTATCTGGACCAGAAAATGCTCCTAGCAAGAGAAATGCCTCCCTCGCCCCAATACTTGTAAACCTATTTGAACCCGCAACCCCCCCCCCCCAGTAGTGTGAATAAATCTTTTTCTAGTATAATATATCCAAACGGCACATATTAAACTTCATACATGTTGAATTTGTTTTTAAATATCTTTTGTCCAAGAAAGCGAGTGCTAATCCTTTATCTGTGCATCATGAATGACCCTCATTTATATACATTAAAAAGAGAGCTGCACAATTGCGATGTGCAAATTCCTGTCCAACAGGATGAATGAGAGCTAAGCTCTAGTCCTGCTTGTAACTTCCTGGAGGGGTCCCTTTAAGGGTCAGCGCTCACTGAAGTCAGTTTAGCCAAGTCAGGAGTGAACCGAGTGATCTCCAGTAAGAATTCACTCTAATCTCTTTTGGGATTAAAATAACTGAATGTGTTTATGGAGATTACGGATTATGCTTCTCTTTTGATGTTTAAAAGGTTTTTGTAGGCTTTGGAAAAATCCCCTCAAGTTTCCTATTTGCTAGGTGATTCTGATGGGCCTTTTCTTCATACACAGCCCTAGGCAGCAATATCAGGGAACAGCAAGGCTTCACGGGATTACATATAAATATCCCCCAAGGCCAGCTCAGGCAACTAGCAATCACTTTGGAAACAGAAGGAGCAACTTGGGGCCATTTCTTCATCTCTGTACTGTTTTGCTACTCTCAACTTCAGATCAGTGCATTCCTCTATATAAACATCTACCTAGTAGACTTTAAAGGGATTCTGTCATGATTTTTATGATGTACCGTTATTTTATATTTCTAAAATACACTGTTTGCAACACAAATAATTCACTCTACAATATAACATTTAATTCCTGAAAACACAAGTGTATTTTGTTTAGTTGTAATATTGTCGTGTAGGTGCATCTCAGGTCATTTTGCCTGGTCATGTGCTTTCAGAAAGAACCAGCACTTTAGAATGGAACTGCTTTCGGGCAGACTGTTTCTCATACTCAATGTAACTGAATGTGTCACAGTGGGACCTGGATTTTACTATTGAGTGCTGTTCTTAGGTCTACCAGGCATTAGGGAGCTGCTATCTGGTTACCTTCCCATTGTTCTGTTGTTAGGCTGCTGGAGGGGAAAAGGAGGGGTTGATATCACTCCAAATTGCAGTATAGAGTGACTGAGCACATGTCACATGACTGGGGACAGCTGGGAAGGCATTAGGGAGCTGCTATCTGGTTACCTTCCCATTGTTCTGTTGTTAGGCTGCTGGAGGGGAAAAGGAGGGGTTGATATCACTCCAAATTGCAGTATAGAGTGACTGAGCACATGTCACATGACTGGGGACAGCTGGGAAACTGACTGTCTAGCCCTATGTCAGATTTCAAAATTAAATAGAAAAAAAATCTGTTTGCTCTTTTGAGAAACTGATTCAGTGCAGAATTCTGCTGGGGCAGCACTATTAACTGATGCGTTTAAAAAATAAAAATTCCCATGACGTTATCCCTTTAAATGTGAGCTTCAAATCCAGAGCCTTCAAAAACTTCTCAGACATGCCAACAGTGATAACAATCTCCTCGGTGCCACTTGTATTTATGTTTGTGTAAATGTTGGAGGTCTCAGCTGTGTAGAATCCTTCGCCACACAAGTGGGCATGGAATATACACCAAGAGGTGTGTAATTTACATTGACTGGGGCATAAGTGCAAGACTGGATTAGATGTTTGGCCAGTGCTCAGGTAGCTTTGGAGGGTTCTACATTTTGTATCCATGAGCCATATTATAGTATATAAAGTATTAGGGAGCTACAGAAGCTCCAAATAAGTCCTTGGTGTTTGCTGATTAAGGCAACTACTAGCTATTTCTTTGCTTCGTGTGAACATCCACCTTGCGGGAGGCTCTGTTTGGCTCCACATTTGTATCTTTATTGTTCCAAAACTTGCTCCTAAACCAGATATTGAACTATGAGCACCTGCTTTGAGATCACTGGAAGGTTGGATCAGTACTATATGGATGAATTCAGGGATGATCTTCAACGGAGGAGCAGCAGGAGCTAGAGAGAGAGATCTAGTGTAGGACTCAGCAGCTGAAGACAGGTGGTGGCACTGAGAGGAAAGCAGGAGTTGGTCAGAAATGTATGGACACACAAGAGAAGAGCGGTATTGAGGTGCAGGGTAATGAAGGCTTTGAAACTCGCAAGAAGGATTTTGTACCTTATTCTCTGCTTAATTGGGAAGACTGAATAAAGATTTCAACAGTAGAGAAGCCCATTTCTCTCAAACCAGAGGAGGAACAACATCTAGGTATCTACTAAAACAGAATTTGTGGGCTTAAAACGGATATGCTCTCAGGCCTCTGCCTAACTTACCCTCCCATAAATCTGAAAATGCAATGCTGAGGGCTTTTGTCAGGGGCACAGTCAGGGGCATGTTCATTCATATTTATCTGTGTAATTTCCTGGTGACCTTAAGTTGTCCTTCCAAGCAGCTAGATTGTATATTGGAAGCCTTCACAATGAGTTCATCACCTCGGTTATGTATAATGACTATTTACAGAATTTTACTAAATTTAAACATCTGCTCATTCAAATGAAATCCACAAATGCAGAACTGTGTCTTTTGATCCAGAGGGTGCAGTGAACTCTTGTTTATTTGCACTTTGCCTGACACCCTGGAGGTGAAGACCCTCTGCTGTCAATGGTGGGATAAGGCCTTTCCTGTACAAATGCAAAGCTATTTTGGGTATAAATCTTGCTTATTATCACTGCTGATTCCAAGTCTCTCTTGGGATAATTTATAACATTGAAATAAAATGTTGTTGATTCCACTGGTGTATTTTAATCTTAATCTTTTGAGGTTCCAGCTTTAAAGAGAAAATTAAAGGGATGAAAGTAACCCCCCATCCAAAAGGATGCCGTCCAATCAGGTCTTTCAAAGCTGGTTGAAAGTGGGTGTCCTTGTGCAAACATGAGCATAGTCCTGCTGATCAACTAGGCAGCAGTGGGAATCCAGAGTGGGCACAAATGCCTGACAGCTAGGGAACTCCTATAATATCAGTAATACTTACATTTATATGTTCATGGCAATAATATGTCATATGTAAATGACACAAGTGTTTGGTTTCACCTGTCACTCCTGCTTCTTTTTTTTTTCAGGGTCAGTATAAACCGTCGGATTTGTTGTGCCCTGAAACCTATTTATGGACGCCCATAGAGAAATGTCTGCCCCTCCTGGAACTTTCTAAATACACTCGCTTTAATAGCAACCCTAAAGAAGGTATGTTGTGATCCAAAGGCGTTTGGGTAGTAGGGGCAGCCTCCTTGATACCTCATATGCTTCTAATTGCTGAATAAATTACTATAACAGATTTAGGCATCTGCTCACAGTGGAAATAACAACAAGAACTTAAGTTTATTCAAACTGAAATGTGCATAACAAGCATAGTCTGGTAGGAGGTTGATTTATGTCATGTTATATATGACGCCCAATGAGCTCATCACTAAGCCTAGAGAATAGCCAGGTGCCCAGGTAATCTAATAACTGGGGGCCTCAACTAACTATGTTAGCCATCTGGTTAGACTACGAGTTGCATCTAGTTAGTTAGTAAGCTAGTAGACCGTATGGGCCCATGTAAGGTTACCATAGATCCGGGATCCCCAACCATTTTTGTCCATGAGCCGCATTCAATGTAAATAAAAGTTGAGGAGCAACAGAAGCATGCAAAAAGTTCTCTGGGGTGCCAATTATGGGCTGTGGTAGCCCCTATGTGGACCTACAGGAGGCTCAGTTTGGCACCTGATTTTTATGCAACCAAAACTAGCCCCCCAAGCCAGGAATCCAAAAATAAGCACCTGCTTTAAGACCACTGGAAGCAACATCCACGGGGTTGGTGAGCAATATGTTGGGGTTGGAATCACTACCATAGATATTTGCAAGCAGCAGTGGACCAGGCCCTCACAGAAAAAAACCTCTTAGGGGGGCATGCATCCCTCTCTCATCCCTTTGGATGGGAGACAGAGTTTGATGCCAGCTGGGATGGGGGCGGTTCCTTACATTAGACCCCATGATCCGAGCCCCCTTGTATCCTGCCCCACAACTGCAGGCTCTGCTGTATGGTAGTTAAGCCACTGCCCACAGTAAAGATGGCTTATTGTGTTAATACTGGAAAGGTAATGGCATGCACCAGGGGTAGGCAAAGAGGATTTCTTTGCATATAAACCTACTGTACACACACATATACACACAGCAGTTTTAGGCTCTGTATTGAACATTGTAGACCGAGTATTGCAGTAGACAGCAACATAATGATTTAATCTATTGCATTTCACCACAAAGACCCCCTGCCCTGATGTTTCTCTTTGTCACTCTGTAATACACTTTCTTGATGCCGTCTTCATAAGAGTACAAAGTGAGAAGAATTTCAGCTTTCTTTAATATGGTGCCCAGTGCTGTGCAAAGGCAGTTTGTATATGTGTGTACCCCAGCTGTGCTACAGATGTTATCCATGCGTACTCCGCTCTACAGAACCTTTCCCGTTTCTCCTGCGCTCTACATATACTCTTGCTTATGTATGATGAACAATAGAAGTGACCTGGCCACCTCTGCTTGAATTCACAGGGGACAGAGATCTCCTGACGGAGCTGGGACGGGTCCGGGTCCTGTATAAACGCACGGTGATGCCCTACAGCATATACAAGAAGAGGCGCAAAGGTCCGAACGACGAGGTGGCCGTCAAGCAATACGCAGGCCTAGTGGGTCAGACCTGTGCAGAACGCATGTTGCTGTATCGCAACTGAGACAGACAATGAATGTGTGATTCCCAGGGGTGGGTGGGGGGTATGTACTGCATGCTATTTTGTTTTAAAACTGTATGGAGTCGGCTTTAATGAAGGAATAGGTGTTAGGCAGCAAAAATTAGCAGCACCCAACTGTCTTCTCCAACGCCTTCCTTTATGCACTGACTTAGAGCACTATGCAAGGGCCTGCAAATCTTACAGCATTAACAGCCAATGTTAGGCTCTCCGGCTTTCAATCAACCACAACCTCCATGATCCTCAGGTACTTGTTACTTGGCAGAGAATGATTGGAGTTGTACATTTGTAAACGCTGGAGAGCCTTAGATTACTCCCCCCCCCCCGTCCTATGGTCTCGTGTCCACCATCTCTGCAGACTTGAACTAGGGAAGCGTTGGGGTGGCAGACATCGCTCATTTAAGTTATTTATTATTTTAGATTATGCTGACTTGCCTGCCTGTGTGTTTTGATTAGCGCTTATTTAGGCTTTTGATTGGCAGATGCAGAATGTTGGCAGTTCTAGGCTTAGCCCAACGGAATCCCATTATGTTTTGCCAAAGGCAAGAACAACCTACTGCGTTCATTCCAAATGTTCCCTGCTATGTTCTCAGCAAGTGATTTTATGAGGTGTCCTTCAGATCTGAGCACACTCTTCATACGGCACGGTCCGATAGTGGAGCACGTGCAAACGAGCCGTTGGAATGAGCGACAGCAGTAAGTGTATCAAGCATCATCGAGTTGTTCTGTTTGATTGTTTAAATTTAGAACACGTACATGTGAGAACAGCCTTATTTTACTACTTGTTACAGACTAAGCTGCCCCCACCCACACACATACATACACTTATATCTTTACTTTCTATGTGCCACATCATGTAACTGGATAGGTGAAGGCAAAAGAAGCTAGATAACAATATGGACTTCATATACTGTACACTTCTTGTTGTTATGTCTCATTGTGAAGTGTCCTTAGAAGCATCCCTGAAAGTCAGCGACTTCCAAACTGTGGGCCCCGTCTCCTTGGTGGAGGGTTTAGAATGGGGGTCCCCAACCTTTTTTACCCATAAGTATCATTCAGATGTAAAAAGAGTTGAGGATCAACGCAAGCATGAAAAATGTGATTGGCCATGTGGTAGCCCCCTATGACGCCTGGTTTTTATGCAACCAAAACTTGCCTCCAAGCCAGGAATTCAAATATAAGCACCTGCTTTGAGGCCACTGGGAGCAACATCCAAGGGGTTGGTGAGCAACTTGTTACTGATGAGCCACTGGTTGGAGACCACTAATTTAGAGCAGTGCAATGGGGGACTCATGCCTCTTTGGTTTTGCTTAAAAGATAAGTAAACCTTGAAAATAAGTGAATTGCACTTTTGCAATGTACATTCCTTATTTATTTTTTTTTTTTAATTCCAAGATATTAAAGGTTACCTGTACTGTTAAATGAATTTGTTTTGTTTTAATGTTTTTCTGGTTAGGAAACCTTTCTCAAATTTTTCCTAACCAGAAGAACATCAAGCAGCCTCTTCCTTGACTACTTAAGTGGTCAGAAAATGACCAGCAGGTGGCGCTGTCGTAACAAAATTAAATCATATTAACAGTACATGTAACCTTTTAATATCTTGGGGGAAAGAACTAATGAATTTACATTGCAAAAGTGCTTAGAATAGCACCCTCATCAATATTGACTTATTTTTATGGTTCCTTTAAAGGTGCGTTAGCGTATGCTATGGAGTAAAAATGTATAAAGAGTCCTAAGTATTTCGGGAACTCTGGCTGAAGGACTGATATACACCATTGTTACCCTATATCTGTAATCTTGGTATAAGGGAATGGGGGGACCTGGCAAAACATTGAACCTTCAAGTGGGACTTGAACTGAAAAAGTCTGACAACTACTGCTGAAAGCCCATCATATTTTACTTTATGATGTCATTGGTCTAAACACTATTGCTTTTTAACAATGACAGTGGCCAATTAGGTGAGGCCTATGGCACACATAAAACACCCCATTAGCCCTGCTGCCCCCCATGCTTCATGCCATTGAATGGAAACTGTCCCAAAAAAAGCCACATTTGAGGCAGTTTCTGTTTACATGAAAGACAGGAGGCACATGGGGGGTTGACCTGGTGCTACATGGGACCCCCACCTTAAGTAGGATTCTGTGCAATCCTGCCCACTTGGGAAGTGTTCCATTACTGTTCTTCAGTATCTGGATCTGTAGCTGCACTTCAGGGAAGCTGTCACTCTTTGCCTTTCATATAAACACTGTACAAATCCAACCACTGAAAGCATTATTGGTCATTTGTTTTCTTTTGTATTGTTGACATTAATAATATACATAATTATAACATAATATCACACAGATCTTAATATTCTAAGCTGCCACAATAAATATGTTCCACATTTAAACAGACCGCTAAGCCTTTGGGTACACTCTTACATATAGGGTTGCCACCTTTTCTGGAAAAAAATATAAATAGTATCAGTTGACAGACCTTCCTCTGCTCATATTTGGCAAGAAATCGATCGATGTCCGCCAGGCCTGGACTGGCAATCTGTGGGTTCTGGCAAATGCCAGAGGGGCTGCTATAAGGTGCCATAGAAAGTCAGTATTTAGTGGGCTGGTGGGGGGCTGATTGGGCCTCTGTGTACCTGAAATGCCGGGGCCTATTTTAATTCTCAGTCCGGACCTGTCCGCTGCTACTTTCTATCGGGGAATCAGCCAATGAGAGGGACTGCAACATCGCATCCATTGAGATCAGTTCACAATGGCTGAAGAAGAAGGTCGGTGCAATCTTGATAAAAGCATTTATGAACTAACTACATAGTATGCTGAGTATCCTGAAAGTGATAGAATTAAATCTGGTTGGACATGAGAGATCTACTCTCGTCTCTACAGACAAGCATATCATTCTGTGTATAACCAGATAAAAGAATATTTCAAGAGCTCTTCATACAACTATTCCTTCTTATAGGGATGGCAAGAAAACCACCGCTACTCAGCCTTTTCTCAATCCATCTGGAGACACCCAAGATACATATATAACTTAGGAAAAGGTTTTTTGGCTTGAAAAGGTCAAGATGGTGAGTTTTGACTAAAACTGTTTTTCTCCATCTCATTATTCTGTATGGCAGTGTACCAGTGTGTGACACTGATCACTGACACTCTCTCCCCCATAAGCAAGTTCATTTTTTCATTGTAGATAATGAGCACTGTATAAACAAATCCCTTCCCCCAACTGGAGCCGTTGTTAGGCTTTGAGATAAGGAGCCGTTCATTTCCCCGTGGACTGGTAATTTGAAAATATGAAAAATCATAACCTCGGCTTATACTTTATACATTTTCACATATTAACATGTATGTTTTAGAGCGCCAACTTACTCCACAGTTCTGTAAAATAAAGCAATTTATATAAAAATCATACAGGGTTACATACATAGCGACCAGTAACAGATATAAAAGGAGAAGAGGGCCCTGCCCAAAATGGTGAAAAAATACAAATTGATTAAAATAAGTTTTAAAAAAGGTTGAATCCAAACCTTAATTTTATATCCCCTGATTTATAGTTTTCCCCTCATTGTACATCTTTTTTGTGTGGACCCATCTATATATTATTATCCCTTGAAAAACATGAATTGGGGGTTCTACTGTATTAAAATTTCAGTAAAATCCCACCATAAATGGTTGTTCCAGCCCATTGCTTCCTGAGATTCTTGGATTCTTTGGCCACCAATGCTCCTTCCACCTAACTGTTACTACATCCCTCGTTCAGAGCAACCAGCAAGGTTCTAGAAAGTAGGCTAGAAATACAGACTGGCCGTTCTGGGCCCTTGGGCTAACTGCACCCAGAAG
The DNA here is from genome assembly GCF_017654675.1 of Xenopus laevis. Taxonomy (NCBI): domain Eukaryota; kingdom Metazoa; phylum Chordata; class Amphibia; order Anura; family Pipidae; genus Xenopus; species Xenopus laevis. The sequence goes on from NC_054383.1 coordinate 13,794,242, forward strand.
TGCTGCCACCAAATCTGCTGTCAGTGCAGTATGAAGGCTCCACGGTACAGTAGTCGCTCTCTACAGTGCTGAGAATACTTTGTAATTCGAGCGCTCAGGAAAGGAAAGCAGACTGTGTTTACGGGATGCCAAATGACACAGAAACCAACAAAATATTGACTGTTTGGGAGGAAGACAGGCAGCCGGGGAGGAGGCCGCTAGTAAGAAGATTATAAAAACATTTCCAAAGTCGAAGTTGCTTTGCAAATAATTAAAATTTTAATCTAGAAACGTTATGCGAAACCAGAGTCGTTATGTAGCTTGGGCCCTGTTAGAATCAGTTAACTGCTGGAGAGACTTTTGTACATAACCCAGTGCTAATTCTGGATGCCCGAAACTGTATTATGGCAACAGAGGACCCTAAATGTATTTCCCTACCCCATACACAAATAGGATTAGGACTTTACCACTTTATGCCACTCCAAAATAGATCAGGCAGCACTCCAGATGGAAATAAGATTCTTTATTGTAACAAGTCAAAGACCTACATTGCCTGACACGTTTTGGGAGATGACCCCCTTAATCATAGGCTTCCCTGCCCCATCGGATTATTTGATTGATTTTTTTTAGCATTTTTCCACTTTATGGTCAATAGTATCTGTACACCTGCCTTTCCAGCATCTCATTCCCAAACCAAGGAAATTAATATGAATATACTCCTAAATTTTATGCATTAACAGCCTCTCAACTGTTCTTTGAAGGTTTCTACAAGATGTTGGAACATTCTTGGTGTCATTTGCTTCCATTTATATTTAAGAAAGTGTACACTGATGTTGGGGATCAGGCCTGTCTCACAGTCGGGGTTTCAATTCATTCCACAAGGGTTCAGTTTGGTTGAGGTCAGGGCACTGTGTAGGCCAATCGGGTTCTTCCCATCTCTGCAAAACCATTTCTTTATGGACCTTGCTTTGTGTATGGGGCATTATTGTGCTGAAATAGGAAAGGGCCTTCCCCTCATTGTAGCCCCAAAGTAGAATGCATGGAATTGTCATTGTACACTGTAGTGGCACCTGGGTTGGCAATGATGAGTATGTGGTTTGGTGTAATTTTGGCTATTCAATGTTCCCCAGTCACTTGTTCCTTGAGTGGCAGTATTGGTGATGGAGGGTTCAGATAGCAATGCCCCCGGATGCCAGAGCTAATGGTGACCCTGACCCTACATTGACACAGCAAACAGGGTGGTAAAGCTAATAAGAGAGTCAAAATAATTTCTAGAGATTGGGGGTTGCAGACAATACTGCATCTGTATCACTTTAAGGGCCATGGTATATCCTTGTTAATAATGGAGAGATATGTTGGTTTTCTTTTAGAGTGAAGGGTCTGAGTGGCCTAATCCTTCCTCTCAGGATGGAGCAGCAATTAATCTTGCTCTATTTTGCTTTCTGTGAGCCTGTGTGAGTGTTTTTTAATCTGAGCTTTAATAGAACCCATATGCCCAGAATTAAAGGACTTAGCCTTCATATGAAACCTCTGTGCTCCTCTCTACTCCTCGCGTTCCGTGCAGGCTCTAATCCTCACTGGCTTCCACTCTTGTTATTTCACCCTTTGCTTTTTGTGGTTCAGACGGAAAGGCCAGGGTTCCTTCGCTGATCAGTGCTACTCAATGAATGTGAGACACAAAGAGCGCTCCTCCCTCCTATAGCCATGGGAATCACTACTGTTGGTTCAGGTTTTGGCTTCTAACCTGACCGTCTTTTAACCTTAAACTCTACTGCACGGGGGTAAATAAAACCTAATGAAACTACTGTGTTGGGCCTCCAGCTGAGACCTTCTGCATGGTTCTGCCCATTCTAGTCGTGTCTAATTTAGCATTGCAACTATTGAGTATTTGTAGTACAGGCTACATTTTTATTTTGTTTTTTATTGGCTGTGACTTTTGAGATGACCAGCAGTTTCCACAGTTGCTCCAAAAATGTTGAGACTTCAAAGTTGGGTAAATATGGTGACAAATGCCAAACTGTACCCAAGTCCACTAGAACATTTCTCCTGCACCCCTCATGACCCAAGTCTGTAACATTCTTATTGGGCAACAAAGAAAATTAGTTAGTGATAGGTGTCTCTAATGACTCAAAGTGGTGGCACAAGTAATGTGACCTGTCCCCTTTCACAGGTGGATGATTCAGAAAAGTAAAGGACCTCTATCAGCACTGGTGGAATGTTCAGGTCTAGAAAATATCTATTCCAGATATGGGTTGTTTCTCAGATGCCACTATTATGCAGTAGTTGGCAGGGCCGGATTTACATAGCAGGCACCCCTAGGCCCGCTGAAGTTCGTCACCCCCATTTCCTCCCTTTCATTCGCACAAATTTTCATCATCGAGACCAGAGCAATGGTGATTGGCTCACAGTAAATTTAAACAACTATTTTATCTTCTGCGCATCGTCAGTGTTTCTGAAACAATGTGGCTGTGGTTATGCAGCCCCCTAAAATCCGGCCTTGGTGGCCTTTCCACAAATCCAGGTCTGGTAGTTGGCCCTCACCAGTCTTCTGCTTTTTTAGAATAAACAGGTGCCTGCTTCAAGTTCTCCACTCCTCAACTAGCTTAATCAATAAAGGTTGAAGTCACAGCATCGTCCAAGGTTCCATTTTTAAAAAGCCTTTATTGGTATCACATGGCTCATATCTCTCCTCAGAGATGGCACCCTGTAGAACAAACACCCCAAACCTTGCTCATGAATGTGCTGATATTCCTTTTCATTGGGTCACCCCTGGGTTATGTACACAGAATAGTTGTAGACTTGCTGATGACAATGTTGATAACTTGTAGTACAAGTAGAAAGGTAAACTTGACCCATACCAGAGTATTACTCAAACCAAAATGTGTTGGTACTGACCCAGGGCCTAATCATCCTAAAAGGATACATTTTCCATGTGACTTTTCTCCCCAAATCTGAAGATCAATAGAAATTTGTTGCAAGAAGAGCTGTCATCATCACTGGCATCACTAGTGGTCATCCATGGTAGAAAAATGGAAGTTAAAGCAATTGAGTGAAACTAGAGAACCCCCCCGGACAGACTGGCTGGGAATTTAACCTGCCACCCATGTACAACCTGCCTCTGGGGGCAATTGGTCGGCCCATACCCACCTGACCCACACTGATGAAGAATATCTCTTGTGAACAGAGGTGGAAAAAAGTTGAGTTGTATAGGATTTTTAGGGACATATTTAACAAAGGGTAAAAATAAAGTTCACCAGAAAGAAACTACCTAGCTTTCTGTTCACATGTATGAAATTTGTAGGGACAAAAATTAGGGGGGCAAAGGGGGTACATTTGTATCCGGCCCAGGCCTAAAGGGGGACCCGGCGGGCTCCCCGTGACAGAGACAAAAACCTGAAGAGCCAAAGACCCAAAGCTGCTAATGGGGCTGAAGACACAAATAGGCTTGAAGTCATGAAAAAATCCGAAGCTAAAGTCCGGAAGCCGCAAAAAGACCTGAGGTAAGTTCCGCTGACCACCAATGTGTTTTTTTTTTATTTTCCCCTGGCCACCAATGTATTATTTCAATACTATATATGTCCTTGGCCACCATTGTTTTTTTATATTACTCTATGGGGCCCCTGACCAACAATGTTTCTTTTTGATTCATAAGGGGGGCCATGGCCACCAATGTTTTTTTAAAAACTTTTATGGAGGGCCCTGGCGCCAATGTTTTTTTTTTTTATAATTTATAGTTGGAGCTGGTCACCAATGATTTTTTTTTACTTGTGGGGGGGCCTGACCACCAATGTTTTGTTTTTTTTAACTTATAATGGGGTCCAGACCACCAATGGCTTTTTATAATCTGTGTGTGGGGAGGTTGACTGTTTTTAGCTCTGTCTGTGTAGCCTTTTACTGTGGGGTGGACGGGATATGGGGTGGGGCTTGGGGGCTGGGCTGGGATGGATGGGGACCAAGGGGCCCAGATAATTTTGTTGTATGCGGCCCGAGATTTCTGATGGCAGCCCTAGGAACATTAGATCTCACCTTCACTAGAGGGAAATTGCTGTTACCTGTATAAGATTTTCAAGGGCAAAAAAAGACTTTCCTTTAATCTCTAAAAAATGTTTTTACAGTTTATCAGAGTAGTTTTTGTAAAACAACAATTTCCTTCCAGTTTAAAAAAGTTAGGGTACGTTAAAGGGTTAATTTATGCTCCACAAGTGCAGTGTGCAAAGTGCACTTCGATTCAAACTTGTTTTTTTGTTGTTTTTTTTTGCCCACAATGCAGTTTATTGCCCATAATTCCAATGTTATTGCTGTTTTGTGGGGGGAGATGTGCAGATGTTTAGAGGTAGTGAGTTCTGTGCAGACCTAGGAAAACATTAAAGAGCTCATTTACCATATCGGGGGGAAATTGCAATATACCCAGTGCAAATTGCCATGTTTAATGTCCTGTTTGCTTTGCTTCTTGCCTCCTTGAGGGCAAAGCAAAGTGCAAAGAACAAAAATACTCCTGGAATGTTTTATTCCCTTAAATCAGTGCAAAGTGGAGAGAGCACCAACCGACATAGTGCCTTCCTCAAGACATCGGGTCCTGCGTGTGGCATTTATGCACCAGTTACAATTTCCAAAATATTTAAAGTGATACTGACAACAGAAACGGAACTTTTTTTACATCTATCATAACAGTGTATTTGTGTGCTATGTCTATTTTGCCTTAAAAGTACTTGCCTGATGCTTTAACATTACTTATCTGATCCCCCATGTTCCTCTATGCTGGGGCAGCCATATTGTGCAGCAGTAGTACATTAGCATTAAAAACAGGGAGGGAAGGAACAGTCCGGTTGGCAGAACAGTCAGGTTTAAAGGAGAAACAAACCCTTGCTACTAAAATCTCCTACCCTACATAGACATCCCTCCCTGCTCCCCCCAGCCTAGGTGGTACCTTTGTTAAATGCCCCTAACTCTGTACTTAACCCTCAGTGCAGATTCTGTCCAGCAGAATTCACAGGCGCCATCTTCAGCCGCTTTGTGTCTTCTTCCGGCACTTCGGCAATTTCCGTGACCTTCGGCGCATGCGCCGTTGTTGCGAAAATTGCTCCAACTGCGCATGCGCCGATACGGCACTTACTTCTCAAAGATTACCGAAAAGAAGAAGATTGCTGCCGTGAACTCGTCTGGACAGAATCTGCACCGAGGGGTAAGTAAAGAGTTAGGGGCATTTAGCAAAGGTACCACGTAGGCTGGTCCAGGGCTAGAACTAGGGGTAGGCAGAGTAGGCACGTGCCTAGGGCGCAAAGCTTGGGGGGTGCCAGGCACATACCTCCTCTGTCGCCTACCCCAAATCCGGTCCCCTCTATGTCCGATTTTCTGTGCTGTTTCGCCCTATCTTGCCATATCTTGCCCTATCTGCAAATGCGCACAAACTCCAATTCAACCCGCACGTGAGCACAAATTCGTACATGCGCGCATTAAGAAGGTGCCACGTCCGGCCAGCTTGCCTAGGGCGCCTGGCCGGCATGACCTGGCTCTGGGTAGGGGATTTTAGTAGCAAGGATTTACTTCTTCTTTAGAAGCTCAAGTAACAATTACTTACAAAAGCAACCCTATCAGTAAAAAATGGTCAACATGACCTAAAGTTAACTTTCTAAGTACATTAATACTATTTTTTTTAGTGTTAGTATGACTTTAAGAAGGGGGAAACAGGAGGATAGTGTACCAATAATGCAAATTTGATGAGAGGCAGGTATTGCAACTATGATACCGTCTCTTCTTTTCCCTTATCCGTTTCTTCATGGCTTTCTGAAATGCACAGTGTCCGCGGCCGTGGCAGCCAACCAAATTACCCCGTCTGTGCTGTGCACCAATTATGAGGGAATCTGAGAGCTAAATTGGAGTTGCTTGACTCCTTGCCCCCAATTTATGTCATTCACCCCCCCCCCAACCTTTTGCAGTCAAATCTCAGCAGTGAACTGTCTTTTTTTTCATGGGGCTTTGAGTAAGCCGAGCACAGGAGGGCTCTGTGCCATAGTGACATCACTCCTGGCTCCATAGACCAGAATTTAGCAGGGTGAAGGAATTCTGGGCTGGAATAAGGTGAAGAAGAGAAGATACCTTAACCTTAGACCACTGTGAGCAAATTCTTGGGCAAAGCCCCCTTGTATTGCACTTGTATTGATAATGGAGGACAGTTGGTACAACTGTAGGAGGACCAATCATTGCCAAGTCTTGAAAACTAATATTTATTACTAATCAGTATGAAACTCGGGGCCCTATAATCATTGGGGCCCAGATGGAAATATTATATTTCCACTGCTTTGCCAATGAGCTCTACTGTGTAAAATACTTCACCATTACATGGGTAAATGGCGATATATCTTTATATACAGATGTAGCTACTGTAAATAACACCGGTGACGTCACAATTGTAGCCAATCAGCTCTGCTGTCTCCGATACATCACCATTACATGGGTAAAGGGCGATCTATCTTTATAATACACAAAAGCCATGAATATCTTTATAAACGGTGAGTTCTGATGTCATCAGTTATAAACGGTGAGTTCTGATGTCATCAGTTATAAACGGTGAGTTCTGATGTAATTTCTGTCACATGACTCACTGAAACTTGTGTATTATAATAAATAAAGTACCCCAGTTGTAAAATATGAGGATATTGGAAGTTACCTCGGAGTTCCTTCGGTCTCGTGTTTTTATATGGTCATGAAACTCCTCGGTAACTTATAATATCCTTATATTTTTACTTTATTCACTATATAATCTACAGTCTGGTTAGTTCCATATGGGACCAGACTGTAAATTATATCCTTATAAACGGCGTGTTTTGACATCAGAGCGCGTCATTTATAACAGGGGTCCCCGGTCGACGAACTTGACGCCACGCGTCTGAATTTGACGCTGCCGCAATACCCCTCCACCCCTCTCCCAATATTTCACATAAAATGTAGATTATAATGCATAATGTACCCACTACTGAAATTTATAAAGATATTACAAGTCACCTCTGAGTTATCCATATATATTTTTATATACAGGTTTAGCCACTGTATGTCTGTAAGCAGGACCGCCATCAGAAATCACAGGGCCCCGTACTATATAATTTCCTGGGCCCCCTGGGCTGTACCCACAGGTCCGCCCTCCCCACCATACAGTAAAAAAAACAAAAAAATATTGGTGGCTAGGGTTGCCACATGTTAATAAAAAATAAATCGATATTGGTGGTCAGGGCCTCCCCATAAAAACATTTGTGGCCAGGGCCCCCCCCATTAAAAAATATTGGTGGCTAGGACCCCACATGAGAAAAAAAAATGGTGGCCAAAATTGGTGGCCAGGCCCCCCCCACATTATAAGAAAATTGGTGGTCAGGGCCCCTTAAACGTCCATGCCTTCCCAAAGTCAGCAGCTCTCAGAAAGATGGGGGGCCCGGCTAATCAAGTAAGTGTGGCGTGGCCGGGGCCCCCTACAACTCTCCCCCCTGTCCCCCCCTGATGGCTGTCCTGTCTGTAAGTAGCACCGGCGATGTCACAATTGTGCTTTTGGTGATGTCAGATGCAGTTAAAGCACAGTAACCACCTATAAAAAATGGGCCTGAGTGAAAATAACAAATTAAACGTATTATAATGTCACATATATAATATTAATGTCACATGCCTCACTATAAATCAAATATGCCCAACCCCTGCCAACAGAGCCCCCTGTATATAACATACTCTGGGTGTATGAGCGACTTTATAATTACTGGACAGGCTGTTCTGACCAGCAAGTCCCTTACATGTAAAATAAGCAGAAAGAAAGGGCCTATGACGTAAAAGATGGAATCTAAGACCCCCCTTATTAGACTGCAGTCCCCTTAATAGACCACGGCCCCCTTAATAGACGGCTTCTCTTTCATCTGCCACTGAGCTCACAGACACAAATTGAAAAAATAATAATAATCAGGAGTGGTGAAGTGGTGGAGAATGGGGTCCTTGTTCGGGACAGGCTCCCCTCATTAATGGATCGTTTCTGGGAGACAGTTTGTGTCTCTTTCTGGGCTGTTTATTAAAGGAAAATGTAAAGGAGCCACAGCAGCAGACACTGATCCCTTTCACTTGGGGGCCCCTCTGTTGCTCTGAACTCTGGGTGCCCCCCTCCCCCTGTAGGAGACTTTGCTTTAATCCAGATCCCAATCAGCCATTCTGCAATGAATTATGGGATGTGTAGTTTAAGCCCTGCTTTTCTGCTCTGGAATTTAACTGTTGAGGGCAAACTACAAGACACACAGCTACATCTGCGCTATATCCAAGCTTGTACTGTTAAAGGCTATGCAAACCAAAAAACAGGAAGAATTGATTATCCAAAGCAACTTGCAAACAATTTGCATTCATTTCACATGTTCAATGGTTTTAATGTTAATTTAAATACAATTGCTATTGAAAGCAGTGTTTGACCCTTGTTGCTATTTCTGCATCGCTGGTTCTGACTACTGAAACAATGAACAGCAAAGCAAAAGACAGCTGCAACACTGTTTCACGAGTCAGAACCAGCAGCACAGAAACGGATAAACAAGCACTGCTTTCAACAGCAATTAATTCATCCTCCACAGCTTCCAACTGAGCCCTCCTGCCCCAGCCGTAAAACCCCCTGCCGGCCCTGCCCCAAATGCAGGGAGGTCTGGGGCATCGGCAAAGGATTTAGGCAGGGAGTGAGTCCCACTGGGTTTTTTCCCATTTCCTGCTGCCCAGTCCGACCCTGATCCTTCAGCATTTCAACTACGACTGTACTACACTTCCCAGCATCTACTACAGCTGGGATAGATTGTAGTGTGGGCATCCTGATACATGTATATACAGAACCTGGTATCCAGAAAGCTCCAAATTACGGGAAGGCCCTCTGCATTTTACTCAAATAATTCAAAATCTCATTATTTTTTCACTGTTCTAATTAAACAGTAGCTTGTACTTGATCCCAACTAAGATATAATTAATCCATGGGTAGTTAGCAGCGCACACTGGAATTTTTAAAAAAATGTAATTTATTTATTAAATTTTAAAAGAGCATAATACATGCATCGACATTTCGGTCCTGGTCTTGGACCGTTATCAAGATATATTATATATATATATATATATATATATATATATATATATATACAATATCAAAACAGGGGGGTTGTGGGAGCACTCTAAAGGCTTTAAAGTATATATATAAGTATAATAAATGCTATTGCATATGTACCCAAAACAGGGGTTATTTAGTTACAAAGTTATGATCATAAAATTGATAAGCCACCATACCACGTCAAGGTAAACCTCGAATGGCGGTCCCTAACTTGTTTTATATTTTATGTGCATTTTAGCATTACCTGTAATCAATGTCCATTGAACGCTGTTTTTTCACTAAGGGCTAAATCCTCCCCAGCCAGCAATCAGGCTTTTAAAGGAGAGATATTCCCAAAACAAACGCCCAATTTTAAAAGCATAGGATCACCACTAGTTTAAAGGGGGGGGTATGGGGTGCTACAACCACTGAAGCTATGCCACAGCTCCTGGCTAAATATACAATATCAAAACAGGGGGGTTGTGGGAGCACTCTGATTACAGGTAATGCTAAAATGCACATAAAATATAAAATAAGTTAGGGACCGCCATTCGGGGTTTACCTTGACGTGGTATGGTGGCTTATCAATTTTATGATCATAACTTTGTAACAAAATAACCCCTGTTTTGGGTACATATGCAATAGCATTTATTATACTTATATATACTTTAAAGCCTTTAGAGTGCTCCCACAACCCCCCTGTTTTGATATTATATATATATATATATATATATATATAGTCAAATACAAGAGTCCTCTGCACTCATTACATATATATATATATGGAAATCTTTGCACTTGCAAATATATATTTTAAAAAATACATATATATATATATATATATATACATCTCTCTCTCTATCTATCTATATCTATCTATATCTATCTATCCATCTATATCTATCTATCCATCTATATCTATCTATCCATCTATCTATATAAAAATAATATGTATTTTTTTAAAAATATATATAATTGCAAGTGCAAAGATTTCCAGCAGGGGTCACTATTGCCATTATTGATTCAGCATGTAGTCACTGCAGCCTGTCACTATTTAGTGTGATGATGGCATTCTGTCGCTTGGAAGAAACATCTTTCATCACTATGAGCGAGAGGGTGAAATACCTAGAAATACTGGCATCTGAGCTGCCATGGCGATTGAGGGCTAAAGGACAGTGACCCCTGCTGGCCGTGCAGAATACTGAATGCAGATACATGGAATCAGGTGCTGCAGGTAGAGTTGGGGATTGGCTGCTGGATAAATTCAGGGAAGGGGCACAGGCAGTTTGGGCACTTGTTGACTGGCAAAAATATGGCCGCATACAAACCGCCCGGTTTGAAATTAGCTTAAAGGGGTTGTACATCTTTAAATTAATGTAAAATGATGCAGAGAGTGATATTCTGAGACAATTTGCAATTGGCTTTCGGCTTTTGAGTTATTTAGCTTTTTATTCAGCAGCTCTCTGGTTTGCAGTTTCAACAGTCTGGTTGCTAGGGTCCAAATTACCCCAGCAACCATGCACTGATTTGAATAGGATATATTTGAATAAGAGACTGGAATATGAATAGGGGAGGGAGTGACCAGAAAGATGAGAAATAAAAAGTAGCAATAACAATACATTTGTAGTCTTACAGAGCATTTGCTTTTCTTAGATGGGGTCAGTGACCCCCATTTAAAAGCTGGAAAGAGTCAGAAGAAAAAGGGAAATAGTTCAAAAACTAAAAAAAATGAAGGACAATTGAAACGTTGCTTAGAATAAGCCATTCTACAACATACTAAAAGTTATGTTAAAGCTGAATCACTCCTACAAAATCCTTTCTATGGCGGAGGATACCCTGCTGCACCTGATCTCTCCCCAGGCCAGTCATGCGGATTCCTCCCCAATCTTATTTGTATGTCTAACCTGAAACATTTGGCATGCGCCTGTTTGTGTTGGAGAAGGCCACGCATCCCGTGCGGATATGTATCACTTGGGTAAGGCTCTCCACCATCATCCAAAATATCTCTTAAAGGGAAAGTAAACCCTAAAATCTAATCGTTGACCATAACTTTGGGATTGCATAAAGTACTCCCACAGGGGAAGTTATGTTTTATACTTAGTCCTTAAACTGCTTTGTCTGTGTGCGATGTACAGGGCAGCTGTAAGTCTACTGTGTATTCTCCCTTTGCAAAGAGGAATCTGTCTGGTGAAATGATGTCACTTCCAGGGCACAGAGGTCTCTAAGTGCATGTGTAGTGCAGATATTGCACATAGAATGGGGTCGTCGGAGGGCACAATGTTGGGTTGTGTGTTGTTGCCCTGGGGACTGTGGATTTCTAGTTCCTCTTCTGCTCTTGGCCCTCCAGTTGTCACACTACATTTCCCAGCATCCCTTATGACCCAACCCTGCCTTAAACATGAAGCCTTTAAACTTATGTTGGTGCAGCTATGTGTTATTGTTATGAAGGTGCCAATAAATGAACTGTAACCGCCCCTGTGTTTCTGTGCCATACCCAAGCTCATTATAATCTAATCCATGGCATAAGGTCAGCACCATGGTATGATTTTATTGGCACGGGCGCTGCCACTCCCGGATACATTCTGCTTTCACTGCAATTAGGAGGTAGCACTGTTTGTATTGTGCTGTTTACTCCCGGCAAACCAGATTTAACTCTTTGCGAAGCCGCTGTTAGTCAATTTTATATGGAATTTGGTAACATTCACTTATTAAAAGTCAATCGGCAGCTTATTGGCCTGTGTGTGGGGCCCAATTGATATCTATAGTGCTACTGGGTACTGCCCTCTGCAGGGTCTCAATATTGGGAATCCCCCAAGGTTGTCCCTTGGCTCATGCTTAGACGGGGGCAGCACATCTGGCTCTGGTTATTTTTGGCAGAGCTGTAATCATAAGGGGCAGGCTGGGGTACTATGTGGGTGGGCACACGGTACAATATGTGCTAATGTAGTGCAGAAGTGCAGTTGGGTGCAATACATTGGCACATATAGGGCTTTGCACCTTGTATCTAATGCTGGAACTAAGGGTAAGTAACTACAGCGGAGCAGACCCTGTGGCTGTAGGAGGACCCAGAAGGTATAGGGGCCCCATGAGGCACTAATTTATATCTATTTCAATAACTAATGGTATAACAGGTCAACCTCCAGGGGGAGGGGAAGGGGGGCTGAAAAATAATTTGCTGTGGGTCAGAGTAATATCTAATTAAGCCACTGAAGGGTCGGCAGCATAGGGGTGTACTTAGGTGCAACTAGAAGGAAGATATTCAAAGAAAAAAAGAGCTGAGGGGGTGGCAGAGACCAAGCGGGTAAGGGTTGTAGGTGGATGATGGTGAGGGGTGGAGGGAGCGGTGAATAGAGTTGGGGGGCTGTATCTGTTGGCCTGGCTGTGCTTGTAGTACAGATACAGACTGCAGGAGACATTGTGCAGCAGGTAAGTACAGGGGCACTAAGGGCACCATTTTTACATTAGTTGAGTGACCCATTCAAGTGACCAAGTGGACTATTTCTAGTGTATTGTCACCTACGACCCTATGGTGTGTTGTCCGACACAAATACGTGTGGCCCCTCGTTAGGAACCGGGAAAGTGTCGCCCAATGCGGCTGTGGGGGAAAGTGTTTATCTTACCTGTAGTTCTGGCAGGGAAAGGGTTTAACGACTCACTACGGGTAATTTAACTCGCTGTCTCTGTAAATAGATCAGTACTTGCAGGGACAGCTTTCACCAGACAGATGCTAATACTGATAGAATGTAGGTGTTATAGGGACGTGTCTGTGCAACTCCCTGTCAGCCTGCGGAGCTATGAGGTAATGATTAGGCAAAAAACCTGAGCACCTCTTAGCTTGGATTCTCACATACAGTGAGAGAGAGGATCCCAATCTGGCTCAGATGAGTGCCGGGAGTTGTAACAATCTGGCTCAGAGCAGTGCCGGGAGTTGTAACAATCTGGCTCAGAGGAGTGCTGGGAGTTGCAGCAATCTGTCTCAGATGAGTGCCGGGAGTTGTAACAATCTGGCTCAAAGGAGTGCCGGGAGTTGCAACAATCTGGCTCAGATGAATGCCGGGAGTTGTAACAATCTGGCTCAAAGGAGTGCTGGGAGTTGCAACAATCTGGCTCAGATGAGTGCCGGGAGTTGTAACAATCTGGCTCAGATGAGTGCCGGGAGTTGTAACAATCTGGCTCAGAGGAGTGCCGGGAGTTGTAACAATCGGGCTCAGAGCAGTGCCGGGAGTTGTAACAATCTGGCTCAGAGAAGTGCCGGGAGTTGTAACAATCTGGCTCAGAGGAGTGCCGGGAGTTGTAACAATCTGGCTTTGGAGAGTGTAGGGAGTTGTAGCTGAATGGGTTGGCTGGACAACACTGCTGCCATATTTTCATACAGCCTGCGGTTCCACAGAAGTTTGTATCCTTGCTGTTAGTAGAGGTGCTTCTGTGCTGCCTGTACACTCAAGTATTGCCTTATTGAATTACCCCAAACTATTCCTTAAGCTGCCCATAGACGCACAGATCCGATCGTACGAATCATCGTACAATCTAACTTTCCCATCTCCCGACCTGCCACTAACCATTCAGATCAAATAAAGTACAAAAGAACAGATCAGCCGATGTTCTGCCCCTGACAGCAATCGTACGAAAGTTATGTCCGACAAAACTAGTGACAGTCTGAAAATCGTACGATCGGCAATACACGTAGAGATATTACCCGCAGCCCACAGAAATCTTTTAACCTGTCTGATCGACCAAACAACGGATCTCCGCCGGACGAAAAATGTCGGGACTCTCCACACACGGTCCGAAAATCGTACGAATCCTCGATTCGTGCAATCAGATCTTTGCATGCGTCTATGGCCAGCTTTAGGGCCACAGTCAGAGAGGGACAGACAGGAGTCATGTCATGGGCCCAGTCAAATCAGGAGGACATCAGATTATCTCAATTGTTTTGAAATGGATATTGGCAGCGTAGAGGAATGGCCAGACTGCCATCAGTGGGGTCCCGGGGGTACTCCAGTCAGAGGCCCGATGACAGAGAGATGTGAAAGTGTCATCCGTAGGTCACAAAGTTACTTGGGGTAAATGGGTGGGGCTTGAGTAGATAATGGGTGGGGTTTGGGCAGGGCTAGAGTGGACATGGGGTGTGTCCATACTACATGTAGGTTTTTTTGCTGGGGTCCCACCCTATTTGCCCCCCTTTATTGTTTTTGGGGGACCAGGTCTTTATACCCCGTGTGTGTTTTGTACACCTGCCTCCAGAACCCCACACACACCTGCTCCACTGGAATGTGCTGTCTCCATACAATAAACATACCTGAGCCATAACCTCAAGCCAGAAGTCCGCTGGTGGCACCTGTCACGCCGGGCCCCTTGTTTGTCTTTCCAGCAGTTTCCCCAATGGCTGCCGGTATTGTGTATGCGAGGGATGCCACACAGAAGCCTGAAGTAAACCAGCAGACAATGGGGAGTGTGTGCTGGGTCCTAACGTGTGCAATAAAGCAGATCAATCTGCCACTGAAAGGACAATAGAGAACAAACAATGAGGCCTCAGTCCCTTGACACTGGCAGGAGTCGCTGCTTGCCACCAACACAACTGAGGGCTCACTGTGTGACACTAATATTATAGGCCCCTCTCCAATTGCACCTTCCTGCTCCCGGGCTCAAACTGCCCTAATCTTAATGCTGGAGGTACAGGTGCGGCCCTGGGCTTTATAGAACCTTAAAGGAAAACTTTACCCGCAAAATGAATATTTAAGTAAAAGATTTATATCATATTAAGTGGCAAATTAAAGAATCTTATCAAACTGGTATATATATTTAAGTAAATATTGCCCTTTTACACCGCTTGCATACCTCCCAACATTTTGGAAATAAAAATGTTTTTGACCATGCCCATTTCTGTGGCCACACCCCCTAATTGCCTTGTTCATTTTACAAAATGTGTCAGGTTATGAACGTTTGAAAATATTTCTCTGGTTTTCCAGTTATTACAGTTTTGCCAATGAAGGTGAATTGCCCTTTAAGCTGTGAGTCTAACATTTCCCAAGGGACCTGTTATCTTATATTGTTACAATTTGCTTATCTCAAAATTGTTAGAAAAGTATTTTATCTGCAGCTGTGGCTGTTCTGAGCCAATTAAGTTAGAAACTTTGTTTCTTTTTCTGCCTGTTCAGTGCAGAGAAAATCGGGACTTTCCAGTACAAACGAGGGACTGCGGGTTGAGCTGTCAAAAGAGGGACTGTCCCTTTAAAAACGGGACAATTGGGAGGTTTGCTCTTGCCTTGAAACACCATTTCATGATGGTCTGTGTGCTGCCTCAGAGTCACGTGACCAGAAATACTGCAACTCTAAGGGGGCTATTTATCAAAGTCCATTTATTTATCTCAATATTTGCTGAAAAAAATTCAGACCAAATCCGCACGGGTTTTTTGGGCTTATTTATTAATACACTTTAAAAAAAAATTGCGGGATTTTCAGATTCTGTCTTTTCCCATCCTCGGGGTTTAATAATTTCCGAAAAATTCATGATTTTTTTGAAAAGTCAGATTTTATAAAAAAAGATAATCACGAATTTTTCGTGATTTTTGCATTCGGAGTATAGTAAATAACCCCCTAACTGTAACAGTAAGAAGTGTGGAAGCAAAAGACACAACTCTGTCTGTTAATTGGCTCATGTGACTTAACAAGTAAGGTTTGTGTGCACCGCGAATCCTACGATCCCAGGGGACGACCCTTATTTTTTTAAAATGGCAATTTTCTATTTATGATTACCCAATGGCACATACTACTAAAAATGGATATTATTATGAAAATGGTTCATTTACATGAAGCAGGGTTTTACACATGAGCTGTTTTATGCAATATCTTTTTATAGAGACCTACATTGTTCGGGGGGTATAGTTTTCCTTTAATAGGCTCCTGATACCCCTGGAATTGTGTAAAATATGTTGTAGGTCTGCCAGCCGGTCCCACCATTGTGTCCTCATGCATAACTGAGGTCTGGCAAAGAATATCACACCTGCCCTTTGTATTGCAAACCTTCCTGCATTGCCAGGGGCCCATATTCTTTAAGACCAACCCCATTCACAGCAGCTGGCAGATGCAGGTGGCACTTAGCTGAGCTGAGGTTTATGGCAATGTGCCTTGTGACAAGCGCAATGTTACATAAGCTCGATGCCACAGTCCCTTCAGCTGACACCTCACACTGCTGGTGCGACTGCAGAATCGCTGACTGTACTAGCTGTTCCGCCTGAGAGAAAACACATTTTTCCATCCCTTTGTTGTTGTGAGAAATAAGCCAGGATTAGTAACATTCCCGCTGGGGAGCAGAGAGGCCGCAGGAATTGTGGGGTGTCCTCCTGCAGGGGCTAAATGACAGCATAGTGTTTATGTCGGCTTTGCCCCCGGCATGACAGACCCCGCTCATGAATTCCAGCCTCAAAATCCTGGCTTTTTAAGGGAAAAATATTCTTTTAGGCACTCAGATTCTCTCTTATATAAACCATGTATTATAAGGGATAATGTACCCCCTACTGAAAATGATAAGGATATTAAAAGCCACTGAGGGGTTCTGTGGCCATATAAAGGCACAAGGCTGCAGGCTGAGTTATACAGGGAACTCTGAGTATCACTCGTCTATTATAAGGGATAATGTACCCCCTACTGTAAATTATAAGGATATTAGAAGTCACTGAGGGGTTCTGTGACCATATAAAGGCACAAGGCTGCAGGCTGAGTTATACAGGGAACTCTGAGTATCACTCATGTATTATAAGGGATAATGTACCCCCTTCTGTAAATGATAAGGATATTAGAAGCCACTGAGGGTTTCTGTGACCATATAAAGGCACAAGGCTGCAGGTTGAGTTATACAGGGATCTCTGAGTATCACTCATGTATTATAAGGGATAATGTACCCCCTTCTGTAAATGATAAGGATATTAGAAGCCACTGAGGGTTTCTGTGACCATATAAAGGCACAAGGCTGCAGGCTGAGTTATACAGGGATCTCTGAGTATCACTCATGTATTATAAGGGATAATGCACCCCCTACTGTAAATGATAAGGATATTAGAAGTCACTGAGGAGTTCTGTCGAATTTATACCCCAAAAATACCTCAAATCTTGCTCAATTTGAGCGATTGGAGTTTTAATTAGATTAATTAGAGTTTTCGGGTTGTTAACCCCGAACTCGCCAAATTGAGTTTTTTCTTTAAATTTAATTTGTTCATTAATGGGCTAACCGATAATGAATGATTCCCCAGTTTGTGTATATATAAAATAAGCAAGAGCTCCCACACCTTGGCAAACAAATAAACCCACGTTTGCAGCCGGGGCAGGTTCCATTCAACCCAATCTGTGCCCTGGAATCCTGCTGTTTATGTGCTGCTGGCTGCACGGCTGCTGGAATTAAAGAGAAACCCAAGAAACCAAGAATCTCACACTCTAGCTCTTGGGAGCTGCCAGCAGACACAGCTTTCTTTTCTCAGACTCACAACTTTGTGTGATTATACTTTGCAGCATGGTGACCCAACGGGATGCAGATTAATGATTATGTGGGACATATAGATGCCATTTAATCTGATTCACTTGATAACATGTAACACATTGTATTCAAGGGAAATTACTTATTATGTTATCTTACACAGGTCTGGACTGAGATTCAAAATAGGTACTGGCATTTCAACTACACAGAGGAACAGGCCCGGACTGGCAGTCAGGCAACTCTGGCAAATGCTTGGTGGGCTACTGCATTTATGGGCCAGGGAATGGGAGTCAAAGCCATATGGGAGCTGAATGGAAGTCGCTGAAAAGAAGTGAAGCCGACAAGAACGAAGAAGCTGCTGTGGAGGGAAAAGACCACCTGACAAATATTAAAGGTAAGTTTCCACTGAACACCAATGTTTTTTTTTTTTTTACTTTAATGGGGGACCCTGGCCACCAATGGTTTTTTAATTTGGGGCTGGCCACCAGTTTTTTGGAACAAGATGGAGCCATCAGCTAAAGCTGAACATTCCTGTACTTTTACATTGAAATAGTTATAGATGGCCCAGGTTTGCACATTCTAGTAAATGAAGGTGAAATAGGTAGTGATGAGTGAATTTTTTGGGCAGCCATGGATTACGCAAAACTGCGGCAGAAAAAAAATTTGCAGCGGCAAAAAAGTTGCCATAAGAAAAAACGTCAATTGAGTTTAAAGCATTTGGACAAAAAAGTCACAGAGACAAAAAAAAAGTTTCCACATTCCGCTCATTACTAGAAGTAAGTACATTGAACTTTTACATACTCTGACTTGGAATCCTCCTGCATTTTACTCATACATAATGCTTAACAAATTTCCCTGATTTTACATTTTCCTTAATTTTGCACCTTTCTTCCGGTCCCCTGAAAAACATAACATGGGGGTTCTATTGTACTTGTTGGAGCTGATTTACTAAGATGGGCATTAAGATACACCCGTGCTGTTACTCAACCAGCAACTGCTTTATGTATTACTGGGTAATAAGGGGTAAATCTTTACTGTGTCATTACAGAATCCCCAAATCAGCCGCTATGATGCTCATACCCTGTGCAGTTTAGTGAACAACAACCAAAGTGGCAGCCAAAATTGTCCCATTAGCTGACAGTTGGCCAGCTCTGCATTATATAAAGAAAAGATAGATATACCATGTGGGTTATATCGTTAATAAAAGGGATTATCAGCCAACAAGGAGAGAGTTTGCAGTAGGAGAGTGTTATTTGTGCCTAATTTATGCTGGTGGGTTTCTCTCGGCGCCGCAGTTTTACCCAGATTGCAACACTGAGATATTTACTTGGTGGTGTGACCCATTGAGGAGGATTTTCTATCCAGATGCATGGAAAGGGTGACTCACGGCGAAGGCAGGCAGGGGTTAAGCGGTGTTTATTTGAATTGGGCACCTCTCTCTACGCCACACACATAGGAGACAGAAGAATCTGTGCTCAGACAAGAAACACCCTGTTAGTGCTGCACAGTCAGCTCCAAGTCTTCACATCACAGTGTGCCAAACACAGTCAGTTACAGGCGGCCGCCAGCGAGCACACAAAGCCCTGCTACCTTGTAACCCCGAAACGATACACCAATGAATGTACAACACAAACGAGTGACATTAGCAGACACTTTAAAGGGGAAATAAATCCCACTAGCCCTCACCCCAGTCCCCAATCTATTGCTACATTGGGCAAGTTCCTTTCTGTTCCCCAGTTGTACATTCAGTTCTATTTACAACCTTGGCCTCAACAATCAGCGAGCTGACATATGTGCCCAGAAAGCTGACCCATGGCCCTTGCTCAGTTGACAAGCTCTGGCCACCAATCCTAGATATCAGGGCTGCCATCAGAAATCATGGGCCTCAACCCATACAACAACATTTTATGGCCCCACAGGGCCTTGCCCATCACCACAGACTCCGCCTCAGACCCCACACCACAGTATAAAAACCACACAAACATGAATCTGCCTGTGAGCCCTGACCCTAAAAACCTAAATTCTACCGAGCCCGGGATGACTGTTCTCCCTGATAGAAATTGTAAAGCACCTCTATATATAGCACAGGCCATAATAATTGTTATACTGTTGTAAGTTTTTTCAAATACTACTGATCTCATTAGGAGGTGTGATATATATATATATATATATATATATATATATATATATATATATATATATAGAGATATATATATATATATAAACCTCATTTACAGGTGTAGGGTTGCCACCTTTTCTGGAAAAAAATACCGGCCTTCCTATATATTTATCTTTTTCCCCTATTGATAACATTGGGATCAACCATAATTTTTACCGGCCAGGTGGCAACCCTATTTACAGGTGATACACTCCTGTCTGTGATTAAGAGGCAATCTTGGAATGAACCATATTAGGCAGGTGTTCACACTTTAGTAAATCATATTTATCTTTTACTTCTAACTTATTTTTAAGTCCTACAACCATGGTATTTACTGTAACTTTTTGGCGCATTCCCTTCTGAAGTCCAACATTAGGTCAGGGTCCTCCTTGGCATAGGAAAAGGTCATAGACATATGGCTGTGGGATAGCAGGTATAGTAGGGAGAGATGGTGTCTATAGTAACAGTGGATAATAGTCTTTGGGAAGGGAGTGTGACTGTGGGATAGCAGGTATAGTAGGGAGAGATGGTGTCTATAGTAGCAGTGGATAATAGTCTCTGGAAAGGGAGTGTGACTGTGGGATAGCAGGTATAGTAGGGAGAGATGTGCCTATAGTAACAGTGGATAATAGTCTCTGGGAAGGGAGTGTGACTGTGATATAGCAGGTATAGTAGGGAGAGATGGTGTCTATAGTAACAGTGGATAATAGTCTCTGGGAAGGGAGTGTGACTGTGGGATAGCAGGTATAGTAGGGAGAGATGGTGTCTATAGTAACAGTGGATAATAGTCTCTGGGAAGGGAGTGTGACTGTGGGATAGCAGGTATAGTAGGGAGAGATTGTGCCTATAGTAACAGTGGATAATAGTCTCTGGGAAGGGAGTGTGACTGTGATATAGCAGGTATAGTAGGGAGAGATGGTGTCTATAGTAACAGTGGATAATAGTCTCTGGAAAGGGAGTGTGACTGTGGGATAGCAGGTATAGTAGGGAGAGATGTGCCTATAGTAACAGTGGATAATAGTCTCTGGGAAGGGAGTGTGACTGTGATATAGCAGGTATAGTAGGGAGAGATGGTGTCTATAGTAACAGTGGATAATAGTCTCTGGGAAGGGAGTGTGACTGTGGGATAGCAGGTATAGTAGGGAGAGATGGTGTCTATAGTAACAGTGGGATAATAGTCTCTGGAAAGGGAGTGTGACTGTGGGATAGCAGGTATAGTAGGAGAGATGTGCCTATAGTAACAGTGGATAATAGTCTCTGGGAAGGGAGTGTGACTGTGATATAGCAGGTATAGTAGGGAGAGATGGTGTCTATAGTAACAGTGGATAATAGTCTCTGGGAAGGGAGTGTGACTGTGGGATAGCAGGTATAGTAGGGAGAGATGGTGTCTATAGTAACAGTGGATAATAGTCTCTGGGAAGGGAGTGTGACTGTGGGATAGCAGGTATAGTAGGGAGAGATTGTGCCTATAGTAACAGTGGATAATAGTCTCTGGGAAGGGAGTGTGACTGTGATATAGCAGGTATAGTAGGGAGAGATGGTGTCTATAGTAACAGTGGATAATAGTCTCTGGGAAGGGAGTGTGACTGTGGGATAGCAGGTATAGTAGGGAGAGATGGTGTCTATAGTAACAGTGGATAATAGTCTCTGGGAAGGGAGTGTGACTGTGGGATAGCAGGTATAGTAGGGAGAGATGGTGCCTATAGTAACAGTGGGATAATAGTCTCTGGGAAGGGAGTGTGACTGTGGGATAGCAGGTATAGTAGGGAGAGATGGTGTCTATAGTAACAGTGGATAATAGTCTCTGGGAAGGGAGTGTGACTGTGGGATAGCAGGTATAGTAGGGAGAGATTGTGCCTATAGTAACAGTGGATAATAGTCTCTGGGAAGGGAGTGTGACTGTGATATAGCAGGTATAGTAGGGAGAGATGGTGTCTATAGTAACAGTGGATAATAGTCTCTGGGAAGGGAGTGTGACTGTGGGATAGCAGGTATAGTAGGGAGAGATTGTGCCTATAGTAACAGTCAGGGATAATATCCTTGTGCAGTGTGAATTTATACTCTTTCCAGTCTGCTGAAAAGGTGCACAAGTAATAGAAGACATGTAAAGTTCTAATGTGCTATGGACTGTTCTACATAGAAGCCAGTGAATGTCCCAAGGTGCCCTCCTGCACAAACGTACCTTTGTTTTCCCCAGTCGGCAGAAACGTAGCGCAGCGAGTGTGATACTATCATGTTATGGAGGCTTTTGCAGGTATAGCGGTGAAGGTCACAATGCTCCCATTTACATAAGATTAGTTTATCGTGCCTGTGCTTAGCAAACGAGCAATAAGGCAGGGGCTCCAGGCCGGCGACTGTGCTGTTCTTTATAGAGTGATGGGACAGTAGAACTGGCAGTTTGTGCCAGTGATGTCAGGATTCTGTTGATGACTTCATATCAGAGTCACCAGACTGTGAAAATAATGATGTCAGATGTGAGGATGTCAGTCTGGGATTTTTTCCTGTCTTATATACATCTGTGGGGTTTGTTTTTATATGATTCTGATTTTAGGAAAATAAACTGCCAAGGAAATTACGTGAAGGAATGAAAAAGTCTCTGCTGTATAGATTTCACTGCGCCTGTAATATGCGCTATTTCTAGGGGACTAGATGGCAGACAGATCCTGAAATGGGGTCCCCTATATAATAGGAATATTGAATCCAGCGGTGTAACTATATATTACTGGGCCCCACAGCAAATGATTTTTCAGACCCCCAAAATGTCTAGTTTTACCAATATTTATTGAAATTTTATATGAATTAGGGCTTCATAGGCCCCTATAGCTCTTGGGGCCCCCCCGCAGCCACAGGGTCTGCTTCCTCTGTAGTTACACCCCTGATTGAATTCTCTTTAAAGGGGCAGTTCACCTTTGAATTTACCTTTAGTAAAAGGATTCAAACAGGGGCAATTTCCCTATGCTTCAAACACAATGGTGTCCAACAGAACAGCAGTTGTGGGTAGAAACTCTGGTGCACAGGGGGTATAACATGGCAAGATGGATGTTTTTTTAAAAACCTTTTATGGGGGGCCCTGGCATAATTTTTTCTAATTCATAGGGGGGGCAAGTTTATATTTTAACTTGTACGGGGGCCCTGACCACCAATGGCTTTTTTTAAAACTTTTATGAGGGACCCTGGTGCCAATTGGTTTGTTTTGTTATTTATAATGGGGTCCTCACCACCAATGGCTTTTTATAACATATGTGTAGGGGGTTTACAGTTTATAGCGATGTCTGTGTGGCTTTTTTACTGTGGTGTGGGCGGGATCTGGGGTGGGGCTTGGGGTAGGCAGGGACCAGGTGGTCCAGAACATGATTTCTGATGACGGCCCTGGGTACAAGCACACACCATGGTTCTTGATAGGTCTGTTCTCATTGAGGCACATGTAAGCAGTGAGTGCAGATGGAACGTCCTTATGTAAGAACCCTTAAGGTACACCTGTCACCCCTGGAAACAAGGCCGCAATCAGGGGGTACTGCAGTCAGAGGGGGTACTACTAATCGACTTTGTATTTTTGTAAGTTCAGGTAGGTGCTGGCAGCCCAGAGCAGATGGGGAGCTACTGGGGTATCTTTGGAGGAGGCTGTGGTGGCCTTGGGTTGGTACAGAAGCTCGAAAAGTGTAGTTTTTAGTTCCAGACTTTCTAGGTTTTCAGCTGGGAATTCTGCTCTTTCATATAAAGAGTGAAGTTGTGCCTAAACCCTACCCCCCCATCAAAGCACAGGAAACGTAAGCCTGGTGGGTCAAAAGGGCTAGAAGCACCCCTGAATAAACTGCAATCTAATTAGTCTGATCATAATTGAGGAGACTATTCGCCTGGTCTTTGGATGCAAGTTCTGCTGTCACTGGGCTGTAGGCGTGAGGGTGCCAATTGGTGATAGAATAAACACATCTCCTTATAACATGACGCTGGTGTGTTGTTTTGTTTGTATTTGTTTACTGGATTGTGTACAAATCATGTCACAATAATATAAACTAGTCCTGACAGCCCAATGTTACAGCACACATTCACCTTGGGGGGTAAGTGCAACTGCGCGGGGGGTATCTCATTGCTGGGGTAGAAATATGTTAAAAGTAGAAGAAACCGGGTGTTCAGAGGAATGCTTCTCTGCATGGTTGAAGGGGAGCTGCCATGTTGCTTTCCTCAGCTGAGGCACTGGGCAGGATGCCTGGGTCACAGACCCAATCTGGGCATGTTATAGGGATACTATAATCTTACATTCTTTACAGGTTTACATCCATGAGAATGGAGGACAGTGGTGAGTTCAATGTTGTCCCCATGGATACAGAACCCTAGGTTCACATGAGCTCAAATGACTGCTAGGGTTTCAGGGTTCCTAAAAGCTCCAACCAGGGATCCTCACTGATATTTGCTTTTATTTTATATTTTCCAATTATTTTTGAGAATGAAGAGTAATAAATAGATATGGAGCCTACAAACATCTGTTTCGGCCACTGATGATTGGACCTTTCTTTGGAGGCCTAAAGATGGGAGTAAATACCCTGGGCCTTGACTAGGGTTGCCACCTGGCCGATATTTTACCGGCCTGGCCAGTAAAAATGATGGTTGATCCCAATGTTATTAATAGGGAAAAAAGATAAATATATAGGAAGGCCAGTATTTTTTTCCAGAAAATGTGGCAACCCTAGCCTTGACACACATGGTCACCATACAAAGTTAGAAGAACCCTCCCCAGGGTGCCCCAATTATTGTCCCACTACGCAGATGCGCCCACTAGGGGAGGGTCCTTCTAATTTTGTATGGCGACCCTGTGTGTCAATACCTAGGGTATACACCCCCATCTGTAGGCCTCCAAAGATGATCAGACCTTTCTTTGGAGGCCTACAGATGGGGGTGAATACCCTGGCCCAGAAGGAAAAGTAGAAGGGAGACCCAGTTTGTATATCTGCTATTAAATCTTCTGGCCTTCGGCTGTTGTTGAGGTCCAAGTGAGAGAGCAACCACCATCAGCTGTAATTCAAGGGTCGCTGGTTGGCCTGTGCCATGTTATATAAACAATAAAAACCCTGCAAGGGCCCTGCCAGTACAAAATTCGTCTGTTAATGCCAACACAGGTATAGCCAGGCACCGATCGCCCTCACTACTCCTCACATGTATTCTTTCTAGCCAAGGGAGCTGCACGCCCTTAATGGGAAAGCCTTTCCCTGGCAAGACCCTCTCCTTGTTTGTCATATCTTTGCAGTTCTCAGGGTGTGAGGGAGAGGATTAATTGTGTATTGTCTCCGTCCTGATGGTGTAATCTTGTGTGTGCACTGGGGCGGGGGGTTGGCACGGAACAAAGGAATTGTTGGGACGGTTTTGCAGTCTCTCAGTGCTGCCTGGGAGATGCTTTGCATTAAAGCTCCCCCCCCACCCAATAAAAACTTGGCTCATGAAATGTCAACGCTCTGAGGTTGGAGCCTGATTCTCAGAGACCCTGAGAACATCCGTCCAAACACAATATAATCAACCAGCTCGGAGTTAAAAACTCCTTTTCGCCATAACACTTCCAGTCTTTCAATGCCAATGGGGCCTGCCATGAATTGTCACTCAGTAGAATGTGGGCCCTCTGGCACAGGAAGAGTTGGCTCCTCAGCCCCTAAGTCTTGGCACCTCATGTGAATCCTCATGAGTCTTGTTGTCTGTGTGGAAGGTTTTATTCCCCCCGTAGCAGTACATCAACCACATTTACCATAAGATACGGATGTAACCCAGTAGGTACAGGCACAATCCAAGGAAATAAGTTTGGCACCCATCTGGGATTTAGATGCTTCAGCAATGGAACCCCCAGAATTGCCTGGCAGCTGATTGGTACACGTGGGAACTCCTTGGCCTCCCTGTTATACTTCTAGCTGTTGTTGAACTGCAACTTCCAAGATCATTACCACAGTAAGTCGAAGGTGGGGACACTGCCTATTTTTAGGCAAGAAATACCTTGTACGGATGAGTTCATAGGATTGTCATGTGCCACATAAAACAGCTTCCAGGCTTTTTAGGGTCCTCTTTCAGACCCAATATTCGGCCAGTGCCCTCACTAGATCATAACTAGGTTACCATCATATGTAAACAACACTGTTTTGGCAATTCAAAGAACATCCAAAGGTACAAGGTAAATAAGTGTTCATCCCTTTCACCTTTCACAACTCCAATCTGTTCTAAACGCGGCCGCTAGACTCATTCATCTAGCTCGCTGCTCAACATCAGCTGCTCCCATATGTATGTCCCTTCACTGGCTCCCAATCTCTTCTAGAATCAAATTTAAATTACTTACACTCACATTCAAGGCCCTTAATAATTAAACCCCTCCCTATATTTCATTTCTAATCTCCAAATACACTCCTTCACGAAACCTACGCTCTGTTTCTGATCTTCGCCTCACTTCTCCTCTGGTCACTTCTGCCCATTCTCGTCTACAAGACTTCTCTCGGGCTTCTGCTTTTCTCTGGAACTCTCTGCCACAAGCTGTCAGACTTTCTCCTTCCTTCCAAACTTTCAAGCGCTCCTTAAAGACCCATCTATTTAAAGAGGCCTATTCGATGTACCTTAATTAATCATTGCTGTATCAAAAATGACAAAGTGTTTATACAATCCTAATGTCTCAATTGTACCCTAACCTTTTAGTTTGTAAACCCTATTGTACTCTGTAATCCTTGTCTGTTATCCACCATTTATTCCCTGTTTGCTATAACTGCAGTAAAGCACTGCGTATCTTGACAGCGCTATATAAATAAATGATGATGATGATGATGATCCCACATCTTACTCTAATTGACCTTCAAGATGGGCTTCCAAGAGTATCCAAGAATGAAGATTCTTTCTTCCCAAATCTCTCCTAACGGTCTTCAATCTACACCTTCCAGTCAGCATTCTGAGCCCCATTAGGGAAACCAGCCCCCCAGAGTTTGGGAACAATTAATGTAGAGAGGGCTTTTAAGTCCAAGGACATCCAAAGCAAGGTAATTAAGTAAATAACCTCAAACCGTATCCAACTGATCTTCAAGCTAGGCTTCCAAGAGTATCCAAGAAAGAAGATTGTTTCTCCCCCAAATCTCTCCTAAGGGGCCTCTAATCTGCACCTTCCAGTCAGGGTTCTGAGCCCTATTGGGGAAAACAGCCCCTCAGAGTTTGGGAACAACTAATGTAGAAAGTAATGGAGCTTGATTTTAAGTCATTCGATATCACATGGGGTGGCTTCTCCATCACCAGCCTGGAGAAACTCCTACAAACCACCCCTGGTGTCAGTACAGGTGGAGGACCCATTTACAAGTATTTTTAAAGTGGACCCGTCACCCAGACCTAAAAATCTGTATAATACAAGTCCTTTTCAAATTAAATATGAAATCCGATTTCTTTTTTTTATTAAAGCATTCATAGCTGTTGTAAACGCATTAAAAAATCTCAGCTGTCAATCAAATATTGTCTGCCCCTCCTCTATGCCTAGGTGTCACTGCTCTCCCTATATTCCCCCAGTTATCTTAACCATTTAATTATGTAGCCAGTGCATGGGGATGGAGATTGGGTCCCCCATTCTGGTGCACAAACAAGACTCTGAGTTGATGCAAGGCTTGTCTTAATAACAGTGTCCACAAAATGGCCCCTGCCTGCTTGTCGTAATTATGAGTCCCAGACTGATGGAAACAAGATTCAAATAATTTATAAAGTGTAATTAAAGTTCATTTTGCTTGACTAATGTGATAAAATAGGATTTGAAATAATTTTTTTGGGTGACGGGTCCCCTTTAACAGCCATATAACATGGAGTTCAGCTTAGCATACATAGGTCACTATAAGTTAGTGATTCAGTCCAGCCTGAATTGGCAGCTTATTGGCCTCTAACCAACCAATATCTGCCCAAAATTGTCCAGATATACTTAAGGAAGATTAGAAAGTCCCATCGGGAACAACTATTATAATCTTTGTCCTATCTCTACATAGAACTGTGATATGATCTGACAGTTGGCCCTGGGGCCAAACATTTTAATTTACATTGTTGGCCAAATTGAGCAAAAATCTTGCGTCTGCCTGGATTAAGTAGCCATATTTAACTCTACTTCATTTCACGAAACATTGCACATCAATTTAAGAAACGGATACAAATGTTATTCTTGGATGATAGTATCCCTTTAATGATATTTTGGATGTGTTGTTAATATGAAATTATCTTTTCCGTTCCCAAATAGCAGAAGGGATTGTGTTTGTTTGGAGAAAGAGGATTTCAGTGCTGTAGCCCCAGGGCTCTCTCACTCAGAATATGTTTTGGGAATAAACAATGAGTGCCGAATTCAAATGCAAATGAAGAGAACTGGCCGGGGCGCGCTAATTCATGAGCCATTCTTCACTTCTAGATTGCATTTAAATAGACCCCATGAGGTAAACTGGGCAGGATGGTGCGTGTGGGGTTGGCCCACTCTTATTTCATTGTATCTGTCTTCATGTGTCCAATGCACTCATATGGGGAAACTATTCATGCAAAATGAGAGTAACATTTGGGCAAAAATATCTCCTGAAAAAGCAACGCTACTGACATAATGAGCTCTGTATACCAAGCTTCTCTCTTATTAGCTTTCTGGGTCTCAGACAGATTAGATAGGGTGGGGTTCATTAAAATGAGGGTGTATGTAGGAGGGAGGATCTGATTAAATCTCCTGAAATCTCCTGAATTGAAATGCACCTCCCCTGCAGTGGTGTAATTAGGGGAGAGCAAGGGCCCATGACACCATTGCCAACCCTGGTGACGTTCACCTCCTACAAAAGCTGCCATCAGTTATATGGAGCTCCATACAACTAAAGGTGGCCATAAACATTAGGGTCCACTCAGTGTTGGACTGGGGGTTCATCCTTACACATTAGGTGTCTACACACCCCCTGGGCCCTCCATGGCCCCCTGCCTAAACTGCAACCCCTCCCCTACCAGGGTGTACCTATCTATTTCTTTGGGTGGCAGGGCAGGTCAGGGAATTGCTCAATTGCCCATGGGCATCCAGCCGGCCCAGTCTGACCCTTGGCCCACTCATTTGGAGAGTGCATGTTTGCCCTTTTGTTCTATTTGGCAGTTTACAGTCTGGGTCATTTCCGTACCAATCATTTGGATTTTCAGCCAGGTATCAGAAAGGCAGTTGGGGAGGACAGGAATCAGCAGTTTATATCTGCCCATGTTTGGCTATGAAAAAAATGTCCTTTGCATTTAGGGCCACAACTAGGGGGAGGCAGAAGAGGCAGCTGCTTAGGGCGCAATGATAGGGGGGTGCTGGGCAGCTACCTCTAAAATTGACTTCTGTCTACCCCTAGTCTGTATTCACACCCCTCATTCTTTTTCCCCTTCCTTCCCTCTGTCACCCACCCCTCTCCCCCCTCCTCTCTGTTGCTCTCCCCTCCATCACTCTCCCCCTCCCCTCCATAATTGCTCTCCCTCCCTCCGTCGCTCTCCCCCCTCCCCTCTGTTGCTCTCCGTGGGGGGTGGGTGGCTGGCCAGGTTGTCTAGGGTGTCCTCCTGGCCTGGCACATCCCTGATCTAACTTGACCACACCCCATTATGCCAAAACCCAACTCAACAAACCAAACACTCCCTGCAAGCCCTGCCCCTTTGTGATCTATAAAACACATTGTTTGCTCTCTTGGAGCCCACTCGCCATAGATTTCCTGACTGGAGCACCCCCTGATGGCCACCCTGCCTCCACATTCTCATCTAACATTGGGGGAATGGGGCCCTGAGGACCCTTGTTATGCCACTGCTTCTGTGGCTTCCATTGACTTGAATGGGACACACACAAAGAAGCAAAGCTTCTTGTAAACCCTAAAACCATTCTCACCCAAACACACCCCTTCATTTCCGCAATAGGCACATCGGGCCAGTGGTGACAGACGGACCTCAGTGCAAAAAATGCCCAATATTATATTACATTACAAGTGGTGGCCTGGAAGATATATCATATATTAATGTAGGGGACGGGGTTCTGGAGTGAATAAGCATTGGGTTTGTATTAAGCTGGCCATAGACGCAAAGATCTGATTGTACGAATCGAGGATTCGTACGATTTTCGGAACGTGTGTGGAGAGTCCAGACATTTTTCGTCCGGCGGAGATCGGTCGTTTGGTCGATCGGACAGGTTAGAAAATTTCTGTCGGCTGCCGATAATATCTCTGCGTGTATTGCCGATCGTACGATTTTCAGTGGGAGACTGTCACTAGTTTTGGTTGGACATAGATATCGTACGATTGCTGTCAGGGGCAGAACATTGCTGATCTGTTCTTTAACTAATCTGACTGGTAAGACTTTGATCTGAATTGTTAGGGCTGGGACACACTGGGCGATTTGGGGAGATTTAGTCGCCTGGCGACTAATCGCCGCGACTTTCCACGACCAATCTTCCCCGAATGCCTCCCCTCGCTCTGCGCCTGGCTAAAATGAAAAATCGCCTGCGCTAATCACACGCGGCGATTCGTTTTCCGAAGTTGCCCGAAGTTTCCTCGTGAGGCAACTTCGGGCGACTTCGGAAAACGAATCGCCGTGTGTGATTAGCGCCGGTGACTTTTCATTTTATCCAGGCGCAGAGTGAGGGGAGGCATTCGGGGAGAAAAGTCGCTGCGATTAGTCGCCAGGCGACTAAATCTCCCCAAATCGCCCAGTGTGTCCCAGCCCTTAGTGGCGGGTCGGGAGATGGGAAAGTCTGATCGTACGATGATTCGTACAATCGGATCTTTGCGTCTATGGCCAGCTTAAGACTCAATAGGAGCCCTGGGTGGGGGTTAGATCAAAAGCTTTTTTTTATCTCCACTTAGACATAAGCCACTTAGTCCCTTCTGTGATCCAATTGGTAGATAATTAAAGAGATAGTGCCCATATCTGTCTCTTTGAAGATGGCATTCGCCTCATCATTAGTGAATAATCTGATTGTAAACAAAATGAATGAGCTACATAGACATGCAATGAGCTGAGACTTTGCACCGGCCAATTATGGAGTTAAGAGAACAATACCGGCTTTGTGTTGCCTTTTCTACCTGAGTACAAACCAGTTACTCCTACCAGGCCTCTCGCAGGTGCTTCACTCTTATTGCTTGGCAAAGCTGAGCATGCATTCTGCTATTTCTCCTCTGGGGGTGCTGATTTACTATGTGGTTATCTCATTCGAATGATCATGGCTGCTCCAACTCATTTGAACATCCACAAATGTGCAAAACATATAGTTCCACGGCATATGGGAGTTTGCTCTTCCCTAATGGGAAAATAAATCCTATGTAGAAATACCTTTTTTTACATTTACTTTACATTTACTTAAAAAAGAAAAAAAAAGAAAAAAGAATACCTTTATGTTTGTGGAGAGGGATTACCTCCAACGGAAAATTGGGGCCCCAGTGCTCCTTGTTGTGGCACCACGTTGACAGAAGTCTAGTCTGCCCCGAATCCTGCAACCCCCTGTGAGCTGCCAATTTAAACACTGAGATACTGTAGGTTGTAAATGCCAATGATTTCATATACAGGTGTGTTTATGGAGATATATATATATATATATATAAATAAATAAAAACACTAATTTTATCTGATTCATTAAGAATTCTATTGCTTCATTATACATTTTACAAAGGGACTAGGTTTTACCTGCATATATATATATATATATATATATATATATATATATATATATAGTGAATAAAGTACCCCCTTTTGTAAAATATAAGGATATTATAAGTTACCAAGGAGTTTCATGACCATATAAAAACACGAGGCCGAAGGCCGAGTGTTTTTATACAGGTCATGGAACTCCGAGGTAACTTCTAATATCCTCATATTTTAGAACTGGGGGTACTTTATTTATTATAATACACACATTTTAGTGAGTCATGTAACAGAAATGACATCACTACTCACCGTTTATAACTGATGACATCACTACTCACCGTTTATAAGGATATAATTTACAAGATATTCATGGCTTTTGTGTATTATATATATATATATATACACACACACACATAACAGATCCATTTTATCCAAATAATCCAAATTTTAATAATAAATAGTAATAATAAAACAGTAGCTTGTTCTTGACCCCCGCTGGCAATTTTTCATTATAGCCGGCGGGAAAGTAGGGGAAGGCAGAAGAGGCAATTTGTCGCTGGGGCGACTAATCTCCCCGAATATGCTGTGTGTCCTTACCCTAAGGGCTATTCCACACGGGGAGATAGCCTTGCGTTTGCGGTCGCGGCGACAAAGCGCCGCGCCAGTCGCCGCGACCGGCGCAGGCGACAGTTTTGTATGGGCGCCTATGTAAAAACGCCTGTGCTAACCACACGAGGCGATGCGCTTTTCAACAGTCGCCTGAAAATGCCTCGCCAGGCTTTTTCAGGCGACTGTTGAAAAGCGCATCGCCTCGTGTGGTTAGCACAGGCGTTTTTACATAGGCGCCCATACAAAACTGTCGCCTGCGCCGGTCGCGGCGCTTTGTCGCCGCGACCGCAAACGCAGGGCTATCTCCCCGTGTGGACTAGCCCTAAGACTTGCTGGGAATTAAAAACTGTACATTGCTTTGCCTACATGTGCCTATAAATACACTATAGGGCTCATTTAGAAATACAAGTGCAATGTATAAAAACCAATATGCAAATGTAATGCTTTCCATCCATAACGCAGTGTTCTTCCCACAATTCCCATGTGCAATTTTGTATGCATTTTTGTGCTTTGTAATTCAGCTTGCATCTGTAAACAATGATAATAATAGTGCCCACCAGGGTCGGACTGGGCCGGAAAAAACCCGGAAAAGCCCATGGCCATTGTGAGCCCCGCCGGCCCAGATCCACTGTTTGCAGGCTCCGGGAATCTGGAGGGGGGCCCTGGCTAGTAGCCTTGGTGGACCCTAGGCCCCCCAGTCCGACCCTGGTGCCAACTCCTTTATCCATGCAACCTGCATGAAAATAGTGATGGATTGCGCTTTCCTGAACACAGTGCATGGTGCAAGGTGCAGGACACATGGATGCAAGCCAGCTCTGGAATTATTATTACGACTATTAAGGGCAGAGACACAGGGGCATATTCAGGGAGATAGAGATTAGACGCCCGGTGACAAATCTCCTCTTCTTCTGGACGACTAATCTCCACAAACTGCCTCAGTGTCGGACTGGCCCGGCGGGACACCGGGAAAAAACCCGGTGGCCAGTTTGGGGGGATTAGTCTCCCCGAAGAAGAGGAAATTTGTTGCCGGGCGACTAATCTTCCCGAATCTGCCGGTGTGCCCTGACCCGAACTTGTAGCAGGAAAGGACTATCTGTTTATTTCAGTCAATAAATGATATGTCTCTTTGTAGCTGCATTCAACGTGCAACTTCACTTTCCTGCTCTGTTTATTATTAGTCAATTTGGGCTGCCCTGTGCCACATACCCTTCTTACCCAAATGTAACAAATATTTCCACTTTTTCCCAGCCGTGGAACAAAAGCCTCTAGTTTCAGCAGAACCTTCAGGGTGTTATGTCCCATAAGCATCGGAGCTGAAATAACCATTATCTAACTTATCCTTTATTTATATAGTGCCGACAAAATCAACAGAGCTTTGCTGATTTCAAGAGGTGGTTCACCTTGAAGTTAACCTTTAGTATGGTATAGAATGGCCCAATCTTAGCAACTTTCTTTTCAAAATTTATATTTTTTAGTTTTAGTTTTAGACTTCTTCTGACTCTGCAGCTTTCAAATGGGGGTCACTTACCCCAGCAGGCAAAAAAAAATGATTGCTCTGTGAGGCTACCATTCTATTGTTATTATGTTCATATATTATTATTTTTTAAAGCTTAATTATCATAATATCTTCTTCTGACTCTTTCCAGCTTTCAAATGGGGGTCACTGACCCCATCTAAAAACAAATGCTCTGTAAAGCTACACATTTATTATTATTGCTACTTTTTATTACTCATATTTCAATTCATGCCCTCTCCTATTCATATTCCAGTCTCTGATTCAATGTAATGCATTGTTGCTAGGGTCCCTAGCAACAAGATTGCTGAAATTGCAAACTGGAGAGCTGCTAAATAACTCAAAAACCAAATAATAAAAAATGAAAACCAATTGCAAATTGTCTCAGAATATCACTCTCTACATCATACTTAGGGTCTGGCCACACGAGCAGATTCGGGGAGATTAGTCGCCCCAGTGACAAATCTCTTCTTCTTCGGGGTGACAATCTTCCCGAACTGCCCCTGAACCGAACTGCCTTCCCACTGCCCCACGCCGGCTAAAATGAAAATCACCTGGGGGAAGGCACATGAGGAGCTTCGTTTTCCGAGGAAACTTTGGACTACTTCGCAAAACGAAGCGCCGCTGGGGTGACTAATCTCCCCGAATCTGCTTGTGTTAACGCAAAGTTAACTCAAAGGTGAACATCCCCTTTAAACTTGTTAAAATTATCCTTGTGCAAAAATCATATGATAAAAGTCATGTGATTTTAATGGGGTTGTTCACCGTCGGGATGGCATAAGTGTCGCTTCGGGCGACTTCGGAAAACTGAAGCAACATGTATGCCATCCTTCCAGCGATTCACATTCTTGCAGGCGAGAAGGAGAAGATTTATCTCCCCTTGTGCCACCACCCTAAGGGCAGGGGCACATGGGCAGATTTGGGGAGATTTAGTCTCCTGGCGACTAATCGCCTCTTCGTCGGGGCGACAATCTCCCCGTACTGCCTTCCGCCTGCTATAATGAGAAAGTGTCAATACACTCGCGGCGCTTCGATTTCCGAATTTGCCTCACAAGTATACTTCGGGCGACTTTGGAAATAGAAGCGACGCGAGAGCATTGGTGCATGGCGTTTTTTCATTATAGCAGGCGGAAGGCAGTTCAGGGAGATTGTCACCCTGCAGAAGAGGCGATTAGTTGCCAGGTGACTAAATTTCCCCGAATTTGCCCATGTCGTTAAACCCTAAAGGGCTGTTGCCAAGCCTATTGCCCTACGATGATGCAATATGACATTACTATAATACTGTGACGTCACTGATGCTCAATTTTTTGTTTGTATGAAGAGAAGATAAATATTATGAGAAGGAGATGGGAAATAGGAGAGAGAGAAAGCGCACATAGCATAGTAATTCCAATACAAACAAACCTTCCCTGTGTGCAGTGATGTAGTTGCCAAAGTGTGGGGCAGGCAGAGAAGGAGGAGAGTTGCAGCAGAGACTGGCCCAGAGCATTGGATGAAGGGAGGGATGAAGGCTCAGGTTCCAGGCAGTGGGGAGTGACTGAGGGAGGAGGAAGGGGCTGGGAGTGAGGAAGAGGAGGAATGAGGAGTGAGGATGAGGAGTGAGGGGGAGGGAAAGGGAAAAGTCGCACAGACTTTCCATTGCTCCTCACACACAGGCTCTACACTGGTTGTGCACCTCTCACACATCCACTTTGGGGAACTTTCCCTGTGTCTCCTTATTGTTGTCTGTGGCTGCACTGCTGCCTGGAGGGGCCTTGGACAGCA
The DNA here is from genome assembly GCF_017654675.1 of Xenopus laevis. NCBI lineage: Eukaryota > Metazoa > Chordata > Amphibia > Anura > Pipidae > Xenopus > Xenopus laevis. Next base: position 13,829,409 of record NC_054383.1, read on the forward strand.
ATTAGCGGGATTCCTATGCACTGAAACCTCTCGGGATCGTGGGACTATCGGGGAGAAATCACTGAGAACTCATTCACCCTGCTGCACGGGGGATTCTGTAGCGCCCCTCTTTGGAACCTCACTGGCTGCTGCTGCTTATTAGCGGGCCCCGGGCAGGGATTGCGCTGCTTCTGCCCCGGACTTACTTACCCTGCTGCGCTCCGAGCCGCGACCGATTGACGGATAATTATTTCTCATTGGCTGGAACGGGACTAGGAATCTGTCCCCTGGGACGCACGGAGTCTTGCCAGACACACGCCTGATGTAGAACTGAGGGGATCCTCTTACAGCGCACTCTCTCCAGGTAATGCCAACAAGCTCACTGCATTGTAACCCCAGCTGGGGGCCTCCTGAGTCCAGTAGAACAGGGGAACAAACAGGGGCTATTCCTATGTCATCAATTCAACTGTTATTCAGCTTCTTCTTGGTTCAATCAGCTCCTCCTGAGTAAAATCGCTGTGCGTAATTGAAAGCGCAGTGCGTTAAATCGGCACAAAAAAGCGTCAGGTGATATTTATTGGAGCTTTATTTGCTTATGGTCTTTATGTAGCAAGGGGACAACACTAGACAAAGTGGACTGGCATTATAGCTAATTAACTTGAAGCTTTATTTCAAGACAACTTTCAATTGACCAATTATGATTGTTGAAGAAAAAAGCAAATATGTATGTTTACTCAAAATGTGGCCACTGTGGGGCGCTGTATCATTGGAGCTTGTGGAGGATCTTTCATTTTACCTCCACAAAGCAAGCCATATGGTAGCTCCAATAGATTGGAAATGAAAGATGTCTGTGCGGAAGGAGCTATGTCTGTGTGTTTTTAGAACGTGTATGGAAAAATGAGGTCAAAGTGATCCTATTTACGGATAGTTAATGGTTAGTGATGATGGTCAGCTGATGGGCACTCTACAAGTTGCAGCTTTTGCCTGTCAGACGCATGTTGGTAGTTGTAGTTGAAGGGCCACTGTTATGGCATGCAATAGAAGTGTGCTGTGCAGTTGCGTAAGTACATATTACTTGGCCCCAAAGCAAATAATTTTTCAGGCCCCCAAAATGTCTAGTGGTTGACCTGTTTTAACAATATCTATTGCAATTCTATATTATTTAGGGCCTCATGGGGCCCCAATATCATCTGGGCAACGTCTGCTTCCTCTGTAGTTACAGCCCTAGTGCTGTGCCCCAAGTAGGTTAATGAATGTAACATAAATATAATCACAGGCCTCTTGGTATTAACTAAACTGTCTAAATGCCACTCTCAGTTTTAAGCCTGAAAGCTTTGGGGTGTTGTTCTGGGAAATCCGGATCAGCTGGAGGGCTGTGGAATGGACAAACTTCATTGCAGAATGTGGATTTGCTTACTATGGGTTCTGTTGATGTTTTACCTGTGGAGTAGGGGTTGGGTGTGCGACTCCTGATAGCTGCTAAGTGCTTGTGTAACAATAGGTTCTTTGTACAGTTACAATGGGTATGAATGTCGGAACCCACCGGGTCTGATGGACTGGTTGCTATGTATATGCATATTGCGCAGGCACATTTACACTTCTTCTGTGAATATCAGTAGGGCTGGGAAGCCAAAGGGCCATGGCACTGATCAGTAAATGCAAAATCACCCGTGGGTTGACCGTACTGATTTCCAGTGTAGGTGCTAAGCGGCTTGGGGGGCCCAGCATAAGGGGCATGAAAAGTCCGACTAGTGGTGTGTATGTACCCTGGGTATGTCGGTGTAGTTTGCATTTAGGGCATAGACACACGGTTAGATTCAGGGAGATTAGTCGCCCAGCGACAAATCTCCTCTTCTTCGGGGCGACTAATCTCTCTGAACTGCCTTCCCGCCGGCTAGAATTTAAATCGCCAGCGGGATGGCACTCGGAGCGATTCGTTTTCCAAAGCCGCCCGAAGTTTCCTTGTGAGGCTTCCGACTTAGGGCTACTTCGGAAAACGAAGCGATCCGAGTGCCATCCCGCCCGTAATTTACATTCTAGCTGGCGGAAAGGCAGTTCGGAGAGATTAGTCGCCCTTCATTTTCTGAAGTTTTGATTTACATTTTAGCCGGTGAGAGGCAGTTCGGGAAGATTAGTCGCCACGAAGAAGAGGCGATTTGTTTGCTCCCCGAATCTGACCATGTGTCTCTGCACTTATGTATGGAATGTCCTGGGGTCACAGGCAATACTGTAACACTGTATAGTACCAGATATTTAGTACCAGTCTTATATTGTACAGTAGCTCATTTGGTTCATAATTGTATTGATTTGTTCCCCCCCCCCCCATTTACCACCAAAACTCGGCAACAACTGGGGGGGGATGCGTCATACAGGTTAAACTGCTCCAAACCCACGGGCGCATTACAGGCCCCAACAAAAGCTTCTCATTTTGACAAACTCAAGTTTTTCCTTATCCTTCTAAAAAATCCTTGCAGAACATTCCTTTGTCCCACCGGCCGTAAATTCCTGAGCCCAGTCAGCGTGGTATCTGGTGTTAATCAAGGAACTGGCTTGGAAGTGTGTTTGTAAAAGGGGGAAAAAAATCCATCGATAATGTAAATGTTCCAGGGGTTGTTGTGTAAAATAGCGGCATGCCAACTGCTTCAGTTGTGAGTTTGTGTTCGGCCGTAGAACTCCATTGTAGCTTTGTTTTCGGCTTGTTCTGAAACATAACAAACATTTCCCATAGTGGACGTGTTTAAGTGTGAAAAAGTGCATTGCTGGGCCCTCATTAAATGTACATTGTGTGCCGGAATCTGGGCTTTGTTCAATGGGGGAATCCGTGGCCAAGAGGGAGGTTAAATTCCTGGGCTTTATATGAGTTTGTACGTGGTGCCCCGCTTATTGTACATATTTAATGGAGACTGCGGTAAAGCTCCTTGATAAGTAGGGATTGAGGCAAGGTCTCCCCTTCTGCTGAATCCCAATTAAAATGCAGATTAGGGCTATTTTCTGAGCTTGGCCAAAGCTTTAGAAGTAGAAGTGTTTGGTGGAGCACCGAGGGAGGAGGCCAGAAACTCCTTGGAAAGAAAATGAGAAATTCTAGCTGGGATTTAAACACACAAAAAAAGAGACAGTGCCGGCACTGTGCCTTCCAGGGATTTAGCAAGTTTCAGGGGTTAAACCCTCTTACATCGAGCTCTTTGGAGCTGACCGCATTAGGAAGGAGAAAGTTGGGGCAAGGTGTTGTGTTCATGAAAGGGATGTGCTTATAATAGGAATGGGTGCTATAAAAAGTGACTTGGTAAAGCGATGAAAGGAGATTATAAGGGATATAAAGGAGATTATACCAAGTGTCCTTGGGAGGAGACCCCCAATCTATTCCCAAAGAGCTGAAATTACATTTTCTTCTGGGGATGGAACAAAGAAATGTCACTTTAAAGTCTTCTGGCTCTTTTCTAAAGTGCCAATGCGTTTCACAGCTTTGCAGGGAAAACAGACATGGACGTGTGTATTTGGACTTTGGAGAGGTTTTTTTTTTTTTTTTGTTTTGAAAGTTTAAAAATTTGATATTTTGGAGGTTTTACAGGAAAAGCAGGATTGTCAGGTGTGATTTAGGAGGCTACTTTTTGGAACACAGTATTGCCGGTATTCCTGGACATGTACCACCTTGTCTTCAACACTGGTGTTATCATTGGTTACAGTTGTCTGCAGGGGGCTGCCCTGAACTCTGAGCAAAGCAGCATTTGTTGGTAGGTCGAGTTTTTGGAACCTCAGTGACATACCATATGTTTTTTAGGTGAAACACCATGCAGATACACCTTTAAATAGCTACTGGTAAGGGAGTGTCACTGTGGGATAGCAGGTATAGTAGGGAGAGATGGTGTCTATAGTAACAGTGGATAATAGTCTCTGGGAAGGGAGTGTGACTTTGGGATAGCAGGTATAGTAGGGAGAGATGGTGTCTATAGTAACAGTGGATAATAGTCTCTGGGAAGGGAGTGTGACTTTGGGATAGCAGGTATAGTAGGGAGAGATGGTGCCTATAGTAACAGTGGGATAATAGTCTCTGGGAAGGGAGTGTGACTTTGGGATAGCAGGTATAGTAGGGAGAGATGGTGCCTATAGTAACAGTGGGATAATAGTCTCTGGGAAGGGAGTGTGACTTTGGGATAGCAGGTATAGTAGGGAGAGATGGTGCCTATAGTAACAGTGGATAATAGTCTCTGGGAAGGGAGTGTGACTGTGGGATAGCAAGTATAGTAGGGAGAGATGGTGCCTATAGTAACAGTGGATAATGGTCTCTGGGAAGGAAGTGTGACTGTGGGATAGCAGGTATAGTAGGGAGAGATGGTGTCTATAGTAACAGTGAGATAATAGTCTCTGGGAAAGGAGTGTGACTGTGGGATAGCAGGTATAGTAGGGAGAGATGGTGCCTATAGTAACAGTGGATAATAGTCTCTGGGAAGGAAGTGTGACTGTGGGATAGCAGGTATAGTAGGGAGAGATGGTGTCTATAGTAACAGTGAGATAATAGTCTCTGGGAAGGGAGTGTGACTGTGGGATAGCAGGTATAGTAGGGAGAGATGGCGCCTATAGTAACAGTGGGATAATAGTCTCTGGGAAGGGAGTGTGACTGTGGGATAGCAGGTATAGTAGGGAGAGATGGTGTCTATAGTAACAGTGGATAATAGTCTCTGGGAAGGGAGTGTGACTGGGATAGCAGGTATAGTAGGGAGAGATGGTGTCTATAGTAACAGTGGATAATAGTCTCTGGGAAGGGAGTGTGACTGTGGGATAGCAAGTATAGTAGGGAGAGATGGTGCCTATAGTAACAGTGGATAATGGTCTCTGGGAAGGGAGTGTGACTGTGGGATAGCAAGTATAGTAGGGAGAGATGGTGCCTATAGTAACAGTGGATAATGGTCTCTGGGAAGGGAGTGTGACTGTGGGATAGCAGGTATAGTAGGGAGAGATGGTGTCTATAGTAACAGTGGATAATAGTCTCTGGGAAGGGAGTGTGACTGTGGGATAGCAGGTATAGTAGGGAGAGATGGTGCCTATAGTAACAGTGGATAATAGTCTCTGGGAAGGGAGTGTGACTGTGGGATAGCAGGTATAGTAGGGAGAGATGGTGTCTATAGTAACAGTGGATAATAGTCTCTGGGAAGGGAGTATGACTGTGGGATAGCAGGTATAGTAGGGAGAGATGGTGACTGTAACTCTTTAATTTATATAGAGTGTGGCTCTTCAGTTGTTAACATTGTATTTCCGTCACCATATCACGAGCTGCAGTTGTAGTAGAGCAATGGCTGTAGGGTAGTTACTTCGATTTCCAGCCAATCAAAAAATCCAAGAACTATTTAGCCTTCCAGTCATTTGGATCTATATCCCAGGGATATTTACATTCCTCTGTAGTTGTGCTTGTTTCTTCTACCCTTGAAGCTATAAGCGCTTTTCATGTTGTGGGATTCAGCTTAACGCAGTCATTCCTCCCGACTGAATTCTTTTCAGTTCTGTAAGTCAGGCATGTCACCTGCTTTTTTTGCCGGTATCCGCAGCAGTAGGCTGGCAGAGAATGCTGGGAGTTGAAGTCCGTCACAGATGAAGGGGGTTGAGAGTTTTGCTTTCAATGCACCGTAATATACTCCATGTCTAATTCGGAGACGCCTGTGCCCCATTTTTGCTTGTGCGGCTGCCTGTAAATAACCCAAGCTTCAGTGACTTTACTAAATGGGCAGAGACATGCAGTGAGGGTCATTGAACAATAACAGGGGGAATCTCTCTGCCTGACCCCAATGGCTTTTGATTGTGCTAATCCCACAGACCCCCGCACCAGTGCAGTCAGGAGAATACACATCTTCCTTTGATCAAATCATAGCAGGGGTTTAATTTTATTTAATCGCCCTCTTTATTCCGCCTCCCTTATTACCTGCTATGCCCGCTACAAGCCGCTCTGCATAATCTGCTCTTGTTTCTTCCTCTGCTGCTTTTATTGCAGCTACAGGGTGCTGACGTCATTATCTGTCTGTCTGGCTTATGTGATTGGATTTGCAGAGTTTTGTTCTTAAGCCGGCCATAGATGTTGAGATTTTTAAAAGATCCGACCGTCATCGTGCGACCACGATTATCTCGAAACGATCGTACGAATTGTCCATCAACTAAAAAGACCAATTTGCCAGGAAAACAAAGGGGAGCTGCCTGCTTGGCCCTGCAAACATAGAGAGATTGCACTGGGACTGATAAAGATTTTTTGACCTGGCCGATCAATTTCCTGACAAATGTCGGCCGAAAAATCGTAAGATGTAATTTCGATGGGTTGGTCGGACTTCGCTAAAATCGGTCGTTCTGCAAGAGAAATCTTTGCAACTATGGGGACCTTTATGCCACCTTAAATCACGGGCCCTGCGATTTAACAAGGGCTGCAAAATGGCCTTCAAATTTGCCCTTAAAGTGGCAGATCTAGAATCTATTGGACTTCAGGGAATATTCTTCAGCCCTCCTTTGTCCTAAATCTCAATGCCCAGCGTCCCCAGTGAAGCCTCTATATAACAAGGTCCCTAGACAGATTTGAGCTGCTGGTTTGGCCCCTTCGGGCAAAGATCCACTCATTTGGTTCTGGGTTCCTAGCAGGAAAAAGAGCTCAACCCGGACCCCCGCACCAGTGCAGTCAGGAGAATACACATCTTCCTTGGATCAAATCATATTCCGACTCAACCCAGACCCGCCCACCACCCGCAAATGGAGGTGCGGGGTCATCCCTGTCCCGCGATTATCGGCCCTACCCGCATATCAATAAAGTACAGGTACTGGGATCCTTATCCACAAAACTCTGAATTACGGGAAGGCTGTTTCCCATAGACTCCAATTAAATAGTTAAAATTTTTTTCAAATAATTTTGTTTTTCTCTGTAATAATAAAACAGTACCTTGTATTTTATACTACATTAACGTGGCGTGTAGTTCTACCTTAAAGCAATGGTCGTAAATCCAATTAAAGTCAAAAACGTATGACTCGAAGTCCAAAATGAGATACAGTTGTCATGTCCCAGAAAACACCCAGTCCAAGGGTTATTCATCATTTGGTAAAGCAAATCCAAAAACAAAAAAATCGACCTATTGTTTAGTGAAAAAGTAGCCCAAATATTTTTTAAAAGTAATTCATTAGCCTAACGCATTTTGTGCCAAGCTGGGCACTTACTCATAGGCTGTCGGTCTCCCCTCTGCACAGATCCTTTTAAGGGGGTAGTGACCATTAAAATTTACATTCATGACATCACACAATACATTTATTGTGTATAATATATTATCAAACCAACCTGTTGGGTTTATTTGATGTTTAAATTATTTTTTTTTTAGCAGACTTGAGGTCTGAAGATCCAAATTACGGAAAGATCCATTATACGGAATAACCAAACTCGTACCAGTCTATCCTTATCCTTATTCACCCCCGCCTGCAAAAACCTTAGGAGTAGCTTATTTACATACACTGGGAAATTGTTTCCTGCCCAGCAACCAATCAGCATTTAGTTTTGGTCGTTCTGATGCAGCTGGGATAATGAAAGCTTAGCTCTAATTGGTTGCTATGTCTTGCAGAACCGAGGCTAACGTTCATATAACAAGTCCAAGTTTCCCTTTACTTTCTGTCCTGTTGTTGTATCATATGCAATGCGGTGTCTGTACTTTTGGCACTGAACTTGGATTATTTCAGTTATTCAAAGAGCGGAAGAGCTTACAATCACATTTTCCAATGGAGGGCAGCGAAAGCTCCCAGGACAATGGTCTGTAAATGTTTTAGAGAGATGACTTTGAATTGAGGATACTAAAGCCCCTCATTGCTAAACCCCCCACCCCACCCATCTTGATCTTTGTATTTGGGATGGAGATCAGAGCTCAAAGGCAAAGGGGACTGTTGCCCAAAAGGCAGGAGTCACAAGTGTGATGGATGGGTCAGCATGAGGGAAAGGGCAAATAGCCCTCGGCTCTTTAGATCCCCCACAGAAAGTGAAAATAAAACAAACACAAACATAAAGTGATGATACTCAGGTGCTAAGCTCCTCACCTGCGATGCATCAACCTCATTTGGCCATTGAATTAGCACAGTGTTAATGTTATTTGCCAGTGTAATTGCTGCTGAAAACTCTGTGTGTCTGGCAGTTTACAGTCTCTGCACTGCTGCTTCCGACTCCTGAGGCAGTGTAGACGATTCGCAGCTTTGGAGGAGAACTTCGCCGGAAAATTTGAGAATTTTCTGCGAATTTTGCGAAATGCAATATAATTCACGAAATGCGATTTTTGTCAGTGGCGTCAATTCTTGGGTGTCAAAATTGCCGCCGGCAACAATTTGACGCGCACCTATTTAATCCAATAGCAAGTCAATGGGCGTGCGGTAAATTGTCGATGGCGTCTAAATTGTCGCAGCAATTTCGCTAATTTATTTGCCGCCAGCGAAACGCAGAGATTCGCCGCAAATTCGCCCATCACTACTGGCTGCGGCTATATTGAGAGGTAGAACCAAAAACACTGCCTTCAATTGCAATTAATTGCACGAATAAGTGTAAAAACGTTCAAGGGCTTAGCTTCTCAGCAGCTGACTAGATCACACTGAGCATGTGCAGTGCCACTGACACACAGAAGATGAATTAACAAGATCCAAGATCCTTTGCACAACTTTGAAGGCCTGGATCATTACTGTTATAGGGCTGCTAAACCTCTGCGCTGGTACTGTACAGTTGAGTGTATAAAATACATGAGGTGCGGAATAGTTTAAAGGAGAAGTAAAGCCTAAATAAAGAAGTTGGTTAGAAATGTTGTACACAAGGCTGAAACTTTAGGCTGGTGAAATAAGTGCAGGATGCAAAATATTGCATTTTAACCATATTTATCTTTAGGGTTTATTTCTCCTTTAACCTATGCAAGCAAGATGGCGGCTCCAATTTGTAAGTAAATGCAGTAAAATGAATAAGTGATGCAACGATCTACACTTTCATACAACACTAGGATTATTTTTATAATCGGCTTTCTGGAGTGGCAGCGATGATCGAAAACATTTGGTCCGGATAAAACCAAACAGGAATAATTTATTATAAAGGAACAGGCAACAATGACTGCAGTGTCTCGGCTCAGATGCATGGAGTGGGTGGCAGCGTTTACTTTTCATTTGGGGGAGTTTGATTTTGCTTTATTTCAGGGCACCAACAGTGACTAGGTGGGGGCCTATTAATAAAAGGTGCCCCGGCCGACATGGACACTTTTCATTTAAAGGGGTTGTTCACCTTCGGATTTGGTTCAGCCAGGCACAAGGATTCGGGCGAATCCAATCCTGCTGAAAAAGGCCGAATCCTGGCTGAATCCCGAACCAAATCTTGGATTCCGTGCATCCCTACAATAAATGTGTAGCCTTACAGAGCATTTTTTTTTAGATGGGGTCAGTGACCCCCATTTGAAAGCTGGAAAGAGTCCGAATAAGTCAAAAACTATAAAAAAGAAGGCCAATTGAAAAGTTGCTTAACTTTAGCTGTTATTCCCTTTTATAACATATATGGGGGAATGTAATAAAAGTCAGTAAAGAGAACCTATTAGCAATGCAAAAAGTTATGCCTTCATGTAATTTGGAACTTCATACCTTAAATCTACTAGAAAATAAACCCAATAGGCTGGTTTTGCCTCCAATAAGGATTAATTATATCTTAGTTGGGATCAAGTACAAGCTACTGTTTTATTATTACACAGAAAAAGGAAAACCTTTTTAAAATTTTGGATTATTTGATTATAATGGAGTATGTGAGAGACAGTCTTTCTGTAATTCAGAGCTTTCTGGATAACAGGTTTCCGGATCCCATACCTGTACATCTATATTGCCCTCACTCTTGCTTTTTGTTCGGCCTGCTGCCCATGTGCAAGGATCTTGGGGTAGGCTGCAGGGGGGCAGGAGGTATAGGATGACCTTATTCATATGTAATTTCAATAAACATTGGTAAAAAAGGTCAAACTCTAGATATTTTGGGGGTCTGAAAAATAATTTGCTGTGGGACCCAGTAGTATCCACTGCGTAGACTGCCCAGGCCTCTCAACCTCTTACGCCTGCACAGCAAGGGTTACTCCATTCTCCCCGGTGGTGTGGATTTTGGCAGGCAGCAATATTAGAGTTGAGCAACTCTGTGACCGACGTGGGTCCGGACGTATTGTCTTTATGGAGACCACCCCGCCGAGGCCTTAGTGCCGCTATTTTTTTTTATGCAGTTTTGGAGGTATTTGGACGCATTCCCTGCCAAATCTCTTTGGTCTCGTTTTCCGCCTTAGCCAAGTTGTTCTGGCAAAGCCCAGAGTTTGCACAGTTTAGAGGCAGCGAGAAGGGGGGACGCAGGGTTTGTAGGTGGGACTGAGGGGCTCTGTGTTCTGCTGTGAGTTCAGTCCCTGGGCTTGTGGCTAATTAATCACAGGCAGGTTGACAGGCACAGAGTGCAGCTCTGGTCTGGGGCAGACATGGGCCTGGCATTTTGGGGAGGGGGGTGGGGGTGACAAGAAACAGACCCGACTTGGGAAAGATCTTGCAGTTGGGCCACTGCTCCGTGCAGGCTGCATTCACTTGAGTTACAGACTTCTCCTAAGTTCATAAAATGTAGAAGTCAAAGAATGGGCTGGGAGGGTAGTCGCAACATGCAGCCCTCTTGTATGCAGCTGAGAGATGCAATATGCTGCTGCTGTTGTTCTGCAACATCTGAGCCAACCTGCTATAGTTCAATAACACCATCTCTGTTTGATCATTCAGTGTGCTGTAGCATTAGTCTCTATGGGACGCTAAGCATTATGGCAGCTCCCACATACATATTATAGTATTAAGGCCCCATACACGGGCCGATAAAAGCTGCCGACAGACCGAGTCGGCAGCTTATTGGCCCGTGTGTGGGGCCCTCCAACGGGCTTTTCCAGATCTCGATCGGGCCGGTTAAAAAAATCCCGTCGGATCGCGGCCACATCTGATGCAGTCCTGCAATTTGACTGCCTGTGTGAACTGCATTGTGATCCGATCGTTGTGCCCTAGGACCCACGATCGGATCAGACCCACCTCAATGTGGGTACATCGGGGAGAGATGCACTCGTTTGGCGATATTTTGATGTGTGATGCACTTGCAGTAATAAATCCTCTAATGCTTACTGCTGCTTTAAAGGGTGAATTAACCTAGAACACATCTATAGTTGCAACTTTTTAGCTTAATTGACTGTATTTTTTCTAGGAGCAGAACATAATGGAATGAAATTTTTTTTCCTTTAATTATTGTTTAATGCCCGACCCACAAGGATTAAAAACCAGCTTTTCGTGCCCTTGTAAATCACCCGGTGATGTCCCTGTCAACGCAGCAAGTCGTGAAAACAATGGCAGGGGAGGCCAAATAGCTGGGAAGGTATCGGGAATCGGGCGAGAGTTATTTGGGGTTGCGCAGGGGAAATTATCTGCCATGAAGTAGGGGTAAAATCATATGACACTTTAATGATGTGCCAGAAATTGTAGCCTAGTGCTGATGCTGCTGTGTATAGGGGTTACTCTCCCACATAAAGGGACAGGCACATCTATTCTGTATCATGTATCCCCCCCCATACAATAAAGCACTTTAGCTGCTCTCCTGCCAGAACATTATAGTAAATTATTATTGGATGTATACTGTATAGACAGACATCCAGGACTGGAGAAAGACGGAGTGCAAAATCTATTGGGCAACTCGCCTCCTGGTGCAATTCCCATTTAAGGGGTTGTTCACCTTTAAATTAACTGTTAGTATGATGTTGAGAGTGATATTCAGAGACAATTTGCAATTGGTTTCATTTTTTATTATTTGTGGGTTTTGCAAACTGAAGAGCTGCTGAATAAAAAGACAAATAACGCAAAAACCACAAATAATAAAAAATGAAAACCTATTGCAAATTGTCTCAGAATATCACTCTTTATATAATATTAAACATAAACTCAAAGGTGAACAACCCCTTTAAGCTGAAGCAGCAGAGCAAGCTTTTTACCTGGGGCTGCATTTGCAACTTCCTGAATGCATTGCTGCTCTGGATGCATAAGGTTAATCAGAATTGCAGGTGCAGAGGTCTGGTGACCAGGCTGCAGAGTTTTATTTATATATGTCATGTCTAGATGCTGTGTCCAGTCCAGAATAATGACGTAATTATGGATACGGGCAAAAAAAACGGCATAATACCTGCTGATTAAACATAGATGTCGAGGTTGAAAAAAGACCTGTGCTGCAAGCCTTGCATTACACAGATCCCATTCCCATGTAGCAATGATTCTCCATGGAATACAAGTGAGCTGCATTGTTTAACTGGCAGTCTGAAAGTAAACAGCTCACACTTATTGCCAGGAGCATGTGGTAACAATAACACTTTATAAAATACAATGTATTTATAGTGTCTGACATGCTCACGCATAAAACATTAAAGAAAAAAACACGTCCACTCATTTTTTTTTTTCGCTACATGGAGGCCCTTCCGTCGCTAGATCACCTACTGCGATTTAAACTGAAACTCCGCCCGAAAAGGAATTTTAATGGCAGGGGCACAAAAAGCTACTGGGGGAGATTAGTAGCCCAACAAATCGCTTCTTCTTCGGGCGACTAACTCCCTGAACTGCCTCCCCGTGGCTAGAATCTAAATTGCCGGCAGGATGGCACTTTTGTTTTCCGAAGTTGCCCGATGTTTCTTTGTGAGGCAACTTTCAAGCGACTTCGGAAAACGGAGCGCTCCGCCGGCAATTGAGATTCTAGTCGCGGAAAGGCTTTTCAAGGAAGCAGCTTTCCGATATACGCTAATTAAAACGTTTCAATGGTTTGTAAGTTGAACAGATGAGACTTCCAAGTGTGTAGGAGGAGATTTCTAGTGCTAAGAAGATGCATGTGAATTGGGTCGTTAGTCAAGTTATTCCTGTATGAATACAGGTCAATCAATCAGTTGATCAGCCATGGGACCTCTGAACCCTCCACTTTTAATGCTAAGCCCAAGGGAATATCTACTTTGGTATTTTGGCTGTTGTTTCTCAGAACCGGCTACGAGAAAGGGAATTTACTCCCATTAGCTCTCATTTAAATGTCTTATTTTGGCATCAGGAAGACAATGGCAGGGCAGGCAAAGCTGAAACTGCAAACTAAGGCGACAAAAGGGAAAATACATTAATCATATATTTTGATTAAAGGTGTGGTACTTTATAGAAAGGCTAGTTCTGAGCAACTTTTCAATTGACCTTGATTTTTTCTTTTTTAGGGCAGAGACACACACTCTGATTCGGGGAGATTAGTCGCCCGGTGACAAATCTCCTCTTCTTCAGGGCGACTAATCTCCCGGAACTGCCTCCCGTCGGCTAGAATGTATATTGAAACTTCGGATGACTTCAGAAAACGAAGCGATCCGAGTGCCATCCCGCCGGCGGTTTACATTCTTGCCGGCGGGAGGCAGTTCGGGGATATTAGTCACTCCAAAGAAGAGGCGATTTATCGATGGGCGACTAAATCTTCCAGAATCTGAGCGTGTCTCTGCCCTAAAAGTTTTTAACTCTTTCCAGCTTTTAAATGAGGATCACTGACCCGTCTAAAAAACAAATGCTCTGTAAGGCTACAAATGTATTGGTATTGCTACATTTTACCTCCTCTTAATATTCAGACCTCTCCTAATCATATCTGTCTGTCATTCAAATCAATGCATGGTTGCTAGGGTAATTTGGGCCATAGTGACTGCTGAAATTGCAAACAGGAGAGCTGCTGAGTAAAAAACTCTACATCATACTAAAAGTTAATTTAAAGGTAAACAACCCCTTTAATGATGGTATGGCATTATATATGACATTTTACTGCTTAGGGGGCTTCACAGATATGACTTCGGTACTAGAGGCAGGGTACACAACATGGAGCCCGGCTCCTAGACTACGAGAGAATGGAAAAGGTATTATTTTTTACCCTGCAGTAAGGAAAAGTCTTAGGTTTCCTCTGGCAGCAGAGAGGAGAGGCGGCAGCCTCCAGGCCCATATTCAGTTCAGTGAGCACACAAGGGAATTCGGGAGGCTGGAGGGTGAGAAATTGCTGAAATGTATTTATGAGGTGCGAACTAAGAACTTCATCTTCTGGTGCAGAGTGATGTAAGTTTAAGGGTTAAAGAGCAAGGCTTCCTGAAAATGTTCAAGGCTTTTTGGTGCAACTTGAATCAGAAACTAAAAATGTATATTTTGCTTTACCGCTTGACTGCTAAGAGTGAGTGGGAGTTTGGGTTTAACCCGATCCATTTGGCTGGTTTCTCTTTGACTAGGAATTTGCATCAATGTAGGACCTCCTAGAGATGTAGATGCAGTCCTGTTTGATCCAAGTGTTGGTCTGGGTTACACCATCCATCAGATCAGCCATGTTTGGCCCACTACTTGGGTGGTCAAAGCAATGTGGCCAAACAAACAGGTCTCCTGTGTATAGCCAGCTTAACGCTCAGCTCTTCCTGTGTGGATTGGCTCCAAAGCTGCCCATACACAAGCACATTTTGGTTGCTGATTCAGCCTCTTTTGATGGAGATTTGCATCCATCTAAATCTTCTTGACCTCTCAAATCACAAGAATAGAGTTTGAGGGGGCAGGCTGAATGGACCTCTAGCCTCCTGCCTTTCATGAATGGTACGCTTATTAATTGACCCACCACAAAAGAAATTCCATTGTCTCAGTGCTTTATTGGCTTCTATTGTGTCTGTGTTTGTAGGTAAATAGAGGCAATAAATATGGACTCTCGTAGAACCCCAAAAGCTTTTTAAGAAACTCGGCTGGAGTAGTGCTGGAGGGACTCTGAATTGTTTGATGTTAATGGCGACTTTTGGACTTATTGGGTTTGGTCAATAAATAAGGATCCCTATGGCCTTTGGTTCCTATTAATATTCCGTATGTCCTGCTGGACACATCCCTGGGCATGTTTAGTAGATTCATCTTGCTGGATATCATCAGCTCACCATTCGCTCTATAATCCTGGGGCCTTCTTGGAGTACATCACTTGCCATAACTATTACCTGTTGAAATACATCTTCCAGTTAAGCCTAAATAGGCAGTATGTTACTGTGTTCTACTTTCGTTGAATTCACATTCAAACAGAATGCCCTTTGGTGAGCACAAACGGTTGACCTGCTGGAATGCGGGATCTCACTTAGTTATTTGTTCCATGGACAGAACACAGGAGGTCTAAACTCCACAATCGGGTCTTGTTGTTTATCTACTAAATTATATCCTTCTACAAGACTGTTCACAAAGCCCTTGGTGTGGGATGTGACCCTCTAAGAAATGTGGCTCCTGTTATGTTGAGGTGCTCCACAAATGTCGTTACTGACATCATTTGATTATTCAGCCCCTAAACATGGGAATAGTGGATAAGCTGTTTATAGCAGTGGTTGTTGGACTTTTTCAGTTCAAGTCCTCCTTGGAGGTTCAACATATATTCAGGGCCTCCTAAGTTCACTGGAAATCAATTCTATATCATGTATATGTCATTCAACTATAGAATGTCTGGTTCACGCCCCAATTCTCAGCCTTATTGACCTTCTAGCTGGGCTTTTAGATGTTTGTAGGAGCAAGATCTTAACTGGCCCTCAGACTAAAAGTGGCCATACACTATGAGATCTGCTCATTACCAGCAGACAGGACAAGGGCTGCATAAACTAGCTGATGTGGTCCTCGATCGGGTGGGAAAAATCTAACCTGCCAGATATTGGTTTGGGCGGACAGTCGGAGGGCCCCATATACTGGCAGATAAGCTGCCGAATCGGTATAAAGCTGGCTATACACAGGCCAATAAAAGCTGCCGACAGACCGAGTCAGCAGCTTATTGGCCCATGTGTGGGACCGTCCAACAGGCTTCCTCAATCGGACCGTGGTCGCATCTGTTAATTGATGCGGTCCCGCTATCCGACTGCCTGTATTCGCTGCATTATGATCTTATCGTAGGGCCCACGATCAGATCAGCCCGATATCGCCCACCTCAACGTGTATGGCCACCATAAAGGACCTGAATCGGCATCTTAAATCTGCCCGTGTAAGGCCACCTGAGTGTATCTCTCCCACGATATGCCCACCAAAAGGTGGCCGATATCGGGCTAATCAGATCATTCAACCCTACGGCCACATGATCGGATTACAATGACTGGCATACCAGCTGATAGGAAGAGGACCACATCAACTAGCCAATGTGGTCCTCGATCTGGTGCGAAAACATGCCCAATAGAGATCTGCCTGATTTTTGGCCAGTCTTTGTAGGGGAGGCCCGTTGCCGAATTGGTCTAAATTTGGCCATACATGGGCCATACATATATAGACCGATTTGGCTTCCGACAGGTCCCCCATATCGATATCAGGTTAAAAATCAGTCTGATATCATTTGGGCAAGTTAGATTTTTCCCTAGGGCCGAATGTTCGGATTAACCGGATATCGCCCTGCCGTTAGTGGGCATATCGGGGGAAAGATCCGCTCGTTTGGTGACCTCGCCATATAATCGGTATGGCCACCTTTAAAGGATCTGAATCGGCAGCTAAAATCTGCCCATGTATGGCCACCTTAAAATCCTACTTCCTCTGCTCGGGTCTCATCGCCCCACAATTTTGGATGGAGTAACCTGAAAGATGCAGTTCTTCTAGATATTTATTATCTCCTTCAGTGGCATGTGTACCCCTACATAAATGAGACATTTGGAGCCTTGGCTTGATAGTATCAGGGAGTTGTCCAGTCCTGCTTTATTACTAACAAAGTAGTAAAAGTATCATTATAGCTCTCCCGCCTCTGCCTCTTGTATTGTAGTAAATGTATCACAGTGCCCATCCCAGCTCCACACTTAAACACTCGTACACAGGCGAAGCAGGGAACACAATGCCGAAATCCTATTGACACAGGGAGCTTACAAAAGCCAAGTCTCCAGAGACGAAGTGCAAACACAGCCACCTGGGCAGTAACATTCCACAACGTTTCTTCTTTTCACCTTTTTATAAAAGAGGCTTTTGACTATTGTAACACACGGGCCTTTGTGCCTTTTGTGGCAGTTTGCTGGAGCATGTTGTGTGTTTGTGGAGGTGTATGTGTGTGTGTGTGTGTGCTTAGCGGTTGGAATGTGGCTGTGTTCGTACAATTACAATTAATTGGCCCTTTTCTCCGCGTAGTATTGCCAGTCTTGGGCTTAAATATAAACGTGCGCTCCGTGTACCCCTGGATCTCGCATGCCTTCAACTGGGCTCTGATGGAGTTTAGGCAGCACTCGTAGGGGCTGATTTATCAATTTCTGAATTTGAATACTTGCCACGACTTGAGCGTTTTTGCACTAAAACTGTCTTTTTTTTCCATTTGCGTTTTTAAAATTTTTTCGAGTGTGTTGATAGACGCATTGAAAATAATGAGCAGAATATGAATAATTCACCGCATTTGAGGGTTTTTATTTTTTTTGATGTTTTTATTATCGTTTTTCCGTTCAAATAAACACACATTCGAGTTTATTTGATTTAAAGCAAAACTCTAAAATTCATAAATTCAAATTTTGATAACATTTGTTATTGTTATTACCCTTTATTATATAGTGCCAACATTAAATAAACCCAAATAGGCTGATTTTGCTTCCAATAAGGATTAATTATATCTTAGTTGGGATCAAGTACAAGCTACTGTTTTATTATTACAGAGAAAAAGGAAATCATTTTTAAAAATGTTGATTATTTGGATAAAATGGAGTCTATGGGAAACGGCCTTTCCATATTTCGGTGTTTTCTGGATAATGGGTTTCTGGATAACGAAACTCATACCTCTATGTATCGTTCATATCAGTCCCTGACTCAGGGGAGCTTGCAATCAAATAGCTGCCACCCTGTAAATCCTGCAACTTTCCCTTACCCAGAATAGGGGGCATTATCCTGACCATCTTTGCTTTCTCATTTGGGGGAAAAAACATTATTCAATTAAAATACAATCTGTTTTATAAGTCCCGAGTTTATTGTATTTGGAAGTGTGAAAGGGCTGAGCTGTTTGCACAAGACATAGGAGTATTTAGCCAGGCTGCAATAGAATAATCAATTTATTTGTCATTTTGTTGGGCCCCGCTAGGTTTTTTTTGTGTGCGTTGAGTGAGAAAGAAAAACCTTGATTTCTGCGTCCCAGCCTCAGACTATTGGCACAAGCCGTAAATATGTTTTTATAGAAGGAGCAAGTTTCGGCATGCGTTTGTATAAAGGGAATGTTTGTGTAAGTGTTGTTTTTATAGGCCAATGTTTATTTAAGTTTTCGATCGTAATGGGAGAGGATTTTTTTTTTTTAAATAGGAGACTCTCGTTCCCCCCCCCCTTTTTAATTTTAAAAATGTACTTTTTAACTAAAAAAAAAAGATTGAGATCTGGAGGTGCCAGGGGGTTTATAATTGTTAAAGTCAACGGATGTGTGTTCTGTAAAGTCTGGGTTTAATCACTGGTTAATTTCCTAAAAAGGGTCTTTCTTTTTTTTTTTTTTTTCTCCTGCTCCCTGTTCGTATTTGTTTTGGCATATTTAAATATATTTTTCTTCGAGCGACTTCTGGCGTCTGGGCCTCATTTTAAAATAGTACGGGAGAGGTTCTCTCCGCCCTGCGCAATTAGTTTAAATACAAATATATCATGATTGTAAAACAAGAGAAAGTTGCAGAAGTAAGTGGAATGTGGGGAGGGCTGGGCACAATGTAATGGCATAACAAGAACGCGTGGAAAACAGGGTTCCGGTTCAGGCAGCGTAGGTTACGCATAAAAAGAATGTATGTCACGGAAGATGGGGGGGGGGCCCTGACATTGCAAGAATATTGGGGTCCAGATCTGGAGAATTATATAAATCAAGGAGCAAGATTCCCAACTGATATCATCCAAATGCTCAATAATGGCTGCACAGGGGCCCCAGTAATGCTGGGCCCACAATGCACAGGGTCTCTGCTGATGCAGCACCAGCAATGTTCTGCAAATAACAACATGCTCTCTACTAATGGCAGACTCCACCCAAAAAACTGTTTGTTCCATAATGACAGAAAATGGAATTCTAAGCCACTTTTCCATTTATACGTTCATGAGACGCATAATGGAAAGCAGCGTTTGTTTATCCCTTTCTGAGCAGACGTCTTTTCTCCTCCGTCAGCTGACTTCTGCAACATTGTTTTGGGAGTCATCAGCAGCAGTGCGGCCGGACAGATACTGCCTTCCATAGACGTTGCCTTTATAAATAAAGGTGGTTCACCTTTAAGTTAACTTTTAGTATGTTATAGAGTGGTTAATTCTTAGTAACTTTTCATTTGGTCTTCATTATTTATTTTTTTATAGTTTTTAAATTATTTGCCAGCACTCAAATGGGGTCACTGACCCCATCTAAAAAACAAATGCTCTGTAAGGCTACAAATATATTGTTATTGTTACTTTTTATTACTCATGTTTCTATTCTGAGCCTCACCTATTCATATTTAAGCCTCCTATTTATATCAATGCATGGTTGCTAGGGTAATTTGCACCCTAGCAACTAGAAATTTCAGAGAGCTGTTGAATAAAAAGCTAAAATTTTTTTTAAAAAAACCCGCAAATAATTAAAAATGAAATCCAATTGCAAATTGTCACAGAATATCATTCTACGTCATACTAAAAGTTAACTCAAAGGTATATAGAGAATATCACTCTCTACATCAGGGGTCCCCAACCTTTTTTACACGTGAGCCACATTCAAAAATAAAAAGAGTTGGAGAGCAACACAGGCATGCAAAACGTTCCTGGGGTGCCAAATAAGGGCTGTGATTGGCTATTTGGTGACCCATATGTGGGCTGGCAGACTACAAGAGACTCTGTTTGGCAGAACACCTGGTTTTTATGCAACCAAAAGTTGACTCCAAGCCAGGAATTCAAAAATAAGCACCTGCTTAGAGGCCACTGGGAGCAACATCCAGGGGGTTGGGGAGCAACATGTTGCCTGCGAGCTACCGGTTGGGGATCACCGCTCTACATCATATGTAAAAATGATAAGTGATTTTTTTTTTTAATTGTAATCAATGCTCATCGGAAGGTTTCATTCAACAGTGCAGGAAACATTTTCATTATCGAGTTAATTAAAAGGGCATTGTAAGATCCTTTATGGACGGAGAATTTTGGTACCCGGTCAGTATTTTAAAGGAGAAGGGAAGCTACGGAGGCAGTTTATTGGCAATAGTTTAGCTACAATAGTGCAAGCTAGAGTGCTATATTTATTCTGTAGAATGCTTTACCATACCTGAGTAAACAGCTCTAGAAGTTCTCTCTGGTTGTTTAGGATAGAAGCTGCCATATTAGCTCGGTGTGACATCACTTCCTGCCTGAGTCTCTTCCTCCTCACTCATAGCTCTGGGCTCAGATTACAGCAGAGAAGGGGGAGGGGAGAGGAGCAAACTGAGCATGCTCACGCCCGGGGCAAGTAGGTTTAAGCTGAAAACAGTAAGTCTGATACGGAAGCCCATGAGTACACAATAGAAGGAAAGAAATTCTGTGTTTCTTTTGACAGAGGACTCGGAGCAGCATTACTTTGAGGGTTTACTGGTATATTTAGGTGGACCTTTCTGATAAGGCTTACTTAGTTTTAACCTTTCGTTCTGCTTTAACAGCGGTGTTGAATGTCGTTCAATATCATTGGATGCAGATAAACACAACTCCCAGTGCAGAACACGCAATGCCAATATGTGTCATTGGGTATTTATAGAAAAATAAATCCATAAAGCCTACTTGTAAACTGGGTGTGTTTTCCACTGAATAGAAACAATGGAGGCCACAGTAGTGTAACGCACATTAAGGAGCATGGCACTCAACACGGCTTGTTGCTGCTTCATATCTAGGGTGGGCGGCTGCAAAACGCTCTTATGGACTTGGTCTACTCTGGCAGGGTCACTGTGATCACTATCATAATATAAGGGTATTTAGGAACATATATCTATTAATTGTGCCAAAGTGTTGGGTACATGAAAAGGGTCTTTGAATACCTGCAAAATATATTGGCACTATATAAATAGTGTAAATAATACCTTCGCCAGCATGTAAAATGGCCGTTAGGCACCATAGTAGTAACTCATAGCAATGGCAGAAAGTCGTGCTCTCGGGAGATGAGCAATGGCATCTAAGGTTAGATACATTCCAGCTCTGTTATAAAAGTGAGCTCTGTCTGCAAATACCAGAAGCAAAATAAGTATTTATTCATCCCGTCTTGGCATTCTGCTTACATATTTGCCCCGCTTACCTGGGGATGTTCAACCTGAGCCTCAAGCATTTTAATCCATAGAAATCGTGTTCTCTGACCCCCCCCCCCCAAATTAATAAAAAATAAAAGGCAACAGAAATATCAAAAAATGACATTGTTTTAAAGTAATAAAAATACAATGCAGTGTTGCCCTGCACTGGTAAAACTGTTGTTTGCTTCAGAAACACTACTATAGTTTATATAAATAAGCTGCTGTGTAGCAATGGGGGCAGCCATTCAAAAGAGAAAAGGCTCAGGTTACACAGCAGATAAGCTCTGTAGAACATAATGGTGTTATCTGTTATCCACTATTTAACCTGTACCATAGTCTTTTTTTCAATTTCCGCCATTGCTACACAGCAGCTTGTTTATATGAACTATAGTAGTGTTTCTGAAGCAAACGCGTCCATTTTACCAGTGCAGGGCAATATTACATAATATTTTCATTACTTTAAAATACTTTCATTTTTTGGTGTTGTGAAAACAATGCAGCAGAAGCAGGCAGGTTATTAAGAGACCTGGAGGAGAACGGGCTGCTGCTGCTGTGTGAATGTGATAGAGACTTTAGATTGTGAGCTCAATTGAGGTAGGGACTATTGGGGAATATGCTGGCTCTATATAAATACAGATACAGGTATGGGATCCGTTATCCAATTAGCTTCGAATTAGGGAAAAGCCATCTGCCATAGACTCCCATTTTATCTAAATAATCCAAATCTTTAAAAATGATTTAAGAATGATGTTTTCTCGGTAATAATAAAACAATATCTTGTACTTGATCCCAACTAAGATCCTTAGTTATCCGTATTGGAAGCAAAACCAGCCTATTGGGTTTATTTAATATTTACATGACTTAAGGTATGAAGATCCAAAATACGGAAAGATCATTTATCTGGAAAACCCCTGGTCCCGAGCATTCTGCATAACCGCAGTAATAATAAACACTTAAAGGGAAAGGGCACAAGGGTTGGCTCAGGGCATTTGCCTCCAGGGTGATTTTCAGTTTAGCAGCCAAGCCGCAAAACTGCAATCTCCAAGAAAATTAATGAAGGGGCAAATCAAAATGTTTTGCCACTCATCGGCCACTGGATATTACTCTGGGGACAAAACACCCTGAATTGCCCGGTGTACCAGTGCCCCTATTATGGCACAAAGTGGCTGCATTTTTCTGCACACACGGGAAGCTGGATCCATCTCATCCCGGCCGGGGTGGTGGGGGGAGAGTTTGGCTTTGCAGCTGTAAAAACACTGGAAGAACCTACAGCAGTTTTCTCACTTTCTCTGCAAACAAGAGCCCACAGATCTTGAAACGACCATTCCATTTGCAGAGATGTAGGGTCCAGCCCAGGAAAGCGAGCAGGCGTCGTACGCAGTTCCAGGCGCATTGAAGAACTTTTTTTTTTTGTTGCCAGCAGCAGATTTGCAAAGATTTGAATATGGATTTTTCTCTGACCACATGCTGTCGGATTTATTGGCTTTCTGAAGGATTCACTGCTTTAAATTGCACCAGTAAGTCCCGGCTATTTCCTCGACGACAGCTGAGCTTTAGAGGTTGGCACACGGACACACGAGGGTACACGGGCAGATCTGTTCACTAGTGGGCACGTTTAATGGCTCCCTCCTACGCTCAGTTATTCACGGGGCTGTTTTGAGTTGGGAACAGATAAGTCACCTGCCCTTATTGCCTCAGATTTCCTATAGGCGGTGTGCACAGAATTATTTTGTGTATCTGTGTGTGCCAAAGTGTGAGCAACTGCTGAATTGTGTGTGTGTGCATCCCAAGTTTTCCATGCAGTCATAATAAATACAGAAAACTGGCCTCTTCAGACCAATTTGGCAGGTTATTGGCTGTGTATGGCACTTTTTTTTTTGTACGAAAACAGGCAAAGGGGAGAGTGACATCAGGGGCGGAACTGATGCAGGCCTTCCAAAAACCGGACTGTCCGGGTGAAATCTGGACAGGTGGCAACCCTAATGGCACCTGCCTGTGACCCTGCCCAATTTAAACTGGCCATAGATGTGCAGATTATAGCCTATTTCTAGGACTGTATTTAGGTATGATACACCCCCTACATCATGCGTGTGATGTCAGACGCATGGACGTCGCGGAAGTGATGTCACGTGATGTCACTTCCACAAACCAGCCCGGCCCTCTACCCCTTATCCCACCAGCTCTTTCACCGGATTTCCAATGGAAATCCGTGGAAGAGGCTGGGCGATTTTTTTTTTTTTTTTATTTAACTTCAAAAAAATTATTTATAGGCACCTGGGGTGCCTTAATATAAATACGGCCCTGCCTATTGCCAGACGAACGATTGTCCGTGCCAATCTTCCCACTTGCTACTAACCATTCAGATTAATAGAAAGTAGTAAAGAGAACAAATTACACAATGCTCGGGCCATTGATTAACAGACAACAATCATACGAAAGTTATATCTGACAAATCAAAGTGACAGACCATTGATATTGTTAGATCGCCAATACATGCAGATATATTATCATTAGCCAATGTAAATCTTTGAACCTGTCCGTTCGGCTGAACAACAGATCGCCACGGTACAGAAAATGTTGCAACGAAAATTTGTACTAAAATCGTACGAACCGTCATTACGAGTATCTTTATGTCTATGGCCAATTTTTTATATGTACACTGGCCAGATTTCTAATCCTGTAGGGAAGGGCCATGTCAGTCCATTGATATGATCCTTTCCCAAAGGTTCTACTTAAATCTGGATTGTGATTCCGTCATTATCCCATGGGTCCCAATGATTGAATCTGCCCAATTCGTGGGTGGCCCAATCAAGCTCCCAATCAATGGCAATTCTTTTGCACAAAGACCGGTTTGGTCAGTGGAGGCTGTTGGAAACCAAAAGCTCTGCAATGCTCCCCCGTGTGATCTAATTTATAGACCTGTTGTTTGAGTGTTGGGTGTTTAAATCACATAGCTTTTCTTTCTGGGTATGGCGTGGCCACTTCTCTGCATATATTTTGGCTGGGAGTCGGTCATAATCAGGGTAAGAGGGTGAAATCTGGGTTTAGTGAAGGCAACCAATAGATGGCTGTTCATAGAAGACTGTATCCTTATATATAGCAACTGGGTAATCTAAGCCTCCTTTAACTTTTATTATTTTTAAACCATAAATATTTCCTTGTACAGGTATAGGATCCATTATCCAGAAACCCGTTATCCAGAAAGCTCTGAATTACAGAAAGGCCATCCCCCATTCTATCCAAATAATCCCCATTTTTAAATATAATATCCTTTTCTCTGTAATAATAAAACAATAGTTTGTACTTGATCCCAACTAAGATATAATTATTCCTTATTGGAAGCAAAACCAGCCTATTGGGTTTATTTAATGTTTACATGATTTTCTAGTAGACTTAAGGTATGAAGATCCAAATTAAGGAAAGATCCCTTATCCGGGGAAACCCCAGGTCCCGAGCATCCTGGATAGCAGGTCCCATAGCTGTATTTAGGAATAAACCTTAGTGCACTGATTCTCCAGAAAGACCATCACAGGTTGTTTTTCTTTATAAATTCAGTGTATTCCAATGACCAGTTACTAGTACAAGGCAAGTATCTGGTTTCTATTAAAATAGCACAAATGCTGTGTATTAACACATTCCACCTTTTCCTATGCATCACAGTATATAGCACTAACATAGTCAGTAGCACTGCCGGTCAGCAAGGCCTCAAGCTGAATGCTAGAGAGAGCACCCCATACCTCCCTGGTGTCATCACTTCTTTGTTGATTATATTGACCGTTGCAGAGATCTCATCCCTTTCTGACAGAAATGCTGCAGGCCACACCGGTACTAAAGAGGCCAAACACAGGTCCTCCTGATAAATGTGTCAAATGTGTTAAAAAAACGGGTTCGGAGAAAAAAAAAGAGCAGAGGTCAGGGCTCATTTTCTTGGGAACAAGTAAAAATATTAATGTAGCAGAAGCCAGTTGGAGGAGAACCTCTACATTGTATCTGGAGTCAGAACCAGAGCACGGAGAGGGGCGGGAAATGAAATTGTTGGCTTTTACCGCATGTCTCTGCTAACGCTGCAGATTGCATGTTTCTGGAAAAGTGGAATTTTTATGGTGGAGATGTGGTCAATCAGCCATGCTCGGTGTGGTTTGTTGGATTTCAACTTAAAGGGGTGGTTCACTTTTAGTATGTTCTAGAACAGCCAATTCTAAGCAACCTTTAAATTGGTTTTCATTATTTATTTTTTATAGTTATGCGCCTTTTTCTTCTGACTCTTTGCAGATTTCAAATGGGCGTCGCTGACCCCTTCTACAAAGCAAATGCTCTGTAAGGCTACAAATGTTATTGCTACTTGATATTGTCATCGTTCTACTCAGCCCCTCTCCTATTCATATTCCAAAATCAATGCATGGTTGCTAGGGGAATTTACACCCTAGCAACCGGATTACTTAAAATGCAAATTGGAGAGCTGCTGAATAAAAAGCTAAATAACTCAGAAAGCTTAAAAAATTAAAACCAAGTCCAAATTGTCTGGGTATCACTCTCTACATCCTACTAAAAGTGATCTCAAAGGTGAACAACCGATTTAACGTCAAAATAAAACCAAACAATGGCGCTGGGAGGTAACTGCATAGCAGGAATAATGCACGCCCGGACGTTTGCGCCTGGTAAAATCAAAAAAAAAATCACTTTATTTTTCTTTATTAAATTGCTCTTTGGATTTGTAACATTAGGTAGAAGTCCTGACATTTCCATGACATTAAAATTTAAGCCGCGCAGATTAAAGAAAAACAAATACTTATCCGCAGCTCGCTGACTTTTAAAGGGATACCGTTCCATGTAGAAAATTCAACAGTCGTACCATTGTAATAAAAAAACTTTAAGGGCCAAAATATTCTTCACTTTTTTTGCAGAAATCTTAATAATTAATAGGAATGCCTGTGCCTGCAATGATTCATGGTATCACTCATTACAGGTTATGAGAAAGACGAGAGAGGAGTCCCAGCTATGGAAAGTGCCTGTTTTCAGCCATCTTTGGCTAGCCACACCCCCATAATATCAAACCCCGCCCACTTCTAGGCAACTATATACTTATAAGCATACATAACAAACTATGAGGCCTGTGTCAAATAATAAGGAGCTTGTGGCCAATCAGGTGAATTACTCCATTTTAAAGCTCACACAGACAGACTATAAGGCATTGTCTTGCCCAAAGAGCTTGCAATCAAAAGGGTATAAATAAAATCCTTGTGGTTTCGCAGGGAATTATCAGTTGCATTCTCTACTACTGGCTTTTCTGATCTCTGCTGTCTCTTTGCAGGTCTCCCGGGCAGGGAGTGGAACCCCGCAGTACTTGGGACCTCCCATCGATAGGTGCGGCTCATGCTTGCACACAGCTGGACACATGGGGATGTCCTTAGTGTGGCGTTCGGGGAAAGCAGGAGGAGGCGGCCACACTGACAGGATGCTGCTACTCGCGCTACTTGCATTTCTTCTGGTCAGCCGGACAATAGCCCGACCATCATACAGCATGGTGGATGATACGACTCCTGAACCTGAAGGTAAGATGCAAATGGTTTTAGCTTACCGTCAATGGCACTATATTCACTCCTAGTTGTGCAGATGCTTTTTGATACCCAAAGTGTAAGGGAATGAATGGATTTCGCTGTGAAGTTTGACTTTAAGTGATCATCTTTATTGGTTTGGAATTGTCAACTTTTGGCCAGGGCCTTCCCAGAGACTATTATCCCACTGTTACTATAGGAACCATCTCTCCCTACTATACCTGCTATCCCACAGTCACACTCCCTTCCCAGAGACTATTATCCCACTGTTACTATAGGCACCATCTCTCCCTACTATACCTGCTATCCCACAGTCACACTCCCTTCCCAGAGACTATTATCCACTGTTACTATAGGCACCATCTCTCCCTACTATACCTGCTATCCCACAGTCACACTCCCTTCCCAAAGACTATTATCCACTGTTACTATAGGCACCATCTCTCCCTACTATACCTGCTATCCCACAGTCACACTCCCTTCCCAGAGACTATTATCCACTGTTACTATAGGCACCATCTCTCCCTACTATACCTGCTATCCCACAGTCACACTCCCTTCCCAGAGACTATTATACACTGTTACTATAGGCACCATCTCTCCCTACTATACCTGCTATCCCACAGTCACACTCCCTTCCCAGAGACTATTATCCACTGTTACTATAGACACCATCTCTCCCTACTTTACCTGCTATCCCACAGTCACACTCCCTTCCCAGAGACTATTACCCACTGTTACTATAGGCACCATCTCTCCCTACTATACCTGCTATCCCACAGTCACACTCCCTTCCCAGAGACTATTATCCCACTGTTACTATAGACACCATCTCTCCCTACTATATCTGCTTCCCAGAGACTATTATCCCACTGTTACTATAGACACCATGTCTCCCTACTATACCTTGCTATCCAACAGTCACAATCCCTTCCCAGAGACTATTATCTCCACTACTACAGGTGTTTCTCTCACTAATCCTTCCAACAGCTTCTGTTCTCTGAGGCCACTCCGCAGGAACCTGGGCAGTTACTCCAGCTTGAACACCACTTTAGATAATTTACTAGCAGAGATAATTTCCTGAGTTCCCATATTGCTCACCCTTGGTTCTGTCACATGCTGTGTATGTTTTCCTCCAGGCAAAAGACGGTGCTGTGTCACTAACATTCCAGGTGAGAAAGTTTGAGCTCTGTTGCTCTTAATGTTGCCCCACCCCTCCTTTCTGAGTGCTATGGTTGCACCCTCACTTGAAGGTCTATGTGAAGGAAGAGCTAATGGTTTCGCCCTGGAGGGATGTTTCCTGAGGATGGGCAATAGAAGTAGCTGCTGATAATTTACTGCCTTTTATCCCCATTCCTAACTCTAATCTGTCTGAGTGTAGTGACAAGGTATGGGAGCAATGCCGCCCATCCTGTTTGTTTCACATAAATGTGGAACTACACCTCAATGACTCAATGATAGAAAGTTGCTGAGGGGGGGGGGGCAGACAAATAGATAAACAACATAATCCCTTGCTGCCTATGTGTTTCTTAGATAAAGGCTCTTATTTATTCCCAACCAAAGTAACCTCATGTCAACCCATAGCCTAAAGGGAAAGTGTTGAGCAATTGTGCATCAGTGTGTAAAGTCCATAGAAATCAGTTTGTGGAGAAGGTGGTCGACCAATGCTATGGGTTTACCATTGATGGGAAGATAAAAGTTGTCCTCAGATGAGATATTCAAGTTGTAGGTCTCCAACCCTCCTAGTGCCAATAGTAGAAATATTATTTGTTGAGTTCTGGGTTATGATGGTGCCAGTGAGGACACTCTTCCCCTGCGTAGTGATGATACTAAGGGGGCGAAGTGGAATAAACCAACGGGTGCCATGTTTGAAAGAAACCATGACTTTAAGGGTAACTAAAGTGGAGTGAACATTAATTGTAATTCATCCATAAGGTTGCTGTACAAGTATTAGATCAAAATGGCCAAACCTGGCACCTGTTGTGCAGCATCTTATGGATAAATTAATGTTCACTCCAGTTTAGTTACTCTTTATGGTCAAGGCACATGCTCAGATTCGGGGAAATTGGTTGCCTGGTGACAAATCTCCTCTTCTTCAGGGCGACTAATCTCCCCAAACTGCCTCCCGCCGGCTAGACCCTAAATCGCCGACTGGATGGCACTCGGAACACTTCGTTTTCCAAAGTCGCTCGAAGTTTTCTCGTGAGGCAACTTTGAAAAATGAAGACGGGAAAGCAGTTTGGGGAGATTAGTCGCCCTGAAGAAGAGGAGATTTGTCACCGGGCGACTAATCTTCCCGAATATGAGCATGTGCCTTGACCCTTAAGCCATGGCTTCTTTCTCTATCAATATTTTTCTATTTTTTTAAAAAATTTTTTGCAGTAAATAAACATTCCCGTACGGAGGGCTATGGACTGCCTCTCTGTTGTAGGGATTTACCTCCTCATTTGTTCTTTAGGAAGGACAGCGGAGGTGAATAGGCAATGCCGTGGCACACAAAAGGCCTCTGTTTAACAGATTCTGTAGCTTTATATGAAATGATATGTGCCTTAACAGAGCGGGGAATGTAAATATTTCTGCACCTAGGTCAGTGCTCCGTAGAATCCAAAGAATGCTGCCAATGTTACAACACGCTCGGCAGAATGAACTGTAAAGCGGTTAAAAGATTATTTTCTTATTTGCTCTGCAAAACAAGGCAACTTCTTGTTATTGCCACCGATCTGCTGAAATGTTTTCACTGTATAAGACACAGATGTACAAACTCGTAGAAAACTAGTGCCCTGTGAAGTTACAGTACAGCTATGGGATCCGTTATCCAGAAAGCTACGGAAAGGTCGTCTCCCGTAGACTCTATTTTATCCAAATAATCCAAATTTTCCGAAATGATTTCCTTTTTCTCTGTAATAATAAAACAGTAACTTGTACTTGATCCCAACTAAGATATAATTAATCCTTATTGGAAGCAAAACCAGCCTATTGGATTTATTTAATGTTTACATGATTTTCTAGTAGACCTAAGGTATGAAGATCCATATTATGGAAATATCTGTTATCCGGAAAATCCCAGGTCCTGAGCATTCTGGATAACAGGTCCCACACCTCTATTGTTATTGTTACTTCTTATTCCTTATCTTCCTATTTAAGCCTTATTTAGTTATTTTTCCAGTCTTTGATTCTCACCACTGTCTGGTTGCCTGGTAGTGATGTGCGGGCCGACCCGATACCCGCGGGTCGAGCAGGTTCGGGTCGACCTCGCACTGCTCCTCGCGGGCGGGTGTGGGTTGAGCTCTTCACCTGCTCTCCCTGCCCGCCACCTTCAAATGCCGGCATCCGACTTCCAGTTTTATAGTCTTGCGTCTGCTCGACCCGCCCCTTTAGTGACATCATTGTGACATCATCAGCGGGGTGGCGCGGGTCTATAAAATAAGTGCGGGCTGCAGCAGGGCGGGTTAGGGTCGGGTGCGGATCAGGAGAACCCTGACCCGCACATCACTATTGCCTGGGTAAATTGGACTCTAGCTGTTGAACAATGGATGCCATTGAAGTCTGTGGCATTAGACATGGGAGGTATTGGTGATTTCTCCTCCACCTGTGTTTTTGAATAGGTAATTACTGTATAGTGCCTATACACCATAGCCCCTCGTGTTCCCCATCTGTTCATTATAGAGCGCACCCAGTAGGTCCATCTATGGCCACCTTAAAGGGATTGTTTGAGTTTATTTTTAGTATGATGTAGAGAGTGATATTCTGAGACAATTTGTAATTTTTTTTTTTTGGTTATATGTTGGTTTTGAGATGTTTAGCTTTTTATTCAGCAGCTCTCCAGTTTGCAATTTCAGCAGTCTGGTTACTAGGGTCCAAATTACCATAGCAACCTTGCACTGATTTGAATAAGAGACTGGAATATGAAAAGGAGAGGCCTGAATTGAAGGATGAGAAATAAAAAGCAGCAATAACAATACATTTGTAGCATTCGATTTTTCAGATCGGGTCAGTGAGCCTCATTTGAAAGCTGGAAAGAGTCAGAAGAAGAAGGCAAATAAATCAAAACTATAAAAATTAAATGAAGATACATTGAAAAGTTACTTAAAATGAGCCATTATATAACATGCTACGTTAAGTTAAAGGACCAAAGGGACGTTGAGTCTTGGGCGATTTTTGGGGTGAAAAATCTGGTATCAAACGAAGTAGAGAGGCTCCTGGATATGTGCAAACTGCAAAATGTCAATTAAATCTGATTTTTCCCGCAAAATGTGCATTGGTTTCAGACATATTTTTGTTTGTGCATATTGTTGGAAAATTGGACATTTTTTACTGCAATGATATGAAAATGAAAATGTTATAAAATACATAGATTTAATATAGGAAAAGTATTTCAGTTATTGTTGTACTATTTAAGGTATTCTTCTTTTTGGTTTTAAGAATCAGCCGTTTTTAGCATTCAGCTTTTGTGCATATAAGGAGGTAAACAGACAACAGTACAGCGGGTTCTTATTGTTTCTTAGAATTCTGGGGACTTGTGTGCCAGTGTCAGGCTCTCCCTTGGGTCTGGAGGCAGCGCTAGAGTCAGTGTGGTTGGGCATACTTTGAGGGGGTCGGTGAATTCTTACAATAGAAAGAGCAAGAAATGTGTGTTTTCCACTTGTATCCATATTTTCTATCACCATGAAATAAGGGGGGAGGGAGGGGTACTTTAATTGACCTTCAAGCCTATGAGGGGTTGTTGCTATTGATTTCTGCCCAAATGTTCATTCCCTCCATTATATGAAATAACCATTTGCTTTGGGCAGTGGCCCGCAGGATCTTTTAGGCCTTTTGCCCACGGCACATTTTAGTAATCCAAACACACTGGGTCAAAAGAGAAAATACGGTAAAGCCACCACAACCTAAAAGCAAATTGACTTGTTGATTAATTTTTTGAGCTTTTAAGTTTAGACCGGTTGAGAATAGGGACAGGCCTTCAGCCGTTTATGGGTTCGTTATGGACCACTTGGATAAGTGGTGAAATACTTTCAAGATCCAGTTTCTTAAAGGGATCCTGTCATCGGAAAACATGTTTTTTTCAAAACACATCAGTTAATAGTGCTACTCCAGCAGAATTCTGCAATGAAATCCATTTCTCAATAGAGCAAACAGATTTTTTTTATATTCAATTTTGAAATCGGACATGGGGCTAGACATTTTGTCAATTTCCCAGCTGCCCCTGGTCATGTGACTTGTGCCTGCACTTTAGGAGAGGAATGCTTTCTGGCAGGCTGCTGTTTTTCCTTCTCAATGTAACTGAATGTGTCTTAGTGGGACATGGGTTTTTACTATTTAGTTTTGTTCTTAGATCTACCAGGCAGCTGTTATCTTGTGTTAGGGAGCTGCTATCTGGTTACCTTCCCATTGTTCTGTTGTAAGGCTGCTGGGGGGGGGGGGAAGGGAGGAGGGTGATATCACTCCAACTTGCAGTACAGCAGTAAAGAGTGATTGAGGTTTATCAGAGCACAAGTCACATGACTTGATGCAGCTAGGAAATTGACAAAATGTCTAGCCCCATGTCAGATTTCAAAATTGAATATAAAAAAATCTGTTTGCTCTTTTTAGAAATGGATTTCAGTGCAGAATTCTGCTGGAGCAGCACTATTAACTTATTCATTTTGAAAAAAAAAAAATTCCCATGACAGTATCCCTTTAAGGGCTTGTCCAAACGAGGAGATTCGGGGAGATTTTGTCTCACTGAGGCAACTTCGGGAGACTATAGAAAACGCATTGCAGTGTGTGCATTAGCGCAGACGACTTTTCATTGTAGCCTATGGGGAAAAATGCTGAGACAGTTCGGGGAGATAGTCGCTCAAAAGACGAGGCGAATAGTCACCAGGCGACAAAATCTCCTCGTGTGGCCTTACCCTTAGACTTACTACTACTAGATACTGGCTATCAAGACCTGGATAACTGATAACCTTCTTAGACATTGGTTGATAGAGAATAGGGATGGGTCTTCAGCTGTTTATGGGTCCATTATGGACCACTTGGATAAGTGGTGAAATACTTTCAAGATCCAGTTACTTTAGACTTACTACTATTAGATACTGTCTATCAAGACCTGGATGACATCTTTCCTAGACATTGGTTGATTGAGAATAGGCATGGGCCTTCAGCCATTTATGGGTTCCTGATTTGACCATTTGGAGAAGTGTTGAAATACTTTTAAGATCCAGTTGCTTTAGGGCAGTGGCCAACGGGGAGATTTGTCGCCTGCGATTATATAAGCACGACTGCGAGCAACAAATGTGTCTTCATTGGAAATAACTGAAATCGATGGTGGTAAAACCAACATAAAGTGAAGTTGCCTCTGGAGGAAAGGTCATGCGAATTCACAATATGTTGGTTTTACCATCATCGATTTCAGTTATTTCCAATGGAGACAAATTTTCGGGAGATTTGTTGCCTGCAGTCGCGCATAAATAATTGCGGGCAACAGATCTCCCCGTCGGCCACTGCTCTTAGACTTACTGCTACTAGATAATGTCTATCATGGCTTGACTGACCGATAACCTTCCAAGACATTGGTTGATAAACAATAGGGATAGGCCTTCAGCCGTTGATGGATTCCTGAAGGTCAACAGGTTGCCAATCCTCGTGACCTTACATGTCAGTCCAGGAATACATGCCCACTGCCTATGTAATACTGGTATATTGCAAGGATATCAAGCTTGCCTACAGTTACAGCTATGGGTAGAGTTGCCACCTGGCCGGTATTCTACCGGCCTGGCCGGTAAAAATGATGGTTGATCTCAATGTTATTAATAGAAAAAAAGTTAATATATAGGAAGGCCGTTTTTTTTCCAGAAAAGGTGGCAACCCTAGCTATGAGTAGTGGGAAATATAGAAATTGAGTAGTACACCGTAGTGATATCCCTTGTAGGACATTTGGGAGATTATTAGGAGCACACCCCACAGTCACATTGAGGTCTTAATGGAGTGGATTTTGCCTGGACATGTTTGCTAGGACTGCACTGTGACTGGTGGAGACATTGGGCCCAGCCCTATATAAACAGCCTTATATAAACAGCCAGAGCTTGCTTGCTCTTGCCTCACATTGAGAGGAGGCCAGCCATAACCCACTACAGCATGCACAGACTTTTCTTTTCTGCGGATACACCAGAGAGGCCCATGAAAGCTCCTCCTGTTGGGGGCCCCGGCACAGGTTCTTGTAGGAAAGAAGCACCAAGGTGAGAGTTACAGGATCTCTATGTTGTGGGATTCGAGAGAACATGGTGGTGGTGAGGGCAGTGTAGGGTATTTGACCATATAGCAGTTTTGTGATAAACACGTCATTTTGGAGTCCAGTAAATTATCGGATGATTAATTCTGCAAAGTATAATTTGGAACAGTATTGTGGTGTGGCAAGAAAAATGTCCTCCAACTGAGGGCCACTGGCTGCCAGGATTTGGAGCCTGATAGAATCTGAAGGGCTGTGGGAAATCTTTGACTGTCTACGAAGTGTTGGTGGCCTAAATGGTGGTGAATGTTGGTGGTTGTAGTTAATCAGCTTGACCTACAGAGATCCTTTGTGATCAGTGCCGTTCCTTCTGGTGCAGTACATGTCTAGAACCCGAGGCCCTGGGTCGATATGATACATTTCCCTTGTCTGGAGAGAACTTCCTTGTATGGGCATGCTCAGGCAGCTCAGGAGCACAATCCTGCTTTCTCTAGGATAGAAATGTTAGGAAAAATATAGTGAGCTTATTGTACGCCATCTGGAATGAATTATGAACCAAATGCTGGGGTTGAAAGGGTTAACAGAGCCTATAAAGGATAATGTGTTTTTTTTTTTTCTCTTGGCCATAAGACTATTCATATACACAGTAACGTAACCTGCGTGTGGATGGAGCTGCGACCTTCCATAAAAATATCCCCCTCCAACAGTGAAGTCCGGTTACTTACTAAAAAAAAGTTTACAGTGTATTATTGAACCAATCCAATGAATCCTCCATCACTGTCTTAACAGCTGAATTATATAAAGTGACAACTAGGCCATTGCGTTTTAAACTGACCCTTAATCTATCCCATACCCTGCCATATCTGCAGCAAGTCCTGGCCTATTTGTGGTCTACGATTTGGAACCACTAGGAGGTATGTATCTGCCACCTTTGGGAGGGATTCCACAGCTTACTGTTTAAAGACCCTGCCCAGGGGAGACCATTAAAGGGGATACTTACCTTAATATAAACAGTTATTATAATATAGACCAGGGATGGGCGCCCTACAGTCCCTGAAGCATCTGCAGACAGTCAGGGACCACAGCTGTTGGGGGTTGTAGTTTCGCTAAGTCGGAATGACTGCATATTGCCCAACTATGATATAGATAATGCCTTTCTAAGGCAATTTCCATTTGGTCTTCATTTATTATTTATATTTTTTCAATTTTCTTCTGCCGCTCTCCTTGGCAACCTGGCATTTGTTTGGATAACAGAATAAAAGATGAATAGCAGAGGGCCTGTATAGGAATATAAGCCATTAAATAATCATAGTTTGATCTACTTTCTGGTTGCCTTGGGGCACTTTAACCCTAGGGGGGTTGCCTTGGGGGACTTAACACTAGCCACATGGTGATGTTAAATGTCTCACTTTGGAGAGAGGTAGAACAGAGAGGCAATGGTTAATAAAGGGTTGAAATATGAAAATGAAGACCAGTTGCACAGTTACCTTCATCGGAAACTTAGTACAGATTCGTCAGACTTCCCCTTTAAATAGTTCAGGTTTCTGAATAAATTGCTGTGGTGTCTCTGAGCTGTTATTTCATTGCCTATCACTCGGGTTTAGCCCAAAATGTCCAGAATGGTTGCAAATGTCACAGCAAGTTGTACTGCATAAAAATAATGACAACAAACTGCTGCTAGTATACAAATGGAACCTGCCCTCACCCTTACCTAAAGGGAATACTGTAACCTCAGTGTGATTGGTCCTTGTTTAATTCCTAGAAACTCGGTATGTGAATGGTCCTTGTTTATGAACAATGAATCACTTTAAGTGTGAGTGGCTCCGGATGTGATTGGTCCTTACTTATAAACAATGAATGTAACTGCAAATGTGATTGGTCCTTGCTTATAAACAATGAATGTAACTGCAAATGTGATTGGTCCTTGCTTATAAACAATGGATGTAACTGCAAATGTGATTGGTCCTTGCTTATAAACAATGGCTGTAACTGCGCATGTGATTGGTCCTTGCTTATGAACACAGAATATAGGAACTGCATATTGTTTATCAACATTAAATGTTCCATTGGCAGGGAGCAATTACTGCTCAATTTCCCTTTTATTTGCATTGTGTATGTGCTTGCAGACCCTAAATTGGGCTTTCTTTGGGATGCTGGGAGTTGTAGTCCAGTTACCAGTAGAAAGCCACAAGCTCAAGGTCACTGTATATAAAAGGATCTTCTTGTAGATCTTTAGATGTAGTAGAACTATAATTGATCTAACCTTTGCAAACCAGAATAAGAGTTTCAAAGAATATTTATGATAGAATAACTTTGAAATCCAAGGGTCTTTGCTTCCCTTAGCGCTTTGGCTCTTGAACTGTTTGACTACAGCTCCCAGTATCCTTTAATACACACACATTGCCCAAAAAAATGCAGATTGCTGTTCTGGGAAAAGGCATGCTGTAACAACTCCCAGCAATGTACTGTATGTCCCTACTTTTACTCAACTGATGGTATATGGTTTTGTTGATGCCATGTTAGTATTTGCCACATTCCATTGCCGCTGCAGGGTCAGCGGCTACGTACTGCACAGTTACTGTTACAACATGTATTTGCCGTCTCTTTTAATATAAGAAGTAAATTGCTATTTCTGCTGTTTGCCTGTGGTTGTTAACAGGAAGTCCAACTTTTACCTGTTTATGTGAGTTTGTTGTGCCCGAGCCAGAAAAGAAATAGTAGGCAAGAAACAAACAAAATGAAAGGAGTCATTCACCTTACTAAGTTATAGAATGGCTCATTCTAAGCAACTTTTCAATTGGTCTTCTTTTTTTTTTTTTTTATAGTTTTTGAGTTATTTGCCTTCTTCTGACTTTTTCCATCTTTCAAATGGAGGTCGTTGACCCCATTTATAAAAAACAAATGCTGTGTAAGGCTACACATGTTTTGTTATTGCCACTGTTTATTACTCATCTTTCTATTCCGACCTCTCCTATTTATATTGCCTCTTATTCAAATTGATGCAATTTGGGCCCTAGCAACCAGACTGCTGATAATAATAAAAAATGAAAATCAATTGCAAATTGTTTTCGAACACCACTGTCTCCATCATACTAAAAGTGGATTTAAAGGTGAACAACCCCTTTAAAGGGCAATTATACCCTATGTAAGGGTCTTTATGTATAAAGTGGGAGCAGATCTATTCTTTCCCTTACACCATATAGTACGAGGTTATGTCACTGTGTGCACAGAACAGTCCTCCCCTACACGTTTGATTTTGTACATCCCTGAGAGCTGCCATATTTGCTGTCCCAGTTATTGATCACAATATCAATGGCTTTCAACTTCTAAATTCTCTTTTTCCCATCACAGTGATTTTAAATGCAGTGTTGCTTTTAAAATATTTACTGCTGTTTAAATGTTGCTTGTTTGCTTGTATGTTTGGGGGTGCAGAGGTAACATGATATTTCTCACGGGCCGTGTGGAAATATTGAGTGGGGTGTCAGCGCATGAGCTTGGGTAGGCTTGTCACTAATATTACTCTATAGAGTGCTTCTTGCTCTCACTGAATATACTTTGGGTGCTTTACTTAACAGTTTGGTTTATCCCTGTCTCTCTTTCTTTCTCTCTCTGTCTCTCGCTCCCTTTCTGTCCCCAATTTCTAGAACCTCCGGCTAAATACCAAATCTCCAAAGCTGATGTCTTTCCCGTTCTGCCTGGTGAGCCACTTGATCTCCGCTGCCCGCTGGCCGATGGCCCCCTTGTGACTTGGACTAAAGATGGGGCAAAGTTAGAGGTCAACAATAGGACGTTGATTGTCAGGACCTACTTGCAGATTAAAGAGAGCACTCCCAGGGACTCAGGGCTCTATGCCTGTTCAGTGTTAAAAAACTCCCATTTCTTCCATGTCAATGTCACAGGTGAGTGGAAATAAGAGAGCCTCGGGTGCAGGGTTTGCATGCCCAGATGCAGGTGCTGTAGCCACATAAGTATGAGTCAACTAACTTATTCAGCAAAACATATAGACTCAAGCTTGTAAATGCCACTAACCAGACTCAGACTGCTCTACCAAAGTACCAGAGGCTCCCACTTGGCCCAGACCTGGTGGGACTCAGGCTTGAAGAATTCCCATTTGCCCATCCTTATTTTCACCATTGTTCTATCACAAAAAGCCCTACAACCTTTGGTGCTATCTCTAGCTAATTTCTGCGAGGGTGGACCAAGGATAACTGGTTCTCTGCTGGGTCCTAGGAGACCAAGTCTGACCAGACAGTCTTTGCCCACTCTCACAGAAATTAGATAGATAGTACCAAAGGGTATAGGTCTTTTTGTGATTGACCCATTTTGAAAATAAGTATAGGCAATTGGGGATTCTCCAAGACTGGGTCCCGCCAAGGACTGTACCTAGTGGGAGCCGACGGCAGTGTAGCTTATTGTCTGCACAGAACATATATATGAGTTTGAGCTTCCATACTTGTTGCTGAGATGAGGAACATCTGAAAACCTTTGCATTGTCTGTTTATGGCCATTAGCGGTGCGGTTCTTTGAGAGAATGCAACTGTGAGGCAAGCCGTGGTATAGTTCCTGGAGGATTGCCTTGTGCACACACCAAGCTCTGCTCACCTACATTTCTGTGTATTTCAGGCAAAACAAATGCAAAATAAACACTACTTAGAAATGGGTTTATTTTCCCTTAAATTCCATCTCATTGGTACCGGCTGACTGTGCATACCGTAGGGACACCTCCCATGACAATTCTCCTTTTAATATGAACCATCCCAAATGCCTCCGCATTCAGAATTAACATTTGGAATTGTATAATAAGTAACCCATGCTGCGTTCCAGCTCCCATCATCCTCGGCTACTTACAACACTATGTATTGTAGTTCAGCTCCACAGAGTTGGCCAATGGAACAGGTTATAGAAGAAGACTGCATTGCAATCCTTTAGGGCAGTCTGTTTGCAGTGGACGCTGAGTTTAGATGTGCGTGAGTTTTTAACTAATGGTTTTTGGTTGTAAGCCATGTGACTTCATGTTTTCCAGAAGCCAGTTCTTCAGGGGATGATGAAGACGATAACGACGGTTCTGAAGACTTCACCAATGACAATAACAATATCAGTAAGTTTCATGGCATGTCTTGAATGTAACACATAAGCACAAAGGCGTATGGGGCTGTCATTTGTTAAGAGGGAGCAAATCAGGATGTCTAGATTCTAGTATGTTGGTCCATGGTATGGTGCAGTCTGGGTTAGAAATATTTGCTCTGTGTGTAACTGTTTATCTCAATCCTTCACTGCGCATTGTTCTCATTAAATAGTCCTTGGTGTGCTCGTAATATTTAGAAAATCTATCTCAAATTACCTACATCAAAGGAAATGTTTTCAAGTCCTGAATATCTGAAAGCTTTTTGGTTCCATTTAGCTCCTAGAGTCCAGAATCCAGTGAATACTTTATGTTGAATACCTGATTAATGGCATCATCATTGTGCATAGAAAGACAGAAGATCTATTTCCAGTAAAGTGTTTTGTTCTCATTAATGCTAGGAGCTCCCTACTGGACTAACACAGAGAAGATGGAGAAGAAGCTTCATGCCGTTCCCGCAGCCAATACAGTGAAATTACGCTGCCCTGCAGGAGGGAACCCCACCCCTCGAATGAGGTGGTTAAAGAATGGAAAGGAGTTCAAACAGGAGCATCGGATAGGTGGATACAAGGTAAGGTTGTGTCTATGGATCTACTCAACCATCAGTTCTATGACCATTGAAGTATGACCGCCTTTAGGTGATACTAGTTTGTGTGTCCTGCCAATTAGGGTTCTAATGACTTCAGATTTTTCATGAAATGCTGCAGCTGCAAGAATTCTATCTGTATGGTCCAAAACCTTAAATAAGCAGCAATCTGAACTGGTTCAGATTTTACAATAATTATTACAAGCAATGCTTAATTGAGAAGTATAGATATTTCTTCTGGTTTCTATCTGTCGTCATACTTCTCTGTGCCAAGTTCCCCAGGGTAATAGACTTGTTGTGTCTTCTCTTGACTTGAGTTTGTTTATTATTCGTATATCTTACCCTGCCAATTAAAACTCTCAGTAGTTTAAAGAAGTTGGTTGGAATAAGAGGCAATGAAGGAGTCTCTTCACAATGATCGGTCATTAATTTCCAGACAGTCGGTCTCTGATGGCAGAATGGCTCATAGTTTAATCAAGACTTTGTGTGATTGGGCATTGGACCACGTCATCTGATGGTTTCTTGTCCAAAAAATGGCCAAAAGAAATTTCAGCAGGTGCAGTCTTGAATTTGGGAACGTGCATAAATACTTGCAAATGTTCAAGTGAAACTTAATATTATACTGCTAATTGCTAGACTTACATAATATAGATACATTATCTGTTGATGATGATAAATGTGGCAGGTGCAAACTTGTTATCAGAGAATTATGGCAATTTCAAAGGCCCAGGTTGTGCTAATTGCTCTGGTAGGTTCAGATATTGGGCTTTGGCCTGGGTGTGTAACATGAGCCTTGTACTACCACAGTAGGAAAACATATTCTACCTTTTGGAGTAACATGCTTCAGATTTCCCATCTCCTGTTCTTTTTGCCTCCAGAACTGACCATATAAATCTTTTTAGTGTCCCACTACCTTCCCTGACACCTGGTGTACAATAACTTTCTCAAGGTTTTATAGCCACCTTAGAGTCAATGATGGTCACAGTTTCTAGTTTTTTGAGGCCGTAATCTGTCCCTGCGCTTAAACCAGCTGTTGTCCCAAACCCAATAAACAGCAAATTCCAGCTTGTGCTTGTGTCCATGATTCCTGTTTTTCCAGGTCGTTAGAAATAGCCCCTGATATGTCAGCTGACAACGGTCACCATTTCCAGAAACTCTTACAACACCTGCATTGTGCGTGTCCAAATAATTGGGATGTTCTTGGGGTTTTTTATTGGGCAGGTTTTACTGGGGTGGGAGCTTCTAATTGAATAGATGTTTTATGGTTTGTTGGTGTGACCAGCTTTCAGGTTAGAAGCAACCTGTAGGCAATCAGGGCGTTAGTGTAGTCAATTGGTTTCTCTCTAACAAAGTTCCAACATCCAATACAGCTGAGATTGGGTTTGAACAGAGGTTATCAGATGTTTTCAGGTCCAACTTTGGTCAGGACCCCCTTAGCTCCCGAAGAAAAAACATTGGTGTATCTCTCATTCAGCCACAGTTCCAGGAATAACTTGGGACAGGAAATACATCTTTACCCCAAATCTCACCCAAATTGACCCTTTAACTGGGATTTCAGGAGTATCTAGGAAAAGAAAGAGATTTTCTCATATCTAACCCTAACTGTCATTTAAGTCTCATTTTGACAATTTGCTAGTGGACCATAGCCTGCAAACTACTTGTACTGAGCCAGGGCAGAAAGGTAAATAGAAATAAGATACAGAATGAAACCAGTTACAAATTGTCTCAGACGATCAATGTGTGCATCATATTTTATCCCTTTCATCCCTTTAATGATCTACAGTTGACTGGGTGGCATGTAGGCTTGGATTAATTTTTAGCCTTTGGGTATCAGGAATCTGTGAGAATCCCTGTGAATAATCTTTAACTTTATTTCTCTATTTTGCTGTTGTATATTAACACACTTACTGGGCTATAGGGGGATGTCATAGGTCAGTAATACTTAATCTGCAGCCTGTTGGGCAATGGAATCTTTGTAGAGCCTGGCAACTTTATTGATCCTCATGGCTAATGCCATACACATCGCTATTCGCTGGTAGTATAACAGTATTAAGGGTATTACAACCATAGCATTATTGTTAGGATGACATTTCTCTGTATAAATAGCATTATCCTTAAACTTATTGCTCCAAGTTCCAGCTTGGCACCACCTGGGCATCTTGGCACTAAATCCACATTACTCATTAGCATTTATTTGCAAATGATTGGTATGAACTAAATCAGAGATATGTAACCTTGGGCCCTTCAGTACGCCCCCTCCAGCAGTGAGACATCAGTCGAGGTATGAGAAGAATGCTGGGAGTCTTCTGCAGATCTGCGCCACTGGGAGTTCTGAACTTTGACTGCTGGGAGATGTAAGAGTGGGCACAAACTGGTTTTAAACTGCTTATAGATTAGTGACTAAGGGAATTATTGGAACAGAACTGCAGGGAAACCCAAGTGAACCCAAGTCAGTGACCCACCTGGAAGAGTGAAGAATATTCTATAAAGTGCAAGGGGTCACACTTGTCGGACCGGTCTTTGAGCCTGTGGGCCAAACGGCCAGATCCGTCCATTCTAACCACATAATTAATTTACTGACACTATTATAGGGGGGAACCTTAATAGTGGAAACCTTAATTGTGGAGCCAGCTGTTGTTGGACCTGGACCAAGACTTTAGTCTGTCTATGTGACCCAAAGAATGTGGAGCCCCCTTCTTGCTCTTTTTCAGAGGCTTTTGGGGGCAGTGAACAGGTGAAATGTGTTGTGTTGGCATTCCACAACCGCAGTGGCGGAAATAGTTGTTACTGGGCCCCATAGCAAATTCAATTTAGGGCCCCAAAATATCTATAAGTTGGCCTATTTTACCAAGATATATTAAAATTGCTAATTTATTAGGGTCTCACTGGGCCCCCTACACTCCTGGGCCCCCCTGCAACCGCAGGGTCTGCTTCCTCTATAGTTACGCCCCTGCACAACCGCCCTCCAATCAGAAAGTGCCAACTTAATCCGTTTATCTTTCTAGAAAGGTGCTGCAATGTGTGTGCCCCCTCAGTATCCTTGTTTTTCTGCATACGTGAGCCTTTCTCTGGCTACGTGTCTGTACTTGCGGTGCTGCTAGTGTGTTTTCACTCTGCATTTTTATGGCAGTGCGTAATGGCTGCCCCCGCCGCATGCTGAGCTCTTTCCACTTCTACCTTTACCTGTCTGCAGTGTGTGCACCCCGGCTCCCTGGGCATTCCGATCCCCACCTGCTGTGCGCTTACTCCCTTGTGTAAATTACTGTGCCGATCGCAAAGCTTGGCTTTCAGGCGTGTAAGAAAAACCTTGCCTCTAGCCGTGAGCTTTTGTGTTTACTCTGAAAGCGACAGGCATGAGTGGGAAGGCAAACCAAGCGCAAGATTACAATATCCACCCAAAAACGTGTTTGTTGCATAATGGAAGAAAATGTCATTCGAAGTTAACTTTCCGATGAATTCAAGCGAGCTACTGACTGGTTTAAAGTGATGTGCAAATGTAATTGCTGCTGAAAGCGGTATTGACCTGGCTGTTGATGTTCTTTGCATTCCTGGTTCTGACTCTTGAAACAGACCTGGAGATCTCTGGTCTGTATAGGGTATTTCAGAGTTCCGTATATATATCTGTTTGGCAGGCCGTGGGCTTTTCTGCCTTTGTGTAAAGGGAATATAACATAATAGGAGGGCTAGGGCAGGTGATGAGGAACAACGAGGACACTTTCAGGAACTTTAAGATCTGTAACACACACAGGTCTCTTTCGCCTCCCATTGACCATCCAAAAAACACCACAATCTTGTGTCATCTGCCTAAAAGTGCAGTTATGTCACCTTCATAGCTCAACGGGGAATTAAAGGAAAATATTTATCAATGTGACCATGAACTTACATATAATGCAGTCTGTGTAACTCAGTATCCACATCCTTGTTTCTGTGTGAATGCTCCAGGTACGTACGTTCAGGCGTCTTTATTACATGACCTCTGTGTAGTTGCGTTTGTGTACATTGAAAATCCTGCAAGTACACCTGTGCTCACAAGACCTGTGCGTTCCTTGCACCTCCCAAAAGACAAATTTACTCCACCAGCGGCAGTCGGGTTTAACATTAACTGGATTCCGTTCCCACATCTGCCAGGCTGATAAGTTGTCCTCCCGCCCCCCCCCCTTGGTTCTTTCTACACAGTCAGGTTGACAAGAGTAAATAAAGGGCAGAGCAAACAGTTTAATCGCTGGGAATTGCTTGAGTACACAGATCTGATTGTAGGTGAGACGGCTGCCTTGGAATGAAGGGCAAGTGTCCTGGAATTTGGCAGGACAGGTATAAGCAGGTTATGGTATAACCTGTGAAGGCGCGGTCCCACCATGTTCTAACATAAGCGCCTTATCAGACGCACACTGCTTATATGCATCAATAAAAGGACCGACCATTCACTGATAAATGAGCC
The DNA here is from genome assembly GCF_017654675.1 of Xenopus laevis. Classification (NCBI taxonomy): domain Eukaryota; kingdom Metazoa; phylum Chordata; class Amphibia; order Anura; family Pipidae; genus Xenopus; species Xenopus laevis. Next base: position 13,873,511 of record NC_054383.1, read on the forward strand.
AAAAATTCCCATTCTTTTGTACAGTGTAAGTGTTGTGCTATTAGCAAGCGAGGGGAAGGCACCTCTTAATCATGACGATAGAGAGAAGAATGAGGAATTGAGAAGGAATCAGAAAATATCCTCCCCTGTGGCAACAATGTCTGAATTATGTTGATATTTGGAATGTTTAACGTAGATTTAAGGTACATGGTTCCGTATACTAAAACATGTAGCGTTGGTGTCCTTCACACGTCCCCATCTCTGAGGGTTCTGGGATATCTATGAACAGTCCATAGGTTACAAGGATAGAAATACTTATTTACCCTGTGACCGTCCTTTAACACTGATTGAGAGAATAGAGTTGAACAAATACTGTTGGCCCCTGGCTGATACGTGACTCCATTAAAGCTGCATTTCCTAAACTGTGGTTCTAGTTGCCCTTGGGTGGCATGGAGCAGAGGCTCAGTCTCAATGCAGTTGGACTAATGTTTGGGGTGAATATCTATTTGTTCTTCTAGATACCCCTGAAAGCCCTATTTGAACTTCAACTGGGGAGAGATTTGGGGTGAAAAATGAAATGCTGTCCTAGATATTCTTGAAACTGTGGCTGATCACCATTATTTTCTTATGTCTATGAGCTAATCAAAGGTTGGATGTTTCAAGCAGGGCTTGAACTGGTAAAGTCCAACAACCACTGCCATAAAGCATATTTGCAAACCTGATTTGGCCAGGACCATCATGGCAAGTCATAACATAAAAGTAGGAGTTTACATAAAAGCTTAGCAGTTTTTAGGTGGATGTTGGGCATAAAGAGGCAGGCCCTGGGAAATGGGGTGTGGCTTAAATTGCCCCAAATTTTCCTTTTAAAATATTGCCAATTATATCTTAAGTTGAACAGGGGCTACACCAGCAACACATTTTCCCCACCAGATTTGCTCTAATTCTGGTAACCCAGGGCAAATGTACTTTCTACCCTTGTCTAAAACCAGCCCAGCCATCCATGGAAGCTGCAAGTTGTAGTTCAGTAAGTTTGGTTTGTCTGTCCTGCAGCTCCAGAGGGGGGAAGCTGCTCAAACGTTCCGGTGATAGTGGCTGATATTTTTATTAATCGCTTCACTGCAGAAAAACATGGAATTTGTCCTGTAAAAAAGTCTGTATTATGTCATATTTGGGGCTTTCTAAAGTAGTCTGGACGCTCTTGATGTTTCAATGCTTGGAAACTAATATACTGTCATGTCAGCCAATTAAAAGCAGCTACGGCTCAGTAATGACATGCTGAAATCCCCTTGTATTGACGTTCTTCTCTCTGGCACAAAAGGTGCTTTTTTATCTTTTTATTTTTTAAGCCGAGCGCTTTATTTAGTGAGTTCAGAGCACAATAAAGCAAATTCAAAGAACTTAAACCGTCTTCTGTGTCCAGAGCCTTACACATTGCGCTTTGTATCCCTCTAACCAGAACGACTCCTTTGGGACTATTCCTTAGAAAAAGAGGTTTGGATTCTCTTCATCACTCTCCCTCATCACCCTAAAATGATTTCACAATATGAGCTGCTGACAGATTGGAAGTCTCCCGTTGAATGGGACTTTGTATGTTCTGAAAGGAGGCTCCTTATTGTATGAACTGATACCTGCCCCCCCCTTCCATGCCATCCCCAGCGCTACACCCCTCCTTTGCATTCCTCGGCACTCTGCGTTCCATAGACGTCTTTCCAGGGCTCATTTTCCTGGCCTCTAATTACTTCAGTGTTCCGTCAACCCTGGATGCCTGGAAGACCTGTCAGATGTCCAGAGACTTCAAGATTGGCTCCAGTTATTTGTTTGTATTAGTGAAGCTGCCCGTACTCATTTCTTGTATTTGGCCAATGGGTCCCCCAAGGACTTCTTGTTATACAGAACTACACACATGACAACACAACTGCTCAGAGTCCTGTAAGTCTGACAAAAAAACATGAGTATATCACAATAGACATTTAAATTGGGCTCTGTAAACTAGGTCGGCTATGTTTTACTATACATTTGTAAAAATGGCACAACCTGTTGTTTTTCCGCATTCTTGATACACCAAAGGAATGTAGAACGTTGGGTTGTAGAACAGTGTCTGGATATCTCTACATCATTTAAAAATGTATGCATATAATATAGAGGACACTAGAGTTGAGTGACTGTTACAAAAAAATTTTTCACTTATGTGAGCGGGTGAACCAAACTTATGGACCACAAATTGGGGTTGAAACCTAAAAGTTGGCTTGCCGCTAGTCAAGGAGTACGTTTATAGACTTCAGAACAAGCTGAATGTACATTGCATCCATTGTTTATCATATATTTTGTTGCTGTTCGTCTTGGTCTTTAGCAGTTGACCCATATCTAGAAGTTCCCCAGCATTCCATACAGCAGATCCAATACCTGTATATAGATGATCCGTCCTTGTTTCCCTTCTGTTCTAGTGACCTTGTCCCACGGCTGAGTTTTTTTTTTGGCAGAAATCTGTAAGACCTTCTCTGTTCTCCTCAGGTTCGTAACCAGCACTGGAGCCTGATCATGGAAAGTGTTGTCCCATCAGACAAGGGCATCTACACGTGTATTGTGGAAAACGAACACGGCTCCATTAACCATACTTACCACTTGGATGTCATTGGTGAGTCCTGCTCCTCTATTCCGCCTTTGTGTGCAGAACAAAATGCTGTACATCAGAAGTTTTATGTCTGTTATAATCAGTGCTGTTGTGATTTGTGCATACCAGCAAGCAAATGTATGATGCGCATATTGCTGCCTGCTGAACTTGCTCTTTACAATTCTCTACCATGCATTTCCATTATGGGTCTAGAGATGCCTATATAATTTGCTCCAGGTCTAGTAGCGACCAATCAGATGTTTGCTTTCAAACAGGTCCCGAGTAAATCAGGGCTGTATTTAGCCCACCCCCTTCCCTGACATAGTACCCCCAGGCCTCACCTCTGGATTTAGTGGCGAGTATCTGGTGGCAGGCTGGGGTATCTTTTATGTTTGTATTTTAATTTACCATATCGGTGCCTGAGCACCCTACATAGCTTGTACTGCCTCCTTCTACTCCTAAAAACTTGCGCCCACTGGTCCTAGCGGTGGTTAGACCTTGGTCTGTGTGATCCATGAGGTCTGGGGTCCACCGGGTTTTTTCCAGGTGCCCTGCCGGCCCAGTCCGACCCTGGTTAAGGCTTATTACATGACTCTCTTATTACATCATACATCATCTTACTGATCCTGGTCTTACTGTCGAGAGTTGCTGGGAGTTGTTAGGCGTGCGTTTTCAACGTCCCATATTTAAATCAGCTTTATAAAGTACCCTTTAACCTTAAATATATGCAGGCGCTGGCAAATTCCAAATATTTTATGTGACATAAAAAAATTCCCATCGGGAGAGCAGGAGCAGCCCTTGAGAACGAGCGACGGGCTGAGATTTCAAGGTTTCTCCAGCCCTTAATTAGCCAATGAAAAGAATAGTAATTATCACTCCAACTCTCTCATAGGTATGTGTTGCCCAGAACACCAGGCCTTTTGTTCTGCGCGGCTCAATTTGGATGAGAATGTGCAGTAATTGCTGTGGTATGTCTGTAAATAACATTCTCAGGCTTTCTTTGAACCTGCTCTTATCGACCGAGGCCACCGGCTTTTGAGAAACAGCAAACGAATAAAAGTGGAATTGCCAAGTGGTGATAAAAGCACAATAGCCGTGTTACTGGTCAGAGCAGGGAGGGGGGTTCAGGTGCAGAGACACTTGGGAAGATTCAGGGAGATTAGTAGCCCCGTGACAAATTGCCTCTTCTTCGGGCGACTAATCTTCCCGAAATGCACTTAGAGCGCTTCGTTTTCCAAAGTTGCCTCAAAACAAAGCACTCTGAGTGCCATCCTGCCGGTGATTTAGATTCTAGCCGGTGGGAAGGCTTTTTGGGGAGATTAGTCGCCCTTAAATGTAAGAAAAAAATACCCTCTCTGAAGCTCAACCCCTCCTTTCACCTATGCTGAGATGGCGTCCCGGGCTGGCGTGCCAAGCTCTTATGTCCGAAATCCCTTATGACCCGTTTATTCTGCGACTTCCCGCACCTCAGACCTGTGACAAAGTTTCGCAGAGGGCAGCCAGGAGGCTCAGAGGAAAATTCCAGACCCGTGGGTTTTCCTGGCTGCCAGAGGGCCTTTAAGCACAAGGAATATTGCCAGATGGGAGCTGTTTTTATGGAGAGTAGGACAGCTCCCATTCTCTGCCTCCATATTAAAGGGGTTGCTCAGCTTCAAATGAACTTTTTTGTATGCTGTCAGTAAAATTCTGAGGCAATTGGTTTTCATTTTTTATTATTTGTGTTTTTTGAGTTATTTAGCTTTTTATTCAGCAGCTCTCCAGTTTGCACTTTCAGCAGTCTGGTTGCTAGGGTCCAAATTATCCTAGCAACCATGTATTTTTGACTGGGATATGAATAGGAGTGGTCTTAATAGAAATATGAGTAGTTAAAAGAAGCAATGACAATACATTTATAGCCTTACAGAGTATTTGTTTTTAGATGGGCTCATACTAAATAGATGGAGATAATGGATCTTTCCATGATTTGGATCTTTATACCTTAAGTCTACTAGAAAATCATGTAAACATGAAATAAACCCAATAGGCTGGTTTTGCTTCCAATAAGGATTAATTATATCTTAGTTGGAATCAAGTACAAGCTACTGTTTCATTATTACTGTTTTGATAAAATTGAGTCTATGGGAGACGGCCTTTCCGTAATTTTGAGCTTTCTGGATAACAGGTTTCCGGATAACGGATCCCATACCTGTAGAACTATGATGGAAATAAAAAGGGCTTAACTGTCCTTGGTAGGGGCCCAACTAGGGCTAGTACTTTGGTACTTTGCCAGACCAGTCCTATCCTGACCAATTCTACTATAGGTGCTGCTTTGCTATTATTCCAAACTGAAAGTGATGGTCCTGTTATCCTTGTAGGTTGGTGTGTTACTACCTCTGCTAGTAAAGGGGTCTGTATGTAGGGTGCTATTTTGCTTTCTCTGTGAAAGAGTAGTGAATGCATGGAACAGACGCACAGCTGCTGTGTTTGGATTATAATATGTATTTGGGGTAGGTGCACTATATATGCACACAAGTTGAATGCTTGATGGTACAGTTGGGAAGCCAAGAAATTGTTTTTTGTAAAAGAGCCGGGCCCTTCACCTGGAACAAAAGTGTATCAGAATTGGCTGCACTAAATCACTGAGCGATAAGCCCTCTGTATACTTTCTGCAACAACAAAGAGGGGAACATTCCCAGCTTCCTAATTGTAATGTATCTTTGTTCTACAGGTGCCACCTGAGCTCACATTCATATTCCTGCTCAAGCACAAATACATATTCTTGTAACAGAATATTGTTGTTGTTTTTTGTTTTTTTAGTAAAATAAACTCCCCAAATTTCTTTGAAAATATTTCTTTACCTGTTCAGGGCTTAGATTCCTACGATGACGTGAACTCTAGGTTTCAGAACGGATCTCTGACCGATGTGGACTGCACGCTTTGTTACAGAGACTGCTAGAATGTTTGCCAGAAAGCACGTCAGAAGTGCTGTGATAGAAAGCACAGTATTGTGTTTTATTTAAACTTTACTAAACATGACATGTTTTTTAGAAGCCAATGCAAAATGTATGCGAGTGCCCCTTTCATGTATAAGGAGATTCTGTTGGAGAACAAGAACCCTGTAGTTAGAAACATTTTTATTTAAGTCTATGGGCCGTCGTGCTACAACTTGTCCTCTGAAAGGCTGGGGAGCGGTTGTTGACAGGTGAGGTTTGGTTTGATGGGTAGGGAGACGGGACAAGATAGAGCAGCGCCCAGCCCCCCCTCTTACGCTTCTAAATGGTGTTATACTACAGCAGTATCCAATAGTCATTTCTGTTTTTATGCTGCCCTACTGAATGATTTTAAGAAGCTTACAACAACGTGAACATTTAGCTATCATTATATCTTTCAGTCTATCTCACAGTCTCTCTTGCTATCTATCATCTATCTATAAATAATCTGTATCTATCTGTCTATCATCTACCTATATGTTTAGCTATCATCTATTTATCTTATCTGTCAGTCATCTATTTATCTGTCTGTCTATCATCTATGTATCTATCTGTCATCTGTCTGTCTTATCATCTATTTATCTATCGGTCATCTGTCTATCTGTCAACCGTCTATCTATCTGTCATGTGTATCATCTATATCTCTCTCTCTCTAAACTCTCTCTCTAGATATCCATGTGTCTCTATCATCTATGTCTCTCACTCTCTCCATCATCTATCTCTCCATCATGTATCTGTCATCTATGTCTCTCTATCTAGATATATATCTATAATCTCTCTCTCTGTCTATCTTATCATCTATCTCTCCATCATGTATCTGTCATCTGTCTCTCTATCTAGATCTATAATATATATATATATATATATATATCTGTCTCTCTCTAATATCTATCTCTTTCTATCTAGATATCAGTATATCTCTCTCAATCATCTATCTGTTTGTCTGTGCCTCCTTTCCTTCAGTGTGTGTACTCTCCCAATGTCATAATGGATCCATAATGTGGCTCACATAGGCTGAGTGCTTATCATGTTCCCATACCTAAATTAAAAATAAACTGTATATACATCTTTATGTAAAACTCTATATAAATCTATAACAAGACAGTGAAAGCTGCACCAATGCATCCTGTTATTGTAGCAACATCTTCTCCAAAGAGGATCCCAGCGTCGCAAATGTTTTTCTGGCCTCTTTATATGAAGCTTTATTGTAGTCACTTATTGTGATTGAAAGGCCGGTTGTAACATATGTGTGGAGTGTTGTGATTACAAGACAAACACGTTGTTGACAGTTGTTGGTGCGTATGTGCCACATCATTGTGTGCAGGCCCCGCACGTTGGTAAACACAGGGCTCACATAATCCACTTAGTACAAGCACACGGTAATGGCTGATTAAAAATAGATTTTAGGTTGTGGGTTTGTGTTGATTTGTGTTCATCTGAGGTGCAATAATTTGTCTGATGAAAGTCCTAAGAGGTGAAAGTGTAATTCCCTCATGTTAGCTGGTCACATGACCTGTCTGACCACAGAGGGAGTGGCCTGCAGTCATTGGGGCAGGGTCAACAAACATGGCTGTGAAAAATACTCTAGAGCATTTTCTTTGTTCATACACTGTGCAAGCATTGGGTTTTTTCTGCTGGTAAATCCACAGGGTACAGTGACCCTTTAAGTATATGTTTCAGGGAAGCAATGGCTTGCCATACGCAGGAATATGAGTCACTGGCAGTTCCATTGAATCCAACATGGGTGTCTTTGATGTGTAAGAGAGCCAAGCGTGACAGTTGTGCACAGGTCCATGTGTGACTCTGTGGCCTGATAGTATTTCCCATTTTGCCCCTCTTCCTCCTCCGTGTCCCTGTTTTTTTGGGCAAAGGAAATTAAATCCTGCTGCTGAGCTCTGAAACCCTAAGCTTGACAAGTGAAGGAAAGGCAAGGGGGAAAAAGACTTGTAATAACATTGTGGCCGGTCCCACAGGAGGCAAATGGATGCTTGTGGGGGAGCAGTAAGGTTCCAATTATACAGGGATCATGTGCCGAAATCGGCCTCTTTTTAACAACGTTAACTGAGCCCAAAATGCTGGATGGGAGACATGAAAGGGAGCACAGAGTGTGAGCCAGGCGGCATTAAGCAGGTCTTCTCAGTGTTTACCGGCAGGAAGGAATCTGGGGGCGCAATCAGTTTAGATCTGGTTGGATGACATTCAGACAACCTTGTGCTTTAGTTGCAATGGAGGAATGTGCAAGTATTGGGAGGGCAAACGACTTACAGAGATAGCAGTGGCAATGGGGAAGCAGGGCATGCTTTAAAGTGGTCGTTCTTTAATTAATTAACTTTAAGTATGATGTAGAGCAGGGGTCCCCAACCTTTTTTTTACCTGTGAGCCACATTCAAAGGTAGAAAGTGTTGGGGAGCAACACAAGCATGAAAAAGTCCCTTGGGTGCCAAATAAGGTCTGTGATTGGCCATTTGGTATCCCCTATGTTGACTGGCGCCTACAAGAGGTTCTACTTGACACTATACTTAGTTTTTATGCAATTAAAACTTGCTTTCAAGCTTATAATTCAAAAATAAGCACCTGCTTTAAGGACCCTAAGAGCAACATCCAACGGGTTGGAGAGCAATATGTTTCTCACAAGCTACTGGTTGGGGATCACTGATGTAGAGAGTGATATTCTGAGGTAATTTGCAATTGGTTTTCATTTTTTATTATTTGTAGTTATTTAGCTTTTTATTCAGCAGTTCTCCAGTTTGCAATGTCAGCCATCTGGTTGCTAAGGTTCAAATTACCCTAGCAACTATACATTGATTTGAATAAGAGACTGGAATATGAATAGGAGAGGGTCTGAAAAGAAATATGAGTAGTTAAAGTAGCAATAAAAATACATTTGCAGCCTTACAGAGCATTTGTTTTTTTTTAGATGGGGTCAGTGACGCCCATGGAAAGAGTCAGAAGAAGAAGTCAAATAATTAAAAAACTATATATAAAAACAAAAAAAAACAATGAAGACCAATTGAAAAGTTGCCATTCAATAACATACTAGGGGGGTTAAATATCAAAGTTCGAATTTCTCAATATTTTCTGCTACAAATTCTGATCAAATCCACTTGGGTTTTTTACGCTTATTATTACATTTTCCATGAAAATTTGCTTTGCAGGAAAAAAATCCGATTTTAAGGGTTTTTTTCCGATTTTTTTTGCCCGAAAACTTCAGGGTATTGCATGAAACCCAGTGCACAAATCATTGGGACTTCTCCCTTGACTTATATGCAACCTCCACTGGTCTGAGATGCTGGATTTTCTGATTCAGACTTTTCCATCCTCGGGGTTTAATAAATTGCGAAAAATTTGTGATTTTTTTTTTTAAAAGTCAATAATCAAATTTTTCTTGATTTTTGAATTCGGAGTTTAGTAAATAACCACCTAATAGTTTGCTGATAGGGTGTATCTTTGTAGGGGACAGCTAAATAAGAGACAGGATAATAAGGCACTTTAGTGAGGCTATGGCTTTCATTGTTAAAAGCCATAACTCCCAGCGCCCTTAGCCAGCGGGATGCCACTCAGAATGATTCGCTTTACGAAATTGCCCGATGTTGCCTCACAAGGAAACTATGGGTGACTTCGGAAACCAAATCGCTCCTTGTGCCATACCGGCGATTTTAATTTTACCTGGAGGGGAGGCAGTTCAGGGTGATTAGTCGCCCCAAAGAAGAGGAAATTTGTCGCCGGGCGACTTATCTAACCAAATCTGCCTGTGTGCCCTGACCCTGAAATGCTAAAATTCCAAAATCTGGGATGTGAGGCAAATGCCTTTCAAGTCCATGGCAGGCAGTTATTTCTTCATTGGCGGATAAAATGCCCATTTTGCCATTAGCTGAGAAATAATACTGTAATGGTAATAATAAAGGGTTAGACGGAAACAAAGAAACATGGGCCATGTGTATCGCTTTAAGAAGTGGCCTCTGTCTGTACTACAAGGAGTGGGGGGGGGGTGACCCTGTGTGTTTTAGTTTGGTAGAGTTAATGGGACATTTTGCTGACAGATTTTGGAGGAAAGGATGTCAGTGAGGCAATGGCTAATGGTTAGATCCATGTCCGTGTTGCTGGAGACCCCGCAGCTGTCCGTCTGCCACTATCCCTCCTATTAACCTCCCAGACACATGTACTTCCCCATGGAGAGCTGCAGCGGCTGCACATCGCCTCATTAGGCCTGACATTCCATAGGCTGAAAGGAGTGGCTGTGCAGACAACACGCTATAAACAATATGGACCCAGCACGTGTGCTAATTGTTGCCATGCTTTAAACATCCAGGAAACCCACCCAGGTGAACATTCCTCGGCTTCCTGCTCAATCCTCACGGGAATAGAGAAATGCTAAAGATGCATGGCCTGCTGCTGGCTGTTGTTGGACTGCAACTCCCTGCACCTTCAGATTTTGGCTTGGCCAGTGGTTGTACTCATGTTTAGTGCCTGGTATAAGCAGTATGAGCCCTAATGTTCATTGAACACCCATGCACTTGGTCCCTAAAGCAGGCTGGATATTGTAAAGTTTGCATAGGAAGCGCAGGAGTTGCTGGGGTGCGTTCTACAATCCTTGGGTCACTTGAGGAACATGAATGTAACATTTCAGAATCTCCCCAGGGGATCTGCCTGCTGCGCACTCACAGTTGAGTTATTACCCTCCGGTGCTAAGATATACATTGCTGTATGGAAGAGCATATGGTAACACTCACACCCGCCACGGAAATGGAGCACTCCCATTTCTACCACTCGCAGCGAATATTGTAGTCCGCTGATTTGAATGGGACTTTAGATTGTAAGCTCCTCTGCTCCATATAAAAAAAAATCCTGCAGTGACATGGAGATATATCATTAATCATGTTTCTTTGGAATCTATAAAGAACCCCTGGACCCCTGTGTATGTTTAGCTTTTAGGTACACCTGGGTGCCATTTAGCCCTTACCCTACAAACAGCCCATAGGATTCCTTCTGACCCCAGGGTAATTTGAGTGTGTGATTAGTGTAATAACACGCCGTGAGTCTAACAAGGTTGGTGCCTGTTGTGTGCGAGTGCCAACATTACATCAGCGCAGCAATTCCCCGCAGAGCAGCAGGCACAGTAACCTGCATGAAAGCCGCCTTTGTTCTGGGGAGGTGTGCTGGCTTTATCCACCGCCGCTGCTCTCTGGCCGCCTGTTTGTGAAACAATTTATTGGAACACTCGGCCAGTGTGTGTGTGTGTGTGTGTGTAAGGCGCTCCCACAGATTGGGTACACTCACACTTAACACTTTCTTTGCCAGGGGAACCTGCAGCAGCATTGGCCAGACTTGTTTGGTTAGACCCCTTAAAGGAGAACTAAAGTTTAACTAAGGAAGTAGCTAAAAATGTTGTACATTATGTTTTGTGCTTCTGTACCAGCCCAAGGCAACCACAGCCCTTTAGCAGTAACAATCTGTGTCTCCAAAGATGCCCCAGTAGCTCCCCATCTTCTTTTCTGCTGATTCACTGCACATGCTCTGTGCTGCTGTCACTTACTGAGCTTAGGTACCCACTCACAATATACAGTACACATAGAATAGAAATGTCACAATATAAGGCTGATTAGTAATTAATACAGATAATTACTACATGGCAGCACAGAAACCAGTGCAATTAGCATCAGAATTTAATAATCAGCAAACATGTAGCATCAGCTTATATTACAGACCAACCTCATTTTCTGCTGGATAATTAGTGACGAGCCCTAAGCTTAGCTTCTCAACAGCCAATCAGAGCCCACTGAGCATGTGAGTGTCACAGACACTTTCCAAGATGGTGACCCCCTGTGACAAGTTTGAAGTCCTGGATCATTGCTGTTATTGACAAGCTGAAACTTTAGGCTGGTGCAATAAGTTCACTATATAAAATATGGCATTTTTTACCACTTTTAGGGTTTAGTTCTCCTAATTAAATGGCCCTGGGAAGAATGCTGGGAGTTGTAGTTAGCCTGGGATGTAGGGAAACATCAGTCAGGCAGGCGGTGACTGCAGAGGGATGTAGAGAATTATAGTTCAGCCAGGGAGTTGTGAATAGCTATCAAAGCCATGAGGTGGGAGCAGTGGAGTAACTACAGAGGAAGCAGACCGGTTGCAGGGGGGCCGAGGAGTGTAAAGGGCCCAGAAAGGTCCTAATTAATGAGCAACTGCAATCTAACGTGGTAGAGTTTAGCTCGAATTTTTGGGGCCCTAAATTGAATTTGCTGTACTAGTTACACCACTGGTCTATTCATCCCATCACCAATGTTGTTGCAAGCAGCAGCTCTATAGAAATATCACTGGCTATGAATGATCTGCTGGAGTTGCTGGAGGGACCCGGCATGAAAGGACTGGCTACAGACAAGCGGGCGCCCAATGCCAATGCCTCCCCCCCTGGCCCCCCTCCAGGAGCTTTACATCAGTATTCTCTCCGCTCTCAAATCCAAAGTGCATCCATCACTGTCTTGGCCTGGCCCCTTGTATATACACATATGTGCCTTCCTGTCTGCAGGGAAATGAATGGCCCTGTTTACAGATGAGCCCTTTATTCGGCAGGGGATGCTGGGAGATGTAGTTGAACAGCAGGGATGTACTCTAGACATCTCTGTTCAACCACATTACTCCTATTATAATGTTTTTACATGAAACCCTTCAGATAAATGGCATCCCGGAATGACTGGGTATATTGGGCACCAAGCGCAGCTCCCCCCTTTCCCGTATTCTCTCCCTGCCCTGAATAATTGAGCAGACATTGCTTTTTTCTTCTTCGGGCGGTATCATTTGAAGCTTGAGATTTTTCTCCCCCTTCTTCCTCCCCATCACTTACAAATACACGTTCCCCCTCCCTCTCGTCTTGGCACCAGTTTTCCTGCAGGGAGTGGTGCCAGGATCTTTACGGGCCTGCGGACCTGAGTTATTTTCCCTGTCCAACTTGGCCACTGCGCCATTATTTACTTTATAATGTATAGGAGGTCTGTATAGGCGTGGGGGTATATAAAATACACAGCTACTTGCACACACTCGTACAGTGATACCTTGTTATATGGAGATGGCTTATGGTATGTACAACATGAGAACATAGTAGCGGAGGTTAAAAAAAGACTTCCATCTAGTTCTACCAATTATTAAGTACTGCCTTAAAGGAGACCTGCCACCCCGACACAAAAAGCGGTATAATTAAAGTCCTTTTCACATTAAACATGAAATCCAATTTCTATTTTTTATTAAAGCATTCATAGTTGTTGTAAACTCATTTAAAAATCTCAGCTGTCAATCAAATATTGTCTGCCCCTCCTCTGTCTTAGGCATAGAGGCGGGGCAGACCATTACTTTCACTTTCCATTCAGCACTTCCTACATTTCACTGCTCTCCCCACATTCCCCCGTTCTCTTCACCATGTAATTGTGTAGCCAGGGCATGGGGATGGACATCAGGTCCCCAATTCTGGTGCACAAACAAGACTCTGAGATGATACAAGGCTTGTCTTAATAACAGTGTCCATAAAATGGCTCCTGCCTGTTTGTTATAATTATGAATTCCCAGACTGAACGAAATAAGATTAAAATAATTTATACAGTGTAATTAAAGTTTACTTTGCTTGACTAATGTGATAAAACAGGATTTTGAATATTTTTTTTGGGTGATGGGTCCGCTTTAAATATATATTGATGAGGATAAAATATCAAAATTTTTGTGGTTTCTTTCCCCTCCCAGAACGTTCCTCGCACAGACCCATACTGCAGGCCGGGCTTCCGGCAAACACCACTGCCGTGGTTGGAGGGGACGCAGAGTTTGTCTGTAAGGTGTACAGTGATGCCCAGCCCCACATCCGCTGGGTGCGTTATATTGAGAAGAATGGAAGCCGTTTTGGAGTTGATGGGTTGCCCTATTTCAAGGTGTTAAAGGTAAGTCACATGCTGGGAGAGGAGGGTTTTGTCAGTTATATGGAAGTGATAGAGGCTGATGGTTCAACTCTACCAACCAGGGCTCTGTCCCATACAGGGCGGAGATGAGTACGATGCCCTTTGGCATTTTAAACCAATAGGATTCTATGGGTCAGTACACACGGGTGTGTGTACTTTGACTTACGAACATGGAATTTGGCTAATCTTTTTAAGCAGGGTCCACTGTCTGCTGAGGGACTACAACTTCCAGAATCCCATAGCAGCTCAGCAGCGAGTGTGTGTCAGGATTAATTTAAATTGTATTTCTATAACAGCTATTATGTCTCATTCATGATTTTCAATGCCTTTTTTTACATTATTACACATAATATGAAATGCCCATGGTTAATAGTCCAGCCTGGGGATGGTCAACTGCAACTCCCAGCATCCCCTGAGAGCTGGAGGTGCAGGTTGACCAACCCTTTGTTGTAATATTGATCAAAGGAATTTAAAGGAAAACTAAAGCCTAAAAATATTTTGTATAACAAAAGCCCAGAGGTTCAGCAGCCCTATACCAGTAGACTTAAATCAGCAGAAAGTATAGGGCGCTACTGGGGGACAAAGTCAGAGACACAGATCTTCAATGTTAAAGGGTATGGTGGTACAGAACCCTAACTCTAGCCTAATTCTTTGTTGAGCTCTAGCTCTTCTAAATTCCTGGTGTTCATTGTCGCCTACATTTTATACTAGGGATGCACTGAATCGGGATTCGGCCTTTTTTAGCAGGATTCAGCCGAATCCTGCTGCCGAACCAAATCAAATCCTAATTTGCATATGCAAATTAGGGACAGGGTGGGAAATCACTTGACTTTTTGTCACAAAACAAGGAAGTAAAAAATATTTCCCCTTCCCACCCCTAATTTGCATATGCATATTAGGATTCGTGTTCGGTATTCTGCCGAAATCTTTCGCGAAGGATTCGGGGTTCGGCCAAATACAAAATAATGGATTCGGTGTATCCCTATTTCACACACAGCGTGCATTTAACTAAGGCTAAACACCTCTGCAAGTCTCCCATGATGCACAGCACAAGGGGCCCTAAGTCAGGGGGAGAATCAGATGAGCACCATTCACCCCTAAAACAGCAGTGACCGTTTTCTATATGTTTCTTTCCCTCTGCCTCCTCCTGCCTGCGTTTAGCACTCGGGAATTAACAGTTCCAGTGCTGAAGTGCTGAAACTGTACAATGTGACCGAAGCGGACGCAGGGGAATATATATGTACGGTCTCCAATTATATAGGAGAGGCCAACAAGTCTGCCTGGCTCATGGTGGAGCGTGAAAAAGGTAACGTCCCTTCTCGCTGCACGTGGGCTGCCCCGCGCTCTTGGTGCTTCGGTGAAGGTGGCGTTTGGTGAAACAATCTGGTATTGGTGTTTTTGCCGTTTGTTGACGACGGCCATGGAAAAAATACCCACAAGGATGTTGGATATCCCCTTGCACTGGAATATGTGCTTCCTTAATATAAGGGTTAGGTAGCCTTGGTGCCCCCAAGAATAGGAAAAGGTTGCAGTGTCCCCTGTTAGATGTTCTGTATTATATTCTCCTTTACTATTAGTACTATATGCAAACACCAGTATGACCACTATGACCGCACTTATTTGTCCTTTTTAATGTCCTGGAATATAGCAACAGGTGCACAGTTTGGGTGGCATTTAATGATACTACTGCCTTACTACTTGCTGATTGGTCAATATTGGTTAGTCTTGGAGCAAACACTAGGGACACTTTTTATGAGGTCCGTATATGCTATATTTAGTATTCATACCAGGGAGGCCCAACCTGAGTTCCTACAGCTTTCATTCTAGAACTTTCAACATCCCCAGTGTGATGATGGGAGTTGTGGTTCAAGTCCAACTGGGGAATTTCAGAATTATTTTGAAGCCCATATTTCATTCCCTTCGCTGCCCCCCCCCAAGAATGCAAAGAATAGTCCAATATGACTTTACCATTCTTAGACACTGAGTATCCTGCTTTGTGGGTAATGCTTTTCCATGTTGTGTAATTGCATGCATAGCTGGTGATAATTGCTGGTGATGGTTCATCTGCACCAAATTTACAAACTGATTTTGTTTAAAAAAAAAAAAAGTGTTTTTTTTTTTTTTTCTTCTGGTGACTTTCTGGTTTTCTGGGTCTTTTGAAGATTTTGTGGAAAAGCAAGGGAGGTCTTCAGAGTCCCCAAGGGACCTTCTGGACTTGAGACATCTCCCAAGCTTGTTCCATGTGTCTCTTTTTCTCATCCGGTGTTTTCTTTGCTTTTCTTTTTTTTTTTGCTACCCTTCTCTTCCAGGCGGCTGGCGTTAACGTTACGGACGAAGAGATAGAAGTCTTGTATGTCAGGAATGTTTCTTTTGAGGATGCTGGGGAATATACTTGTATAGCTGGAAATTCTATTGGGATTTCTCAACATTCTGCCTGGTTGACGGTTCATCCAGGTATTACTTTCTTCTCTGGGGCCTCTGACTTTACCTTTCCTCTTGCTGGGATAAACATTGTGATAGAATTCTATATGGCTCCGGCACCAATTAGACTCCCATCTGCTAACATCTCCCATCACCAATGTCCCACTTCTTGATTTCATTGACTGTACAAATGTAGCCAAAGGCAATTGATACGGCAGCTCCCGCACATGAATGGAAATGTCAATAATACACAGACGTCCAAATTATAAATACGTAGACAATCTTGGAGCCGTGTAGAAATTCTATCCCTGCATAAGCATGCTGCACTGATTGCATCGCATGGTATGGGTTCTTCATGCAATGCGGGGCTTGATGTTTTGCAAATTCTAACCCCTTGTCTGCACTACGGTGAGAATAAAAGGGTTTAAAATTAAAGGAAAACATAGCCCATAAAATAAGCCTGTCCTGCTGTCATTCTGGGTGTTCTGTCTCTAGATTTCTCTTTCTCTCTCTCTCTCCCTTTCCTGCTGATCTGACACTATGGAGAAATGATAAGGTAACCCCTATGGGGATCATGTGCGTGGATGTGTGCGTGAGTGTAAAGGTACAAGTGTGTCTGGTATATACCATGAATACATATAGTTTCAATAACATATTACATTAAAAGTTAATTGTTATGTTAACTTAATGTTAATGTAAATGTTATTAACATGTATTTATAGAGTGCCAACATATTTCAAAACGCTCTTCATTACGGTAATTGTATATGTGTATATATATTTATAATACATCCCAATAAAAATTATGAGGAGACATGGGATTTGCTGACTCCGTTCACCTTTAAATTACATTTTAGTATGATGTAGAGAGTTATATGCTGAGACAATTTGCAGTTGGTTTTCATTTTTTATTTTTTATCTGTGGCTTTATTTAGCTTTTTATTCAGCAGCTCTCCAGTTTGTAGTTTCAGCAATCTGGTTGCTGTGGTCCGAATTACCCTAGCAACCATGCATTGATTTGAATAAGAGACTGGAATATGAATAGGAGAGGCCTGAATAGAAATATGAGTTGTAAAAAGTAGATCTAACCATACAATTGTAGCCTTACAGAGTATTGTTTTTTTAGATAGACCCCATTTGACAGCTGAAAAGAGTCAGAAGAAGAAGGTAAATAATAAAAAACTAAAAAAAAAAAAAAAAGAATGAAGACCAATTGAAAAGTTGCTTACAATTTGCCTTTCTATAACACACTTAAAGTTAACTTAAAGGTGAACCAACCATTTAAGGCAATTTTCCCCCATCTTTTTGCACCTTATAGTTGGTATGGTCCAGTCTTGCATTTTATATAAAAAGGACTGACTAAATCTGTGAATATATGGCCGTTTGGTTATCTACTACCAGTGAGTCTGCTTCAGCTTAGAGGTCCAGTTGACCAATGATTATAAAAGCTGGACTTTTTTTACGTGTCCCCTGATTGGGTGGCGTTTGACCTTGATTATGTGTGGCCTACTTGCACTCAGTTTGAATGGTTAGTCTACTGTGGAATTAATCTATGTGTGGTCGGCTTTATGCGGTGTTGACTTGTTCTACTGCAGTAACCCAAAGCAGCCAATCAAAAGCTGAACTGCCTGCTGTGGTTTTCCATTGTAATGATGAATGTCACTGTCTGATTGGTCTCACTGCACCAAGAGGATGCGAGTGTGAGCTTGAGTGTGTGTTTTTGTCTCTAGATTTGTATAAAAGCCTCACCTCTTCCCCTGCCTCCTGCCAGCTCCCGTGAATCCACTGGAAGACAACCCCGTCCCCTATTACATGGAGATTGGTATCTACTCCACTGGTATCTTTATAATCTTCTGCATGGTAGTGGTCTGCGTGGTGTGCCGAATGCGGCAAGGAGCCAAGAAGAAAAAGAACTTCACCGGGCCTCCGGTGCACAAACTCACCAAACGAATACCGCTCCACCGCCAGGTAACAGAAAGTAGATAAAGAGTTCAAAAACCCTTTTACTTCGTCCGGCAGCCGCCATGCACAAATATAGATTTTTGGGGTTTGTAGCTTAGTTTAAGGTATGTGGGTTGGGCGTTAAGGTATGTGGGTCTCATTTGCAGGCCTCCAAAACAAAGGCGAGACTGTGCGCAGCAGTAGTGATGTCACTTTTAGGCATGGCTGAGTGATGTCACTATTGCATTCTGGAAAGCCTTTACACTTAATTAGTCAATATGATAATTAGTGTTAACACCAGCATGACTCTGTAGATTGACTTGTGCCTGTGTAATTATCTGTTATGATAACCATTACAGCGATTGGATCTGGAATTCCCCTACAGGAAGTGCAATGTTGTTATTTATTGATCAGTGTAAGTGTTTTACTGATGAGTGAGCGCAGGGATGGGTTTTGCACTAATATTTTTTTGATTTTTAGGTGTGTGATACCTAATACCCAAAACTTTTTTCTAAAGGAAAACTGGTACAGGTAATTGGAATCTAGAATGGAGAAGATATACTGGATACTAATATACGTGGATTATTGGACATGCAGAGTACTTCTAGCAAAGCAGCTAGGAAACACAGCATTGGTTTAGCGCAAAGCATCAAAACTAGGATTAATTTCCAAAAACCGAGATGAGCAGTCAAGATATAGCCAAACATGCAGCCGGCACGGGAGAGGCCAAATATTGCTTGCTTGCACAGGAGACCGAAAGTGGGGGACAGGAGCAAGTGTCAGGCAGGGGAGAGACAGGTGGGAAGAGATAAGAAAGTAACTAGTCGCAACCAGGTAGGGGATTGCAACAAGCATGCTTCATATGGGGAAAAAACTCCTGTGTTGTATGTCGAGAGATGAGCAAATAGCAAACTAAAGACTGGGGAAGCATAAGAAAACTGAAGGCTGGAGAGAAGGAGACGACTTTGAAAGGAGGAGCAAGGTAAAGGGTTTGGTGGGGAAGGAACAAGTGAGCTAGAGGCTAGGAAGGATCAGCGAGCTGGAGCCCTGGAGAAGAATGAGCGAGCTTGAGGCTGGGGAAGGATGAGCAAGCAGGAGGCTGTGAGAAAGATAAACAAGCTAAAGGTTAGGGAAGGATCAGCGAGTTGGGGGAAAGTTGAGCAAGCTAAAAGCTAGGGAAGAATAAGCATGTGGAAGGCTGGGCATCTTAAGTATGCTAATTTACTTTTATTATTATTTGTCACTGTGCATTTTCAAATGCCAATAAATATAATTGGAAAAGAAAGGAAGGCTGAGAAGGATCTAAGAGCTAGAGGCTGAGGAAGGACTAGCGAGCTGGAGGCTGGGGGAACAATGAGCTTGCTGATGGCTGGTAAAAGATGATCAAGCTAATGGCTGGGAAAGGATGAGAGAGCTGAAGGCTAGGGAGGCATAAGCAAGTTTAAGCGGGCGAAAGCTGAAGGCTAGGAAGGAACGAGAAAGCTGCAGGCTGGCAGAAGGCAGCAATTCAAGAAAAAGGTGAAAAACAATGAATGAAATATGCCTAGAAAGCAGCCACTGATAGGAGAACATTAGTGAGGAAGCAGATGTGGAAGGATAGGGTGAAGCACATGGTTAGGAAGACAAAGAGCTACAGTTATTGGAGCAGACAGCAAACATATGGAATCTGGGCATCTTATCTGTACAGGATGAGTCTCTGCTGACCACATGCAGCAAAGCCTGACTGCAGAACTAGCAACTCTGTCAGGGTTCTACATATGACTACGGTTTATATTCATGGAGACTGGAGAAGGTTACAAACTGAAGGTTGCTTCTCCCTGTTTTATGGTAAAGGTACCCAAATGCTAAAATGCCATTCTGTTTTGTTAGGGGATCCTGCAATAAAGGCATCCCTAGTTAAGTTCTATACATTTCTTTATTTAGAACATAGTAATGAGTTTTATTTGTGTTAGAGTTGGTGTATTCCACCATGGAACTTCTTAAGTGAAGACCAGGTGACATATGGCACCTTTTGTGTCCAGTGTTAGCCAATCAGTGCAGCTGTTAGGGTTCCCCCCCCCCCGTGCACCGGTATGAGCTGTCTGTAGATCCCCACTCTGTGCTGTTGGCATAGGGCATATATCACAGAACATCTCTCTTGTACCTTTAGGTTTCTGCAGATTCCAGCTCATCGATGAACTCTACCACTCCACTCGTGAGGATCACAACACGACTCCTGAACAGTACCGACGCCATGCCCTTAGCGAATGTGTCTGAATATGAGCTACCACATGACCCCATGTGGGAGTTCTCAAGAGACAAGTATGTTTAGAAATGTCTACATGCCATCTTTTTGCTCTTGACCTTCCATGCTGTTGACCTTCCATGCTGCCTAGTATTGTTTCAGCTTTCCTTTGTCTTCCCTGATTTCTCAGCCGTTTTTAATGGTGCAGTTTGTGGTTTTAGTGGTTAATTGGTATTATGGTCTCAGCCTTCCCATTGCTCCCTTTTACTTATATAACCCCTTTACAAATACCAGCATGGATTTCCTCACCAACAAAGAGGCTTGATGCGTATTGAAAACTCCATAGCAGCATCAAGACTCCTTCCTAACTGTCACCTTATTTCGATATGCCCAATAGATATGGAGGGGGATTTATATACAATAAAAGAACACTCTCACACTGTAATCTGCAGATGTGTTTGATGTTTCCCATTTCGGAGTCTTGCAAAATACTTTGGCTTCTATCTGGGGCCAAGCAATGGAAAGGTATTATGGGTAGTGAATGTATATGAGGATTATGGGTATGTCCCTACAATCCAAGCTCTCCTCCTTTCCTGTGTGGGTTCTGTGGGTTCTCTGGGACTTTTACAGCTGCATTAACACAGATTGTTGCCAGCTGTTTTCTTTATTCCGGAGCAGCCACTCACACTTTGTACTAACCAGCCAAACTACCTACTCTAACTCATGTCCCTGTGCTTCTTTCCCAGGCTGACACTGGGCAAACCGCTCGGTGAGGGTTGCTTTGGGCAAGTGGTCATGGCCGAGGCGCTTGGGATTGATAAAGAACGTCCCAAGGAGTCTGTGACAGTGGCAGTAAAGATGTTGAAAGGTAAGACGCTTGAGTGTTTCCTCCCTTCTCTCAGGGGGCACAGGGTCACATTCCTGACCTTCAGGCTTTAGGATAAATCAACAGCTGTGACAGCTTAGCTGCCCCTCTTGGTGATTACAAAACCTGTTTTATGGCAGGGTGTTATTTACAGATCCCTTTCCTTTGACTTATGCAATCTTTCTGCCACTCTCCCTGTGCTCTATCCTTGTGTCTCCAGAGACAGAACACCGGGAGAGTCTACTGGTCTTTTTCCACCATAGGGCCTGAAAGTGCTCAGTTTCTGCTTGTAGTATTTTTAAGGCTCCCTGATTGTTTGTTCTCTCCTAATTTAATGTTATACGTTTATATGTTTTGCTCCTCAGGAGTTTGGTTATTTTGCCCTTCTCACAGGACATATGGAAACTGTGATCTTTCACAGTCAGGAACACATACTTTTGGTTGATAAGGCCTTCAGTATGGCAGTGTAGAGCTGGGGGTTTGTCAAATTCATAGCTTATTAACTCTCAGATTCATCAGCTGGATATTGAGGGTTCCTAGACATTAGAAAATTTGCTTGATACACATATACGATTAAACTTACATCATTAAAAATATGTTCTATCAGACCTTCTGACATTTGTATGGTTCCCAAACATCAGCAAGAAACAAGCTTCCCAAAACACTAAGGCAATGGCATGGGGATTCTTTGACACAGCACCAAAAACCCAAAGCAGCCACTCCTAGGCTTGAAACCAGCAAACACCTGTGCCAGTGCTTATCAAGTGCTAGCAGACTGGAAATGGGTCACTATTCTTAATATGTCCTAAGTAACCCTATGTACCCCAGGAAAAGTTAGCTTCAGGCCAGAAAATAAAGAAAGCTAACGATTAATTGGTTGCTATGGCTTGCTTATGGATAAACATGTGCTTGTATAACCATTACTGACATCAGCATGCAAGGAGATAGCAATGTGGTAGGCACCCATGGGTGGTGATACTGCTGTAGATACTGACAGGAAGTGTACCTAAAAATACTTTCCCTTTTATAGTCATATCTCATTTCCTGAAACCTTTGTAAATATTTATTTCATATAAACCACTTTCTTTTAAAAGCCTCCCATTCTGTTAGCCCACCCTTCATTCTCCTTGAGCCCCCCTTTGGTCATCTAGACTGGGAGCTATTCTGTTATTCCATTTGGGCATCGACTGCACTAGCCATCTGCTATGTAACATGGAGGGTGATTAGATAACCGTACTGATACATCCGACGGTTTGTATTTAGATGATGCTACAGAGAAAGACCTAGCAGATCTGGTGTCAGAGATGGAGATGATGAAAATGATCGGGAAGCATAAAAACATCATCAACTTGCTAGGAGCCTGCACACAGGGAGGTGAGTAAGTGATCTGGGTACAGGTAACTAAAAAGAAACACTAAATCTGCCTTAAAGGGCATGTAAAGGCAAAAATATAAAATCACATTTTTACTTTCTTTAATGAAAAAGAAACCTATCTCCAATATACTTTAATTAAAAGATGTCTACAGTTTTTATCATAAACCTGACTGTATGCAGTGCAATTCCCCCTTCTTTTACTGCTGTTGATAGGAATTGTCAGATGGTCCCCAACTGCTGTGCAGGTAAACGATCATACTTTCAAATGGCAGGGGGAGCCCCCCACCTATGGCAGGGGGAGCCCCCCCACCTTACTTCCCAGAACTTGAGCAGCATTGTTGGATTCCCTGTAGAGATTTGTATCCAGAGACGCAGTGCAGTCTCTATATTATGATTATTAATCAGTCTTGCTGTATTGGCTTCTATGGCACATATTATTTGACTTGTGCTGTTTTGATAATTTATGACGATCCCTAAGCTTAACCTCCCAACTGAAGCCCAGACCACACTGAGCATGTGCGAGTCTTGATATTGCAGAAATGTCTAACAAAGTTACAAGATGACAGCCCCCTGCGCCAACTTTGAAAGCATAAATCATTTGTCTTATTAGGCTGCTGGTGCAGTAAGTTCATGTTTATATTTAGTATACATAATACAGCATTTCTAACATTATTCTATTTTAGACTTTAGTTGCCCTTTAATGCACTGCAGCCCTACCAATATATCTCTCTATGTTCAGGTCTTAGTTTACAGAACTTGATGATCATGTCTATTTCTGTTCAACAGTGGATCTGCTTAGCCAGGCATGACTTTAATCCCTGGCTGTTCCATCTCTTATCAATGTACCCACTGTTTATCATGAAATTTCCACCACCGTAGCACCTTCTGAAGCTGGCCTCATATTTTATGGTAAAAGTGGTCCCTTCTTAGGGCTTAGGTGCCATTTTTATCAAAGGTCCTAAGCATGATGTGGTATAAATCACTTAATTCATGTAGGAGTTGCACCTATGTAGAAGAACCTTCTTTCACTATAATGATTAGCAGTTATTCCAGTGTTTCTTGTGTATGGCACAAAAGGTCTGTACTTTAGACAATGGAATGTCCATAACTATTATCCCTAACAATGTTGCTTCTACTTGTCTTCTAGGCACGCTCTATGTTATTGTTGAATATGCTGCTAAAGGGAACCTGCGTCAGTACCTCAGGGCCCGGCGCCCTCTTGAGATGGAGTACTCATTCGATGTCACTAGGGTTCCTGATGAGCAGATGACCTTCAAAGACTTGGTATCATGCACTTATCAAATAGCAAGAGGCATGGAATACCTGGCATCCCAAAAGGTAATAAAATACCCTGACTGTTTCCCATTATATCTCCCTTCACTCCCGTCAATCCATTCAATTAAAATACGTCCAGTAAATCATTTACCAAAATCGTCCTGCCTCTATCTCTTTCAGTGTATACACCGGGATTTGGCAGCCAGGAACGTGCTGGTCACTGAAAACAATGTTATGAAGATTGCAGATTTTGGTCTGGCGCGAGATGTCAATAACATTGATTATTATAAAAAGACATCCAATGTGAGTGCTGCTTGGTTTTGGGTTGGGCTGGTTGTTTTCGGTTCTGCCATAATACAGAGCAAACAGGAGAACTTTCACCACTTGATAGAACATTCTGGGGTCTTACAGTATAAATATTGGAAGGTGTCCACACCTGACCCTTTTGGCCCGTTTTCTTGTTTCTGAATTGGTTGGCAACTTGTCCGTTGCAGTCGTACCAAAGAAACAGAATTTACTGAAACTTTAGCAGAGTTGATCCCCCCCCTCCCCCGTGCGGCTATGTCACCCAACTTGGCGGTAGATGAATCCCATGTCCCTGTAGTGATCTGATTCCATGGATTGTGCCAGGGTTGAAGAATCGATAGCCAATATATTGTCTAGCTAGCATGTGACCACCAAAGCCAGTGGTTGTTGGACTTTTTTCAGTTCAAGCCCCCCTTTGAGCTCAAACCATTGGTAAAGATTCCCTTTTTTCCCTCATCACATAGTTACAAAAATGTGGGTATAGATACTAGATGCTTTCTGCATCTTTGAGGTTTGCAATTTCATCTACGACTCCCATTCTCTCTTCCTGTCTCACCCTGATGGGAAGCGCATAGAGCCAATGCTTGTCTCCCAGTGCCCGATGTTACCATTGTTACTGTACATTCCATGGCTGTACCCCCTCTGTATTGATCCGCTATGTTTTGTTTTCCCAGGGCCGACTTCCTGTCAAATGGATGGCACCGGAAGCTTTATTCGACAGGGTTTACACTCATCAGAGTGATGTGTAAGTGTGCACTATTGTTTACGTGATGGGAACAATAGAAGGAAAAAAGCATCATAGACTGTTCCAGGATATCATCTTGCTTGGATCATTTGAGATTCTATGTAACGTTTAGGGGGAACTGTAAAAAGCTGTGCTTACATCGGCTAAATAACGGGATGCTAATATTCTTTACTCTATGATGGAAATTGATATGAGAATATACCGCCCTTTTTTACGGTTATTTCACCTATCTGTGCAGGTGGTCATTTGGTGTATTAATGTGGGAGATATTTACCCTGGGGGGATCTCCGTACCCCGGAATTCCTGTTGAGGAACTATTTAAGCTGCTGAAAGAGGGACACCGGATGGACAAGCCAGCGAACTGCACCAATGAACTGTAAGTACACATTGTGTCAGGGTTTGGAGAACATACTACCATGTAGATAGAGTCCAGGTTAGACTTGAACTCAGGACCCCAATGCTGCAACGCAGAAATGAGCCACCATGTCACCCTTTAGTTCTAGTAACTTTATACAACCAGTATTTACTGGTCTTGTTGGTATTTACTAGTTGGTTACTGGATCTGAAGCAAACCTTGTACTTATTATTACATGACTCCCCAATATGGGAGAAAGAATAACTGGCAATAGTATAATCTGTTTGGGAGATGATAGGGATAGATATGCCGTAACTCCATCAGCCCCTCCACTCTCCTTATAAACTCCTTTCTCAAGTAGCTTTTATTTACTCTTCTCTCAGTTTTGAAATCTTATTTTTTCCTCCCCTTATCTGTGACCCCCATCTCTAGGACCCCATCTAGAATTTTGAATGTGTTCTTGCCACTACCTATGCACCCAATTAGTAGAGCATTCTCACAAATACAAATAATGATTTCATCCTAGTCATTGTACAATGTGTTGCCTTTTGTCTACAGAGCTCACAAGGGCTTAATTCCATTTTTCTCTTCTACTCGGCAGGTACATGATGATGAGGGATTGCTGGCACGCCATCCCCTCTCACAGACCCACCTTCAAGCAACTGGTGGAAGATCTGGATCGCATTCTCACACTCACAACCAATGAGGTTAGTGTTGTTACATATATCTGGCACCACTGATCAAGGGCTGTATAAAACTTTAAATTTTTAGGGCTACAAGCCTGGCACTTTTTGAAGAGCAAGGGAATAGTACCACTCTTTCTTTGCTCTCCTTGACCTTCCATTGAGCTCTCTTTGTGTTCAATAGGCTCAGTTAGATTCAGTTTGCTGGTGGGGGTTGAGTAACTCTTAAAATCACACTCCTGTGAAGAGTAAAGAGTGGGGTATTTCACTATGCTAGTTTTGGTGTACTAGTCCACCCCCTGTGGATCATTTAGAATAAAAGAGTAACTATGTACAGTCTATAAAGCAATGATCTCCAACCATGGGCTCACAAGCTACATGTTCCTCACCAACTCCTTGGATGTTGCTCCCAGTGGCCTCAAAGCAGGTGCTTATTTTTGAATTCCAGGCTTGGAGGCAAGTTTTAATTACTTAAAAACCAGATATACTGGTAGACAGAGCCTCCTGTAGGCTGCCAGTCCACATAGGGGCTACCAAGTAGCCAATCACAGCCCTTATTTGGCATCTGCAGGGATTTTCTTCATGTTTGTGTTGCTCCCCAACTCTTTTTACATTATAGAGTGTTCTTTTGGTATAAAGAGGTCTCTCCTATGATGCTTTACCATGCATATAGAATAAGTGGAATACATATCTAGCTGACATGTCTTTGAAGTTTGGATGCACATTTAAGTATATAAGAAACAATGTTGTAAAATAAGAATGTTCTGGTTGTTGGGAAGTGTTGGAAATTGTAGTGCTGATCCAAAGCGAGCTTAGGGTGGAAATGTGATAGTGATGTTTTTCTCCCTGTATAAGTCACTAATCATCTCTCTGTCTTCTGTCTTACCCAGGAATACCTCGACTTAAGTGCTCCCCTGGAGCAGTATTCCCCCAGCTTCCCTGATTCCTCCTGCTCCGCGTCCTCCTCCTCCGGTGACGATTCAGTGTTTTCTCCCGACCCCATGCCTCATGACCCCTGCCTTCCCAAGTTCCAACACGTTAACGGCGTTGTAAAGACATGAAGCCTATTGCGTTCTGCAGCTCCCCTATAAAGACTGCACGTCTCGCGGACAGATTCTGCAGAACGCAGAGGAATGTGGACATTCCAGTTGAAGAGGACACGCTAAAAAAAAAAAAAACAGCGTTTTGCCAATTCCGTCGAACTCATAATTCCCCAAGGGGGGATTTATTAAATGGCGGTAAAACAGCGCTGATGGCGTAGCAAAGCACATGGACAGTATGGAGGATGCGCCAAGCTGGGATTTTAACTTGTTACTACTTCAGATGTTCACAAATACTTCTCTGTCTCATTGGGATCATTCACTTGGACTCAAGGCAAAACGTTTTTTTTGTTTTTTTAAATTTTGCCTTTCTTGTTAATTTTGTAATATTTTGAGAAAATATATTCCAGCACCTCTAATCCCTTCACCAGAGCACATACACAGCATTGTTGCTGCTGGATATAACTGTAAATATATTCCAAATATGTATAAATATATATTATATATTTACAATGAATTATTTTTTGTATTGATTCTAAAAAAAAAACAAAAAAAAAAACACACACACAACAAAAAAAAAAAATATTAACTTGCTTGGGTTAATACCAGCAAGTCACCTAAATGGGGAGGTAATTGCCAAATTTTGTAATATATGCATCCTATACTAAAAAAAAAAACTAACCCAGATTTAATTTATTAGCACACAAGAAACACAGAAGCCCCAGCGGGTTGTAGAAATGTACAAACAGGTTTCTGGCCGAGTTTTTTTTTTTTTTTTCTAAATAATGTTTTAGGCCAGTGCTTGTCATTAACTTTAAGAAGAAAAAAAAAAAGAAAATTCACATATATTTTTACCATGAAATCACAAAGGCAAGCTACAGAGAGCAGATTGTATAGAGCTTTATTGTACCGGTATTTATGCTGTAATATAGAAAAAGGAACAATTTTTTTTCATTAAAAAAAACTATTCTATTGGCCTTCTCCCTGAAGTTGATGTGTAAGTCTGTACAATGTATACTAAGAAATGGTAAGCTAAGACTGTAAATAAAAACCTTGCTGCTGTGGAATGTCTAGATTGATTAATTACTTGGCTTTTTAGTAGAGTGGGGAATTATATGGACACTGTATGGCCAAACATCACTTCTAATTATTCAAGTTGGCTCTTTAAGGAGAACTAAACCCTAAAAATGAATGTGGCTAAAAATTACATATTTTGTATAGTGAACTTATTGCACGAGGCTAAAGTTTCAGCTTGTCAATAGCAGCAATGATCCAGGACTTCAAACTTGTCACAGGGGGTCACCATCTTGGAAAGTGTCTGTGACACTCACATGCTCAGTGGGCTCTGAGCAGCTGTTGAGAAGCTAAGCTTAGGGCTCGTCACTAATTATCCAGCAGAAAATGAGCTTCCCTGGCTGTAATATAAGCTGATGCTACAGGTTTGCTGATTATTAAATTCTGATGCTAATTGCACTGGTTTCTGTGCTGCCATGTAATAATATCTGTATTAATTACTAATCAGCCTTATATTGTGACATTTCTATTCTATGTGTACTGTATATTGTGAGTGGGTCCCTAAGCTCAGTAAGTGACAGCAGCACAGAGCATGTGCAGTGAATCAGCAGAAAAGAAGATGGAGAGCTACTGGGGCATCTTTGGAGATACAGATCTTTACTGCTAAAGGGCTGTGGTTAACTGGGGCTTGGACAGAAGCACAAAACATAATGTACAACATTTGTAGCTACTTCTTTATTTTAACTTTCCTTGCCCTTTAAGCCATCCCAATCCATAGGTAGGTGCCACTACATCATCATGAGATTCCATCTTAGTGGCAACAGTTTTGGGAAGGCTCTTTCATGTTTCAGCATAAAGTAAGGTCCAAACAGAATGCGTTTGTAGAAACTGCACAGACACCGGACCTCAAGCCAACTGAACCCCAATTTAATTGATTGGAATGCCAATCAAACCAAGGATTTGTATAGCAGGCACTCCTATGAAGGCAATCTTCCACCAGGCAATAAATATAAGTAAAATTATTTATGTCACATAGCCTATGACTAATTGTTTGTAACACAAACACGTAAGGCTATATATGTGACATAATAAATCATTTTATTTATATATATATTGCCTGGTGGAAGATTGCTTTCATTTGAGTGCCTGCTATACAAATCCTTGGTTTGAACTGCTCCCCTTAATGAACGCTCTGGGCAGTGCACCTGGGCCTCTTCCATTACCTGGAGAGTTACTATTTGATGTTGAACTACCATATTTTGTATATTTGGAATGCTGATCTGGCCTGTTCCCCCTACATCAGTGCCCAAATGATGGAAGGAAACACCACCAACAATGTTCCAACATCTACTTAAAAGCTTTCCCAGAAGAGTAGAGCCTTAAGGGCAGAGACACGCTCGGATTCGGGGAGATTAGTCGCTCATTAAAAAATCTCTTCTCCGGGGCGACTAATCTCCCAGTACGGCCTTCCTATGGGCTATGAGCCAGCGGGATGGCACTCGAGTCGCATTGCTTTCCGAAGTTGCTTCACGAGGAAACTTTGGAAAACGAACCGCCCCGAGTGCCATCCCGCCGGTGATTTACATTCTAGCCCGCGGGAAGGAAGTTTGGGGAGATTAGTTGCACTGAAGAGGAGATTTGTCGCCAGGCGACTAATCTCCCCGAATCTGAGCTTGTTTCTCTGCCCTTATAGTAGCAAAGAGAGGACCAACTTCATATTAATCCACTTGGTTTTGGAATGATGGGATTAACAGGCAGGTATCAACAGAGATTTGACCTCATAGTGTCCCTAAAGTGTCACCAAAGCTGTGTTTAGGAGGATCCATATGTTAAAAGTCCTACCTTAATATAAAGGTTCTTTGGGGCCATGACATCCTCAGATATCATTTTACTTTGGGCTGTGTAAGGAATTCTGTATGTAAAGAATTAATCCATGACGTTGCAATGATTGTGTATGTTATGTATTAACACAACGTTTAAAGACGGAGATGTTCCTCCAACTGCTATTAAAGAAAATCAGAGCGTTCTCTGCCTGAAAGAACATTAAGAAGCTTTTACGTTCTCAGGCCATTAAGCTAATTTATTGCATCACATTTAATTCATGTCTGACTATCCCACTATTAAACACAATTGGGAAAAGCAGTCTTGGAAATTAGGCACAAACTGAACGTTTGAAGCCTACTGAACCATCTGTGTCTGAACTATTCCTGCATCTCAAGCAGCCAAAAAGGCACGAGCTGGTCAGTTTTTAAGGAGAAACAAATTGTCCAATGGATAATATGAAGATAGTTATTAATTTTGTTCCAATCCTTTCCATTTCTTCATTTATCTTTGCTAAAAGGAGCCATTTCATTGCATCTTTCTTTTTAGATGACCACATATGGGTTGACTTTCAGGATAATCTGATGGGTCAATCCCAGTGGACCACTAATAATACATCTGTAGAGTTTGTGTCTGATATTCATTGCCCCCTTGTTGTCAGGACCAGACCAGAACTAGACAAGTGAGCCTTTATCCTTTCAAACGCCGCGTGTCAACTGTAACAAGGAATGTGAAAAATAAATATTTGTGTTAGGTTTTTGTTTTGTGGCAGATTTTCAGGTATGATGACAGTGGTTCCATAAAGTCTTGTTAACCAGCGTCACCTTTAAATTAACTTTTAGTTATATATAATCTTCTCTTCTTTTTGGCGCATGGGTTATATGGAAGGTTTGTTGGCCTCTTTTGTGTTTTTATGTGCATTTAATTTCCCTTTGTGAAACTGGGATCAATGTATAGAGAGATCCCTGTTGCAGGATTTTCCCTAGTTACTAACAGGGAACAACAGTGTGACCTATGGAGACCTGTCAGATGAGGAGCTGATGTGGTCCTAATCCAATGGGATTTGCTAACCTGCCTGATAGATGTTGGTCGGTGGGGCCCCATACAAGGGCCAATACGTTGCAGACTTGTGTATGGTCAGATTGAGTCAGAAACATCTCAGCTGTTGCTGAAAAATGCCAGTAATTATAACAGTTTATAGCATTGGGACTAGGCCTAATGAGCTGCAAATAGTTTAAAAAAAGGGGAGGGAGAATGAAATGTAATTGAAACTGTATTTGTGGTCTGCTACAGGTATGGGATCCCAAATACAGCAATGCCATTACCCATGGTGCCCTCTTTAAACTTAAAATTTTGTCTGCTTTCTCTGTAAAAATAAATCGGTATCTTATACCCGATGCTAGCGATGCTGCTTATATCCAAACTGATGGCAAAACAATCTTATTGGGCCATTTAAAATTATGTTTAATTGTTATATAGTTGCATTAAAACAGGGGTACCCAACCTTTTTTTACCCATGAACCACACTCAAGTATAAAATAATATTGGAGAGCAACACAAGAATGCAAAAATTTCCCTGGCTTCCAAATAAGGTCTGTGATTTGGTATTGGTAACCCCTTTGTGGACTTGCACCAATAAGGAGGCTCTGTTTGGCAGTAGGGTATGGGACCTGTTATCCAGAATGCTCGGGACCTGGGGTCTTCCGGATAACGGATCTTTCCGTAATTTGGGTCTTCATGCCTTAAGTCTACTAGAAATTAATTTAAACATTAAATAGACCCAATAGGCTGGTTTTGCTTCCAATAAGGATTAATTACATCTTAGTTGGGATCAAGTACAAGCTACTGTTTTATTATTACAGATAAAAAGGAAATCATTTTTAAAAATTTGGATTATTTGGATAAAATGGAGTCTATGGGAGACAGCCATTCCGTAATTTGGAACTTTCTGGATATCGGGTTTCCGGATAAGGGATCCTATACCTGTATACGGGTTTTTTATGCAACTAAAGCTTGCCTTTAAACCAGAAATTCAAAATGAATCACATGCTTGAAGGCCACTGGGAGCAACATCCAAGAGGTCAAAGAGCAACATGTTGCTCAAGAGCTACATGTTGGGGATCACTGCCTTAAAGCATGGTGCTCCATTTAGCAGAAAACCCAAGTCCCAGATATTCCGTATAAGCAATCCCAAATCTGTATAAAACAATATATTCTGTCAACTAACCTGCCACTTAAATATATCTGAAGCTCTCTGGGTTCTGTTGCAGTATTGCTGTAATCACCTTTCTACAGTATATAGTGCAGTTATTTAACAGAATAGTTTTTTTTACCCCATTTTGGTCTGAAAAAATATATATACTGAGTACCTTAACGGTTTTGCAACACCTGTGCAATTAGTTTTTTAATTGCTCTCATTAATCCTATCATTGTGTCAATGCAGACTGGATGACCGTTAATTAAAGCTGGGTTATGTTTTGAAACTGAAATTTCTTTCTTTTTTTGTTTCCGTTTCTAATTGGAATGTACACACTGTAACAAGATTTATTTGCACTTCTATGGAGCCAGATGGGAACCTTTCTCATTGGATTTAGGGGGTGTGCCCACTGGGGTTTAACCCTTTTCTTATGTGTGTGTAAATGTATTTATATAGAGCCACTAGGATATGCAGCACTGTTAATTTATACAATATAAATACAGGCAGGACTAGAATTTTGATTAGTAAGTATAAATGTAGGTGGTTCTTCACGGTGAGGGCAGGTAGGTTGAGGAATGCACTGCCCAATGATGTTTTGGCTTCAATGGTTTTTTTTTGTCTTCCTCTGGCTCAACTAGCAGTTAGGCAGGTTACAATTGTTAGAAGGTTGAACTTGATGGACTTATGTCTTTTTTCAACCTATCTTACTATGTTACTATGGTTTGATCTCACTGACCCAGATCCGCACACATCTGCTGCCCATAAAGGCCTGTGCTGCCCCCTCTGGGGGGGGGGGGGTTGTGGCTGGAGCAGGGGGGCACGGAGAGGTAGCTTGGTTGATTTCTTGGACATAATACTTGGACATAATTCTTGGAATATAACTCATATACTCAACTATGATTCCCTAGCACCTTATGCACACACAAAAACGGAAGCAGCAAAAAGTTGTGAGTTTTCTCCGAAAGTAAAGACCAAAAATTATAATTGAAAGTTCAAATTATTTATTAGGACATACAGGTAACCGCCTAAAGCGCTTCGTACCTACTGGGGCTAATGAGCGCACTCCTGAACATCTCTTTTAAATGGGGTTGTGACCAATAACAAACAGACTATACCTCAACCAATTACAATTACATTTTTTCAATTGTAGTTCAATTGTAATTGGTTGAGCTATACACTGTTTGTAGTTTCCTAAAGTTCCTGGGTGCTATTCTTCTGTATATTCTGTTTCTGACCCTGCCTGTCCCTGGTTCTCGTCCTGTCTGCTGCCTGTTCTGATTATTGCCCGTTTTGACTACTCTTCTGGATTCTGATTTGGTACTGTGATTCTGGTGTGTTTGATCTGGCCTGTAACCCTGACCATTCCTACGTCTCCTGTATCTGTACCGTATTGACTGTTACCTACCCTTCATGGCTTTCGACTTCATTCCTTGTTTCCCATTCTACAACACTACGCTTGGTTCCCTTACTCACTTAGAACTCTTTCCTTTGTTCTCCCTCTATAAGACCTGGCGGCATCTGAGTAGCGGAAGACTCCACCCGAGGGTTCGTATATTTTTAATATTTCTTGCCACCAATACAAGGTATTTAAATGAATTATTTGGGTCAATCCTGCCTGGCTACTGATCTCTCTCCTTGTTGTTTATTTCTACACTGCAGCTTTAAGTCAGCCAAATGGTTAATTTGCCTTGTACATATTGCTGTAGAGACATAGCCATGTACACTAGAAGTTATCTATTAAAGTCAGTCTTTTGTAACACATTTATTTTTTTCTCTGCATGCTCATCTGCCTGTGCCAAGCAAGGCTTGCACGGCCTTCAGTCTGTTTGACAAAACAAGCCATGATTTATTTCTTGTTATTTTCTCCTGTAGCCTTCCTGATCTTGAGTATATCAGTCCAAACAAAGAGATGCCAGTGGATACTGGATGTTGTAGAGAAGTCATTGTCAGGCTTTAAGTTCCCCTTGGAAGATGTTACAGATATAACAAGACATTGTTTTTTAGTCAGCCAGGAGGTGCAAATAAGGTTTCATCCCAAATCTCACCCCAATTGACCTTCTCCCTGGCTTTCAGGTTTATTTAGGAGAGCAAATAGGCGATATATCCAAATGTCACCTTGAATGACCTCCAGGCTGAGCTCAGGGGCTATTCTAACCCCCACTGCTGCCCTGAGCTCATTATTTTAGGGCTCCACATTGCTAGTGCAGAGAGCGTAAATGTGCTAGAGGAGCCTAATTTCCGGTTTGATCTTTGCCGCCCATGGTAAACCGGGGGTCGCTGCCACCCGTTCTACAATGTAATGACTGTGGGGAAAGATCTCTTAAATTTGTAGATTAAAGGGGTAGACCACTTTCAGATGAACAGTTTGCCCATAGCAGCAGGGACTGATAATATATAGCATAAACAAGTGTATTATGTTGGCAGTATGGAAGTAAAGTAATAACAACTGGCCCTCAAAATGGGAAGAAACTGCCATTGGTTAGAAGGAACAGACTACGTCTGTTGTCCTTTATCCAGGTGCCTAATGTATACATCGAATTAATGTAAACCTTCCCAGTTGCTCTCTGGAAGGAGAACTGAAAAAGAGTAATAAGCTACTGTCCTATGGCTAAAATATCATGCTCTGTAGGCCTCATATTTTCTGTGTTCCCAGTTACTGCCCCAATGTTTGCTCCAGTTACTGCTCGTATAAAGTCAGCATCTCCTACGGCCCAGGCAGTCAAGCAGAGCAAGGGAGGAGAGTTGGGGAGTCACAGAGAGGCTGCCAGGCTTCTGCAAGGGAGGGATGCGGTGGGGAGCTTGTCTAGACATGTCACCTGGCAGCCTGGGCACAGTTTGAAGCTCTTTAGAAATGTAGATGTGTACTCAACATGTCACAGGAAAAAACTCAGCAGGGAAAACAGCAAAGGGCATGAAGGGGCCAGCTTGTTGGAAAATTAACCTTTGCTAAATATTAATACCCTCCAATGGACTTTGAAGTAAGACTGTAGATGTTTCCATTGCCAGGAGAGGTGCCTTAGACTTCCACTGGTGTAGCCCTTCATGGGAAGAAGATACGTTGTTGGATGAAAGGTGATTGTGAGCCAGAAAATGGCTGAATAATGGAGTTTACTGGTCACAGAACTGGCTAGGAGTTCCACCAATACATTTGCTAAAAGGATTTGTTGTGTGTTTGAGGATACAATACTGTGTAAATACAGTAGCTTTCTTCTCCCACTCTTCTTCTTAATATCAGAGCCTCTCAAGGTTTCAATCTTTTATGACTCATTAAAATCGGCAGTTTAAATCCGTTGCCATTGAGAGACTCGTTTGGACTGGCACTGTATCATGCTGATCTGAATAGGACCTAAACGGTCATAGTATTTTAACTATCGTTTACTTAAGAAAACAGAGGCCAATCAAACATGTATAAAGTTGTCTGGTGTGCACCTGCCAAGGCTTCCCAGAACCTGCTTGGCAGGTGCATAGTATATATTTATAAATAAAAATGCAGTTACAACATAAACCCAAAGTAAAGGGTAGATTGACAAAGCACTGATAAAATTACACATACATTCTATTGCTTTTTTTTCTTCAAGGAAGCTCTCATGAAACTGTGCAATGCTTTGAGTGATGGTCATGATGTGGCCGGATACAGAAGTGGCTGAAAGGGATACAACTCTTAATTATGTGTGTTCTTCTTCCAATAAAATACCATTTCCACCTAAAGTTTCCTTTTATTGACATGCACCAGAGAATATCAGTATTTTAAGGATTATTGCTGTGCATCATAAGGAGGGGCAGAAGGCAAAAAATAAAATAAACAATGACTAAACACAGGATTGGAAGTAAGATTCAGCCAAAGAGGCAAATTGGTTGCGATTCCAGAAAAAATATAAAATCAGCTTTTCTGTGTCTAACAGTCTGTGCCCACCACTAACTCTTCCAGTATTCGTTCATGCATGCCGAGTGGCGCCTTCAAGGCATGCGCGCCGTGCATAACAGTCAGGGGGCGGGGGGTTGGGCAGAGGGGGGCCTTGGACAGCAGTCCCGGTGGGCCCTGGGCCCCCCCAGTCCGACCCTGCTCCTGTGCACTCAAGCCGATATATGAGCCCTGGTGGCACTTAAGGCGGCCATAGATGTTAAGATTTTTAGTTCTCGTAGGACCTGAAACAATCGTTTAAATGTATGATTTGTTCATCAACCAAAATTACCGTTTCAAGCGATATAATCTAGTTGAAGCTAGGAAAGTGTGGGTGGCTGCCTGCTTGTCACTGCAAACAACTGGACAATGGATCCATTTCACTATGACTGATGAAAATTTTCTAACCTGACCAAAAAATCATTAGAGCAAAATATCTGGAGTAGAGGAGAATATTTTGCTGTACTGAGTGGATTGTGGCCACTACTGGAACGTGCACATACGGAGTGGAGGAGTGTGTGCTGACTCGTATATTCTTTTACAAAAAATCATTAGATGCGTGATTGTTGGTGCCCACTTACCTCATGATAAGTTGACGGATTTGTTGGATCTCACAAACATTGGTCGAAAAATCTTAACGTCTATGGCCACCTTTAGAGTCATTGGTCATTTAGTTCGATCGAGCCCAAGAATTCTGATGGTAGCTCTGACCTCCACTAATGTACAGTGCAGGCAGTTTTGCAAACCTTATTCAAACATCTGGGTTTCTTCTGCGTAATCAATATCAAGAATGTTCTTACTTTCATCTCCTCTACTCCAGTTTGATCTTTTCCTTGTCTAGATTCATAGAAGTTTAGTTTAAATTCCATCTCTGCTCCACTGCTAACTGTTGTCTGGGTCATTGGCTGTTACCCATAAAGATCTGGTCTAACACTCCCTAAAGAGTTCCTTAGGGGCACAGGCTACTTATATCGCTTTACTTTTCTTACATGCATAGTTGTGATGCAATAAGATATCTGTTATATTTCTATAACAGATAGTCCTTGGGTGCTCTTTGTGCCATGTTGGTCATTTACCAGGGTGTGTTAGATCAAGTGCAGACATTTCTAAAGGTTCAAACACTTTGCACATTGTTTCCCCATCAATAAATAATAGCACTTGTGTCGGCAAATTTGAGCGGCTATTTGTAAACAGGTTGGACAACACTGACGCCATCTTGTTCTACGTTCTCCATTTAGTCCTACTTTTCCCTTTGTCCGTCTCTCTAGCAGTATCTTCTGCAAGGCCAGGTGGTGTTTAAGCAATTCCCATTGCATCCTTACAGCAGGCCTCCATTGCAGTATCTGCCTCCCCCTGTTGCACACAACCAGGAAGGATGTGGGAGCTGCTTTGTCTGGAAGGATTCTTGGTCTGTGGCTTTTGCATTGCAATGCAGTCGGGTGAAACAGCAGACACAATAAGGCAGGTTTGGTACAGTAATTTGTCAAATTAATACACCCCCCATCCTAGACACACAAAGACAAACAAAGTTGTGTCCAGGGTACAAAACCAAGTCATTTCCCAGAGAGTCTGCAGGAACAGGAATGTAGACTTTTTACCTTTATTTTAAGCTACAAACACAGCTCATCTCTGGGAAAATATTACTTCTGGATCGATGCCCAGTCTATACCTGCTCCTGCTTGCTGCTGTCACTTCCATATAGGACCCACTGTGAAAGGGAGCAACCTGTATTAACCCCATACTGGAGATCCAAGTGGCCACTGAACTTGTCACAAGGCCAAGATTTTTTTCGAGATGTGAAATGTAATTAGTAAAGACAAAACTGATGGATGCAATTCAAGAGCATAAAATGAGTTCTTTTCTAAAAAATAAAATCAATTGTGTGAACAAAATAATTGTGCAGCCACAAAATGCAGTTGGTCAGAACTGAGATGATTGACTTAGCTTTCATTTAACAAAATGTCCCTTGGAAAAAACTGAGTCCCATAAATAGTTGGATAAGCCATACTATGATGACTCGGATGACTTCCCATTACCCTCTGGACTTTAGCAGTGTAGGCTGGATATGTTGTTATAGTCACCCAATACTGGAGATTGTTGTCCAGCAACGTTTTGGAGAAACTATCCATCTCTATTGAGCTAGCACTCTTTCGCTTGAGGAGAAAGTAAAGGGCCTATGGGCTCTAGTGCATGTCTTCTATTTACCCTTAAAAACCCAAATATCCACACTGAAAAGGTTTATTTATACCACCCCTCTACCCACACCACACCTCTTATGCCCTCAACCTCACCCCCTTACCAGATGAACAATCTAATTATTTGTGGGCATGGACCCCTCTCACATTCTGGGGCCTGGGGTGCAGTCATGGCAACATGCACCCCTTGTGTATTTCCAGCAGCTCTATGTTTGAACTCCCAGCATCCCCAGGCAGAATTTGGTTATTCACTTTGTATTAGCAAAAACCACCTTGCACTGGCTAGCAATAAAGAGTGTATCAGATCAGTCTTTGGTTCTCCAGCCAAACTCAAGCATCAACAGCTCAAGACTCATCTTCCAATAGTCAAACTATTTTGTCCTGACTCCATAGAGGAATGTCATTCTTTAAAGACTGTTGCTACAATGGGCCATCTATATAATGCTAGAGTTGGCACAAGAGAGGATGAAGATTACAAATAATATGGTTCAATGGGTCAAGCTTGAGAGCTTCAGCATGGGTTTAGATGTTCCTGAGCAAAACACATTAATTCACTTTGGGAAAATATGTGCTGAGAAGTTAAGCTGTTCAACTTGACAAGATTCCATGGGGCAAAATTGGCCAATATACTACAATCATGTAGAAGGATCTTTGGTAACAGGTTGCATTAAAGGAAAGTTACGGAGGCATTTTCTTGCCAATAGATTAGCTGCAATAGTGCAAGCTAGAATTCTTTATTTATTCTGTAGAATGTTTTACCATACTTATAGCTATAGAAGCTCTCTCTGTTTGTTTAGGATAGCAGCTGCAGTATTAGTTTGGTGTGACATCACTTCCTGCCTGAGTCTCTCCCTGCTCACTTATAGCTCTGGGCTCAGATAACAGCAGGGAGGTGGGGAGGGGGAAGAGGAGCAAACTGAGCATGCTCACGCCCAGGGCAAGGAGGCTTAAACTGAAAACAGGAAGTACGATACAGAAGCCCATGAGTACACAATAAAAGGAAAGAAATACTGTGTTTCTTTTGACAGAGGACTCAGAGCAGCATTACTTTGAGGGTTTACTGATATATTTCGGTGGACCTTTCTGATAAGGCTTACTTAGTTTTGATCTTTCCTTTTCCTTTAATAGGCTGATATGATCCTCAGCCATTTGCAATTGCCGGCTTGACCAATTAATATTTGAGCAATCCCCAGTTAGATAATAGTTAGGGAGACCATTGTTTTTGACTCCAAGATTGACTGGATCAGCATCCAGTGTATGTTGGCAAAATTTCTTGCTTGGTTTGTTCTAAGATCGAGTACTATGTTTACTATTGTGGCCAACGTAGCAAGGGCAAGACCTTTTTTTTTTTTTACTAAAGAAGGGAAGAAGGGATACAGCCAGTGCTTGTGTGCTACCATCAGTTTATTATGGGGATCGCCAACGAGAATGATTAAGGATTTATTAAACTGGAAAACCACAATGGAACATGGTTCTGTATTAGAGCAGGAGCTACAGAGTCGACCGTCAAAATATTCCCTTATATGGCAGAGCCCAGATCAACATTAGCATTCACTGATACAGTCTCACCAAGTGCATTTTACTTGCAGGCATGGATTTTCCACAGAGAATGTTTTTTCCAACTTAGCCAGCTAGTTTCCTTGCATTCATGGACCAGGTGTATCCTAGGGGAACATTGGGATTAATCCAGCTCTCATTCTTGGGGAAACTCAAGTCTTTAGGTTGTATGAGATAAAAGCAGCCACGAACACATTGCAGCCAAAAACGGGGACTTAAGGGGTAATTTAGTAACACAAACTGTGCAAAGTGCAATTTTTGGAAGCAGATCACTATGGGGCATGCTTAAAGGGGGTAAAGGGGAAGGAGGGGTTTGGTGCAGCTAAGGGCCCCCCAGTCCGACGCTGGAAGTTGCCCATAGCAACCAACCAGCAATTCGATTTAAACAGTCACCTACAGATTAGAAAGCAAAAGCAAACAACGAATTGGTTGCTATGGGCAACATCACCGGAGTTATTTATCTCCCATGTTAGTAAACAGGCCATTGTGTTTTATACCCATGATGAAGTGTTTTTCCCATGATCTACCACTATTGCTGCCTCGCTAGGAGTTGCAATAGTACAGTAGAAGAAGAGCAAAGGTTGTGGCTGTCAGGGTCACCCTATAATTACCCTGGCTCCGTAACCCCCCCCCGTGCAGAATAAAGGACCAGTTCAGGTGATTGGAGAATAGCTATAATGGACCAACATAATAAAGAATAGCCATAATGGAATAACATCATTTTGA
Organism: Xenopus laevis; assembly: GCF_017654675.1. Lineage (NCBI taxonomy): Eukaryota > Metazoa > Chordata > Amphibia > Anura > Pipidae > Xenopus > Xenopus laevis. The sequence continues at coordinate 13,913,643 of NC_054383.1, forward strand.
TTTCTATATATTTCTGGTACCTTGAATAATCAGATTTCCAGTAACAGTTCATTAGAGAATATTATGGAACTGAGTTCAGAGATGGGATAAGTAAATGAAGCAGTGGAGTGGAACTCTTTACTTACGAGGAAAGTCTTTTAGCTCACAAAATAGAAGGAGCACTTATGGTGAGGATATGATAACCACATGCTATGCTGATGTATATGCAGATATATATTCATCACAAAAATCTACTTTCTTGAATTCTTTCCACTCATGAGTATTTACAGAGACCAAGAGTTCATTCGTTAAAATTGCAGGAAAGTAGATATGGCTTTCAGCTCAGAGGAAGGTGTGACTTTTAGTATGATGTGAGACGGATATTCTGAGACAATTTACAATTGGATTTAATTTTTTATTATCTGTGGTTTTTGAGTTATTTAGCTTTTAAAAAAAAATTCATTAGTATACCACAAAAAACAAAACAAAACACCAAGACTAATTAAACTTTAAAATCGCACGGGCTTTATTAAGAAATAACTTACTGAAACTCCGCTTGCGCTCCTCTTCAGAAAAGGCGACACGGCGACTATCCATTGTGCGGCACACGATTTCTCCTCCCTGGCTATCTCCTATAAGGCAGGGAGGAGAAATCGAGCGCCGCACGATGGATCACCAGATCACCTTTTCTGAAGGGGCGTGCAATCGGAGTTCGATAAGTTATTTCTTAATAAAGGCTAAAGTTTAATTAGTCTTGGTGGGTTTGGTATTCTAACGAATTTTTTTAAAAAAAATGTAATGTTACTGGTCTTTTAAACTTCAAATTTTGGAAAAAACAGTAAGAAAAAAATTAAAAATTAGAAATTGAATAAAGTCTTTTTTCTGGTGAAAACAACTGAACTGAAAGGTGAACACAAAAGGGGGTTATGCAATAAAAGACACTAACTTTGCCCAGGAGCAGTAACCCATAGCAACCAATCAATAGGTAGACTTTACTGGTCATCAGTTTCAAAGCAAACATCTTACTGGTTACTGTAAGTTACTGCTCCTGGGAAAACGTAGTGCCTTTTATTATCTATGGGGGATAGGGCACTTTCCTGGAAAGGAAGGAGGTGGAAGATTACTTGGAATTTTGACACAAGTTGAAGGTTATCCAGACTGAAATCTGATTGTCAGTCATGAAGTGTTTTTCTTTTCTTGAATTATAGTCATTGAAGTTTATTCTTGTGTATTTTTTTTTTTTTTTTTTTACAGATTTGTAGTTAAGAATGAGATTCAATACACTCACAGTTAGGGGCATATTTATTATGCTGTGTAAAACAAGATTCACCAAAAAAAGGTGTAAAAAGCTATGTAAAAAAAAATGGCAAATTTACCAAGGTGTGTTTTATTTTACACTATGTGAACGACAGATTTGCAGCCGTTATCTTACATATCATACAAATTAGTGGTGGGAAAGGGAAAACATTTTTTACTTCCTTGTTTTGTGACAAAAAGTCATGCAATTTCCCTCCCCGCCCCTAATTTGCATATGCAAATGCAAAGGATTCAGATTTGGTTCGCCCAGGCAGAAGGATTTGGCCGAATCTGAATCCTGCTGAAAAAGCCAGAATCCTGGCCGAATCCTGGACTTATTATGGTTTTAGCTGACTGCCACACACTCAAAAATTAAAAAAATATAATTTAACAAACAACATACAGGCCCCTATACTAGGCCCTATGCATTTCGACCGTTCAGGTGTTCATCAGGGGAAAAATTATACAAAAAATTAAAGAAAAGGCTGCCGTTTGTTTCATTTTTTGTATCATTTTTTGTATAATATTGCCCCTGATGAAGACCTGAATGGTCGAAACGCGTAGGGCCTATACTTATGGGGCCTTTATGTTTTTTGTTAAATTTATTGATTGAATAATATTATATATATCACCTTTCAAGCGTTCCTTACCTCTTGATGACTCTGTTGGGGAGTACTGTAAGTAATGCACCACATATTTGTTGAATTGGGTGTGTGCTATCTGGCTCTGTTGTTTTTGACTGTACTGTACGGAACTGTAATGCAAATTCAGACAGACCAAAGATAATATCGCTTATGTTCCTCACAGCTTTGTATGGATGAGTAGAGATTTTTTTTGATGTGAGGAAGTTTTCTAGTTGTGAAATGAAGCTGTAGACCTGGTGAGGAGCAGATGCACCATTCCTATTACCATCAAAGGTAATTCTCGGGAACATTTTTTAACATAGACACTTTAAAAACTGTGATTTAACTATTTTTATATATATTTCCCTGACATTGTCTACCCAAGGCTTTTAAATTGGAATTCTCAAGCAGGATTATGATATTAGATTTACTCCCACCTTTCATCCATGGCCTGACTCTTGACCAATCAAGCTTGCCTCTGCCATGACCTCGAGCCTGTTGACATTCTATGCTTTGCTCCAGACCTTGCCCTTTACTGACTTCTCCTTGGATGTCTTCTTCGTCCAGTGTCCACTCTGAGCATTTGTGGAAGGCAAGAGTTGTGCAGCCTTTTTGTCAGAAAGCCATTGCCACAATAGTACATCTGTGAAGACCAGGGGATAGTTTGCTCTTGCACCAGTTTAGTGATTCTAGTGGTTGATTTTAGACCCTAGACTCTTCTTTCAAAATTACACAGGCCTTGGGTACATTTTCTTCTCAGAGCTGCATCACCATAGTCTTTCTGTGCCCCAGCATCAATGTATTTAATCATGCACAGTACACAAAACGATCAAGAATTTCAGTACCTTGCATGCACTCACCCCACCTAGCTAGAGAATGCTGGGGTACAGGAAGAGCATGACTATTGGGCACTGGTTGGGTGAATTTTTGAAAAAATACTTGGTACCATCAATTGACTCTACCAATCATTGTCATTTAAAAATCTATCATAACCATTTTTTATATCTATTTGCACAAGCTATGAGAAACTCGTGATGTACTCCATCGGCTTGCCATGTCCCCAATGGCACCGGCTGACGTCCCTTTTGCTGCTTGCAAAGTTTGGGGCCAGCTAACCAGAAACAACAGCTGAGGCAAGGCTGAAACTGCAAGGTGAGTCAGTAACACCACCATAGAAGCTTAAGAAAGCAAAATGCAAGGGAAATAATTATACATTCAGCTCAATATTTCCATTGTGCAAATGCAAAAGGGGGAAAAAGAGGTCCCTTTAAAGGTACATTGCAGAAACTGACAGTCAGGGCTTGCATAAGAACAATTGTTAAAGTCCAGTCCAAATGAAACAAGTAAAATAAAAATCTGGGACTGCTATTGTCTTTTTAAACATATGGGGTGGCTCAGCAGCCATCAGCAGACTGACTGGTAATAGGACATAAAGAGCATTTTTTCTTTTTTTCTTTTTCTTTGAAGGCTACTTTACCTTCATATATACAAAGCAATAAAAGAAAAAACTTGCCCCTTATGTATATTCTACATTGGGCCCCTTACACACTAACCTCAGTCCCCAGACTGGCTCAGTTACTAAACAGGAGTCACTCAGTAAACAGATCAGGGCATTAGATGTGACATGAAAGACAAAAAAAAAAAAAAGAAAGAAAAATATCAGCTGTTTTATTACACAACTTAGTTTAAAGGAAAGTGAGTCTGAGCCGACGCTGGGCTGTGGGTTTATTGTAACATTTTGGAAAGCATTTTCCTGACTCAGTGCAACCACAATGAAACTGCTCTTTGAAATCAAGGTTTAGTGATATAATAGGCTGCGTGTATGTTGGCTTTTATGTGTACATCATTACGTGTCTTTTCATTTCTTGCAGTTGCTTTCCCTGTAAAGGGGAAGCAAAAACCCAGGTATCCAGAATACTCGCGGGTTTTCCGGATAACGGATCTTTCTGTAATTTGGATCTTCACACCTTAAAGGAACAGTAACACCAAAAAGTGAAAGTGTTTTAAAGGAATGTCAATATAATGTACTGTTACCCTGCACTGGAAAATCTGGTGTGCTTGCTTCACAAACACTACTATAGTTTATATAAACAAGCTGCTGTGTAGCCATGGGGGCAGCCATTCCAAGCTGAAAAAGGAGAAAAGGCACAGAATACACAGCAGATAACAGATAAGCTCTGTAGTATACAATGGGATCCAAGGGGAAGGTAATATAACTAGAGTCCTGTGTGGGTCCTGTTTATGAATCTTGGACCCACATCCCAGGGCGCAGTATCTCCATGGACCCACACATACTGACCTGCAACTCGATCCCCTTAAAGGGATCCGGCCATCGGAAAACATGTTTTTTTCAAATGCATCAGTTAATAGTGCTGCTCCAGCAGAATTCTGCACTGAAATCCATTTCTCAAAAGAGCAAACAGATTTTTTTATATTCAATTCTGAAATCTGACATGGGGCTAGACATTTTGTCAATTTCCCAGCTGCCCCTGGTCATGTGACTTGTGCCTGCACTTTAGGAGAGAAATGCTTTCTGGCAGGCTGCTGTTTTTCCTTCTCAATGTAACTGAATGTGTCTCAGTGAGACATGGGTTTTTACTATTGAGTGTTGTTCTTAGATCTACCGGGGAGCTGTTATCTTGTGTTAGGGAGCTGTTATCTGGTTACCTTCCCATTGTTCTTTTGTTTGGCTGCTGGGGGGGGGAAAGGGAGGGGGGTGATATCACTCCAATTTGCAGTACAGCAGTAAAGAGTGATTGAAGTTTATCAGAGCACAAGTCACATGACTTGGGGCAGCTGGGAAATTGACAATATGTCTAGCCCCATGTCAGATTTCAAAATTGAATATAAAAAAATCTGTTTGCTCTTTTGAGAAATGGATTTCAGTGCAGAATTCTGCTGGAGCAGCACTATTAACTGATTCATTTTGAAAAAAAAAAATTTCCCATGACAGTATCACTTTCGGCATTGACCTTCATTTAACCACAAGTGTCGTTGCTGTAAACTGGAAGTGACATCATCAGAAGAGAGCGGGGGCAAAAAAGCAGGAAAAAAGGTTTAAATGATTAATACTTGATCCACAGACCTGCCAACTTGCACTCATACCCAGATTCTCAAATCCTTTCCGCAACCCACAGGTTACCCAACCCGCTGCAGGACTCTGTCCCAAACACCAAGCGTTTGCTCTGCCCATGTACTTTGACTGCAGAAAAAATCCTGTCTCCATTCAGCCCACCTTCCATAGCCTTAAATGGCAACTGCCTCTGAAATGCACATTATGGACCAAAAATGTACTTGTTGTCAGCAGCTCATGGGTTTGCAATTTCATCAATCTAGTTGTTAGGGTCCTAATTACCCTAACAACCATTCACTGATTTTAAGAAGAGACTGGAATATGAATAGGAGAGAGACTCAATAGAAAGATGAGTAATAAAAAGTAGCATTAGCATTAACACAAAATTTGTAGCTTTCCAGAGCATTTGTTTTATTTTTATGGGGTCAGTGACCCCAATTTGAAATGTGCCCGCACTTGGCCTAACCTACAATTTGGAGTTGACCAGCTGCTATAAACAATAAAAAGTCAATATTTGCACACAAAGAGAAAAATTGCCGGCGTACGGTTTGCTTTTAAAAAGAATTATTACAGAAAATGTTTGCTGGGTAGACTTGAATTTAAATGCACTACTACATACTTAGACTGCATGCTCATGAATACTACAGGACTCACGTCCCTTGACGTGGCATGTGAGCTTACATATTTTGGCCAAAGTATTTTTTTGTTATAATTACAAAACCGTGCAGTGGCAATTTTTCTCTTTCACCCCCATTTGAAAACTAGAAAGCAAAATATTAAAATTTTTAAATATTAAAGCAAATAATTAAAAAACTAAACAAAATGAAAATTGACGGCCAATTGAAAAGTTGCTTAGAATTAGCAATTCTATAACATACTAAAAGTTAACGTAAAGGTGAACCACCCCTTTAAAATACTACAGAATGATCCTTCCACTGCTGGACTAAAGGGATGCATGTGCCCAATGGTGAATGCCTCCCAACATTTTGGAAATAGAAAGAGGGACAAAAAGATTTGCCAGGCCCATTTTGTGGCCACACCCGCTAATTACCATGTTAATTTTACAAAACTTGGCAGGTTATGAAAGTTTGAACATATTTCTGTGTTTTTTATGTGTTATTACAGTTCTGCTAATGAAGGTGAATTGCTAATTAAGCTGCAAGTCACAGTTTCCCCAAGAGACCTGTTTATCTTAAATTGTTGCAATTGCTTCTTTGCTTATCTTGTTACAAAAGTAACAATTTGCACTTGGCACATATTGGGGGCTCTCTGCCAAAAGCCAATTAAGTTAGAAACATTGTATCTTTTTCTGGCTGTTCAGTGCAGGAGATCAAAGCGAAAGTCCGGATATTTCAGTAACAAACCCAGGACTGCGGGTTGAGCTGTCAAAATCAGGACTGTCCCACGAAAAATGGGATAGTTGGAAGGTATGCTCATGGTGCAGGGTGCTGTTGCACATTCCAGTCAATTGCCCTGCATTCCACGGTGGAGCGGAGAAACAGGACATGCCCGAGGAACCCAATAGAATTTGTGGAATATGATTTCATCTCACTTAAAATCATCATATTGGTAAACCAAGCCATGCAAGGAGTTCTCATCCCTGAAGGACTTAATTCAGCAGGGGTAGCAGCCAGTGCACTGCTCATTGTATATTAAGAGGGTGCAGAAGTTTGCCCTGTGAAAGAATGTGTACCTGCCTTCGGAGGGTGAGTCTGGGCAAGACATTGACCTGGAGAGTTTACCGCCCAGCAGCGCAGGATCCTACATAGTCGTGGAAGTGAAAGAAATCTGTAATTACAAACACATTGCCCTTGTTTAAATTTCCAGGAATTTTCATCGGTTCTGTGGTTTGCGAAAGACAAATACAGGGCGACATCTCCAACTGTGGTTTGCAGGAGAGATGGAGGCCTCAAATGGAATCTGAGACCCCCGCTATTAACCGTGCCGTGGAAGGCCCACTAGCATTAGATCCTGTCCATTAACCCTGTCACTGCCTCCCAGGGAAAACACCAACACCTGCAGCCTTATCAGGGGAAAGCTTTTAGGGTCAGGGCACACAGGCAGATTCGGGGAGATTAGTCGGATGAATTCGGAAAACGATTCGCTCTGAGTGCCATTCCGCCTGCGATTTACATTTTACCTGATGGGAAGGCAGGGGAGGCAGTTCTGGGAGATAAGTCACCCCAAAGAAGAGGAGATTTGTCCCCAGGCAGCTAATCTTCCCGAATTTGCCTGTGTGCCCTGACCCTTAGCCACGGGATTTACAGTTGTTATCACCAGGAAATGAAAGTGCCCTAAAAGTATATAGAAATAATGCCTCCATTTTTTTATTGAAAATACCTGCACTACATGTAGGCAATGTTCTCAGCATTAAGTCCCGTCAAAGTTTCAGAGTGAAGATCCACCTGTCACTACTTCTTCTATAACATGTCCCACAATTCATTATGGAAAGACGTGACATGCAGACTAAAGGGGATTGGACCACTGAAAACCTTGGTAGTGATGAGACAATTTCATGAAAGTGACTATATTTTGGTTACAGGTGGCAGAATGCAAAGGATATGCACAGTGGCGTAACTAGATATTACTGGGCCCCACAGCAAATTATTTTTCAGGCCCCCAAAATTTTTAGCAGTTGACTTGTTTTACCAATATTTATTGAAACTGTATATGAATTAGGGCCTCGTGGGGCCCCTATACTTCCTGGGCCCCCCTGCAGGTGCAAGGTCTGCTTCCTCTATAGTTACGCCCCTGGATATGCATGTAGGCCTTTTGGGTTTAGTCCCCTCATTCATGTCCAGCATGTGGCCTGGCTCCATTTATCTCATGACAAGGGAGGATGATATGTTTGTAATGTTCAATCTCCAAAGGTTGGTAGCAGTGAACCCCAAATCTCCATAACTGGCCTTCACCCAGAGGCATTGGATCTCAGGTTGAGAATGCAAAGGAATTTGTTTCATATAGGCTTTTTGGGTTTAGGCCCCTCTTTCATATCTAGCATGGTTACCTTTAGGCTAAAAATAGGATATTGGAAGGTACAAAGATCTGTCTGCAGCCAATGCTGATATTTGTAGTTTGCAACTGCAAAGTTGATGCTTCTGTTATTTGGCACCATCACAAATCATTAAAGGGATACTGTCATGGGAAAATGTTTTTTTCTGAGTTAATACAGCTGCTCCAACTTTCTTCTGCACAGAAATCGATTTTTTTATATATAATTTTGAAATCTGACATGGAGCTAGACATATTGTTAGTTTCCCAGGAGCACATCATGTGACTTGTGCTCTGATACTCTGATACTCTTTACTGCTGTACTGCAAATTTGAGTGATATCACCTCTCCCCCCAGTAGCCAAACAACACAACAAAGGGAAGTTAACCAGATAGCAGCTCCCTAACACAAGATAACAGCTGCCTGGTAGATCTAAGAACAGCACTCAATAGTAAAATCCAGGTCCCACTGAGACACATTCAGTTACATTGAGTAGGAGAAACAACAGCCTGCCAGAAAGCAGTTCCATCCTAAAGTGCTGGCTCTTTCTGAAAGCACATGACCAGGCAAAATAACCACACCAATATTACAACTGAATGCCATTTAATGTTGTATGACATTTTATATGGTAGAGTGAATTATTTGCAGTGTAAACAGTGTAATTTAGAAATAAAAACTACACCATAAAAATCATGACAGAGGGGTCCGTTTACTAAAGTGCGTTAAAAATATTCGCACAATTTATAGACAGAATTTTCGCCACATATGTTATCGCCAGTTTACTAACCTGCGGTAAATATAAATTTGCGAATTTTCTTGCACAAGAATAATTATTCGCCAGTTATCGCATTCGCTGAAAATAACGCTACGTACACATTAATGCCTGGTTTACTAAACAGCGAAATGTGCTATAGACAAAATTAACGCCAGAATATTCGCAAGCTTTTACCGCCACCTATGTAGTGGCGTAAAAGTATTTTTTTCGCCAGAAAATTCTCAAGGGGCAGGAAATATCCGATAATAATGGGTTTTTTTTACCCATCATTCTTTGCTGACAGGAGAGAGATCTGTAGCTATTGCTGACAGGATGTTTTGGCTTCTGCTTCTATCTGGTGCAACAGCAGCAGTTTCAGCTCAGAGTCGTATTATTGGCAGCAGCATCACAGTCCAAGGATTCGTCAGCCTCTACACTTTTTTGGTTTCATTGTGATTGGCTACATTAAAATGTGCATTTCTATGAAGCAAAGAGATTGACTGGTATCATTTCTTGTTCATATGATTCTATTGGCAGAAGGGTTTATATGATGCAGACATGTTTGATTGGTGTTACTCTGGTAATGTTGTTCGATGGTATAATCATCAGTCAATAAAGTTTATAAGTTTTGAAGATGCATTTCTGGCCATAAATGTCACAGTAAAAATTTACCATAATAACCGCCATAAAACATGACTATTTTATAGCATAAATATTCGCAAAAACTTAATTTTTCGCCAGAAAATTCGCAACTCGCTAAAATTACTGCTAACGTAAACTGGTTCCTTAACGTAGTTACCGCAAGTGATCGCAATGACTTCTGAGCGCATCGCTGTTTAGTAAACTTAGTCGCTGCGAATATTCTGGCGTAAAAATATTCTCAGCGATAACATGCGGAAACTTAAACTCAGATTTACCGCACTTTAGTAAACGGACCCCAGAATCCCTTTAAGTTTCTTGGCAGTAGCCTCCTTCCTAGCAGTTAATGTATGCCTTCTTCCTTCTCAGATAAGAGCATTTCAGCACTTTAATTGATACCTTTTAAAAATGAAAAGTGTCTGTGCAAGAGACGGATCCCTTTGATGTTACACACCCTCCGCCACCACAAAACAGAGAAATGCCTTCAGAGATGAAATCATTCATTCAGCGGGAAGGAGATCAACACCTGTGGCTCCTACTAAATGGGTCATTATTATAGGGCATTAAACATTAACCACGAAAGTAACATATATATATATATAAAAAGCATCATTGTTGCAACCCCCCCTTTCATAGAAAAGTTGCTCAGCCTCCCCATTAGTTTCCAAGATGGTTACATAATATACGAAGGCTCACTTACTATGTAAGGAGTAAAGTGCAAACAACAGGTGCAACGGGTTGCATCTCAGACTGCTGAGTTCATCAGCAATGCATTGATAGTGGGCAGGAGGAGGACAACATGTTGACATTTTCCTGGAATGCCCCTTATCAGTTATTTCATGTATGACTCCCCTGCCCCTGATCAGATACCTAATACATCCCAAGGTCCAGAATGAAGCCTGAAGGAACAATGGTCCAGACACAACTAATACCGTTATGCAGAATGCTCGGGACCTGCGGTTTTCTAGATAACGGATTCTTCGTAATTTGGATCTTCATACCTTAAGTCTACTAGAAAATCATGTAACCATTATTTAAACCCAATAGGCTGATTTTGCTTCAAAAAAGCAAGGATGCATTGTATCTTATTTGGGATTAAGTGCAATTTACTGTTTTATTATTACAGAGAAAAAATAAATCATTTTAAAAAAAGTTGAAGTATTTGGATAAAAAGGAGTCAATGGCATTTCTGTAATTAGGAGCTTTCTGGATAATGGGTTTCTGAATAACGGATCCCATATCTGTAAATGCATTTGTTTGCTTCCCTTAAACCTCTTGTAATGGTTAATGAGCCCTATGGTCTATGCACCCCTAAATATCCCCCCAAAGATGGCTTTGGGCTACCAAGGGGCAGCAAGCGTCACAATTTGGAAACCTCGTGTAAATGGTTTCATACATCAATAGAGAGTAAAGGTGGCCATACACGGGCCAATAAAAGCTGCCGACAGACCGAATTGACAGCTTATTGGCCCGTGTAAGGGGCCCCCCGACGGGCTTCCCCCGATCGAGATCTGGCCAAAAGTCGGCCAGATCTCGATCGGATGGGACTATTCGTCTATTCGTTGATGCTGTCCTGTGATCTGACTGCCCGTTAGGGCCCAATATCGGATCAGCCTGATATTGCCCACCTCAAGGTGGGCATATTGGGGAGAGAACGGGGAATGAAACAGCTGAACAATTTGGTCAAATAATCACCAATATACTGGCCTAAATCCTATCAAACGGAATTGGGTCTGTTAGGACAGAAAATCATGTCTGCTGATGCTTCCCATTGGTGGTTGTGGGGGTCTTCAACCGACCTCAAAGAAAGAGGGGCAACACCACCCTATGTGTTGGTTGATTAACCCACAGGCAGAAGAATCAGGTTGGTAAATTGTCACAATCAAGATGGGACTGTACTGTATGTGATTCGACTATCTGACCTGTGCAGCAAAAACAATCAGATCACCTAAAAGCCAAGGTTGTCAATCATGAGAATGTAGCTTCTTAGCATAAAACTGTCAGTTTGTGTTGATTGTGGCAATAGTTTGTCATGGTCTATCTATTGCAGTGGTCCCCAACCAGTAGCTCGTGAGCAACATGTTGCTCTCCAACCCCTTTGATGTTGCTCCCAGTGGCCTCACAGCAGATGCTTATATTTTAATTCCAGGCTTGGAGGCAAGTTTTGGTTTCATAAAAACCAGGTGTACTGCCAAACAGAGTCTCAATGTAGGTTGACAAGACACATAGGGGCTGCCAAATGACCAATCACAGCCCTTATTTGGCACCCCGAGAACATTATTCATGCTTGTGTTGCTCCCCAACTCCTTTTACTTCTGAATGTTGCTCACGGCTTCAAAAGGTTGGGGATCCCTGATCTATTGCATCCACCTGGACAGGGAGTGAGCAGCTCAAAGGAACAGGGAGATTTAAAAGGAAAAGGGAGAGAGACATTATCTTGTTAGATATCTATTTATCTTATAAGGGCAATGACACATGGGGAAAACATTATCAATGCAGATTGTAAAAAAAAACACTTCAACTTGAGCAGGTTATTCTCCATTGACATCCACGGGAAGCTTATATACAGGGTATGAATCATCTAAAGTCTAGCATGTTCCAGCGGATATGCAATAAGGAGTCAGATAATAAGGGAGGTGGAAGTGTGAAGAGCTGAAAGTGTTTCCAAAATAAACTCCATATGAAGAACAAGACCAACTATTCTTAAGTGGCTTGTAAACTGTTTAGATTTAATAGAAGCCATGAGTCTGTGTGAATCCCTTATGCTGTGCATTTGTACACATGCCTTGCTACGGCCATTCATTGGCACATTGGATATCACCACGCATGTCGTACTTGCTTTTGATTGGCTGTTTGCCATTAAAATGCTTTTACTTGTTTCCTGGGAAATGCCGGGTACCTATCTGACCAATGGAATGGCATTCAGGCCCGGACTGGCAATCTGTGGGTTCTGGCAAATGCCAGAGGGGCTGCTATAAGGTCCCATAGAAAGTTAGTATTTTGTGGGTTGGTGGGGGCTGTTTGGGCCTCTATGTGGGCCTCTGTTTACCTGAAATGCCAGGGCCTATTTTAATTCTCAGTCGGGACCTGGTGGCATTCCATAGTGTTTGAGATCTTCTCATTATCGTATATGTTTTGCAAGGTGGAGTGAATACAGTGAATAAAGTACACACTCTTGTAAAAGATAAGGATATAAGGCTATAAGTTACAGAGGTGTTCCATGACCATATAAAAGCACAAGGCTGCGTGTTTTCATACAGGTCATGGAACTCCAAGGTGACTTCTAATATCCTCATATTTTGCAATTTTATTTTTTATAATACACAGGTCATGTGACAGAAATGACATCACTAAGCTCCGATTATAACCAATGACATCATTACGCACCGTTTCTAAGGTTAGAATTTACAGGATATCCATGGTTCTTGTGTATTATAGTTCTATCATTTTAACAAACAGTATACAAACAGAATATAAATGAATTATAGTTTCCTGCCATTAAGATGGTTAGATGATAAGCTGTACAGTACATGGTATCTGATTTCTTCTGAGCCATAACCGGCATATCAAAGGCATCTCAGGATTTAGCCTTAACCTAAAACGTTATTGCTGCCTCCCAAGCACCTGTAATATTTACACATAAAATGGCTTGAACAGCCCTGCCGTGTAGATAAGGCTGGCTCAGTCGTAGCCATTGTGATAAACAAGCCATTCATGTACAAAAGGATACATTGATTAACTAAGGGAGAGGCTGTGAGGGTATCGCTGGGGTGAGCGCAGCAATACAAACTCCTCTTTACTCCAACTCTATTACTAGTAGTTGCTCAATAGCAAAACAAACAAGACACTTCCCACACTACGATGGCTACTTACTACCACGAAAGGTCAACGTTTGCTTCCATGTTATTATGCAATTATATTGAAGTTTATTATTAAATTTATACTGGCCACTTAGTGCTTAGTCACAAGGATTTATAGATGAAATCAATAGATACCTTGAAACCAAGAGTACTTCAGCCATGATCCTCTGAACTGCAAATGCATTTTTTTGGTGAGGTTCCACAGACCGTGGGCTCATGACACAGGTTTTTTATTGTCTGACAGTACCTGAACCCAGACAAAAAGCTTGTGATTAGGTTTAATGTAAAATACATCTAATTTATTTCAATTTAAATTAATGCCATGCTCCTCAGCTCATTTTCCTGAAAAAAAATGGTGGAGAATGCACTTTGTGTGTCATGGCAAATGACCCTTAAGTGTGAAGACTTGGGTAGGCTATGTACTGATATAGTACAGGTAAGGGATCTGTTATCCAGAAAGCACTGAATTACGGGATGAACATCTCACATATACTTCATTTTAGTCAAATAACTGCATGATTTGCTTTTTTCTATGTAACAATAAACCAGGACCTTGTACTTGAGCCCACATAAGATGTTTAAATGATTTTTTAGTAGACTTAAGCTGGCCATAGACGCAAAGATCCGATCATATGAATCGAGAATTCGTGCGATTTTTGGCCCATGTGTGGAGAGTCCCGACATTTTTCGTCCAGCAGAGATCGGTCGTTTGGTCGATCAGACAGGTTAAAAGATTTCTGTCGGCTGCTGATAATATCTCTGCGTGTATTGCCGATCGTATGATTTTCAGTGGGAGACTGTCACTAGCTTTGGTCAGACATAACTTTCGTACGATTGCTGTCAGGGGCAGAACATCGGCTGATCTGATCTTTTAATACTTTATTTGATCTGAATGGTAAGTGGTAGGTCGGGAGATGGGGAAGTCCGATCGTTCGAGGATTCGAATGATCGGATCTTTGCATCTATAGCCAGCTTTAGGGGATGGATATCCAAATTACGTAAAGATTACTTATCCAGAAAAACACAGGTCCCAAGCATTCTGGGTAACAGGTACCTGTATTAGGTGATTAGTCCTCAAATTACCCTCATTGGGGCTAAAGTAGTTAATGGAGAGGCCCAGCCAGACCAGCAGAGGTAATTTTCTACTGACCAAAATATTCTTGCAATAATACAAAGATGTTTGCAAAAATGTTTTCCTATATGTGCAATATATTATAAATGGGTCCCTGTAGTGATGTACAGGTTAGAAAAAACTCAACCTGCACCCAATCCTAACCCATTGTAGGACCCACACCTGACCCGTATGTACCCGCTTATTCTCACTCTGTACGCTACTTCTATGAAAGCCTCTGGTTCCATGACAGGGAATCTACAGGAGCAGTTTAGGAATGAACTTCCCCTGTCTGACCTGAGACCAACCCTAACCTGCACTGGTTGGTAAAATTTCAACCTGAACCCTCCCAACAGGTGGTCAACGTTAATGGGTTGGTTCACCTTGAATGTAACTTTTAGTGTGTTATAGAATGCCTAGCAAGTTTGCAATTGTTCTTCATTATTTATTTTGAGTCGTATTTTAAATTATTTACCCAATGCTTGGTTGCTATGGTAAATTGGACCCTAGTAACAAGATAGCTGCTAAAATACTTTCTGGTCTCAGAATATCAATATCTGCATCATACTAAAAGTTTATTTAAAAGGTGAATTGCCCCTTTTTAAATCTCTAAAAGTAGGCAAAGAGCAGTAGGTAGGGAGGTGTCACTGGTGACTTGCATATCCAGTTAATCCTCAACCTATCGGTACAGAAGCAGTAAGATGGAACTGCAAAGCCAAAAGCAGTAGACAAATAGCTTTAAAAAGGCTTTTAAAAAAATGTATAGTGCAAAAGTGCTCATAAGAGCAAGTTTACTGTGGGTTCATATTTTTTTTTTACAATCAATTTGAACTGGAATAATAACGTAGTAAGTCAGGATGAAAAAAGACACATGTCCATCAAGTTCAACCTTTTAACTCTATTTTAACTAGGGATGCACCGAATGCAGGATTCCGTTCCGGATTCTGCCTTTTTCAGCAGGATTCAGATTCGGCCTTATCCTTGTGCCTGGTCGAACCAAATCCGAATCCTAATGTGCATATGTAAATTAGGTGCGGGTTGGGAAAGCACGTGACTTTTCGTCACAAAAGAAGATTTTTTTTCCACTTTTTCCTTTCCTGCCCCTAATTTCCATATGCAAATTAGGATTCGGATTCAGTTCGCTATTCGGACAAATCTTTCACCAAAGATTTGGGGATTTGGCCGAATCCCAAATAGTGGATTCGGTGCATCCCTAATTTTAACCTGCCTAACTGCTACTTGGTCCAGAGGAAGGCAAAAAAAACTCATCTGAAGCCTCTCCAATTTGCCTCAGAGGGGGTATAAATCCTTCAAATGATCTAGTACAATAAGTGACAATTCTAGCTTTCATGTGTGGTTATCAGAAATACACATACTGTATCCCTTTATTTGAGAGAGATTATCTCACACTAGCACGGTTTCCACTTGTATTGTTCACTTGAAATAGCATAGGAGTAGTGCAATACATTTCAGCTGTATTGTGCAACACATGCCAATGCAGGAATGTTAGTGGGCAATGGGTTGAACTTTCCCAGGGTAAAGAAAATGTTCACAAATTCCCTTGAAAGTTTGGGCAGTGCTCTAGATATTCAAGGAAAATATGCCTTATCTGTCATTAATGTATCTTATCTATATTACTGGGATTCTTAACCCCAAAATGGATCTCCATGCTGTATAAAATGAGTTTCCATGATGCCCTATAATAATGTGATCCTCTATCTACAACAGCAAATACCAATGAAAATGTGACTATAATATATAACTGGTCCAAAATTAATTTCTGGTTTGTTAATTTCTTTGCCTTATCTAGGTGGTGCAAAGCATGAACAGCATTGCACTATATCAAAAGTATTCTGTTGTGGGTGATCTGTGGATTCTGGCAAATGTCAGAGGGACTGCTGTAAGATACCATAGACAATCACTATGGCACAGTCCATGGTATCTCCACCAAATTCCTTCCTTGATATCTGGTATCTCCTTCCCCCAGATCTATGCTCTTTCTCTATCCTACCTACTCCCCTGTCCATAACACTCATCTGCTTGCACCACCCTTCTTTATCATGTTGGACAAGTCCTCTTCTCCTCTTCATAATGCATTTGTCTACCAACAATTCATCTCATTGGACCATTTCCAATCCCTTCTCCATCATGTTGCCACCAATGTTCATGCACTACCCCTCCCACCCACTCATTTTTTGATGATCACCCTCTCTACTTTTTCTCCCCACACTAGTGATGTGCAGGTTGACTCAAAACCAGTGGTGACCCACAGGTTGACCACTGGTTGGGAGGGTTTGGGTTAAAATTTGGCCAACTATTGTGGGTTAGAGTTGGGTGCGAGTCAGACTGGGGAAGAACACTCTTCCATTACTCCCAAAGATTCTCTGTCTTGAAACCAGAGGCACACACAGAAGTAGTGTTCAGCACAAGAAGACACAGGGACGGGTTGGGTGCTCATCCTACAATGGCAACGTTTCGGGGGTTAGGGTTGGGTGTGGGTTAAGGTTTTGCAGGTTAGGGTCGGTGCGGGTTGAGTTTTTCCTGATCTGTGCATCACTACCCCACATCTCTGAGCTTTCCCCCCATCCCACCCACTCCACATTGAGGGTCATTTACAAACACAATCACAAGTCCGCTTGTGCTAAAATGGAAGAAATTGTTGCATGTACGAGATTCTGCCAGGTTTGAGTAGAGTAACTTGAGGTAAAATGTAGATTCAAGAAGATCACAGTTACTCTTTTTAATTCTTAAAAAAAAAATCACTTCAATTGAAAAAAAAATGTTCTAAAATGTTTTACAGGGTTTCAGGCTTTAGTAAACAGGCCCTGTTAATACCATCTTGGCATCAATCATCTATCGGTTTAGCCAGAGCTCATGGTAGGATTTTTATAAAAATATGTGCCCCCACGTTGGATCTCTAAAAATGCCCCCGTTCACTATCTCCGTTGTGAACCTGTGGGACTCTGCCCTGGAGGACCCTCTATAACCCTCCTGCTTGCTGAACTGTGCTTGCCTAAGACTTCCATGTTCTTTCAGTTCTGCTTCCACACTCAGACATCTCTAGATCTGTGGGATTACAGAGACACTCTCCATATGGGGAGAATTTCGCTGGGAATTAAAGCCTGGCACTGATAGGAAACAGTTTTCATGGCGTTGAGTTTGTGATGCAAAGATCTGCATTTGATTTGGAGACTGTCTGTGGGAGTATGAGATGCAATGGGATGAAACAGTGTGTTAAATTGGGAGAGACACAGAGCAAGTGGGGGTCTCGGGGGGATAGTTGAGATGAGAGGGTTACGGGCCTCCAGACATTGTGTAGCTATCAAAAAGAAATGCATCCAGCCATCTGGAGGTCAGTTCAAAATCCTTCATTTAACATTTTATATCTGAAAAAGGGTTATAAATTGTTGGTGACCCCCTTAACATTTTATGTTTAAAAATTTAGAAATCATGTGGCCATTTTCATAGATTTTATTGCAGTGGTTAAGTCTTCAGATGAGGATTGTTACTATGACTGGTTTAAAAGGAGACTATAAAAAAAATAGATATATTTCATTAACCCTTCCCTGACCACTTGGCCTGAGGTTGACTTTACTGCAGATATGCCAGGCAGGTCATTTGGGGTGAATACTAATTTACTAAATGTCCAATATTCTGTATCTAGAACCCTGTTAATTTTGGAGCACTGACCATATATAAATATAAATGTAACAAACAAGGGAAAGTTGTGCTCACCACTAATTTTTGAAACTAATAAGCGGGGGTGCAATGAGTCTGTGACTAGTGATGGGTGAATTTAATCGGCAGGTGCGAATTCGCAGCGAATATGCGCGATTCGTCACCAGAGAATAAATTTGCGAAAGTTGTGCTCACCACAAATTTTTAAAACTATTACGCGGGGGTGCAATGAGTCTGTGACTAGTAATGGGCAAATTTATTCGGTAGGTGTGAATTTGCAGCAAATATGCAAAATTTGTCACCAGAGAATAAATTTGCGAAATGGCCGCGAAGATTCGCTGGTGAAAATTCGCCGGCGTCAAAAAAAATGGACGCCGACATCCGTTTTTTGGACGCCGGCGCATTTTTCCCAGTGAATCTTCGCGGCCGTTTCGCAAATTTATTCTCTGGTGGCGAATCGCGCATATTCCTGTGAAATTTGCGAAACAGCAAAATTTGCGAAATTGCGCCGGCGTCTCATTTTTTACGCAAATTTATTCGAATTTGCCCATCACTATCTGTGACCACAAAATACATATAGGGAAATAAAATGCACTCAACCCATTATCAATATATTTAAGACAGAGACATTTTGTGCATACTGCTACTGAAAAATGCCTTACCCTTTAAACAAAAGAGGGATTGTTTGTCCATATATTGCAATATATTTAAGCTGGCCAACTACGTCAAAGTCATCCCATATCTGGCCAGTCCTATGCTCAATTTTCATCTGATTCATTAAGAATTCTATTGCTTCATTATACATTTTACAAAGGGACTAAGTTTTACCTGCAACTTACTTGCTGCTTTCAAAGTAAAACTCCCAAACTTGGCTGCCCTTTTATTAGACACCAGTGGGATCACCTGACTATAGCTGGGAAGGGTGGGAGTAAATATAAATGTATGTTATAGCTAGTATATACAGCTTACCAGAAAGCTGTATATATAAATTCAAGTTGCAAGATATGAATGATGCAGTCCCTCTCTGATTGGATGTCAAGCAACATGTAGGGGAAAGTAGAAGTTTTGCTGATTTAGATAATGTGTATTTAGGTGCAAATAGAGGGGTACATCATGATCCTGACTTACGAGGAAGGATTTTACAGACTTTTAGTTGACCTTTAAATTATTTCCACCTGCAGCCTTTTCTCTAATCAGTCACATTGCTCACACTAGTTTACACTTGCAGGTTTTTTTTAGGCCCCAAGGCAGTGTACCTTGGCAGAACAGTGAGCTATAACTTTATATTATGTGAATTCCTGCCAAAGTACTCTAATATTTGTATTTATACATTTACAATATAGTGACTAGCACATTAGCTGCATTTAACATGGCAGAGATTCCTATTAATAAAAATAGCTGTATTTTGCTGTAATAGCCAAGTTATAGAATCTAGAGGGGACTAGAAAAAGAGAAAAACAACAACAACAAAGTACTTTAGAGGGAACAAAATTAATGAAACCAATGAATCCCACGCAGTAAATTCCCAAAAAATAAGATGCAGATGAAAAAAGTGTAAAGGCCAATGGAGAGCCAATAGTAGGGTAACAGGGTTAGAAGGGGGGGGGAGCTAAGAAATAGTGAAAAAAGTGTAAGGGCCAATTGAGAGCCAATAGTAGGGTAACAGGGTTAGAAGGGGGGGAGCTAAGAAATAGTTAAAAAGGTACAGAGGAGTAGAAAGAGAAACAAAGGAGAAACTGGGGAAGGAGAGGGGGTAAGTAGAAAAGCAAAATGGAAGTGAGAAACAGAAAAATAAAACAATGCATTGGAGGAGAAATAAGCAGAGTAGAGAATGGAACAACAGGAGAACAGAAAAGGTGACTGGGTGGAGTATATGAATTATTTAAGGCTCAAAGTTCTCTTTGGTATCTAACAACTCCACTGACTCCACTGACTCCCAAAATAATAACATGGAATAGCATTGTTACTTCAAGCAAGTGATGAGCTTCATAAAGTGCACCAGGGGACCCTTCTAGAAACTGAAAACATAGATCATTATACAGTAGAACCCCCATTTTGAGCTTTAGTCAATCTAAATTACAGCCAGAGGATAGTCACCATGGAACCATATCAGTATCTATTTATGGTGCTCAAGAACATGTGGATCATGGTCATCAGGAGAATGAAATGATGTAAAATACCCTACTGTGATCCATGTAAAATACCCTACAATGATCCAGCGCTTTCATTTTTGGAGAAACGGAAAAACATTCTCCCAATGCTGAATCCATACAACTGGAAGGCTATGAAGACTGTTCACTGCATATTTACATTAATAACCATATGAAAAGAGGTATACTTAATAAATTCTCCAAGGCATGCTAATAAGTAAAAAATATACTTTATTTACATCAGTTATTAAAATACAGAAGTGATAACCCCTCTAGCGCCTAACGCGTTTCATGCTTACCCAGCACTTAGTCATAGGCAGAATATGAAAAGAGGTGCCTTGATAAGGCAAGGCTAGCAAATAATCACAGAAAACAAAGATATCCATCCTAGAGGTAAATATGTGGATGGAATGCTCTGGACATACAATAGACCAGTGGTCCCCAACCAGTAGCTCGTGAGCAACATGTTGCTCTCCAACCCCTTGGATATTGCTCCCAGTGACCTCAGAGCAGGAGCTTATTTTTGAATTCCAGGCTTGGAGGCAAGTTTTGGTTGTATAAAAACCAGCTGTACTGCCAAACAGAGTCTCAGTATAGGTATACAATCCACATAGGGGCTACCAAATGGCCAATCACAGCACTTTTTTTGGCACCCCAAGAACATTTTTCATGCTTGTGTTGCTCCACAACTCCTTTTACTTCTTAATGTTGCTCACGGGTCCCAAAGGTTGGGGATCCCTGCAATAGACTATGCAGTCATACCGTACTGTCTTGTTATATTAAGCAAAAATAAACAAACAAAAGACTACTCATACTGTAAATAAATGTTATTATATATTCTACTCCAGGGATCCCCAACCTTTAGAACCCGTGAGCAACATTCAGAAGTAAAAGGAGTTGGGGAGCAACACTAGCATGAAAAATGTTCTTTGGGTGCCAAATAAGGGCTGTGATTGGCCTTATAGTAGCCCCTATATGGATTGTCAACCAACACTGAGGCTCTGTTTGGCAGTACAACTAGTTTTTCTACAACCAAAACTTGCCTCCAAGCCTGGAATTTGAAAATAATCACCTGCTTTGAGGACATGGAGAGCAACATTCAAGGAGTTGGAGAGCAACATGTTGCTCACGAGCTACTGGTTGGGGACCACTGTTCTACTCACTGACAAATTGATTAAGTCATGATGAAGTTATCGGTTATGATTATTATGAGATGGCAGTGACTCATCTGTATGAGTGAGAGTCTACGTGAGTAATGGCAGTACTCGGACCTGTGACTGTGAGGTCACCTAGGCCTATTAAATGTCAGAGCCACCACTTATTCTGCTGAGTAATGGGAAAAAAGATTTTCCATAGTCATCATGTACTGTATTCAAAATTATGGGTTTTTTTTCTCCTTTTAACAAGAATTTGTTCTCCCTCCAGACACTAATTAATATCTAGGAAGTCTAGTAATGTTCTGTTCTACACAGCAGAAACCTTTTGTCTGTTCCTTATAGTGAGATTGAAGTACAATCTCTTTGCTCTTTTTTGCCACTGCAATTGTTTATGTCATTATTTAAAGCATATATTAATAAAGTAAATCTATGCCTATAGGAGTCTCTGTGGGATAGCAGGTATAGTAGGGAGAGATGGTGCCTATAGTAACAGTGGGATAATAGTCTCTGGGAAGGGAGTGTGACTGTGGGATAGCAGGTATAGTAGGGAGAGATGGTGCCTATAGTAACAGTGGGATAATAGTCTCTGGGAAGGGAATGTGATTGTGGGATAGCACGTATAGTAGGGAGAGATGGTGACTATAGTAACAGTGGATAATAGTCTCTGGGAAGGGAGTGTGACTGTGGGATAGCAGGTATAGTAGGGAGAGATGGTGCCTATAGTAACAGTGGGATAATAGTCTCTGGGAAGGGAGTGTGACTGTGGGATAGCAGGTATAGTAGGGAGGGATTGTGCCTATAGTAACAGTGGGATAATAGTCTCTGGGAAGGGAGTGTGACTGTGGGATAGCAGGTATAGTAGGGAGAGATGGTGCCTATAGTAACAGTGGATAATAGTCTCTGGGAAGGGAGTGTGACTGTGGGATAGCAGGTATAGTAGGGAGAGATGGTGCCTATAGTAACAGTGGGATAATAGTCTCTGGGAAGGGAGTGTGACTGTGGGATAGCAGGTATAGTAGGGAGAGATGGTGCCTATAGTAACAGTGGGATAATAGTCTCTGGGAAGGGAATGTGATTGTGGGATAGCACGTATAGTAGGGAGAGATGGTGACTATAGTAACAGTGGATAATAGTCTCTGGGAAGGGAGTGTGACTGTGGGATAGCAGGTATAGTAGGGAGAGATGGTGCCTATAGTAACAGTGGGATAATAGTCTCTGGGAAGGGAGTGTGACTGTGGGATAGCAGGTATAGTAGGGAGGGATTGTGCCTATAGTAACAGTGGGATAATAGTCTCTGGGAAGGGAGTGTGACTGTGGGATAGCAGGTATAGTAGGGAGAGATGGTGCCTATAGTAACAGTGGATAATAGTCTCTGGGAAGGGAGTGTGACTGTGGGATAGCAGGTATAGTAGGGAGAGATGGTGCCTATAGTAACAGTGGGATAATAGTCTCTGGGAAGGGAGTGTGACTGTGGGATAGCAGGTATAGTAGGGAGGGATTGTGCCTATAGTAACAGTGGGATAATAGTCTCTGGGAAGGGAGTGTAACTGTGGGATAGCAGGTATAGTAGGGAGAGATGGTGCCTATAGTAACAGTGGGATAATAGTCTCTGGGAAGGGAGTGTGACTGTGGGATAGCAGGTATAGTAGGGAGAGATGGTGCCTATAGTAACAGTGGGATAATAGTCTCTGGGAAGGGAATGTGATTGTGGGATAGCACCTATAGTAGGGAGAGATGGTGACTATAGTAACAGTGGATAATAGTCTCTGGGAAGGGAGTGTGACTGTGGGATAGCAGGTATAGTAGGGAGAGATGGTGCCTATAGTAACAGTGGATAATAGTCTCTGGGAAGGGACTGTGACTGTGGGATAGCAGGTATAGTAGGGAGAGATGGTGCCTATAGTAACAGTGGATAATAGTCTCTGGGAAGGGAGTGTGACTGTGGGATAGCAGGTATAGTAGGGAGAGATGGTGCCTATAGTAACAGTGGATAATAGTCTCTGGGAAGGGAGTGTAACTGTGGGATAGCAGGTATAGTAGGGAGAGATGGTGCCTATAGTAACAGTGGGATAATAGTCTCTGGGAAGGGAGTGTGACTGTGGGATAGCAGGTATAGTAGGGAGAGATGGTGCCTATAGTAACAGTGGGATAATAGTCTCTGGGAAGGGAGTGTAACTGTGGGATAGCAGGTATAGTAGGGAGAGATGGTGCCTATAGTAACAGTGGGATAATAGTCTCTGGGAAGGGAGTGTGACTGTGGGATAGCAGGTATAGTAGGGAGAGATGGTGCCTATAGTAACAGTGGGATAATAGTCTCTGGGAAGGGAATGTGATTGTGGGATAGCACGTATAGTAGGGAGAGATGGTGACTATAGTAACAGTGGATAATAGTCTCTGGGAAGGGAGTGTGACTGTGGGATAGCAGGTATAGTAGGGAGAGATGGTGCCTATAGTAACAGTGGATAATAGTCTCTGGGAAGGGACTGTGACTGTGGGATAGCAGGTATAGTAGGGAGAGATGGTGCCTATAGTAACAGTGGATAATAGTCTCTGGGAAGGGAGTGTGACTGTGGGATAGCAGGTATAGTAGGGAGAGATGGTGCCTATAGTAACAGTGGATAATAGTCTCTGGGAAGGGAGTGTAACTGTGGGATAGCAGGTATAGTAGGGAGAGATGGTGCCTATAGTAACAGTGGGATAATAGTCTCTGGGAAGGGAATGTGATTGTGGGATAGCAGGTATAGTAGGGAGAGATGGTGACTATAGTAACAGTGGATAATTGTCTCTGGGAAGGGAGTGTGACTGTGGGATAGCAGGTATAGTAGGGAGAGATGGTGTCTATAGTAACAGTGGATAATAGTCTCTGGGAAGGGAGTGTGACTGTGGGATAGCAGGTATAGTAGGGAGAGATGGTGACTATAGTAACAGTGGGATAATAGTCTCTGGGAAGGGAGTGTGACTGTGGTATAGCAGGTATAGTAGGGAGAGATGGTGTCTATAGTAACAGTGGATAATAGTCTCTGGGAAGGGAGTGTGACTGTGGGATAGCAGGTATAGTAGGGAGAGATGGTGCCTATAGTAACAGTGGATAATAGTCTCTGGGAAGGGAGTGTGACTGTGGGATAGCAGGTATAGTAGGGAGAGATGGTGCCTATAGTAACAGTGGGATAATAGTCTCTGGGAAGGGAGTGTGACTGTGGGATAGCAGGTATAGTAGGGAGAGATGGTGTCTATAGTAACAGTGGATAATAGTCTCTGGGAAGGGAGTGTGACTGTGGGATAGCAGGTATAGTAGGGAGAGATAGTGCCTATAGAAGCAATGGGGCTGTGGAACAGCAGGAATAGTAAGGTTTATATTGGTGTTGCCCAACATGCTATCAAAATAACAACCAAAGAAAACCAGGGTAATAAGAGAACTTGTGAGACCCTGTGATGCCCAACATGCTACTTTCAATTACAACTGGAACCATAAGTTAAGCATTTTTGTTTTTTTAGAAATTTTTAACCCCACAAAACATATTTTACACCCAGACCCCCCCCCCCACACCACCATTAATTAACGTTTGTGATTTCCTGATCTTCTCTGGGTTTTGGGTCCATATGTTGATAAACTGATACCAGTTGAAGTTTTTTGTCTCAGCGCTAATTCTAAACTCTCCCACTCGGATTCCCAAAACCTCTTTGATATGAAACGAATCTCTTTGTGTGTGGAAACCGCTCATAAGTATAAGGGCCATGTGTGAGCTCAGCCTGATCCTATACATTGGGTGGTTTCAGTTACCTACCGTAACGTTATCGTAGGTCTGGTTTGAATTGGGCAAGCGCTCTATCTATCTGTCCTCTCTTCCTGCCCCAAGCCTTTGTGTTATTGTGCCGACACTTTGGCATTCCACAGTAAGAAGAAATACGTTTGAAGTGAATGTTTAAAGCTTTGTACTCGCTTAAATAAACCACTCATTTTCCTTTCATCCTAGTCGCATATTGCAGCCTAGAAGTGCTTCTGTGTCATTGTCTGTAACAAGTTACCGGCCTGCAACCGACTATGTGGGAAAGAAAAGCTGCAGCTATTTTAGCCGTTTTATATATACTGAGTCATTTTTCCATGTGCATTAAATGGAAAATATGCTCTGTATATTTGTCAGGTTTATAGCACATTTTTCCTTTAAATTGGCACAGTTTACTGTACACACAGAACTTTCTGTATATTCCAACTACATGGGCCCTTGTTCTAAAGGTGGCCATACACTATTAGAGACACTCGTTTAGCGAGGTTGCCAAACGAACGGATCAATATGCCAACCAAAGGCAGAGCAATATCAGGGTAATCCAGTTGTTTGGCTCTAGGGCCAAATGATCACATGACAATAATGGTAATAGGCGCCGACGGGATGAGGACTGCATCAACTAGCCGCTGCAGTTAGGGTTGCCACCTGGCCGGTAAAAATGATGGTTGATCCCAATTTTATTAATAGGGGAAAAAAATATATAGATCGCAGGGAAAAATGAAACCTGCCGGATCGATATCTGCCTGATTTTTCGGGAGGCCTATCTACATGGGCAGATAAACTGCCGAATCCATCTAAAGGACCCAAATCAGCAGCTTTAATCTGCCCCTGTATGGCCACCTGTAAGGGCCCTTTCTCTGCTTTTCCCCTGGAGTCAAATTAGTGCTGTGAACACAATATATTTCCTAGAATCCAGTCTACAGGAGAAGGTGGTGGAAGGAGATGTGCCCAAGGGCAGAATTAGTAATAAGTCATTACCCACTTAACGTCACTATGCATACTGCTCAACAAGCCCTGAGGGAGAGTTATAGTTCAGTGAATCAGCTTCTCCCTTTTATTAACATCTACAACACATTGTGGACTTTTTCCAGCAATCTAAGCCTGCTATGGTCTCCTTGTGCACTTGGAGACGTTTGGGAGTAATGTGCCCATTAATCGTGTGCCAATTAATCTAAGAAATTAGCAGCACGGAAGTGAGATAGCCGCTGGAACCAGCTTGCTCTGCAAAACAACCACTAGTGAGTGGGGCGAAAAAGGACTTTGGAGGCAGGATTCCAGGTGACTTGCAGCCAGCACAAAGCTCCTTTCATTCCCTGGGAGCAGTTATCAGCAGTAGAAACCTGTAATCTGCACAGGAGTAGCTGAGATAAGGCTGCTCTTTCCCTGTCATTAACCCCCATGGCCTAACACACTAAACTCTTTTATTGGCCCTGCAACCCTATGCTGGGGTGGAACAACAATTCAACGCTATTAAAGGGACCTAACCCTATAATAAAGACTCTTTCAACATTTAGCATGCCTAAGCAAAAGTAAAGGTTTTCAGCCACAGGTTATTGTATTTTCTGACTCCAGCACACTGAGAGAAGGCATTTTCTTTTGCACGCCTTACTTACCCTTGAGCCCCTGCTTGTATCAATGTATGGAAGAATTACATGATACCTTAACCCTTTCTGAGGCTGCTTCTCCTTGATCTTGCCACATCAAAAGTTACCAGTAAACACATGGGTGGCATAGATCAAAGATATGCCTGGACACCATAGAATCTATATTGGCAATTGTATGCATATATATATAGATTATTATATGTCATTTGTATAGCTGCAATGCCTTACCTATTGCTTTACAGAGACAAAGATGTCTTCTTTCTGGGAGAGATTATTTGTTGGACCCCCCCATCACAGCCCACCCACTCTTTACATTACAACCATGCCCCCAAATACACTTGAACATGGTCTATAAATCTGGTCTATAATCTGCAGAGAATGCTGTTCCTTGACATGGGTCCCTGCCCCATGGAGCTTACAATCTAGCAACCCTATCGTATAAATACTAATTAAGGGGCTGCCATAAAAAAATCCACATCAAGAATTGTGCCCCATTGGTCATCATATAAATGCAAATCCAAACACAACAGCTCGCAGCACAGCACTGTTACTACTAGTCTTACTAACATACAGGACAACAGTTAAAAGGAGGGTGCTTGCAATGTCATGGCTCATCTGAAGCCTAAATGTAAGATAATGTAAATCAGGTATCTCTAACTTGAGAACTTTCAACTGTTAGCCTGCACCCTCCAGAATGCATATGGCTGTCAATGGAATCATGTGAGTTGTAGTTCAACAACAGCTGGAGGGCTGAAGCTAGGACATGTGTGATTTGGTAGGAGGCAGTCAGTTAGGGTGTTTTGACACTAGTGCATCTATAAAGACAGGGCAAAAGGCACCATGTGACACCAGTCATGGTATTAATCCCCATCAAATTCAGAGCTTTCATATCTTTACATTTACTTTCAGTTGTAGGGTATACTACTGACTAACAGTATATCATTTTGGGACCCTCTGTGGTCCCATAATTGTTGAAGAAATGAAGATCACAGCTGTTACCTGAATATTTGGCCATTCACTGATTGTCTTGAAAAAGACCCACCGAACAGCCTTAACTCTGTTATTATGAAACCACTCGACTCGAGTAATATCCCTTATTATGAACAATTTTATGTAATAATTTGAAGCAGCTCGTTTTTTATTGTGGGTGAGATCATACATCAGGCGACGGCCTGGCTCCTTGAGTCTTTAAAGCAAAGCAAGAAAACCCGGCACGGCTTCCTTAAAGTGGCAAGGAGCAATTAGCTTTGATGAGACATCTAGTCACTAGTAAAGAAAAGGTCTGACTGGATGCCACGGGGCAACTGAACTGGTGTAGTTTACCATTTCTGTTAGTAAATTAACCCAATTTGTTTAGATCTTGCTGAGGCTTCTGATAAGCAGCAAATTGAGTGGTTCAATTATGCTATATAGAGCTATGGGATAACATTTGTGATTGGATAGAAAAGGCAAACTTTCTAAAACTTAACTAAAGAAGTATCTAAAAATATTGTACATTATGTTTTGTGCTTCTGTACCAGCCCAAGGCAACCACAGCCTTTTAGCAGTAAAGATCTGTGTCTCCAAAGATGCCCCAGTAGCTCTCCATCTTCTTTTCTGCTGATTCACTGCACATGCTCTGTGCTGCTGTCACTTACTGAGCTTAGGGACCCACTCACAATATACAGTACACATAGAATAGAAATGTCACAATATAAGGCTGATTCTCTTCAGCTACCAAATGCAATACCATATGCTACATCTCTCACCTTGCTTATTTATTATCTTGCCCACTCCCATACCTTGTGTCTCATTCCCTTACCCTTTTAGATTGTAAGCTCTTTTGCACAGGGCCTTCCACACCTTTTGTACCAGTATTGGTCATTATATATGTATTCCTGTATGCTCTATGTATATAATTCATGAGATTTCTTTGTATAAACACATTTATTTTTCAGCACTGCGTAATATGTTGGTGCTCTAAAAATACGTTATTAATAATAATAATAATAATAATGATAATAATTAGTAATTAATACAGATAATTACTACATGACACCATAGAAATCAGTGCAACTAGCATCAGGATTTAATAATCAGCCTTGAAACATCAGCTTATATTACAAGCCAACCTCCTTTTCTGCTGGATAATTAGTGACGAGCCCTAAGCTTAGCTTCTCAACAGCTGCTCAGAGCCCACTGAGCATGTGAGTGTCACAGACACTTTCCAAGATGGTGACCCCCTGTGACAAGTTTGAAGTCCTGGGTCATTACTGCTATTGAGAAGCTGCAACTTTAGGCTGGTGCAATAAGTTTAGTTTATAAAATATGGCATTTTTAGCCACATTCATTTATTAGGGTTTAGTTCTCCTTTAAGAGGATCTTTGATTTATATATTATTTAACATTCCCCAGAAATCCAAGGTTAACCCTGACAACTACTTTAGGGACTTGGGCTTTATAGGTATGATTACCATGTTAAGATGTTCATACACAGGCAGATTTAAGATGCCAATTCAGCTCATTCCAAAAGAGTCAGCAGCATATCTGCCCATATAACTACTGCGGAGGAAGTCATGGGGCTAGGTTTGCCACCTGGCTGGTATTTTACCAGCCTGGCCAGTAAAAATGTTTGCTGATCCCAATGTTATTAACAGGGAAAAAAGATAAATATACAGGAAGGCCAGTATTATTTTCCAGAAAAGGTGGCAACCCTACATGGGGCATTGCCATGGGTGCAAGTGCTGTGTATATGTATGGTTAAAATGACAATTTATTTCAGAAAAATGTAGAAACACCACGTCAGGCACAGCTTAAGGCTCTTATGCTGTGATTGATATTGAGGGACATCAGAGTAACCATTCAGTGTCAATCATAAGAGCAGCCCACTATCATGGATGAAAACATGGGGAGAGGTATCCAGAAAGGACTACCCAGATACATACCTTACCTTGTACACTATATATATACAGTATAGCCTAATACTGTCATGGAACTAAATACTCCCTTAAACTCCTTTCTAAGCTCCCGGGGCTTTGTGGTTTAGAGTACCAGCATAGAACAATAAACTCTCTCCCAGGCAATGACATTCATTGTAATTGTTTTATAATGCCAAGAATCCCGCATTGGATAGGCTAAGCAAAATTCCTTATTTAGTTGTTTTCTTCATGTTTAAGAAACGTTCCCTGGACTACCTGTCTATGGCTTTGGCCAGTGAAATTGCTGAGTAAGTTTTTGGAAGCTATCCGCTGCCGATGGTGCTAAAAAAGGTTTACAAATCCGGGAACTTGAAAAAACCCACCCTGCGCCAAGTTCAGCAAAACTGCTTTTGTGCGATGATTAAAATATAACAAGAAAAGGGTTATTTCAACACGAAAGAATTCCATCTCTCCCTTTTTTCTCTTCTAAAAGCAAACCAGACACAGCCTTTCAAATCTTATAAGCAGGCATGTGGGTCACTAAACCTTCTGAGGACTCCTTATAAACTGAAATCTTAACTCCTAAAACTCCACAATACACCCCCAGGCCACTATATGAATAAATATACTTTATATAAATAACCATTTATACATATCCACATATACAGTGCCATTTACATGGTGGTTGTTTGCTGTACACTCTATCATACCCCTAAGCTGGCCATAGATGCACAGATCCTATCGTACAAATCGAGGATTCGTATCAGGGGCGTAACTACCGGGGGAGCAGGGGGTGCAACTGGGCCAGGGTCCGCACCCCCGCAGGGCCCCCCGGCAGATAACGCACGCTGCAGCCGGCCGGAGTCGGCTGCAGGCGCAGAGACAAATCGCACGGACGAGGGTGGGGGCGGGCCCGGCTGCACGGCCCGCACCAGGGCCCGTCCCCACCTAGTTCCGTTACTGATTCGTATGATTTTCAGATCGTGTGTGGAGAGTGCCGACATCTTTGTCCGGCGGAGATCGGTCGTTTGGTCGATCGGACAGGTTTGATTTTGACTGGACTGATCCCGCCGGAGCACATTGCGCATAGTAATCAGATTGTTCGGCCATATGGCCGAATGTTCAGATTGCCCCCGATATAGCCATACTCATTAATGGCATATCGGGGAAAGATCCGCTCGTTTGGTGATGTCCCAAGCGGATCTTTGCGTCTATGGCCACCTTTACAATGATTTTGAATCAGATTTTGTCATAATCAGGGGCGTGTCTGTGCATAACTGGGTTTGGGCAAGTACGGTTGTATCATTTTTCATTATACATTTTCCGACTAATATTTTCCATTATACAAATATGAAGAGAATATAATAAAGGGTATAATAAAGGGCTGACATTCCTTCTGTTTCCTTGATACTGAGTGGATATGACCCCTTAAAAAGGAGATCAAAGGTACTATTTGATCAATTCTACATAGTTTCTTTTTCCTGCACCCCCAAGGTTATCGTGAATAGTCTCCAGATTTAAACATTATTTCCACTTGTTTTAGTATGGAAAGGATCAATCTTTGCAATCTGTGCAGCAAGTTATCATTTTCAAAGAGCATAAGAACAAGAAGCTTGGCCTTGGGAAGTCCTTCCTTGGATTTTTTATGCAATACAATCAGTGGCTCACAGAAGCAAATAATAAGCAGAGAGGGGCAAGAGAGACAATGGCAAACAGAATGAGGATGCAATCTTTATACTGAAGTAAGGGTCTATTTAACTCCAGTTTGGCAAGTGACCAAATATTGTTATTGGAAAGGAGGGGTCTCTCATTTTACCTGATCAGTTGTGGTATGATCACTCCAGTATGCATAAGCCTCAAGGAGACCATATATGAACAGATAAAATTGCATGAAATCTGTGCATGGTGGGCCACGATCCCAACAGATATCCATGTACAGGTATGGGACCTGTTATCCGGAAACCCGTTATGGAAAGGCCATCTCCCATAGACTCCCTCATAGTAAATCCAAATTTTTAAAAATTATTTTATTTTTCTCTGTAATAATAAAACTTCACCTTGTACTTGATCCCAACTAAGATATAATTGGATTGAAGCAAAAGCAGCCTATTGGATTTATTTCATGTTTGCATGATTTTCTAGTAGACTTAAGGTATGAAGATCCAAATTAAGGAAAGATCCATTATCCGGAAAACCCCAGGTCCCTAGCATTCAGATAATGGGTCCCATACCTGTACTATAGATATCATTAGGTTATGGGATCTGTCAGGATTGAAGATTTCATCTACTGATGATCATTTTGGCCATAGCTCCTCTTTACTTCCTACTGTTCAGTTTTTCATTTTCTTTGAACAAGCTCTGGTAAAAAATATAAAGGAAGCCATATTGTGTGTATGTGCGTGTGGAGATTTTGCTAGATTGGGGGTTCCTTAACGTTTGTACCTGTGAGCAACAATCAGATGTAAAAAGATCAACAAAAGCATTAAAACTGTTCCTGGGTTGTGGAAAATAAGTTCTGTGATTGGCCATTTGTTAGCCTACGTGGAATTTCAGGAGGTTCTGTTTGGCAGTAAACCTGGTTTTTTATGTAACAAAACTTGCCTCCAAAACCAGGAATTCAGAAATTAAGCAACTTTGAGGCCACTGAGAACAACATGCAAGGGTTTGGTGAGCAAAATGTGGCTCACAAGCCACTGGTTGGGGATCACTGTACTAGATCATCAGCAGAAGTCTCATGCACACAGAAGATCATACAGTCTAAAATTGTTGCTTGTGTAGCAGGACATAATCTAATAGTCAGTAAATATCCAAAATAAATGAACTACTGCTGCCCTAAATCTAAATCAGAAATAATATGGCTCCTGCTCTCTTCTGTACCTATAGAAAAAAACCTCACAATTAAGGCTTGTTCTTTCACGTGAAAGAAAAAAAAATATTTATATACAGTTTATCCTAGTCCGCCCCCACTGGATGCCCGCACTTTGCATCACACCCAACAAAGATGCCATTGATGAGGTGTGCTTACTCGCTACAGTTTATTAGTTTCAAGAGATTCTATTTCCAAATAACCTCAGACCACAACCTGAGTCTGTAATCTTGTTTTCACCAAAGACCAGCTGCCCCCACCCACCACCTCAATGGTCTGCTGCTCGTTAAGCATTAACCATGGTTATAAGATTACTACCGACATACAAACACTTCATTCTAGTTGCAAAGGCAGAAAACAAATAGAATGAAAGCACAGTAGGAGGAAATGGAAGCTTTATTTACCATTGAGGCTCGTCTCTAACGATTGAAATATAATTTTCTCACCTGCATTAGGTGTCCTCTATTCAATCACCTACAAAAAAACAAAACAAAACACAAAACAGCACCTGGGGGAAAAAAACAAGACGTGTAACTGTTCATTTTATTTTGCAGGATACAGGTAAAAACAGGCCATCAATGGCCAGGGCACAATGCTACGCTTCGTCAGACCTAATCAGAAGCAAAACATAGACAATTACCTCAGAATGAGGGGTCATCACCCTGATTATTAAATGTAACATAAGGACAGGGTTGTTACTTACCCATATACAATGGACGGGTCAGAATTTAATTTCAAATCCTTTCGCCTGCAAAAAAGACGGTTTCATCGTGTAATTGTGTCTGCCCAGCATTCATTTAAAGCAAGTTCCACAACATTTGTTTTTCTTTACTGAACATGGGTCATCATTTGCAAATAACATTGTGATTCTTAGAATGCCTGTCAGCATCGACTTCTCTGAAATATTTAAAGTGGGAACAGGAAAGGAGCTTGTTGCAAAATCCCCCTAGCAACGCGACACTCCAGCAGCAATCTTTATTATCACCTTCTTAAATGTACGTAAACACTGCCGCCCACATTTTAAAGCAGGCCTGGACTGCGAATTAAAATAGGCCTTGGCATTTCAGGTACACAGAGGCCCACTCAGCCCACACAGAGGCCCAAACAGCCACCACCAGCCCACTAAAACCTGACTTTCTATGGCAGCTAATAGCAGCACCTCTGGCATTTGCCAGAACCCACAGATTGCCAGTCCGGGCCTGTTTTAAAGCCTCTTGCACAGAAATAAATGCTTTTTTTGAAAACCATATTTTTACAATAATCTGTGCTGTGGATAATGCCATAAAAACACTGCCTTTTTAAGTATTAAAGTTTGTCCCTGTAGTTAGTATGGGACACTGTGCTCACACACAAACCAAGGGCACACATACTTGCTAGGTTACATCAGCCAATGAATGGACAGGGGTCTTTTACCCGCTCACTTCCTGTTACAGTTGGAACCTGTACTTTGTCCTGTGAGAGAACAGACAGATATCAACATAAAACATATAAAAGGGCCATATTAACTGATATTCTTTTTATGGGGAACATAGTTAAATCGGGTTGAAAAAAGACAAAGTCCATCAAGTTCTACCCCTCCAAATAAAAACCCAGCATCCATACACACACCCCTCCCTACTTTCACATAAATTATATATACCCATACCCTAGTATCACAAACTCTATAGTTAGTATAGGTATGGGTATACAGTATATAATTGATGTATTCATGTATTTCTCCTTTAAAGGCCACTCACAGAGATAAAATTCCCTCAAACTGTAGTAAATATTACATAAATCTGATTCAAAAGATTTAAAATGTGTACTCCCACAACCTATCTTTTCTGTCCTGCGACAAACAACATAGTTTGGTAGATTGATTCAGACATGCCACAAGCTATGCCCATTTCTGATAGGCCAAAACCCTTTAGCTGTGTACTCTTGAAGTAAAAATTAAATGGGAGTCATTTGGAGTTTTTAGGCAACCTGGAAATTTGCCTTATTAATAGTTTTTCCATTATTCTCCCTAGTGCCCATTATTCACCTAGTTCCCATGAGCAATGGACCTGACAGCACCTTCTCTACTTCCTGCAGCCATGCCGTCAAATCCATTTGCTCATGGGGGGCCCAGGAAAGCGAAGCTTCATCATGGCATAGGGGACCCAGGAAAGTGAAGCTTCTTTATGGCATAGGGGCATACTTATCTCACACAACACCAGAAATTTTGTATTTTTCTGCAAAATATGCACTTGTCCGTCAAACAAGGAAAAGTGAAATGTCGTATTGCTCCATATGCAGTTCAGATGTCATTAAAGGGGACATTAAAGGGGATGTAAAGGCAAAAACAAAACCTGTAATTTTTACTTTCTTTAATGAAAAAGAAATATATCTCCAAAATACTTATAATAAAATAAAATATAATTTTATTACATATAATAAAAAATATGTACCGGTTTTATAAGAAACCTGGCTGTATGCAGTGTCCCCCTTTGTTTTACTTGCTCTGACAGATGAGGATAGGGAACTTCAGACAGTCCCTAACTGTTCTGCAGGGAAATTATCATTCTTTCAAACGGCAGAGGGAAGTCCCCCCACCTTACTTCCCAGAACTCAGTCAGCTTTGTTTGTTTCCCTGTAGAGCAGCCGGCGACAGTGAAGAGATTTGTATCCGCAGACCCAGTGCAGTCTGTATGTTCTGATTATTAATCAGTCTTGCTGTATCAACGTCTATGGGCGATATTATTTGAATTGTACTGTTTTGATACATTTATGACCCCTAAGCTTAACCTCCCAACAAAAGCCCAGACCACACTGAGCATGTGCATGATCTTGGTCTTGCAAAGATGTTTAACAAAGTTAAAAGATGATGACCCCCTGAGACCAACTTTGGAAACATAAAGCATTTGTTTAATTAGGCTTGTGGTACAATAAGCTCATGTTTATATTTATACTTCCTCTTTAAGTAAAGAAAGTGCAGATCAGTGGTACCCCAGTACAGCACAAATGCATGTCCCTGTTATTAGGAAAAACAGTAGCAGAAGCGCTTGAGAGGTGTTTGACTTAAAGGGGTTGTTCACTCACCTTTAAGTTAACTTTTAGGGGCACATTTACTAAGCTTGAGTGAAGGATTCTAATGAAAAAAACTTCGAATTTCAAAGCATTTTTTTGGGTACTTCGACCATCGAATAGGCTACTACGACCTTCGACTTCGACTTTGATTCGATCGTTTCGAACTAAAAATCGTTTGACTATTCGACCATTCGATAGTCAAAGTACTGTCTCTTTAAATAAAACTTCTACAACCTACTTCGGCACTTTAAACCCACCGAGCTACAATGTTAGCCTATGGGGACCTTCTCCATAAGCTTTCTAAGATTCGAAGGATTTAATCGTTTGATTCGAAGGATTTAATCGTTCGATTCGAAGGATCTAATCGTTCGATTCGAAGGATCTAATCGTTCGATTCGAAGGATCTAATCGTTCGATTCGAAGGATCTAATCGTTCGATTCGAAGGATCTAATCGTTCGATTCGAAGGATCTAATCGTTCGATTCGAAGGATTTAATCGTTCGATCGTAGTATTTGCGGTAAATCCTTCGACATTCGAAGTCGAAGGATTTTACTTCTTAAATTTACTACTTAATTTATTTGTTAAATGTGATGTTTTTAAGTATTTTTCATAGCCTTGCTTGCAGAAACTCACCACAGTTGAAGCTCTGGACAGAAAGAATTTGGACTTCAGAATTATTCCTGTAACATCTCACAAATTTGCCAGATCATATTTTGCATTTCTTACAGTCAGTGAATTCCAAGCCCCTTTGGCAAAAAAAAACAGGGGTTAACGACGCGCACTATAGACACTGGCAAGGTAACAAATTCATGTTGCAATTCACAAAAGTGCTAAGTGATGGTGATATAAAATTGCTAAATAAGCACATTTGTTGTAAATTGTCAGATACCATATAAGAGATTTCTTAAACATTTAGCGGCACTTGGGCTGGATTGCCTCATCTATTTTATTATAACCTATTCTTATACTGAGGACACTGCCAACTGAATGGGGCCATAAATGGAACTATTCATAGCAGAGACAACTACCTAGGTTTTCCCATAGCAAATCCATGCCAATATAGGTATTTTCCTGTACTAAGCACAAATCTGCTGGAACATTTGAAGGCATAGTGCTCTTTGAATATGAATATGGTAGAACCCATTAGAAAATAGCACATACTCTTTTTATTAAGGATTGCAGATGGGGGCATGCAGTTATTAATTGAGAGCTGAACCATATAGCCAAACATATTAAAATATGACCTTGTTCTTTATAGATTCCCTTACTGCTTGATATGCATTCCAAGGGGTTGGGCTTTCAGAGTAAACAGTAATGATATTGTGAGAAGCACCAGTTGTGATTTTATTTTTAAAGGGAGACCAAAGAAATTCCCATTAAGCGTTTCTCTCACTTTCAATAACGTGGATAAAGGATAAGAGAAAGATTCCCACTACCAAGAGCTACCAGATGCCAATTTACTTTGTAGTAGTTGGACAGAGTTGCCATTTTTACTTTTAGAAAAAAAGAAGGGGGATTGATCAAAGCACATTCCCTGGTCCCCTGTTTCACAAGTAATCTATGCAAATGCATGTATTTACTAAAACAGGGGTTTTTAGTTACAAAGTTATGATCATAAAATTGGTCCCACCATACACCATATGGTCACCATACCACTTCAAGGTAAACCCCATATGGCGGCCCCTAAAAAATAAAGGGAAGAGGCACTTTATCAACAATGGGTAAATTTGCCCATGGGCAGCTGGCTTTAAACAGGTAATCACTGATTGGTTGCTGCCCATAGGCAAAGTTACCCAGTATTGAAAAATGAGCCCCAGTGTCTTTTGTACTGGTACAGCTCCTAAATAGCATTAGATGCCCTACCTAAATGATGTGCTAAATCTCTAATCTGGCACATTTTACACGTTGTGTCCTCAAGATGCACCACATTTCACCACTATAGGTGCCATTGACAGTAGAGCTGTACAAAACTATCCATGATTTGCTGGAAGTAGCACTACCCTTTTTCAAGCTGTCAAATCAGACAGCATAACATGGCCAAAAGGACTTATTTATATTTATCAGGAAGTAATAAAATGCCAAGGGCAAGATGTTCTGTTTCCCTACAAGGTTACATGGAGAGACACAGTATGTTTTTGGTACGGAACCTTCAACTAGACTACACTGCATAGTCTCCCAAGAGCTGTGAATATGATCGGATTTGCACATAACCCCAGATAAAAGCCAGAGGACTATTAAGAGGTTTTTCAGATGCTGTAAGTTGCTAAATTGGCAATAAAGAATTGCGGTGGACTGGCTGCCTGCAGGAAAGTGCTCACATGATTTAAAGTCTTTGGCCGGAGCAACGAGTTTTGGGGCCTTTTTCCTACAGGCGCAAAGGCACAAAAGCAGATTGTGTCTGTTTTCTCCATGTCTTGTCAAAAGTATAAATAGTGGAGGAAACAGTCAACTAAGGGTAGAGTTGCCCTCTTTTCTAAACACATACTGGCTTCCCTTCCTCTGCTATATGTCTTCTCACTTAATAACAAATGACTATTTGACTATGAATATGCCCTATTCTTAAGTAGCGTTTCACAGCCAAGCCTTCTTTATCTGCATATTGCTTTTTTTCATATGAGCCATGACTGCTCTGAGAAAGCAATATTATTTAGAACAGAGTTTCCCAAACTGCGAGGCTTGCCCCCATGGGGGAATGGGAGCAGGGACAGGAGAAGCCCATCCTGCAAGGCAGATGGGGTGAGATTTGGGGATAATGCCCAGTGGCATAACTAGAGGTTATTGGGCCCTACAGCAATTTGAGGGGCCCCAAACTCTCCAGAGATTGGCATGTTTTACCAATATATATCTAAATTACTCATTAATTAGGGCCTCATGGGACCCCTATATCTCCTGGGCCCCCTGCAGCTGCAGGGTCTGCTTTCTCTGTAGTTACGTCACTGATAATGCCTATTTGCTCGACGTGATACTCCAGCAAGAAAGTCAATTAGGATTAAAAAAGACTTATAGTATGTTCTGTACTAGATACTGTATAGTAGGAATGTGCATAAATGTCTGATACGCTAGCGATGCTGCTCCCCACAGACCCCCACTCAGGAAAGGTAAGCGGGCGAGGGGGTGGCATTGTAGGAGCTGCCTCAGGGGGCTCTAGCTTTAGAAATGCTCCTGAAAATCATATAAACATTAAATAAACCCAATAGGCTGGTTTTGCTTCCAGTACAGAATAATTATATCTTAGTTGGGGGTCGATTACAAGGTACTGTTTTACTATTACGAAGAAGAAGGAAATCATTTTTAAAACGGTTGAATATTTGGATAACATTTAGTCAATGGGAGATAGCCTATCCATAATTAGGAGCTTTCTGGATAACAGGTTTCTGGATAAAGGATCCCATACCTGCATAGTTAAATAAAAAAGTTGCCCACTGACTCATTGACTGCAACGCGTTTTTGCTTTTTTGTGTGCAGATTTGAACTAAAGCCTTTTTATAATTGCCAGCTGCAATAGATTGTGTCCATAGACCACCTCACCAGTAGTGGATCAAGCAAAATGCATTCTTAATTCTGTCCATATCTAAATATACCTGAATGTGCCTATGCCCCTTTAGAGATAAATGTGAAAGTCCTATTACACAGCTGACAAGACTCCACACCCTCATTCCCAGTTAAACCGCTTTCACTGTATTAAAAAGGCAGGAAATTGCTTGAGATAAACTCGGCACATGGCTTCAAGCTCTTTGATTAAGTGTTGATGACTACAAGGCCAAGTGCACACTTGAGCGCTGCTGTTCCAAGGGAACAGGAAGAAAACCTTCGATTTAATCCGATTTCATGGCCCCACTCAAGGGCGAGAGTTCCAGAAGCAGCTTTGCACGGCCTTCTGTTTATATTTGACAGTGTAAAGAGGTCCATTCACATGTCAGTGATGTGTTCATGGCCTAGTGGCCAGCTGTGAGTGCGGATTTATTATTAACCCTATTGTTGCTTGGGAAGAAGTATCCCTACATCTTAATTCCAGCAGCAAAATAACTACATGCAGTATATATTTTAACTCTGGCTTCCAACTGGTGGGAAAAGAAATGAATGGGCCTCACTGGACAATGTTTTTAGGGTCTCCTGTCCCTAAACCTAAGCAACTGGGAAGATGAACTGTGTTGCACACATTTATTGAAACTGCCTATCATTTGGCACCCCCAAGCTGCACTACTCTGCACCCTCACCAATCTAACACTATTTGTATTTTTTTCCTGTGCCTGCTCCCCCCAGGCATTTACCAGAGACTGTTATCCCACTGTTACTATAGGCACCATTTCTCCCTACTATACCTGTTATCCCACAGTCACACTCCCTTCCCAGAGACTATTATCCACTGTTACTATAGACACCATCTCTCCCTACTATACCTGCTATCCCACAGCCACACTCCCTTCCCAGAGACTATTATCCACTGTTACTATAGACACCCTCTCTCCCTACTATACCTGCTATCCCACAGTCACACTCCCTTCCCAGAGACTATAATCCACTGTTACTATAGACACCATCTCTCCCTACTATACCTGCTATCCCACAGTCACACTCCCTTCCCAGAGACTATTATCCACTGTTACTATAGGCACCATCTCTCCCTACTATACCTGCTATCCCACAGTCACACTCCCTTCCCAGAGACTATTATCCCACTGTTACTATAGGCACCATCTCTCCCTACTATACCTGCTATCCCACAGTCACACTCCCTTCCCAGAGACTATTATCCCACTGTTACTATAGGCACCATCTCTCCCTACTATACCTGCTATCCCACAGTCACACTCCCTTCCCAGAGACTATTATCCCACTGTTACTATAGACACCATCTCTCCCTACTATACCTGCTATCCCACAGTCACACTCCCTTCCCAGAGACTATTATCCCTCTGTTACTATAGACACCATCTCTCCCTACTATACCTGCTATCCCACAGTCACACTCCCTTCCCAGAGTTCCCAGAGACTATTATCCCACTGTTACTATAGGCACCATCTCTCCCTACTATACCTGCTATCCCACAGTCACACTCCCTTCCCAGAGACTATTATCCCACTGTTACTATAGACACCGTCTCTCCCTACTATACCTGCTATCCCACAGTCACACTCCCTTCCCAGAGACTATTATCCCACTGTTACTATAGACACCATCTCTCCCTACTATACCTGCTATCCCACAGTCACACTCCCTTCCCAGGGACTATTATTCCCAATCCTACTATAGGCACCATCTCTCCCTACTATAATGTTTTTCCCACAACCACACTCCCTTCCCAGCAAGACAAATAACAATAGGTATCATCTATGATTAAATTGCATATATCGAAGAATATTTATCAAGGAAGGGCATCTATGAAGGGCCAGCTAAGAATGGGAGCAGCAAAAAAAATTATTTGTGTTGTCACAACTATCACATTGCCCCAGTTTTATGCATTGTTTATATGTGAATTGGAGACAGAAAGAAAAAAGTTGGCGCAGCTTGGGTAGATTAGAACCGCTTGAGAAAATGTAACTGTAAAAGACATGTTGCCGACCCTGTAGCGTGCTTAACCTTCACACTCGCCCATTTGTAATCTACTCAAGCTGTGCCACATTCTTTCTTTCTGTCTGACAGAAAAAAATGGGTACCTACTGCTCCACTCATACATTGACTGCAACATATGTGTGTATATCCATAATTGCTTCTATATCCACTGGGAAGGAGGAATATTCCTAAAATGTGTCCACTGTTCCATAATGCATCAGTGCCTGTCCAAGTCAGACATGGGAAGCCTAGAAGAATGGGAAAAGATGGCATGGAGGCAGTGGCATAACTATCAGGGGTGTAGGGGATGTGATAAGACCCAGGCCGACTGGAACCACAATAAAACTTATATAGTGCATCAGGGCATGGAAAAGTTTGCAGCGCAATTCTAGAGGAGGGGGAGCACTTGCACATCCTGCACCAAGGCCTGGTCGTTACTAGTTATGCCACTGCATGGAGGTGAGTCTAAGTGCTTAGATGGTTCAGGGTAATAACAGACACAAAGCCTCCTCAATGTCTACTAATCATTATCAACCAATCCAAGGATGCTTTCTTCATCAAGAAGATTAGAAGACTAAAATTAAAATCGTTTTGGGGAAGTAACAGTTTATTTAACAAACAAGAACTGATTAATGCCCTTATGCCTTGTTCAATTAAAATGAATTACACATTAATTATAACAGGCATTGTGCATTAAATGGGCATGAGGTTAGTCATTTGTCTCTCAGCAATGGGTATTAAGGAACCGACTGGCTATACTTTGCCTTTCACCAGACCTTTGATGGAACCCTCTGGAGGATACGACCTACACCTTGTAATTTTATGTACATTGTAGCAGCGACATCTTTATAATTAGACCAAATTTCTCCTTTTGTTGGAACTTGCTACACGTGGCTCCAAAACAAGTTTCTAATTAAAACAAAACTTGCCATAAATTACTTTTTTAACATTTGTTATTAAAGTCCTTTCTGTAAATGAAGCTGCCATATCAGACCTGCGTATGGGTGAATAAGAGAAAATGCTCAAAGCCCCAGTCATTTTTGGGGTCCGATAGAGAAGTAGTTGTAGGTTGCTCTAGGTTGTAGGTATGTTAAACGTGGTGCTAAAGTTACACAAGCAAAACCATCTTTATTCTTTAGCTTGCGCTGTTACTTTGTCACATTATAGGTTCAGGTTTCATATATTTAAATATTTTAAGTTGTTTGTGGTTTTATGTTTTTGCAGCTAAATCACTCGCACACCTCCTAAGGCAACGCTGCAGTAAACAAACCTCTCAATTGAAGGTTCTTACAACTTCTCAGAGTCAATTGCTCTGACCCTGAATGAATCAAAATCTGACATAAAACAAGTTGTTATAAATTACAGTGTAAAATCCTAATTTACGCTATTTTTTTATAACATTACACATAGTTTCAGGCATAAATTGTTTATATTCTGAGTACAGGATTCTTACAGATGGCTTCTTTGGGTTGGTTTGTTCCATGGAATCCGTGACTGCTTTTTAGGTGCTAACAGACAACGCTTAGAAAGTACTGTGCCCCCTTTACAGATGATTTTTCAGAATTTTATACCTGGAGATCACTAGACAGTATCCTCCTGGGTATCAAGCTCTTGAAACAAGCCTCTACATTTTCCCTGAACTGAGGAGATCAAGATAAAATTAAACAAGGTTATTCTGTCTCTGTTTTACCCAAATATTGTGCTTCAGGGAATTTTAACAGTAAAGCCTACAACAACTTAATCTCCTCTGGGGATGTTACAAATTGCTGGCAATGTGCCGTGTCACTGGTGTTAAGAAAACCTGATTCCAAATCTGTACCATAGGAAGCACAAAAGCACTCGCTGAACTCAATTCACTGATATCACTGTGCCATAATATGCACTGTACTGACGCACATTCTCTGTGTACCTGTCTGCTTATTGTGTATTGTGTACAATAAATGGATTAATCTATATGACTATAGCTAGCTTTAAAGGGATCCTGTCATCAGAAAACATGTTTTTTTCAAAACGTATCAGTTAATAGTGCTACTCCAGCAGAATTCTGCACTGAAATCCATTTCTCAAAAGAGCAAACAGATTTTTTTATATTCAATTTTAAAATCTGACATGGAGCTAGACATTTTGTCAATTTCCCAGCTGCCCCTGGTCATGTGACTTGTGCCTGCACTTTAAGAGAGAAATGCTTTCTGGCAGGCTGCTGTTTTTCCTTCTCAATGTAACTGAATGTGTCTCAGTGGGACATGGGTTTTTACTATTGAGTGTTGTTCTTAGATCTACCAGGCAGCTGTTATCTTGTGTTAGGGAGCTGCTATCTGGTTACCTTCCCTTTGTTCTTTTGTTTGGCTGCTGGGGGGGAAGGGAGGGAGGTGATATCACTCCAACTTGCAGTACAGCAGTAAAGAGTGATTGAAGTTTATTAGAGCACAAGTCATATGACTTGGGGCAGCTGGGAAATTGACAATATGTCTAGCCCCATGTCAGATTTCAAAATTGAATGTAAAAAAATCTGTTTGCTCTTTTGAGAAATGGATTTTAGTGCAGAATTCTGCTGGAGCAGCACTATTAACTGATTCATTTTGAAAACATTTTTTTGCCCATGACAGTATCCCTTTAAATCTATAGCACTTGGGGCCATCAGTCTTAAAAGGGACAGTACACCCACTTTTTCAACATTGGTGCCATGAATAAGGCTTGTGCTTAACATATTTTTTGCCTACTTTAAAATCTGAAAAATTAAACTAAAGCTACATTCTACTTCCTGATCCCAAAGAGCAAAGTCAAACAAACCAGCAGTCCAAAGAGAAGCCTTAGTATAAATAAACGCCTCCCTGCCTTCTCCCACCTAAAGCTTGTTATCGTTTTCGATAAAGAGCAGCTCATTATATAGAGGCTTCTCAGTTTGTTGGCTTATTTGACTTTGCTCTCTTTGATCAGGAAGTAGAATACGGCTTTAGTTTCATTTTCAAATGTTGCCCTCTTTTGAGCAAAAAAAATAACAAAAAACATAGATATTTCCTAATAAAAACATCCTTATTGCCCGGCAAGCCTGCCCGGCAAGCCTGTTGTTTGCTCAAGTTTATAATGTCCCTTTAAGCTGATCATACAAGGAAAAAACACAACCTACTGTATTTTTGGATCTTCTAGACTAGAGCAATGATCCCCAACCAGTAGCTCGTGAGTAACATGTTGCTCTCCAACCCCTTGGATGTTGTTCTCAGTGTCCTCAAAGCAGGTGCTAATTTTTGAATTCCAGGCTGGGAAGCAAGATTTAATTACATAGAAATTAAGTATAGTGCCTAGTAGAGCCTCTTGTAGGCTGCCAGTCCACATAGGGGCTACCAAATAGCCAATCAAAGCCCTTATTTGGCACCCCAATGGACTTTTTCATGCTTGTGTTGCTCCCCAGCTCTTTTTACATTTGAATGTAGCTCACTGGGAAAAAAAAGTTGGGGACCCCTGTTCTAGAGGGAGAGGGCAACTTTTTTTGCCATTGTATGGAATCTGATGGCTTGAACAATCGTATCTATTGTGCAGATTAGAAGATTCATTTAGGAGAGGTTCACATTGGCCTGTCGATATGGTCTTCTACAAAAAGGTCTACATAGGCCCACATTATCTAATCTGTGGCTCCAGTCCAAACAATCTAATCAGTCCATTCTGACCCAACAAACTAATATCTCTTTCTGAGTACGCCCTGCTTTATACTACATTATCTGACAAAAAAAGAGACCCACACTGCTGTAATGTATCTGTAAGAACACAAACAAGTTAAGAGAATGCATTTTTAGAC
This sequence comes from Xenopus laevis, assembly GCF_017654675.1. Classification (NCBI taxonomy): domain Eukaryota; kingdom Metazoa; phylum Chordata; class Amphibia; order Anura; family Pipidae; genus Xenopus; species Xenopus laevis. The sequence continues at coordinate 13,958,501 of NC_054383.1, forward strand.
CTTTTCTAAGCACTTATATCTCTGTAAAGAATGTAAACCACACTGTCTCCTGCCAAACCCATTTACCCCAAGGAAAATACTCTTGTTGGAGAAATGTAAATGCCTTGACTGGCTCTGAAAGCATGTCTGTTTTGCTTGGATACGCATATTGCTCTCACACCAGCCAAGTGCTTTTCCTAAAATTAGCGATGGCAGTATTTACATACATGTTTGGACAGTTCCCTTGCTTTGTCCCTCTGCCATACATTATTACTGATGCTCTGGAAGGGGATGGAGCCGATATTTCACGGTTTCAATTCTTAAAAAAACAATAGAAAGAGAGAAAAAAAAAGAGAAACTATGTACTAGTTAAAGTAACATTTAGCGTTTATTTATGGAATTAAGGGATGTAGATGGCAGTTGTCTGGTACTCTAAGCAATATTTTTATTTATCCTTCATGAAGAGGATTAATTTTCTGAAAATATATTTAAACTGGGCATGAGTGAACATAGGGTGCGTTGCCTCTCCTTCAGGCCCGGACTGTGGGTTCTGGCAAGTGCCAGAGGGGCTGCTATAAGGTGCCATAGAAAGTCAGTATTTAGTGGGCTGGTGGGGACTGATTGGGCCTCTGTGTACCTGAAATGCCAGGGCCTATTTTAATTCTCAGTCCAGATCTGCTCTCCTTTATTCATATGAGTGGGAGAAGCCGTGTTCCTTATCTTGGATTCAACCACCACTATAGTCAAATAAGCAACACTGATACAGTTTTCTATTTAAATGCTTCTCAGGGGAAAGCAAAGTCATAGCATCCTATATTTTATATAATTGCAATGTTGCATACCCTCATACTTTACAGTCCAGCTAAGGGTGGGTCACATGACGTGCTCCAGATAGGTTTGCCACCTTTTCTGGAGAAAAATATTGGCCTTCCTATATTCTTGCCGCTTTTTCCCTTTTAATAACATTGGCATCAAGCATTATTTTTATTGGCCAGGCCGGTAAAATACCGACTAGGTGGCAACCCTAGCTCCAGAGGGATCAGGGTAAAGATTGCACAAGATTGCAGCATTTGATTGGTTAGGGTTGGGCAGGAGGCTTGTCAGAAGGGAAATTAGGTGGTGCCCTGACTAGGCTCTTGGCAGTAGGTTGGACCTAAGTAATGCTGTGATGTGATGGTTGACAAAAATTCAACAAATACAAGAGGTCGTCTGCACTGAACCCATTATCAATATATTTAGGAGATTGGGACATTTTGTGCCTTAAGCTACTAAAAAATTCCTTACCCTTTAGGGTGGTGGCACATGCTGCTATTTGGGGAGATTAGTCGCCCAGCGACAAATCGCCTCTTCTTTGGGCAACTCATCTCCCCGAAATGCCTTCCCACCGGCTAGAATGTAAATCGCTGACGGGATGGCACTCGGAACGCTTGGGCTTTCCGAAGACGGCCAAAGTTTCCTTGTGAAGCAATTTCGGATGACTTTGGAAAACAAAGGACTCCGAGTGCCATCCCGCCAGCGATT